>NC_089613.1:1329169-1993754 GCF_039881205.1 Euwallacea similis
CCCAAAAATACAAATCATGGTTACCACATTTTCGGATTTTATGCATGAACAATAAAAGGGTTTGGTAAAAAGGGGTTTTTGCAGCTGCAAATTTTGGATTTTCGCGTGGGAATGATGGCAAAATTATTTCTCGTTGAAATGGGACATTGTCGAGGAAAGAAATGGGGCAATGTCAAAGAAATTCTTAACTGGGACACCTGCGCTTATGTAAAATTCATCAACATTACGACTTCCTTCAAATATTCACTAATCAATATTTCAAATTTAATTTCGCTCTGGGGCTGAAACAATAACTGAAATACCTTTGGTGGTCATGGCTATTCGTAAAGGGGCATTTAAAGGTTTCACATAATACAGAGTGTCAAAAACACGGAAGTACTTAATTACAGAAGTGATTAGGCAAAAATGACTTTTTGGAAAATTCTTGTTATCTTCCACAAATTTAGCACACCAATGACATATGTATGTATGCCTTCAACTTTTAAGGATAATTAAACTTAATTGTGCTGATACGATTAACTATATTAACTGATTAATAACAGAGCCATATTGAGACGCATACCAAGTTACCAAATTTAAACATTTTTTTTTCTTTCACCACTTCATAAATTGTGAAATCCCTATAAAACCTTAAAACTTTGAAATTCACTTGACTTAATTGTGGTTTCATAAACAACAATATTAGGGCCATGCTGAAGAGTTTCAACGACATACAAAATACAAAAAATCCACTTTTTCTTACTGTGTGTATGTATTTCAATAATTTCTCTAAAATATACTTAAAATTCAATGCGCAAATGAAATGTGTATACTTTAAAGCTTTAAGATGAATTTATTGGAACTGGTTACAAATAGGAATAACAGGGCCGTGCTCAAGAAGAGGGCACGAAAATACCTAATTGAAACAAAAATTCTTTCCTTTATCACTTTATATATTTCAAAACTTTCATGCCTTTTTTCTTCAAGAAAATTCAATACACCAATCGACTACTCTCAAGTAGACTGCGCAAGGCTGTGACGTACATGAGATGCGCACGTGACCGGTCAACCAATAAGAAAATGCTATTACTATTTCAATGACTGAAACAAAAGAATAATGCATTGTTGCCATTTAAGGAAGAGTTCATATTTTTATACAAGAATATTTTTAAAGATTTAATAATTTTGAACTTCTCCTAGATACTAGATGAATCTCCAATACATTACAATTTTATTCTGTATATTTCGTTGTTTTAATGGTCGTGAAGGTGTGTGACGTCGATGATCGATGTACCATGACCATAACTAATATGAAATTGTGTGCATGTTTACTTTGCTGTCTAATGCATATTAATGGCAATTAATATGTTATCTAGAGGTAGGTAGACGAAGGTTTTTTTCTCTTACATTTAAGTAAATTAGGCCCATGTTTACCTAAATTGCAGCCAGATTTTTTCTGCCGTATTTAAGTGGAAGTGGTTTTTTCATTTTAATGATTGTATTTGTATAAAATTCCGAGTGCATCAAGGCCATTTTTCTTTTAACGTTGATAATTTCCGTTCCATTTCCAGGACAGATATAGATCTTTCAAACAACGAAACGATAAAATAATAAGCATTTGTTCAAGAAAGGATCGATATGTTCCAAACTACAGTTTTTTACTTCATGAGGCTAAAATTATAATTTTTCCAAAAGATAATCTACCTTAAAATCTGACCTTGCATATTTCTGCAAGTTCACTAACCTAATCAAAACCGAAATTGCAATTTGTATGCAGGTTTAGTGCAAGAATGGAAAAATTTAAATAAAATTGTTATACTGCGTGACGTGTCTTTGAAATCACTGAAATCAGCAAATTGTTCATTGAGTTTCATGGAAGAAAGAAAAGTTCTAAGAAATAGTTTGATCTCTCAAAGGATTTCTGCTCATCAATAAGCTCTAACCTGAACTAACACAATATCAATGGAAACAAGCAGGTATAGCCGAGATCACGCGGCAGGAACGTGGATCTGAAATCTGTTCAATGTCAATCTTATAAATAAATGTATTTACATTTTTTTGTAAATTCGAGGCAAAACGCTCATATCTCGATAATTTGAATGTAATTTTTAATCGAATCCTATAAATACCCCACGTAGGTTCGTTATCGTCATTTATCACCGTTTCAAGATTATGTCATAATATTATCATCAAGTTGATCATGTGTTGAATCACGACCAATAAAAACTGCTTTTTCATACTATAGATAATAATATAAGTATTTATTTATGAATAAAACTAACTAATTAGTCAGTTTTAGCTCATGGGATAACAGTGTTTGACTTGGTGCAGGTAGGGACCAAATGGGTTACGTAATAAGAAACCGATGCAAAAGGCAAGGTTGACTCAAAGTCAGTGCGGATTTATGCGTTTTCTTGGATTTTTTTCTTGTTAAGACGCATTAAAAAATGTAAATGCTTAATGGGTGTGAGAAGTGCTCGGAATTAAACAGGTCACTGGGGACGATCTAAAAAAAGCCACAACTGCCTGAAGCAACTCAAGAATTTATCTACAGGAACGAGATTTCTCTCAAAAGTACATATGCATTATATGATGATTAAATATATCAATATATCCTCCTTTCAGATTTGAATACTATGGTTCCATATAATTTCTAATGCGAAATGTACACCACAAATTTGAATTAATTGTCTCGATAACTCAGCAGTTGAATTCAACCCTATAAAAGGCAACTTTAATTTTTTTTCATGCTCATTACCTTAGAAAACCATTGACATATCGCGATGTTTTTTTAGCTGATAATTTTGCAAAATTTTAATATCTTTAAACATGTCTAAAATTATTTTCATTTTGAAGTTAGGCCACCTATTTCCCTGTCTTCTTTGGAACGAAAGTGCTTATTTTAGGGTATATACAAAACAATTACTATTGTAGAATTACTGGTGATCTACAGGCGTGTTGTACAAAACTCGCCTATAGATCTTTACTTTTTTAGTTTTATTGTTTTTTAAATAATGGAAATTATACTAAATTAAATAAAGATCCCACAGAAACACCAGTGGGGTAAATTTGTAACACATTTAAAAAAGGTAATAAATACTTTCACAGATATCGAAAAAATTGACACTTCACAACACTAAAACACCTCATTTTTATGGTGTTCCTATGAAACTACACAAATAATACACCTTTAAAACCTATTGTCAGTAGCATAAGTTCACCCACACATCCAGTGTCTAGATTTTTCCTAAATATCTTAAATCCATTACTAAGAAACACAGATTCTCATATTAAAAATTCTAGTCATTTAAAAAAAAATTAAATGATATAAATTTACCCAAATATTTCAGTTGATAAAATGTTTTCAATTGTCATAGATAAGTTTTAAAATAACGTCAATCTTAGAGCACGTACTAAATTAAACATAAACATTATCATGTAGGTTTATGTAAAAACGACTTATTTTCAAGATCGAAAGGATTATTATCAGCAAAAATTATACTTAGTAATTTTTAATGGAAAATTTTGAATTTAATCATGTTTACAATTATAATTTTAAACTTTTGGTTTGGTTCATATATTATATATTTATGATATTTTTTCAATATACGACCATGATAATAACCATTTGGCTAATTTTCTCCATGATTTAAAATCGATAGAACCAGATGTAAAATTTCTGACTAAGAAAGAACGAAATAAAAAAACTTCCTTGCTTGGATATTTTAATCAAAAAAGATTTACAAAGGTTCCAAACAAGTTTTTACCGGAAACCAACTCACACAGACCGTTACTTGAATTATAACTCGAACCATCCAATCATGGTATAATTAGGTGATCCAATGAAAAAAACGTAAAAACAATTATCCTAAACATTTTATAGAAAAATGTTTTCACTATTTGGAACAAACTATAATGAGGCAAAATAAAAATAGATCTATTACCAATCGTTTTACACCGTACATAGCAGATATATTAAACCAGATCGAACGATTAGAAGATAAAAACAGTGTTAGAATGGTTTGCAGGACAGAAATCCCACTACATTCAAAACTTGCAAAGGGCAAAGTCACAAAACGAAAATGAACATAAAAATATCACATAAAATTCCTTACGAATTTGAGAAATTTTATATTGGTAAAATGTTGAAGCGTCTATAGCCTTAAAAGAGAGAATTAAATAACACCCAAACTATATTAGAAATAGAGAATTTCGTAGGTCTTTGAGAATGGTCAACGAATTAAATAGAATGATACATGCATCGGTATGAAATAACTGTTAACAAACAAAAGTACAATCAAAGAAAATGCATGTATTTCATTAAATAAAATAGGTTTATTAGATTAGATGGAATTAGATTCTTCATTGATGCCCTAACAAAATTTTGTTTTACACAAGTTATCACTATACGTACGTTCTAAAATACATAAAAAATAAAATTTCAATAATTAATATTACGCATCATATTGTTAGTAATGCATCATATATGTATGAATACATATGAAAATAGTTTAACAGTGGAAAGACCAATTCAAAGTTAGAGAGTTACAAGTTCAACACAATGTTAGATCAAACGAATTGTATTGCCTCTCAGATATTATGTTTCAAATTTCAGCTACTCAGCATCATAATAGACGTTTCTCATTAGCCATTTTTTAATTCCCAAGATAAATGCCTCGAGGGGTAATATTCTCATCAAATGTGACAACTTGTAGAATAAAGGTCCAAAGTAATTGGTGGCGTTTCTACTTGACGTTAATTTCAGATATTTACCGCTAACATAGTATGCATCTCGAGTAAAATAACACAAAAATCCTGATTTGTTTTGTATATTTCGTAATTTTGACGACCATGACGGAAAGAAATATATAAACGTGAGAACGTTAATACGTTTTTCAGATATCTCTGTGTCTAACATCACGCTCAACAGCCAAAAAAAATGCACGATTTGGCGCTTACTAAAGACTATATTCTTGCTTTTCTCTTCATTTATCAATTCATCATCAATGGAAATAGCACTAATTTTTTTTCTTGTATTCTTCTCCTATATTTGCTATCTATCGATATAAATACAGATGTTTCGTGTCTTATTCCGTGAACATGGATAAACTCTTGGTTATATACGCTTGAACAAGAAGACAATCTCGGACATGTAAAAATAAACTAACCTCTGAACATTATAACATGGAATAATGACCAACGCAGACAATCATTTGGAAAAATAATAGGTTAGTAGAATTAGGTATAATGATCAAACACCAATCACTTACCTGAAATCAACCTTTTGGAAAGATGACTTGACTCATATTAAAGAAAATATACGTTAACAAAGGTTTTCGCCCTTAATAAAGAACGAATGTTATTCTCAGCCAGTTTCAACCGAGAATAGGGTGCAGTCCCTACTAATGTGTGTGGCGTTATACCTAATTAAATAGATTAAAACAAAAATGAACAACCTGCCTCCAAATATGAAACATATTTATAGATCCCTTGGTCTTGACTTCTCTTACATACGGGCTCGTTTTGAAGCCGGTTCTGTGCTTCTATGCAAGTTACCCCTGAAATGTTCCACCCCCATCCCCTTTATGGAGCAACAAGTGCCACTCGTTTCGAAGTTCCGCCGGGAGTTGAATGTTTCCGATAGCGAGGGAGTTGTAACGTCGTGACCGTTATAAGGGAGATCAAAGGGGACGACCCAGAATTTTCCTCGGTTTGTTGTTATTATTATCATCCACTTTGTATCGGAATTTTTCTATTAATCTGAACTTAGTCGTAACAGAAAGTTTCTCAGGTGGCCTTCTTAGGTGCCAATTTATGCACATTAAATACGGAAATGCAGAATTTACATGATATTACGTAGATACATGCGTCATTAAAATCTGATTATTGTGATAAAACATTGGTTGCACAGTGTTGCAACATTCACTGAGGCTCAAATGCGATCAGAGTCCGGTTCTGGCGGCACGCGACTCCCTCTCAGCTCTATTCGGCTCTAACGTGGTTGCTGTGGTCTCGTTAAGGACTAAATTACTTCGCACTTCGTCGAACCTGCCGGATTATTGTGTAACGATGGAGACTCTTTCAGAAACGAGACTTTTCTCATCCTCCTCTGCTTCGTTCCCAACGTACGACGACACGTGTTACATTATTATTTGATGCACGAAATGAAGGAGCCCTGTTATCGGTTGTCAGGGACCGGAAAAAAGGGGCTCGATAAGTCGATAAGTCGCTTATTTTTTCCGTCTCTAGTGCGTGCTTTATGAGGGGGAATTCGGAATGTGAATACCATATCATGCTTTTCTTCAGTTGAGGCATCAAACGAGGCAATCTTGATGGTTAATGAGAGATAAAAAACACAACTTAACGAAATTTATTTAAAACATTGTATAATCGTAAAAGGTTTTTTTTCTCAAAGCAAGCTCGAAAATTTTTCATATACATGATTTTTTTTAATATTAGGACGGGACGGTCATGACCTTTTTTAATACGCCTCTGACATTTAACGCAGAACCTTACAATCTATTATCTTTATTCTGCTACATTACAAGAACCAAATGTGCAAAATTAATTGATGTATTTTGTTTCAAATGTCCAAGAAGTTTTTTTTTTAATAACTAGATCCCCTCAAAAACTGATTTTTTTCTTGATTTTGAGACTGTCTTTCAATAGGGTTTTAATACTTTTGCATTGGAAGTTGATTTTTTTTAGTTTCATGCTGTAGTATGCAAAAAGGAAAATGTAATAAATGCATTGGCATAAGTAGTCTAAAATGATCGGGAAGGATGTTTAAAAATTACGAAAATTCCTGGAAACATTGAGTTATGGATTAATTTTGCAGTATTTGTGACCTTCTCAGTACGTCCCCGATGTACACAGGAAATGAAACTTTTTAATTTTTCTATTCTCCAACGTTCAAAGATTATAATAATATCCAAAATTCTATGGTATAACATGACTAACAGATTTTTTTAAAAACTTTGCACACTCCTCAGGAAAATGGATTTTTGCTTATTTTAAGGATATCTTGGGCCTTTCAGATACTTTAGATAAAAAGTTATTTTTTGTACATTTTTATTATGCATGGCGTACTTAGTCTAAAATGACCAGAAAAAATATATATTAAAAACTACAAAAATGTCTGAGGGAAACATTGAATTACTCTTGTCAGTTTTTTCCTTTTCTATGCGCTCCTGATGCTTAACAGAGGAAGTTACAAATCTTAATTTTAATTGTGCATCGTTTAAAAAAATAAAATATACCAAATTCATTGGTGTACGTAGTTTGAATTGACCGAGCCGAATTTCTTAAAGTAACATTCACGTGTAAATAGTTATATATATATATATATATATATGTATATGCATTTTTGAGTAATACTAATCTGAAGTAACCTCAAATGACATTTCTAAGTTGGACATGCGTGGGTAGTAAGTGGAGGCAATCCTGGTCATTGAAGAATGTTTCGGAATTTTCTTACATTATTCTTGAATTATCTAAAATATTCTGGAGAGAAATATCAGAATTTGTAATAACCCAATGATAAAGCTTTTGCATGTATCCAATCGGTACAATATTTTTCATGTTGGTGAATATTTAGCTGCATTGAAGCTTAACTTCGTTTTGCTCTGAAGCCTTGAAAAGCATTATATCACATCATTGCATCCATTACTTTTAATAGTTAATTCGTATATCGTTATCCTAGGTCATATTTTTGCGCTACTATGGTTTATGGTATGGAGCCATTGGCGTGTAAATTTAGGACTTGCTTTCTTTATCCGCCATATTTTCTATAAACGCCTATTTACATGTTCGAGGAAAAGCTATTTTGATCTTAATGCGAAGGGTTTCAAGGCGCAAAATTGCAGTATAAATAATCAAGTTTCTCGTGCTACGCCTCTGCTTGGAAGTGAATTAACACTTTCAAGTCTCTGAAAATAAATCGCAGACGACTGCGACCTTGGAGACTAAAGTGACCTCTAATTTTTTAACACCTACGTTTAAATATAAAAAAATTATGTGGCCAAAAATGTCTTTGAGAGTCGTAAAACTAAAGGGTGGCAGTGGCAACGGAAGGGACGAAAAATGGTCCATTATCCGAAACGGGAGTCTGAGCGGCGCCCGAGGGCGGACAAAAGACGATCGGAGGCGCCGCGACGCCGTGGCGAGGCGTCCGTACAGGTGAGAACCAGGTCCGGAATCTTTGCGAGATTTATGGCACCCCCCTGTCAGGAGGATACGTGCACTCACCTCCACTTTTTAATCGTGTTGTTCGGTTTGCGATCGGAATTTATGGGTGCATTTGATTGGAGCCAAATTGGAGCTAATAGAGGGGGCTGCGCCTATGGCGCCCCACAAATTTCGTCTGCGATGTAGTGTGCATTTATTAGGCAACTTTGTTATGTATATAACGATAAGAGTGGTTCCATTTGAGTAAGTATCTTTGGATGCGGTGAAAACTTGTCGATATCAACAAAGTCTTCCTAAAACCTCAATGGTATCTGTGCTAATGCGGGAAAGCCGCGAAGAAGGTTCTTATCTTGTGAGAAAGCGATTCATCGTTCTTATCTTTTAACCACAGGTTTGTTGTTTGGTTGGGGCTAATATATCAAAATTCTGGTAACTCTACCTATGAGATATTTTCTTTGTTTGCTTGGTGAATCGGTTTTTTTGGTATTCGTCCATGACACTATATACAAAGACTGTACATGCAAAGCTTAATCTCTGGCATCTGGTAGTCAGCGATCACATATGGCAAAATCGCCATCTACGTCTCTCTTCCCTAAAATCGAAAAAAAGAGCATCCTTAGTCCCAAAAAAACAGTGTATTAACAACGTTAAGTCTCTCTGATCCGGTCGACCTTGATCGTCTATAAAGCGCTAAAGAAGCTTTTCATGGCGTCGTTTATTATTAAGAGTCGTCAGCGTGATTAACCATTATGGTCCCCGGATTGGTCAATTTCATGCCCGAAAATAAACAGCGTTTATAGCTGAGAACGCGTGGAAATCGATGGAAAATCGATTCGATACTAAATCGAACCGTGAATTTACAGAGTTGTTTGTATGTTTCCGCTGTCCAAAACTGCATTAAAATTATGTACTGCTTAATATACTGGGCGTTCTATTGTTCCTCGTTACCGGCACGTTCTTAAAATTCAATAGTTTAAAGGGTGTCCCATAGAAAAAGTTAAGCATCCACTACTTAATGTAGAGAATTATGTCATTAACTCTGTTTCGAAAATTAAAAAAAATATAGGATATTCTATATGAAAAAGTGCAGTTTTAGCGTTCAAAATATAGCAAAAATAGGTTTTTAATTGTGGCCTCAGACTAGCTCAAATTATTTGAAAACCGACAACCGTAGCTTTTAACGAATTACATTTTCTGGTTATTGCTTGGTTTACAGTATCCAAAAATGTATAGGGTGTTCCGTGGAAAACCATCGAGTTTCCAAGACTTAAACAGAATCACGTTACAAATTCGCTTTAAAAGGCATTAAGAACGTGCGCTTTTTAAACCTCATATTACTCAAAAACTAAGAGAGATGGGTGTAGGGATATCTATGGATAAACTAATCCTAATAAGTAACAAATTAAAAAAATTACATAATGTACAGTGTGTCCTATATGGGCCAGTTTTAGTGTTCCAAACATATGATAATACAATATGATTTTAACGAATCTGAAAAAAAAAGAAGTTTCATGAAGATTTAAATGCTTTTTCAACAATTGCAGCAATGAAAAAAGGGTCATGCGCTATTGAATTTATTTGAGAAAATAATATTATAGTTAGTATTGATTGCCAATTAGGAGACAGTGGCGCACCAACACGATTAAAGTTGTTAAAGATGTTAAAATATGATAATAGATATTTCAATGGATATGTTCAACTTGGAAGTGTAAGAACAGGAGAGGCAGTAGGAGTGAGAACCTGAAGATACTAGAAAACTAGAGATACATTCACTTTGCCCTCCAGTACTCCACTGTAGATTTCCTAATCAATGCCTCAAAATCACAGATTGTAAAGAGAAGTTCGAGGTACTAAAATCCATTGAAGTCAGTGGCATAAACCGATTTTACATGCATATCGAAGTATTTATCCAAATACATGAAACTGTTATTACGAATTTTCCTGCCTGATAGCCAGCCTCAGTTTTCTTTCTAGAACGCCTCTGTTGATTTTTTATTCAGTACGTCAAAATAACAGATTGTAGAGGGAATCTAGAAGTACTAAGACCGATTAAAATCAGTGGAACAGGTTGGTCTCAAGAGCATTCAAGTATTTAGTGAAAATAGTTTTCTCGTTGTCGTTTCGTGACGGCTAAAATCACTCAAAAAGTGATAAAGATATAGTTTGAGAATGTTCACGAATATTATACACATACGTTATGCATATGTGTATAATATTCAATAATACACAGAGTGTCTTATAGAAAAACATCGAGTATTCAGGACTTGAAGAGAAAAATGCCAACAACTTTATTTCTTTTAAAACGCATTGAGAACACACCCTCTTTAACCTCCATTTTTCTCAAAAACTAAAGGAGATGGGTGCAGATATTTCTAGATGCAAGTTGGTCTTAATGAGAAGTAAATTCAAAAAATTGAATATTCTATAAGGTGTCCCAAAAAAGGAGGGATTGAACTTTCTACCTGACACGTATATTTCTCAATTTTCTTACCGAGTTAAACGTAATTAATCGCTTCTCAAACCACTTTAGTGAAGTCTGAAAAGGGCGGAAGGGGGGCGAAAATTACCAGGCAGTGGAATAAAATGTGCCCTAACAAGGGCTTTTGAAAATAATCTGCACGTTGTAGGACGATAATTAGTCTTGGTAAGACGAAATTGGGGGGTGAGGTTTTTGTGTGTCACGAATGTAATTAATTTCGCGTTGAAAATTGCGATCTGGAAATATCCGCAAAGGGCTAATTTATATCTTGAAGTTTTCGAAGCGAAAGTATACGGGGGCACAAAGGGAATTATGGGCGGGGAATCTAAAGAAATTGGGTATATAAACTGATGTTTAAAAGGGCCCACTTCCTGTATTCATTAAGGAAAATTCCTAATACTCACCAGATAATAGGTACCTTCCGATATTGATGACGAAAGTGGAATTCGGAAGTCGTTAGGGTTTATCCAAGGACACATGGATTTGGGGCCAAATGCAATATGAACAAGCAAATTGCTCTATTTCGTTGCTATTCTCATGAAACATTCATTATAGAAAAAGAAGATGGTAAAAAGAGAAAGTTGTTTAAGGCTGAATTAAATAGCAGGAACTATCTACAAAGAGAACTCGTTGAAACTCGCTTAAACGCTCTTTTATCGATTATTTTTGCAGCAAATAACAATTATTACAGACCTTAAATAAATAATTCCACTATCATTTAGAATTTTTAAACCTACATTCAGGGCCAATTCTACTGGTTTTTATCAATACCAAACTGTAAATTATGTACTTACACTGTGATCTTACAAAATTTTCCGGTCATCGTTTAAATAAAAATTAAATAAGACACTCACCTTTCGGTCAACTGCTGTACACTGTAAATATTTGAACAATATGTACCTAAATCTGATCTTATGTTTAGTCTTTTTTCGAAAAATCCCCAGTAGAACTGCGTTCCAGGAATTTACAATCCCCAAATATTTGCCTTTCCAGTGGGCGGGGATCCAATGATTGATTAGAACTTTTCTTCGGCAAATTTGTTTCCATACAGTCTCGTTCCAGAAAATAATATGGTAAGTATTCGGAATGAGTGTAGAGAAACGACCTGGATATTATGGGAGAGGTCTTGGCAATAATGACCGAGAAATCCTGGATTAAACCGATTTTGCTACGCCATCGGTTTTTTAAAAACTGTCTCTATGCACAGACTACGTCACTATTTCTCTTCAATATAAATGTTCTAGATCTACTTCACAAGTGAATTCAATGTCTACTATGGTAACTTAGTAGCGTAATAAAAGATAAAGTCTAGACAAAAGATGACCTCAACATTATTGAATTTAATCATTCCTAATGGCGAGGGAAAATAAGCTAGACGCCACTGATTTTTAGGTTGGGTGCCATGCACCAAATTTCACTAAAAATCCATAAAACTCGAAAAGTTCATTATGAAATCCAGTGGCACACGAGAGAGATGTAAATTGAATAAAATGCGGGCAAAATCTGAACTCAGCGGTTTAGAATTCGATAATTCCTAAATTGCGTTTCATGACAAGTTACACTATACACATTACTCTGTGCTCATTTGCAGTCAGTAAATCGAACATTACAGTATCCGATAGTGTAATGTTGTTGCTAAGCAACCTTACCGGACTCTAATTAGAGACCTATTGTTTGAAAATTTGCAGTCGTTTCCAGAACCGTGACCATAGTGGTCACTAATTTTAACGCAAAGAAAATTTGAAACATTGGAATATTCATATTTTTACATGTAGTCAAATACTTTTTAAATAAATGGAAAATGCATTTGAAACTCGCAGGTTTCAACCTATGAGATATACCTAATTGCGTTCGAGTGAATCAAAGTAACAAATATATTCAAATATTGCGTTCGCCATATTTTCAAAAAACATTGTTTATTTTAATGTAAAATACATATCCTTCCTAAATTAAAGAGATTTAAATTGAAGAAATTTGGGGCAACAATCTGACCTCAGTAGCCTTAATTTTGATTCTCCTGTTCACTATTAGGTTCTATCCATTATTAATATCCAATGGCCTATCATAAAGGTTTAAATTGAATAAATAATGTCAATCTGTGACCTAACAATCTAAATTAAAAAAGTTTGTATCCGCTTATCAGTGCATAAAATAGGACGCCACTGAACACATTTTCGAAATCAACAAGAGGTGAAAACCAGTGCCGTAGCAAAGGGAGAGTTTGGGGATAATACAGTACCTTATTATTTAAGCTAACGAAAGTAACGTTTAATAATTAGGACGATATAATATTTTAAGTAAAAGGCAACATGGCTTTGTACTTTTGTCAAAGCCATGTCAGGCTGATAAGCGATGGTAATGAAGCTGTCAAATTGCCGCTTCGGTAATGTTGCCGGACTTTACTTAATTACCCAAATTTGTGACTATCGATTCACGAAGAATGTAGGAGAAAAACCATCGACCCCGCCCATTTTGCGGGCACCTAATTACCTCGTATGAATTAAACATGAGGCCATGGTCGGGCCTCTCCTCTTTCCATTATCCGTTCCATTGGAATTGAAAAGAAAGCCCGGGGATAACGGTCCGGACGGCAGCATCAGGGCCGAAGAGAGGTGATTAATTTTCGACGACTGTGAAGCGAATACGGGACGGATTAAGAGATCGGGGCGTCCCGACGGACGGACGTGGCGTCGGGCATCGCGGCGCCACTTTAGCACCTCGCGGAGCGGTAACGTCACCTGTCACGATTCGGACAAAATAAAAGTTTGTTACTCTCGCTGCAACTTTCCATGATTTGTCGCTCGGTAATTTATTCCGATAGATAATAAAACTTATTTGCGAAGAATTGCAACTCTTGCAAGGGATGAATTATTATTTGTTCGTTTGTTCCGATGAGAGGATCGTAGAATGGATATTCGTATCAATTCTCCAGGACCAGCAACACGGAGCTTTTCCTTTTGCATCATACATATATCTTATCCTCAAACCTGATATTAGTCTGGGAACAGTAGTAAAACGTTTTTATGGAAATTTTACGACTTCCCCTCACGAGAATACTTACTTCGTATAAATTCAATTAAGCCTTTCACGAAAGTGATAAATAAATTATGCAGAGGCCAATGTATGCAGATTGGCCATTGTGATTAGGTCCACTTACGGCCAATCACACTATGATCCACTTCGTGGTCAAAGTCTTTTCGTGACATGAAATTTCAGCTCGGGTCACTTGGACAAGGTTTTCTCGTTAATGACGTCATTAACAGGATTTGGAAATTGGTTTGTAACATGTGATTTCGTCAACATCAACTCGGCAATGAACTCGAGAAGAATTTGACGGGAGACTCCTTATCACTGGTAGATTTGACCTTTTAATCGAATGAGGTCGAAGTGGAGATTATTATTGGCCGATGGTTAGTGTTTTTGATGTTGCTGAAGCTGATAAAGCTGAATATTAAATATATTTTGATTTAGGAGTTTGAAAACATAGAGAAAGCAGGTAGTTCATTCGAAGAGCAGTTAGATAACAATGGCAAATATGAATTATGTGCGAGAACATCTCTAGAGATGTTTCATAATGATATGAAAAATCTATATTTTTAAAATCAGGACCGAAACCTTTATGAAATGTTTTTATAATATACCTAGTGTTCAATTAAAAAAACAACTTTAATAATTCGTTTTCTTAATATCGGATTTTCGATATATTTCCTTCAAATAGCATATCCTAAAAGTTTACAGAAAAATATATAACTTGTACTTGCGCTTTTTTCCTATCTCCATCCATATACAATAATTTTCAAATTTTAGAAACCCAGCCTGTATATAGAACATACAATGGTATAACTACCAAATTCAGTTGGGCAAAAATATGCTACATCACGTTTTCAAATTAAACTAAACTCAGCAGAAATGATCAGTATGCTGTTACAATAATTAGAAATATAATTACCATATAATGAAACCCCATAAATTCTATAAATAAAGTAATTTTCGAAAATAAAGTTGTTTTATCACTTAGAAATTTTAATTACCACCACTGTCATTCACACTTTAAAGCAAACTAATAATCAGCTGCTCCACGATCATATAGCCGTCTTTGCTTATCACGTGCAGTAGGATAAAGACAAAAATAAAACACTTCCTGCTACTTCGAAAATGTCTGGTTTTAATGTGCAATTGCAGCTTCAAATCAGGAAATATTCGTGTAGCTTCAAGGTTCATTCCTCATCAAATTGGTGCAATAAAATTTTCCAACCAAATTGATACCAAATGAGCACAATGGCAATTTTGCGTTATAGAGTGAATATTGGCAAATCGACTATTTTTAAGAAGAAAACGGTCTGTTTGAATAAGTTGAACATGAGTAATGTATTGATATTCCTGGACATATTTTTTCTTTTCAGGATATATGGAGTTATTTAAAAGGTTATTTATAAGGGATTCTAAACAGAACTAACCTGAATTAACTTAGTCCTACTCAAGGTCAACATGCATACAGCAAGTCAAAACGAAATTATTAATATTGGAAAATTAAAATTTCGATCAACTTTTTAAGACAGCTTATTTGAGAACTTTTTTAGAAATTCAGACCCTGGACATCAATTTGTATTTTAAATTGTAAAGCGACATCAGCTGCGTGGCAGGATCGTATCGCCACCTTTGTTTATCACGTGCGGTTAGATAAGGATAAAAACTGTATTACTCTCCCAACTACTCCGAAGATATCTTGTTTCAATTAACAAACGATTGTGATCTGATTTAGGGAGTTTTCGCATAATTTCATCCCCTGCAAAGCCGCAATCTTCGATAACACTACTGTAGGGGTTGTAACTTCCTACAAATTCACCCCGTCCCCGTTTCTATAACACTCTCGCTTACTTATGGAACGTTACAAAAATGGAACTTTTTCGTACTCTGATTAGTATCCAAGAAAAGTTTCTGCGATTTAATTCGGCAATTTTTGAGAGTTTTACGAGCTGAATCTGAATACAAACCGCCCCCTAAATCTGAATTTACATAATCACTTTAAGAGGGTAATACCTGCGGACTTCGACGGGCGCCAATGAGTCTGCCCTATGAAAAATTCATTTTTTCCTCTGGTAATAAATTAACGATGTTTAATGACCTTCCCCCCTTCAGTGAAGTTCGAAATGTTTCTCCCCCTCTATGTTAATGACTTAATCTCTTTATGTCCCCCCGATGTAGTTTCTTAACTCGATTATTTGACTGAGAGCAACTTTTTTTTTTTGCAGAACTCAATACGACACAACCTGTCTCTGCATAACAGGTTTATGAGGGTGCAGAATGAAGGTACGGGGAAGTCTTCTTGGTGGATGATTAACCCTGATGCGAAGCCTGGAAAGTCGCCTAGGAGGAGGGCGGTTTCGATGGAAACTAGCAAATTTGAAAAACGACGAGGTATTTTTTCCTTTCCAAATTTTTTGCATTTTTTACGATAAAGGCTCGTAGGAAGAGTGAAAAAGAAGGTAGAATTGATGAGGAACGGTACTTTGCCGGACCAGCCGCCCAGCCCTAGTTCTTCAGTTTCCGAGAGTCTGGATCTTTTCCCTGAGTCTCCCACCATCCACAGGTAAACCACCCCTAAAACTACCCTCAATTTAAAAACTTAAAGTGGTGCGTTGTTATAATATTAAGTAGTACTTTACTAATGCTTCCACCTGTTTTTAACAGACTTAGTGCATGATTTTGTTGATAATGAAGAGATGTAAGCTTGCTGTAAATTGATGTAAAATGATAATTATTATTGTGTGTCTTGTTGACAGCTCCAGTGGCTTCCAGATAAGTCCAGAATCCCGGCCGAGGGCTTATTCCAATCCCTCAGTTTATAGGTAAAAAACAAAGACGTTTTGTGTTGAGATGTTAATTTCGTCATCAATGTTTTGATCATGCAAAATCACTACTGGGAGTTGTTTTATTCAATGGGAATTTTTCGAGAAATTTTGTGACCTAAAGTTTACATCGATTTAACTCTAATCGAACAATTTATATGGAAAATTGGTGAAGGTTTGCTTGAAGTCTACGTAGATCCGCAAATAAGGTAGTTTTTATGTGCTTTTTATTCTTTTTAGTTCAAACTTAAGTTTGTAGACTTAAATTCGACTCATTATTGTTTTTCCCAAGTTTTTCCAATCATTGTTTAGTCCGAGCGCAATTTTTCTTTGCCATAAAAGATCCACAATTTTAGAGCAATATTGTTATATCGAAATTTGCTATATAACAAATCGTTTTCAGTTTTATGTCTAGCTTGGAAAACATATTTTCTTTCTTCTGAGTGCTTACACTTCAATAAAGCTTGTGAGCCAGGTGGAATTTCAGTTGAAGTTTTCAACTCGCTTTCTGTGTCTTATTTTAGGCTTGAAAATGCAATTTCATTTTTGAAATCAAGGCTGCTAAGGGCAAATTTTGTCGTGATTTTATTCAATTTAAATACCTCTCTCGTACGTCACTGGATTTTTATAGCAAGCTTTAGACATCTCACGAATTGTTATCGAAATTTAGGACATGCAAAGACAGAAAATCAGTGACGTGGCTTATGTTCGGTCGCTATTAGGAATTGTTGAATCTAGATTGTGATCTATTTTTATCCTTTTAATGAACTTTGTAAAGGGACTCTGAAGAATTCAAACTGAAAGAAAAGCAACAACGTGGTTTGTCTTTAAATCTAGTTAGAAATATTGAAAGTCTAGACTCTATAGTTAGTTTCTGTATCGGCTTCAACCGCCGATACCGCTATTTGATATGCCACTGGATTTGCGTGGATGATTTTTAGTATTTCACCTAACTCGCCTTTCATTTTTTGGCATTTTAGAACGGTGTAGGTCAGATTTTAGTCCGTTTTTGTCCTTTTAATAGGCCATTCAATAATAATCAACTATGCAAACCCAGTCGAGTTGCATTAGTTTATTTTTAAAAGTTCATAAGTTACTTCTTCCTCTCTCTCTCTCTCTCTCTCTCTCTCTCTCTCTTTCTCTTTCCCTCTCTTTCTCTTACCCTATTTCTTTTTTTTTTAATTAGAAGTAGCAGGGCGTTCTAACAGTGAAAAACTGCGCTTGAACCAAACCGTGATAAAACTTTGTACATTTTAACGTTAAATAGATACAGGAATTTGGCTTTCTGGTACGAAGTAGCATTAATTATTGGTTCCATGCATGCCTCGCTTGTCTAAACTCGGTCATTAATATCCTAGGTTCCCGGCGAAGAAGTGCTAAACCCACCGAGAAAACAGGATTCCCTGCACATTGACACCATAATTCTGTAACCATTTCTCGTTGCTAACTCCACCAGAAATTCATCATTAACTCGCTTTAAATCCAGGCTCATTGCTCATAACTCTCGTTCTTTCTCTGTCACACTTAAAGTAATCTCAATCGCTATCTCTCTCCCAGCGGAGGAGGTTTTCAGCTGAGTCCCGACTTCAGGCCCAGAACCTCCTCCCAATCCTCAGCCCGACTCTCACCTATTCCAGCGGTGGGCATCGAGACCGAATGGGTTGGGTTTAACAGTTCGACTTTCAGCAATTCCGACCTGATCAACAATTCCACCCCCAGTGGGGGTGGCAACAACGCCGGCAGCTATTCTCCCGACCAATTGGCCGGCAACTTAGAGCAAAGAATGAAACTGGAGCCTGGTCAATTCATGGGGTGAGCAAGAGCATTTTTGCTGCGTTGGGGTGTCGCTTCTGAACCGCTTTGTTTTTTTTTTTTGGGTTGTACGTGCGTCTTTGAGCATAGTAATGGTGTAATATTCGGGTTTTAGGTACCTGAATCAGAGGCAGGGCGCCGCTAGTCAACCCCCGCCTCCCTATAGTAGGTCCCTGTTCAACGACACTTCGTTCCCTCATAGGGAATACGCTTCCATGACTGGTGCTTCGCCCTACGCCTGTTTGATACACAGGATGGAACCCTGTACGTGTACCATGCAGCAACAGTGTGTTAAAGTTGAGGTAAAACCCGAAATAGTTATTTAATGATCAAGTGTATTGGTGAATAACTAATTAATACGTAATTACGTTTGGAGGCCACTTTCGTAACATGGATTTCTTCTAATAGAACATGTCACCTACGGGCATGTCCCCATCGTATCCTCACTCTGAACCATCACCAGATCCGTTAAGCACGCATCAGTTCATGGAAGCTCGGCTGCCGCCCCGACCGCCTTCCTCAAGTCCTCCTTTGACTCCCCAAAATCAGGTAACACCCTCTACCATGATGGGTCAATATATCGGCGCCCTCAATGTCAGCGAGGATCTGAATATTCACGTAGACTCATTGCCTGGAGGTTTCGATTGTAATGTTGAGGTAAGTTGTGGGAGGGTTGTCTTATAAAGAATACAAACGAGGGATATTGCAGGATATAATTCAGCAAGAACTGAACGCAGAAGGGTGTTTGGACTTCAATTTTGGGGGGCAGCAGCAAGCTATGGTGCAGCAGACAGCTGATGGGACGATAGCGGGGGCGCAGGCTCCTCCACCGGCTTACTCCCAAGTAGCGGTTACCTCTCCCTCGTGGGTTCATTAGTCTCGAAGGGGAATACAGGTATGTCCGCATTAGCATATACGTTTTTCTGCAAAGTTTCCAAAACAAACAGTTTAAATTGCCAAAAGCACTGTAATCAGCTGTTAATATTTACTTTTTGTAATACAACTTAATATGTTCCTTCAAACCCCAAAATCTAGTTTGGGCAATTAAAACTAAATCAATTTTCTACCGCCACTGTAACTCTGTTAAACAATTTAATATTGTTGTATAGACTCCTATAACTATACGTCACCATACGTTCTACTGGTGTCAATTGTGACCTTAGGCTTAAAGGAGAGTAGAATTGCTGACCTTAAAAAATTACATTCGAAATTATTAAATGACTTGAATTGACCTCAAATTACACTCTAGAATTTGGCGAATCTCTATTAAACTTGAGGACTCCATTGGGATATTTGAAGCCATGACTTTTCATAGCTCTACCGGGGCTTAAGGGATTGTCTAGAATATGGATATTTTAACAGCATCGACTACGAAAGGACGTAGGAGGCGCTTACTACAAACAGAGGGGCGTTAAAGATGGGGGGAAGACTACTGGAGACCTTAGGGAATTGTTTTAGGAAGTTTTGAGAAAATAGGAGATTCTAGACTGACTTTAGGAGGCCGTCTAAGATTTTCCAAAAAATTTCATTTATCCTTAGGGCGATTCTTTAGGATTTTTTTTGTAAGTCTTTAGCGGCTTGGACTGGAGCCTAGAGTGCTTGACGTGGAACTATAGTGGAATTTATTTATGTTTAAATCTCTGAAACTTCTTTCCATAAAGGTTTTAAATTTGAAACTTCTTCGTCTCCCACTCTTAATACTCTTCAACGACTCGCGAATTCAATCGAGACAAGAGCGCTCTTAGAACGATTTACCCTTAAAATTTTTCTCCTCTTTGTAACCGAACTCTGCATTACGCAATACAACTCTGCGAAGTTTTTCCAGTTAACTCGAACGGTGTAAGCTAACAAGAGAGGAAAATATGGCCAATCAATTCCCATCCGACCTTAATATATCTTATTCCGATTGTATGGCGTAACCGTACACTTGCGGTTTTCCCAACTAACTAAGGTGAAGACAATTCGAGTCCAGAGTGGAAAATGCAATCAATTAGGCCACCGGAGAGGCTCGTAGGGCATAAATTTCCTACAGAGATATCGTTAGACCGTTTGTCGAAGAAGAATGTTAACGTAATGCCTCCCTCATGGGTTTTCGATATGACAGATGGCAATCCGGAAGTTCGCACAAGGGTCGTTTGCCAAGTACAACAAGTTGCCGATGCAAGTTCAAATTCCGTTATTTGTGCTAAACAAGGTTGTCCTCGAAATTGGAGGATGCAGGCTGAATGAAATTTCAAGCAGCTGCAACTTGTTGCTGCCCCAAAGGGCAGCGTGTGTGTCATATTTCCACGAATTGTGTTCGGGATCATAATTAAAGGGAAAAGCATATTGATCGGAACGTTTTCCCACAGAGAAGTCCTATTAATCTATTAGAAAAAGATCCTTTCGCAAACTAGCAAAAAAGGTTATTTCTAAATTCATAATTAACAGTCACGAGGATTCCATTCAGTCAAAAAAAGTTAGTAAAGGTGATTGACGTAGTATATCCAGTTTCAAGTAAAATAATTTAAAAAAGTTTCTTTTCAAATTCATAAATTAAGAGTTTCTCGCCTCCATACGCCGCAAGATTCACAGATCGAAAACTGAAACTATTTTCACACACAAAACGTTTTTTAAAACGCAGAAAATACATTGACATAAAATATTTGGCTCAAGCGAAGAATAATTCTAAAAATTAATTCCGATTAAAATTTTTAATTAGACATTTCCATTCTCAGTGCGGCACTGATTTTATAAACAGGAAAGTGAAAGTTTACAATCCAAGAATATTATTAAAGATAACGTTTCCAACAGCTCATTAGCGGAGTATAGTTAAATGTTAAATAGCTGCAACTTGTAGCTACTCTTAAGGGGCAACGTGTATCATATTTCCTCAAATTGTGCACATATAATTAAAGGGAAAAATCATATCGATTGTAAGGTTTTTCCCTTCGGGGAAGTCGTTTTGATGTATTAGGAAAGGAAACGGGGATTGAAATATATCGCTCAAGTGACTTTTCCATTTCGAGTGACAGTCCATCGATATTAATCCTTTTAGCTCGGATAACGGACGTGCGACCTCAATACGTTATCAATTATTGTTATCAATAATCGTCCTGTATGAAGCCTACTATTTCCAGAATACTTACAATTCAAACGAAGGAAAAAGCAAGACTTTACACCGTGACTCCTTGAATATTAATTTTCAAATTCCAATTAAACTGCAATTAAATTGTTGAAGGAGAATCTTGCGCCGGCATGAAAAGAAACTCGGAGGTATTTGTCAATACTAAGCAACAGTAAACAAGGTAGAATATACTACTGGAAATATTCAGCGGATGAGACGTTAGTTTAGCAAAATCCACTCCAGGAAAAATTTCAATTGCCAGACACAAACATCCCCTCGAAAAGTCCTCCTAAACGCCGTTTATTAAGTTTATCATGTCAACTTCGCACGAGAAGGAGGTCCCTTTTTGAATTTTAAATTCAATCATTCCCTAGAAGGAAATTTGATTAGTCCGAAACTTTGCGGAAAGTTGTAATTTTTGAACGTCGATTTTCCGGTCACTCCGAAGGAATTTATGAAGATATAATTTTGGACATAAATCCAGAAATTATGCCGAGACGATAAATCAGCGTACTGCACTGGGGGGACCCCCGAATTAATGTTTAATTCATGCATAAATTAAACACATCCATCCCGACCAAAGTTGACGTCCCCTTAATTTGTTTTCACCATCAGCGACTACTAATTTGATTGATCTTCTTAACTGGAGTTAACGGTTCGGAAAACGCCACTTTTTCCCTTAAAATTAATTAAAAATTCACCGTCATTTATCTAAATTCTTCACAACCCTATTGGGAAACTGCGTATGAAAGTAACGAAACCTTATATTACTCCCCTCTTTGAGAAAATGATTAAATGACTTGTATGATCGAGAAAGTGGTGTAGAATTCCCAGTATCATAAGTATGTCTTCGGTGTACATCAATGAAATTACAGTGGCGTAGACAGTGACTGCAAGACTCCGTTGGGAAAACATTCAGTTGTTTTAGCAAATTTTTTTATTCTTAGCTAATCTAAAGCAGTATTAATATTTAATTTAAAATCGTGCGATTTTAAACGTCTTAACTTGGGAAAAACGTGCGCATCTACGACAATGGAATTTATAATGACGTAACTGGTAATTAGAATTGTGTATGAGAAAAATATCAAATGTCCAAACCAGACTCGGTCTGATTCGGATGAACGACCATGAAAAATCCTTCAATTTTGTAGTGTTCCTCCTAAGCCTTAAGGTCAGTCTTAGATTCTTAAGAAAATCCAACACTTCAACTTTAATAAAATGATAGAAGGAAAGAAAACAGTAGAGTAATGGATGCTCTTACAGTACCAATTGGAAGAAGTTGGAAGAAGAGGGACAGTGTTACAAGTAATAAAAGACCTAAAAACAAAGGAGAAAACACAAATAGAAAGTTGAATATTTGGATAGTTATAGATTTTCCATTCTCAACCTCACTTGGGCAGTCCAGAGGAGCCTCTATAGATCAGTTTATCCATTGATTCCTAAGTATTTACCTACTTTACGAGTTGATAAAACTCCATTTACCAACTTTCTCCAAAAATCGTTGAATCAGGAAAAGTCCCCGAATGAATTGCAGACATAAAAAGGACAAACCGTCTCTCTTTTTCCCGTTTTATCGTTATTAAAGCGTTGTATTTACGATATAGTTACTATTTTGCCTAATTCAAAGAAAACTTATGAAGCACTGAAGAGGGCAAAAGAAACTTCCTAAAGCAATAAAACAACTTGGACTATAAAAACTAAAAATTGCAAAATTGCAAATTACCTTCGAAGACGCCACAATGTGACGCTTCAGACGCCGCCGTCGACGAGGGCGTCTCGATGGCGTCTGACGCTCCAAGCTGCGCCAATTTTTCCTCTTCGATCAAGGTAAAGTCTTAGAGAGATAAAAGTTCTTTGCCATTAATGGACACTCACAAATTAGAGGGACTAAGGTATTCGGCTAATTAAGTTTATCCTTATCTGGGGATAAATCCAAAGTTCGAACAGGGGCAGCAATTAAACTGTCCAATGTATCTCAATAAAAATCCAGTAAATGAACCGACCACTACTAATAGAACTTTTGCAGGCAATTTTGTACTTTTCTTAGCCATATACGCCCCTGGAAGCTTCCATTACTATCCACTTTTGGCCCCTCGCAGGCGATGATGATTTGCAAACCGAGTACATAAGTTCGGGTTCTCATAGCGATGAAAAGGGGCCTTGGCGGGGCACATTATCTTAATCGATTCTTTTATAATACGCCACTAGTCTTAAGACGTGGAGCAGCAGTTTTGCGAAAGGGTGATTTAATACAATTTTCTGGTAAAATGTTGAAGAGTCGGGAAAAGGATATACCATATGAATAAAGTATCAGCTCGAGTCGGTGGAGAAAAAAAATATTGTAGGCACGTCACGCGACCGAAAGTGGGTTGAACCCAGCTTTCCAAGCTTCCGAGCCTACTTTGCTTGCCCTGCAAAACACTACTTTCCGGTCTCGTCACCCAATAGTTATTTACATCACCAAGCCACTAGGTGACTTATTAGAATACGAGTTTTTTTTCGATGAAGTGCGGTTAGGGGACGAGTCTGGAATATGTTAACGAGTACTGTAACAACACTTAATAGACGTGTATCCGACAATATTTTATTTCATACTGTTACCTAATTCATAAAAATCTTAAGTTCCAGATCAAAACAAAATAATGTTTCTTGAAAATATGGCGAACGCATATGCTACTTTTTAAATGATGGATCCCTAATTAGATAACATCGTATCAAGTACTGTAATGTTATTTTGGCTTTTAATATTTATACTATTTCATGTTACTTTCTCTCCTATAATTGATGAGGAGATTTAACATTTCTTTTTTCTGTTTCAGATTAATTCTAAAGAGAAACCAACGCTACTGTGTCACCGCCCAAATAAACCCAATTAATAGTTGGTAACTGTCTAGAAATAGGCTGCGATGTTTACGTTATTATAATTCGTTGTGCAAAACTAAACGGTTGACGTTAATGTGATTACAAGAAGCATATTGAATAAAGGGCGCTTCTTTTTGCCCACCCCTTGAACCCTCAAACTCTTTATGCAATATGCCATCTTACTACGTAATATTGTTATATATATTATGATCTCGTGGTTTATGCTCATCATTTGTATACATGTTTGTACATATTGATATCCGTATACATACTGTAATATGTTCTGCTTAAATGCAATAGATATACACACATATTTATGTAATTCACTTACAATATATTTTGTTAAACGGGGAATTTTTCAATTTGCCATAATAGTCAATGTTTTCTGTCAACCCTGGCTTTTAAGGAATTCCCAGGCTAAAACTGAAAAAAGTTCATCCTAGTAGTTCCTTGAAAGAAGTCGATAGTTTGGTTTTAAAGGGATGGAGAAACGTGCTTGTACGGAGGTACCTTAATAAATTAATAAATAATAATGATTGTTAGTAAATTTTATTTAATTTATATAGGACAAACCGTCAATTAATTGTTAGACTTATCGAGAACGGAGGTGAGCTACGACGTGACCGTTCAATTTCGCTCTGGTGCCATTTTATAATAGTAGCTTTACTTATAAGTTCTTAACGATTTTTTAGAATAATAGAAAATTAAGGCCGCGTTCACTGTTACTGCCTGGAGCGTCCAGCACCCTCAATGATAATGTAAACGCAGCTTTCTTAGTTCGTGACGACCAAAAAACAAGTTCCATACTAATTAAAATTCTTGGGGGGTTAAGAAGACGCCCCTGTCTCGCTATTTGTTGTTTCGACGTAACATATACTGGGTGTTCCAGTCGGGGGCGCCTTCTTCAACCGAGGGTTAGGCGATCTTTATTGTCAATGTTGGTAGGTGTTGTAAGACTTTAAGATACGTAAACGCTGCATTTTTTGTGATAAAAAGAAATGTTATAAGAGTCGCCTAATCTTCGGACAAATACAACGAAATATAGGGCTTATTTCGGATTTGTTTAATTAGATCGAGTCTAGTGTAAAATATTAATAAACATGTTGTCAGGGGTGCGCTATTATTCTTGGTTTCAAATAAAACAATTTAATGTATATACATGTCTAGTTTAGGTGGCCACAATCGGCGAGCCCTGTTGTTTTCTTTTGTTGTTTCATTTGTAATATTTTTTTATAAAAGTAATTAGTCTAATTACGTGTATAAGCGGTGGGTGGAAAAGATTACAAGGCTTCAGTATAGTCTGAGAAGTAATTGGAAGATCGACGGTGGTTCCACATTTCCCACCGAAATCAATATTTACCCCCATCTCGTCATTGCGGTACTGGTCATTCTCACATTTCCGTTATATTTTTATAGAGTTTTTTCATTTTGATTTTCATCCATTTTAGAAGTTTAATTTTTGTTTTACTTGTATGAGAAGGATTTAAAATATAGATGTCTATTTAAGATTAGATATCTCGTTTCATTTTCCTTCATATTTCCTGACAATATGATGCCAGAAGGTAACACTAATTGATTTAGGAGCCTACACCTTTTAACGAACAGGCAGTGCCTGGTGTAATTCTTGACATGTGGCGAATAAGATGTATTAGCTCTAATATTCCTTGATCTTCTTTACGCAGCAGGAGTCTTCATCGCCAACACCAAACTTCAGCAATCAAGACGATTTTGCATATTACATTCCTCATTTCAGTCTTCCATCTGCGCCTTGTCGAGAGTGAAATAAACTGAGAGAATAGTCAGCGACTTTTTTAATTAACTTGTTTTTTGACTTCCCGTTACTGTGTAGTCTTATATTGAGTTAAGCTCTGCCGAGAAACTTTCTTAAATTTTATAAATTGCATCTGCATTAATTGAGCCGGGGAAGGTGTTTGTCGCCGGCAAATGATAAATTCAACCTTAAGAACTAGACATTAATTTCCAGGGATTAGATTTTTTGCAGGGTCTTGCATCTATTAATTTTCGAGAAAAGGGCTTTATGCGTGCGTGGGAAATTATTCAAGAATTTTTATTGAATCCTCCCCCGATGTATTTTAAACGGGAGAGAAATCTGGTGCGGAGCAAATGCCCCATTAGTGTTAGACACAAAAGTATAATCATTCTTCTTTTCATGATAGAGCAAAAGGCCGCGGAATTTTCGGCTACGTCATGTTTGGCGTTGCCAAGTTGCGCACAAATTTGCATCAGGACATTACCTCTTGTAATGCCGACAACATCAAAGACTATATAGGTAACTTTACCAAGAAGATAATTTTCAAAGAAATAATAGAATATAACTAAATCATTAGTTATTTCCTCGATTTCTATCGAAATTATTTGGTAGATAAAGTTTTGATCTACGAACCCAAAGGATGTACTAACTTTCCCTAAAACCTAAAAATCTTGCTGAGCTGGCAACTGAACAGTTTCCAGGAGCAATGCAACTTAACATAGGGCGAACCATCTATCGCTTACATTCTTAAGAAAGATTCTTTTGAAAGTACGGCACGGAATCATCAGTCAGCGTCATATCCGGCACAATGGCGGGCACCGGAAGCTTTGTTCCCCGGAGTCCGGAACGCCGTTTCCCCGCTGCGTTCTTGAGGGGAATTAGCGCTTGTTAAAGAATTAATTTTAAAAGGGGCCCGATTTTATTGCAAACTTTGGGATTGACTTTGTCCTTACGTGAAAAATGAATTATGGAAGTTTCATGTATATACTAGAGAGAAATTGGTGCTGTCGGAAATCTATAATAGTCAAACATTCCTAAGAAAGGTTATCGATAAAGAAGAAACTTGCTGAATCTAAGACGAACACAAAATACGTTAGACTTACGATTAGCGACTCCTGTACTCAAAGTTTCTTAGTATGTTTTAAGTGCATATACTGCTAAACATAAGTCTAACGTATTATTGTTAACTCAATGAGTTGTAGACTGAAAAAATTAATTGAAATATAAAAAAATTTTGGCAGCGGTGGGATTCGAACCCACGCCTCCGAAGAGACTGGTGCCTTAAACCAGCGCCTTAGACCGCTCGGCCACGCTACCGTTGATGTTGTTTTGACGAAAGTTTTACATAATTACAAGGCAATTATTATTTGATAAATTCATTATTATATTTATCGCTTTTTATAGATACTCCATATTAATTCACTTAAACACAAACACAGTTCAATATGTGAATATTCCTTAACCTTAAAATGGACACTACAAAGTAGTGAGATATCTTCATTTCATATTATTATAAAATAATCTAATAAAAGTTGTTTCTTGACAATATGAAGGACTCAAAGTTCTGTTAATCAAATTTCAAACTAAATTAAAGAATATCATTTACCTGAAATATAAGTTTCTCTCCATTTGTCATTGTGCCGAAATCCTGCTGCAATTTCACACAATATTACGTTAAAGAAAATTACAAAACTACCATGAAAAAATTGCTTGTACGAAGTTTCAATGATGTGTTCTAGATGGCGTTAACAGTAATGACTTACCTTTAGTTACCATTAGTTGTTGCAAATGTTAATCATTAGGCGATTTTTGACAATTTGGTGAATAAAATTTTTAATATAATTAATCTAATTAAATCAATTGCGATATCATGGGGGTGCTGGGTACTGGGTACAATGATGATGGGGCCATTACAAAGGGGTCGGGGGGGGGGGGGGTGAAAATTGCAGTGGAACCCAAAATTTCTAATTTCGTCGCTACTGCGACTTCCTAAAACTCTAAATTGGTTCTCACTTTCTTCAATTCTAATCTTTCATATCAGGCAATGAAGAAATTCAGATATTTTTGGAATTCTAAGCATCAGCAGCATTTTTTTGTCACTCTGCACGTATAAGGTATTGAGGTCCTTGAATCACCGACATTACGTTCCCCAATAATCGTCGAACATTAAATAATCACCGTGATTTAACGGTGTTTTCTTCCTGAGATCATAATAACCTCTAATTTAAAGATTAGCGCTAATTCACCCTCCTAACTCGCCAATAGAATAATTCCCCATTCATCGGCGATATCGCAACGTTTTTTCGTTTCGGGTCACTAGCCAATTCCCCTAGAAGCTATTTTGCAACAAAACTCTTTAGAATAAGTGAATTTAAGCTGAGTTGGCCAGTGTCCCCTATCATTTTTACGTCCATTCTTTGGCACTACTAAAATTAGTCTAATTTAATCCCCGTTCTTGTCTTGTCAGCACCACAATTGGTGGTGATCTAGTGATATGTCGACATAAGTTTTAATAAGCTATAGAGAATGTTTAAATTAGTGTTCGCTTTTATCCTGGCCCTATGGTCATCATTTGGCGTAAGTTTGACCCGCTTTTGTCCTCAAACAATCTATTATACGTATAAATCTTAGGCTGAAGGCTTGGAGAAGCGAAGCATTGACCTCATAGCTGCTCATGGACTCATTTCCGACACAAAGTTGCCTCGAGCGGTAACTCCCAACTCCTATAACATCAAGCTGCACCCTTATGCTGAACATGGCAACTTCAGTGGAGAAATTCGAATCAATGCCACCATCCAGCATAGAACCAAACAGATATCTATACACAAGCACGTGGACTTGAAGATAATTGCCTTGAAGGTTGCCCAACTTTTGCCCGCAGACTATGAACCTAAGAAGTAAGAGAATAAATAAAGCTCTTCAATTTTACAAGTAGAAAATTTGTTATAGAGAACAATCAGAGAACAAAGTGCAAATTTTAAAATCTAATTGGGAGCAAGTCCCTAAACAGTCTATAATGACCATCGATCTTAGCTCTGAAGTTAACACAGGAGGGGTGCTAGAAATTTTCATTCAGTTCAAAGGGCCAATGTTCAATAACACCTCAGAAGGACTGTTCAGGAGTTCATACATGGATCCAGACACAAAGAAAAATAAATGGTGATTTGTGCCTAAAACAGAAAAACACTTAATAATACTTATATCCATAGGTACGTGGCCACATTTATGAGGCCAAACATGGCGAGGACAGTCTTTCCATGTTTCGACGAGCCCTCCTATAAAGTTCCAATAACCCTAACAGTGGTCAGACCTAACTTCATGAAAGCTGTCTCCAATATGCCTTTAGAATCCAGCAGCGATCCTAAGTACTTAGAATCAATTACTAATGATCTCTCCTCATAATAGTTTTACTATTTCAGTAACTATTGGGTGACTGATAAATTCCAGACAACACCCTCTATAGCCACATTTTCCATGGCAGTGGTGATTTCAGAGCTCAATTACACCAATCACAATGTCAGCGACAGTGAAGGTAATAACTGAGTAGTTTGTAGTCTTAAAGTAAGACGGAGCAATAGTTTACTTTCCAGACATCAAGATGAAGATCTGGGCCAGGCCTGATTTCATTGGGGCCTTGGTTAATATCACCACGAAGGTCTCTAAATCCATAAAGTTCCTGGAAGACTTCTGGGGATCCCCGTATCCATTGCCTGAGTTGAACATCTTTGCTCTGCCGAACTATCAGGCCACGAGGCCTTCTGACAGTTGGGGAGTATTAATGTTCAAGTAAGCCTTTTTTACACTTAAACCTAACTAAGCTGACTTCCAAGAAGTCAGCTTAATTAGGCTTAAAATTAGTAATTGTTAGAAACACGCCATTCACCAGATTGTCAAAAATCACCTAGTGAGTAGATTGATTAATTGCCGATGACGCCATCTAGAACAGGCCATTACAACCCACAACACAAATTTACCTTATTGTCAAGAAAATACAAAAAATTAGTGTTAAATAACTTTAGTCTTCTTAGGATAATAATTTCCATGGAAACACAGACTCATTTTATGGAAATTATCTTCCAGTTGCCAATTATATTATCTATAAGCACTATTTTACATTTTGCTTTTTTGTTTGTAAAGAGAAAGCGAATTAAGCAGCAAAGGATCGTGGCATTTGACCCAAGAACTGGTATACCAATGGTTGGGAGCTTTGGCCACCCCATTCTGGTGGAGTGATGCTCATATCAACAACGCCCTAGTGCGATATGTTACTGCTTACACCACTCTCAAAGTAATTTGCTTTTTAATCACCCGAGGAAAAATGCACCATAAAACGGCTTTAGATAGGGGAAAATGAGACTTTCAACAACTGGCCGACGACCATGCTCTACTCAATTTACTACGAATTCAGCAAAAGATATCCCCACGGCAAGAACACGGCTATTAAGCAGGATTCGTCGTCCGCTAAAACTGAATTAGTGTTCAGGATGCTCAATTACACTCTTGGAGAAAGCACTTTTAGACATGGAATGCAGAGATTCATGGCTGACAGGTAGATATAACATCACCATAGTAGCAATACTATCATTACTTTATGTGAATTTTAGGCAATATAAAACGTTTTTCGGAGACGACATTTGGATGTCTTTAACGGACCAAGCGAGATTCGACAAAACTCTTCCAGAACCCATTACCATTAACGAAATTGCCGGATCTTGGATAACCAAGGATCGTCTACCAGTCGTAACTGTTACAAGGAACTATGCTTCGAATTCAGCGAAAATTCATCAGGTTTGTGCACTTTTTGGGTTCATTAATGAGAGGATTAAGACCTGATCTCACAGCGAGTGTATCTGAGGGAGAGGCCTCATGACGTTCCTGATCAAGAAAAATTCCTGTGGTGGATCCCGGTAGTGCTGATTCGTCAGGATAAGATGAATTTCCTTAACACCACTCCTTTAGTCTGGATGAAGAGAGAGAGGGAGATCGAGGTGCAAAATTTACCCAATGCAGAGAACTTCGTTATTGTCAATCCAGAGGAAATTGGTAAGTACTTATGCGAGAAAGTTTACCAGTTTCATACAATGGGTTTCAGGTCCATTTCCCGTGAATTACGACACGGATAACTGGAACAAACTGGCCAAGTATCTGCAAACGGAGAACAGGACCAAGATACCGGTCTACACGAGGGCCAAGCTCCTTCACGATGCCTGGAATCTGGCTTATGCTGGAGACCTCAGCTTTGCCACAGCTTTAAACATGACCCTATTTCTGAAAAATGAGAGGGAATACCTGGCTTGGGATCCAGTGTTTACGTTGATTGACCACATCGGAAAGCACATCGACAGTTCTGCGGTCCACAAAAAGTTCCAGGTAATGCTTCTCTGGAAAGTATATCAAAAAAAGTATTAAATTGTGTCATAAATAGCACCTGAGATGCTCCATTCACTCTAACTCTCATCCCTAACCCATTAGTGGCAACTTAAAGACACCTTTATACAGCATTTAAAATTATTTCTAGACGTATGTGAGGATTCTCTTGACCCCCTTGTATGAAGAATTGGGCAACGAGCCTCAACAAGGTGAATCTGAGGGCAGGGCCCATTTGCGCAGCTCCTCTAAAGTGTTTTTATGTCAGGCCGGATATCTGCCCTGCATCGAAGAAGCGCAAAAGGCCTTTAGGAAGTGGAGCGAAAGTACTGATCCAGATGAAGGAAATCCGTTAGTAATTTTCCCTCTTCATTCAAATTTAGGTCTTCTTTCATCTAATTAACAGGGTGTCGAATCAATACATCTGCCCAGTATTCAAATGGGGCACGAAGGAGGAATGGGAGTTTGGCCTGCAGAGGATCATCAACTTCCCCCCCGGAAGGAAACCCAGTGAAAGGACGTATCTGTTGAAGACTCTAGCGGGCTGTCCCAATGACTCCTGGAAAATCGAGAGACTCTTGAACATCACAGTCTTGGAGCAGAATGGAAATTTCTCCGACAACGACATATATCTCATATTCAGCATGCTCACTGGAGGGGCCAACGGCTACACTACTCTGTTCAATTTCCTGCGGAAGAATTGGGAACCTATTAAAGCCAGGTAGAACTCACATAATCGCTCATTAAAATCGTAGACAGATTGGTGAACGGCATGAATTTTGCTTTTATATTAGATTCTTTTACGATCAAAGAGAAAGCTAATTATTTGCAGTTATCTAACTAATATCAAGATAATAACAGATCTGCGAAACTACCGTTTTTTCAGCAGTGAGGAAACGATTAATACAATCCTTGAGGACTTAAATCGATTAATTTTTCTATTATAACTGAACTGTTGATGTAACTGTAAGGTGCCCCTGGTTTGCTATCGTAAAGGTCATACGTACATCCTTATCTTGGATACAAAATAAGGCACTAAAGTCAAGCAAATTACCACTTTGTTGAAATCTGCACGATCGAATTTGAACATGACGAATTCAATTACATCACTAAATTAATCGTATCTTCGCACCTTAACAATAAACAATGGTGCATTACGTATGCAGTCGATAGGCAGCAAATTTCGACTTTAACCGTGTGGTTTCGTTTGACCTTAGCGCATAAATGACTATGCAAAGCATCTATGAAATTTAAGTTCATTAGTATCACCGCAATGTTCAGTTGTTGCGCAATTATTGTTTAAAAATCTTCTAGATTCGAGGAAAAACCCATGCTCTGGAACAGCATCATCACCTCGGCGACCACCGTGTTCAAGACCCAGGAAGGCCTGGATTTGGTGTCTGAGCTCTACGTAGAAAGACAGACGGAATTTGGAAATGCCGACTTTGTTATTGAGAAAGCTCTTAAGAACATCAGGGAGGAGACGAAGTGGAGCAACGAGAACCTCCCTATTATCGAGAAATGGTTGGATAACTATTTAAAGGAGAATAAAGCGTAGAATTGCTCTCCTTCAGGTTGGAAACCGTTGTAGTAGTGCAATTAGAGGTGTTGCTAATAATCTAGCAATAAAATTAACAATTTTTTAATTATTGTGTTAATTATTATCACGTACTTAAGTGAAGTCCAAGTTAGAGAAATGCAGCAGGAAAAATAATATTTTGATGACCACATTATATGTAAAATCGCAAAACTCTCTTGATGAACGAGAGTGTCTTATGACACTTAAGAGCCGAAAGTTCCTCCCGGAAGAGAAAGGCGGCTCTGTCCGCCTCTTCCTCATATTGGATACACTCGTACTTTACTATTAAAGTACTTACATTCTGTAACAGTTTTTCTTTACATTTCCCCGGTCTATTTTTCAAGCTTCTTGCTTTATTTTCTTGCTGTTTCTGTAATTTCTTGTCGTACTTTTATTGTTGATTTTCCTTTCTGATATTCATATTGATTTTTTCCCGCCTTATTCTCTCAGTAATTATTTTCTCGCTCAATTTTCCCATTTCGTTCAACAAGCAAAGCGGTTTATATTTTTGTTAACATTTTCGATCCTTTCATAAGTCCAATGTGATTTACCACTTCGAGGGCGATTTTTCATGAAGAATGTGTTTGGGTTTAACCCATTTACTCGAAGTGCATATATGCGTAATTGGCGCAGTCAGTAGGACGCACATGTTACCTTTCCCGTGTCCTATACAGGATGTAACATATCCTCAGAGAGATATTTCAGGGAGCGAAAATACTCTACAAAATAATAAAAGTAGCCAATAAACCCATGGTCAATAACGCACCATTTTTGATATACAGGGTATCAAAGTTTCACATTTTTTCTCATATTTTGAGATTTTATTTTTATTTTAAGAAATTTGATTAAATGCTACGAATTGCTTCTGATAATCGATAACTGAGCAGCATAATTTTCATCGATTGATATTTTTTAAAATTCTACGAAAACGGTGAAAGATACGAAAATACTGCAAGAGACCGAAAAGCGAAAGATTTGAAGAAAGAATTTAAATTTGGTACCATAATTCATACAGGATGTTCCAAAAAAAAGATACAAATCATAAAGTAGTACAGTAGCTGCCGACGGTTTTGACATTTTGTTCTAGAGGGCCTTAAAGAAAATAGGTATACGAAATTAAAAACATTTAATTCAAAATATACGTGAGAAAAGCGTAATATATGAGAAAAAATGTGAAACTTTGCCACCCTCTATATCAAAAATGGTGCATTTTCAATCATGGACCTATTAACATTTTTTTATTATTTTGCATTTTACTCATTCCTGAAATATATCTATAATGATAGGTTACACCCTGTATTGAACATCTTTGAATTCGCTTATTTTGGCACTTCCCTCTCTTCCATGACCAGTCCCATGTGGCTTATCCATTTTAAGGACGATTTTCAATTAGGGGTGCATTTGGGTTAAACCCACTTAATTCAAGAGGTGCCTAGAGCATAATCGGCGCGGTTAGTAGGATATAAATAGCATATTTTACTCATCCTATGCAGAATATCATTGAACTCGTTTATTTTGGCACTTTCAGGTCTTCCATAATCACCCCTATGTGATTTATCCATTTCAAGAATGATTTTCAACGAAACATGCGTTTGGGTTTAATCTACTTACACCAAGAGGTATATATCCCTTTCCAGCTTGGGTGGGGTGATCCGCTCCATAAGGGCATCACAAATGTTGTCAGTTCTTGCCTTGTCGAATGCTCCTTCTATGTCAAAGAAGAATATTAACACCGCCTCTCTATCTGGCCAATTCGTCTCTATGCTGTGCCCTGCTGATCAGAGAGCATTTTCTATCGGCTTTCCCTTTGCTATGCGCCTGCTGGTTAGTCCGAAGAAGGTAACATCTGAAGGGATTTTTTGAACAATCTTAAGCGATTTAAAGGTACGTATATAATTATTCAATTTAGGGCGGTTGGTGCATTTTTAATTGGGATTTTGGCTCAACTTGCAGTGAGGTAAATGCATTTTATGATATTTTGGGCTATTCTGAATTATCTGGCGACCTGAAATTGGCTTTAGGAGCCGAATAAAAACACTTTTTCAAAATTCGAAATCTATAGTTATTTTCCATTTTTGGTCGTTGAATATATCAAGAATTCGCAGAACCATAATTCATTAATCAACTTGATTAAATGAATGAAGTACTTATAATCGAAGAACTAATTAAGCCACTAATAACGCCACTCAGTGCACTTCTAGGCAGTACTGAGAAAAAACTTGCAACACTGTCAGAATGGAATATTTTTAGATCAATTCCCACTTGAATACAGACAACGAGATAAAATTAAAAGATCATTTCCAATTACTGTTGCAGTTAGATAATCACTAGTTACTTTGAGAGGGGACAGATAAGCCGACTCATCCCCCCTATTTTGAAATTGAATTTCGTGTCGCGCATTATCTGGAGCGTCGAAAATGTTTATTTTCGATTGAATCGGTTCGATAGCCGTACCAGCAAGTGGTGCTGGGTACCGGACGTGAAATGGCGAAATCGAAAGTGCACAATGTCGGCAATCTCCTCAGCCAGTCTCTCGGACAAGAAATCGAGGTGTTAAGTGAAGATACGCGCGTACTAACTGCCCCCGGGGAGCACTACGGCAGCGTCATGCTGGCCCTTAACGTCAAAATCAAGAGGAAGGACAGCGGAAAGGAACAGAATTTGCAACTGGTAGCGAAGCTCATTCCCGCCAACGAAATGCTCAGAATAGCCTTTGATGTTCCAGTGACCTTCAAGAAGGAAGTATTCGCCTATAAGGAAACTATACCGGCTCTGGTAGCTCTGCAAAAGGAGTTTGGAGTGCCAGAGGAGCGGCTTCAAGACAAACTTTTCCCAAAGTGCTACGGAGCGCGTCTCAGCGTAGACGAAAACAAAAATATAGTGGATGAAGACGCAGTGCTCATATTTGAGAACCTTAAAGTACAAGGCTTTATCACAGAGGATCGCCTCAAGGGATTCGACCTCAGCGCTGCCAGAATAATTCTCAAAGACTTGGCCCAATTTCATGCAGTCCCTATAGCCCTTAAGCTTCTCAAGCCCGAAATATTCCAGAAAAAGTTAGTACCAGCATTGGTACACAATAAAGGATTGGAACAGCTGCCTCCAGAAGTGGGACTGGCGTTCCATAATTCCATAATGGATGGTGCCCGTGATGTTCTAGAATTGAAACCGTATCTTAAAGCGATACAGAAAATTGTAGACTATGGGGCCGCGACTCCTTGGGTGAACCGCACGGCACCCAACGAGCCTTGGGCCACCATGTGCCATGCGGATTTCTGGGTGAGCAACACCATGGTCCAGAAAAATGAGAACGACACCACCGTTCGCAACAAAATCGTGGATTTGCAGCTAATGCGCTATTGGAGCTGCTGCTGTGATTTGGTGTTCTTTTTGTTTACTAGTGTGATAAATAGCGTGTTGGACGTGCACTACGAAGACCTCATAAGGCTTTACCACCAATCTCTAATTGATACATTAGAAACCTTCCACGTAGATCTGTCTCCATTCTCCTGGGATAATTTTTTGAAAGAACTGGATGAGGTGGCTCCTACTGAGCTCTATCACGTTTTGGTGATGCTCAAACCCATTTGCACTGAAAGAGGTAAGGTGCAGCACACTTCCGAAGAGTTTCAAGATTCTGATTGGAGCAGGAAGGATTTGCTAGGGCCTCACCACAGGAAGAAGCTCAGAGACACAGTGCTTGCCATTCATAAACGTGGGTGGCTTCAAGCCTAATTATTTCTCCCCAACTAGTTCAATGTTATGTTATGAATTATGATTGATTCTTGTTAGAATCTAGTTCAGATAATAAATGAAAACATTATCTCGGAATTAAGTAAATATGTCGTTAATAAATATTTCATGTTCCAATAAATCAGCGGATTGCACTGTTTTTTGTAATTACGCATTAACATTATTTATTGAGATTGTGACTTACTATCGGCTTATCGTGTAGTTTTGTGGTGGTTAATTTCAGCCTTGACGATCATGTTCTAATAAATAATATCGTAAAAACGCTTCGGCTTTTTTCACCATTTTTAACGCTGCAACTTAGATTTCATGCTTTAAAAACGCACAAATGACTTCCTACTTTAATTGTATAATCCACCTTGACAGATTTTTTCCAGATTCTTTGTGGTTTATAACTACAGCTGGCCAATTTGATTAAGCACTGGATGCTATAAACTTCGCTTTTGGTGATTACATCGTAAATAATAACACGTTTACCGCCGACTTTCTGACGTAGAGAGTTCGTTACATGTCCTTGCGATATCACTACTGTACTGCACTGTGTCGATTTTCAATAGTTTATTCCAAAATTTTATTTATATTCCTTATTAGCAGGTTATATTAAATTGTTGTTCTCAATATTGAAAACCGCATGGAATTTAATAAATGCAAGGCCTAGATATTGAGAAAAAATTATTTATAGCCTAAAGGGGTCTTAACTAGTGTAAAGTTCACTAACCATTCGAATTAAAGCTGAATAGACATGAATCATCAAAAATTTGTACTTTTGACTATACCAAACATTATTTTGTCATCTCATCAAGAATTTCGATTACCTTATTGAATTTCACTTAAAATTCTGGTGCTCTTAAATAGTTTTAAAAAATGAACACGGAAAATTAGAAGGGGGCCAAATGATCTCCACAATAGTCAGAAAAAAAGGTGTTAAAATCCACCGCAGCTGCTGATAGATTTTTTAATTTTTCCAGATGTTTAAAAAACCAGTACTTTTACTACTTAGTTCAGACGTACTAGCAAGGTATTTAAAAACAATTTTATTTTTTCACATTTTTAAGGTAGTAATACAAAACTTGAAAAAACTATAAATTTGAAAATGCTTTATTAATAATTAATTCTTATATTGCCTCTCTCCAAAAATTAACTGCCCCACTCTAACATTTGTACTCCCCATCTCTATGGCTTTATCAAAGTCATTAGACATTCCCATTGACAACTCAACTTCCTTCCAATCCAAACCCAACCTCTTACATACCTCATCCCTGCATTTTATCAAACTCAAAAAATCTGGATTAGGCCCCTTGGAATAGTCATATCCATATTCACCAATCGTCATCAGGCCCTCAAATCTACAGTAACTCAGTTCTTCTTTTCATGGATGAATTTACAGCAAGAACTTACCGCAAGTTGTGGCACTCTTTGAGGACATAATTGGTTATCTCCGTAACATCTGAAGGATTGACTCCACTCTTCTCTTTTTCCCCACTTGTGTTGACTTGAACCATTATTTTAAGTTTCGAGTCGGCTGGGCCAAAGTTAGGCCAGTTATTGTTCAGTTGACTCGCTAGCTTTCTTGAGTGCACAGTTTCAATTATGTACAAGTTAGGTATTGAAAGAACTTTATTTATTTTGTTGGTTTGCAAGTGCCCGATAAAGTGCCACTTTATATCTGGGCATTTTTCAAGTATTAGAGGATGCATAGATTTCTCCTGCAGTTCTTGAACATAGTTCTCACCAAAGTGTCTTTGACCTAAAATCACATAAATCAGTTGGTGATTGATAGGTGTTTGGTACCTCAAGTTGTCATGTTCTTTCCTCGTTCTATTCATGGGGTTAAATAAAGATAAAATATATCAATTTGGGGTACCAACACGTACCACTTCCTAGCAGTCATCTCATCAAGTGTGCCATTGTGTAATTCCAGCTGTTAACTCACCTGCTTCATAGACCTCAACAATAAGCTCTGCAGGTTTTACTTTACTCACGGCAACTAAACGCGGCTTCAAGTCTCGAAATTCCATGCTTCTCTTGCTGCAGGCATCTTCAATTCGCTGGAGCGCTGTTTTGAGTCCTTTTTTAACGTTTACCTCTGCCATACTTCGAATCATTCTAGTTAACCATTTGCTCAACTATTGAAATAAATGTCTCCACAGGTTTACTTAGAATTATCAGTGTTTTAATAAGTTATTTAGCTAAATTTATGTAATATTTTGCAATGTTTTTTATGTTAAGACATATATAAACACAGAACATAACCTACAAGTAAATAAGTGACAGAAACAATTAGACAAGCAAGGTTGACTATAACGACATCTGTGGAGGGAACGACAGATGTAAAATGGTTAAACTTTAGTCGGGCACCTGGCGGAGAGCAGTGTACTATATGTAATACTATTGTATAGTATTACACTCCATGTACTACTTACAAAGTAGATAGTACCTTGTCGCTATTCTTAATCAAGATAGTTATATTTAATGTTAGCTTGTGAAGTAGTCTAATTTACATCTTGCCTCCATCATTTCTTCAAATCTTTATCCTTATTTGCGTGTCGTTTAGAAAAAGGTGTTTTCGTTTTTTTGGTAAATTACATCCGCATCCACCATTTTAGCAGAATTTGGTCCTAAGTTTGTGTAGTTTAGATTTTTTCCGTCATTCGATCAGAGTTTAGAAGTTTTCTGTAATTTAGCAGACTTTGGAACTTTACACTACGCCTTCACGATTTCATCAGAGTTTAGATTTAATTTTTGTTGGGTAAAATATTGTTTTTTGGTTCACACTCCAAATCAATATCCGGTAAACGGTCCCAAGCACTCTCCCCTGCATATCTCTTTGCTACCGCGTCGTGCCGCCAGATTCCGCCACCCATACTCATCCCTTCGTCCATAAATCGCACATTGAGGACTGCGCAACAGTTTCCCTCTTCGGATGGAATCATCCCAATTTTTAGGGCAGTAAGTCCGCCTCTCTATTCGGTTTCGCGTCAAGAAGTCCGCTTAGAGGTCGAAAGGGCACAACAATTCGAAGCCGGATTCTAGCCAGAAGGACAAAGAAGGTAAGAGGGTAAATAGGGTCGAAGGGGGCGTCCGCTGTGAAGGGGAATTTGCGGGTGTTTTAGTCAGAAATTTTGTTTGAGGGATACACAAAGAAATTCGGCTTAGATAATAAGTTTAGTTTATTTGTATCGTAATAACATGTCTGGAACGTTTGAGGGTGCTGGAATAAGCAATTTCCTTATGCCTTTGCCATGCTGATGATGCAGTGGTTATAGGTAATGGTGATGAGTTGATGCAACTGGTTGGATGGTTAAAAAGTTGGTTTAAGCAGGAATATTATGCTACCCTGATGAATATGAAAAATTAAGAGATATCGAACATTTACAGTTTAGTAGTTTATTGTCGGAGGAAAAGTATTTTAATAATTCAAAGGGCTGAGAGACGAGGAATTGTATGAAATAAGTTATGGAGAGAAGTTGTTCTGTGTCCCTTGAACACAAATTATTTTGAACCTCGAAGTCTCCTTCATCCTGGAAAGTTATAGACTTTAACACAGTAATCCACTTCTTAAATGCATTGGGCACAAGCCACTCGAAGTTTCCAAATAAACTTCCAGACACAATGATATTTTACAACTTGCAGCAAAAGCAGGTGTTCAATTTTACCCTCTTATCGCGACTGAACTTCACTTGCGAAAGTTGGAAAAGTGCCTTTTAGTTGCGTCCGTTCCTTTGCTTCTATTATTAGCAATTTCTTCTTTTTCCATAGGTATACCTTTACATCTGTAATCGATGAAAATGTTTCCAGTTTAATGGTCCAAAAGCCGTATTTTCCTCTTTGTGATGCAATCCGCAGACTTGCCAATTAAACTGAAAATAACGTATGCAAGCCGGGAGCGACACAGGATTTATATTGGAAATGGGAAATATCGAACTTATCGGTTTTTATTTGACGATAATAAAGTCCAATAATGAATCTAAAAAAATCTACAAAGAGAATTGGAAGTATGTTTATGTGAATAAATCGACTGCTTAAATTCAGTTTCATTAATCTGCTTTTTTCAACTACCCAACGTGATTATTTTCGATTGTCATTCACAATATTGAAAACCGTATGGAATTCGTTAAAGGAAACACGTGAATTCTCGAGAAAAATCATCTATCTGACATCATCATGATTTATTTTAAAAAAGTGGTTTCACCATTGTATCGAGAAATTTGTTTGCGTTGCCGGATTTTATTTAAAATTGTAATGTTCTTAAGGTTTACGCCCTAAATATCGAACTTATCGGTTTTATTTGGTAATAATGAGAGGAGGAATCTCTAGAATGACGTTTCTTATTGCGCATATATCGACCACTCAACTTCAGACTCATTAATCTGCTTCTTTTAAGTACTCTACGTGATCATCTTCAATTGTTGTTCACAATATTGAAAACCGTATGGAATTTAATAATGACAAAATGTGGATTCTAGAAAAAAATTACTTACCTGGCACCCTCACGGTTTGTTCTAAAATTTTCCTTCACCACTCTGTCAGGAATTTTTACTGCGTCGCCGGATGTTATTAAAAATCGTGATCTTCTTAAGGATTACCCTATTCATTGGCATACCATAACAGATCCAAAAACGTCAGTTATTCTGCAAAAAAATAATACATTATTAAGTTTAACATCGAGAATCGAAATAAATCCGCATTATCCCGCCCTGATGCCTAAAATAGCCGTCTGCAACTGTCTGCCTCGGTTTGACACATTGCGGTTTCCACTAGAAATAAAACATGAATCAACGCAAAAACACGGTTATTTGGATCAATGGCGGTTTGTCACGTGACGGTTTTGACATTTACTAGCCGCAATTTTTTATTCACACATGAGCGAAATGATTCGTTTTTAAACAAATTTAAGCAGAATATAATTATAATTGGACTGTATTTTAGGTCACGAGCGGGAGAATAAGATGGGTAGAGGCGACAGACATAAAAGAGGACGTAGCGACAGCGGTAAGTTGAGATTTTTCCTGCTATAAACGACTGTCCCAAAAAAAGCAAATCGGGAAACAACATCCAATATTACTAATAACCATCGAGGAAGTAATCGAATTTACGGGAAACATTCTCCTTTAGAGACAGAGCTTAATTTCCACTTCGGAGGCATAAAAACATTATTAGCAGAACGACCACAAGTTGCCCGATAATTACTCCATTTTGAAGCTCTATCTCAGGAAAAATCGTCTTCAAAAGGGAAACTAATTGGTTTCTGGGCCCTATGGATTTTTTGGTCTCATTAAATGTCTGTAATGGGATTTTGTCCTTTTGAAATAGAACCAGTGTTGATGGGAAGCAACAGATGGCGCAGTCAGTGGCTTTCAAACTGAGTTGACATAACTCAAAATTTATCAATTGAGAATTCGGCAAAATGGCTGACTTTTTTTGGTATTTTTTGTTATATTATGACATTTTGTAACTAATCAGACTGACGCAGATATATCTTTAGGCGACGGTTTTGCTGTTCACACGTGATGACTGAATTCGGTATAAGGTTAATATCCACTATCGCCGTAATTTTGATTTTGCAGCAGTTTCTTTTAAAATATAACGCTATTTTGATTTTTCGAAAAATACTTTAAGCGCCGCCACTTTGAATACGAACATTTTTAACACTATTTAAATATACAAAACAAACCATTCGTTTGTGTTTAAAATCCGAAAGCTTGGGTCACAATTTTAACGTGCAAAATATGCTATTAAATAGAACTGCCTTGTATCTTATTTATCCCTCCGAGATAAGGTGGCAGCAAATTAGCCACTTTATTACATTTTGTTATCGTTGCTGAACATAAGTTCGATTTTTTGGGATTTTACGCCTTTTGACACTCGACAAATTACTCCACGAATTCGAAACTTTCCGGACCGCCTTTTCTTACTTTTTATTACCGCAAAATAAGCCGGATAAATGCGATGATTTCCACTACTTTACCATTGGTTTATACGTCGATTGAAACATCGAATTAAAGGAATTGAGGGAAGGTAGACTGAAAGAGAAATTCTTCAATATATGACTAATTTGGCAATATACAAATTGTTCAATTTTCAGCTAACTTTAATCCTAATTTAATTATACAGGGTATTAGTTTCTGGAGTTCAACCATAGAGGATATAAAGCAGGTTAAATTGGATCAAAGTTGAGCAATTTAGAATTCAAGAATATGCCGTTTAAAGATAAAAAGAAACCAATTGCTTTCGGAGGTTATTTGAAAAAAATTGTGAATTTTTGAAATAGCTTAAATTTTTTCCTCGACTTATTTCGCCAGACAATTTCAATTAATTGACGCTTCAGCATTGCAGCGTTTCCTTTTCTAGAATGTGAATATGTCCTATTTGAAATCATTGTTTCGGTTTTCGACAATCACCATCAGCGTTCTTTTTTCTTACAGGCGCCATCTTGAATTTTACATTTTTTAATTTATCATTTTTCTCTGATTCTAACCGTGTGTCACACGTTAAGGTTTAGTCTTGTAGTTTTGTGGAAATAGCAAAAATCCTTTTTTTGCAAGGATTGCCTTGGAAATAACAAAATAAAAAACAATTGAGGGTCTTTTGAATAATGGAAATTGTCCTAAATTGAATAGAACCCGCAGAAACATTAGAGAGGCAAATTTAGAACCTGAACTAATCTAAACCTACCCGCATATCCACTATTTAGATTTTTACTAAATATCCTAAATCCATTAGCAAAAAACATAGATTCTTATATTAAAAATGTGAGTCATTTTTTGGAAATATTTAAGGATAATGTATATTTTTTTACTTAAAATAAACCTTAAAAGACCATTTTATCACCACATTTCTCCAGAGAAGTTTTGTGTATTCTCTACACATTGGATTATTTTGGCATTTTTGCCGAAGGTGGCTCTGGAACGCTGTGATGGTTGAGAACAACTGAATCATTGATTTCAGAAACACCCTAAGTCCATTTTTTGACATATTTAAGTTAGACACGAGATGACGCTTAGATGATGTAGATCTATCGATTGAGGGTAGAAACAATCGTAGTCTAACATCTTAAACGTATTTTATTTGGTTTGACATTGTAAACCAGGTGGAGAAACATCCCGAGTCCAATACTCAGGTTGATTGCACCTAGCAGAGTCCACATGCTGGGGGAATCACAGAGGTCAAATTGAGTCGGGTGTATTATATTATGTCTTAGTAACTCCACAATTTAGCAACAATGGATTTTATGGATCTAGTTCCTCGCACATCAAAGATTTTTGAAACTGGTGGAGCAAATACTTCGAAAAAGATGTAGCTTCAATAGAAACATCTTTAAACTCAGTGTCTAGAGATGGAAAATGTCGATTCAATGTATCAAAGTTTCACTACTTCTTGATGAGTGCAGAAAATGGAAAAGGAGTTATTGTAACTAAAGACTATCGGTGGATTGCGCAGTAATACATTTCCGTTGCTATTGCCAGGGGTGACGAATACTAAGTTTCCAGAAAATTTTGCTATGCCCAATGGAAAAGTTTCAATTTCTATAAAGAAATGAACGTTAAAAAGAGTCTTAAGTTGGTTGACCAAAACAAAGAAGCTCAAAATTTCTGGAATGATATTTTAAACTGGCCCACAGTTGCCAAGGATGAAGACCAATGAAGACATTTAAGATAATTTAGTTATAAAAATATAAGTCCACTTTTCTTCATTATTAATATTTTGTTGTAATTTCTTTTCGTGTACATCTTTTTGTTATAAAATCTTTAAAAATATAGCAGAGTTGTTCGACATTTGATGCAGAATCAACCCAAGTTCGTGCGAAATTTGACCTTATGGTATTTTTTTACATGACCCATCTTCATCTATTCTATTATACTTTGTAAGCTATTATGTTGTTGTACATCATAGTCAATTTTTAAATTAATGGGAACAGAGTTTAGCAAACCAAATTAGTTTTTTTGTTATTATCTCGAAATTTGATATTTGTGACTTAGGGTGTTTCTGAAATCAGTGATTCAATTGAATATTCGTTTGCGCGTCATATCGAAGATCTCTGGGCAACGTTAAAAACGAAGGTCGAGTTGTAATTTTCAAACTAAACATGAAAAGTACAATGGCTCAAATCCAGGTTACTGGCGCAGGTAACAAATTAAGTTTTATGACGATGCCGTAAAATACGCTCAATTATTTGTGTAAAGCAAATAATATTAAAATTGTTTCAGTAGGTTTAAGTAACGTTACAGTCATAATGAACTGGATTACTTATTCAAACACGTTGATTAAGATGTTGGTCTATTCAGGGTCGTCTGAGCTCGGTTTATTATGATACGAGGGGCACTTGATTGGTGAATAGCATAAAAAAAACCTTTATTTCTCTGCTTTTCATGAAAAGTATCTTTACGAACACGTTAAGCTTAACTTAGCCCGAACTAACCTGAATCTAAAAACAAACAGTTGATGTTGTTGAAAAAGTTGATGATGGTTGTGGAAAATCGAAACGTCGGACTGTATGCGAGAGCAAAAGTTGTAATGATAGTGTCCCCATGGTTGAGCTCCAAAAACAGACACTCCATATCCCTTATTACTACTGCATCTTAATACTTATTAATAAGGAACTTGACGTTACAATAACTGAAAACTTGTCTTAACCATCAATACAATGCAAAAAGTCCATCACAGTCTTGAAACAAATCCAACAATAACCATCACAGATCTCTTTTCTCTCCTCTGTCGTTAAATCACTTCCCGGCAGCAGCATCATTCTTGTCGTAATACTGTACAGCTGCTGCAATAGCAGCCCTCGCAAATTCCCCACCGCAAGGGCTGTTGCCCCAAAAAGGTCCGGGGCAACCCCTTTGCTCGAAACAGTTGTGGGGGGTGCTGGTGGGGGAAGTCGCTGAGCAGCACGAAACAATCGCCCATACACAGTTGCTAGGGCCTGATGGTGGTTGTGGGGTGGTTGAGAGTTGTTTCCGTGTAGATCCCTGTGTGACTTCATGGACTAGCGGTGGCCGCTGGGGGGTTGAAGCTCCAGGACGCCTCGTGGGAATAGGCGAAAGAGAATACTCTTTTTGTTGCCCTAATATTGCTATATGGTTAACACCAATTGATTATACAAATACATCCTTACCTCCACTTAAAGGCATTTGCACCACGGGAGGTTTGCTGGTGCCCCAAATGGGGGCGTCGTCATATTCATCAAAGCCTCCGACCCGATTTACTACCCCCACCCTATTTGGGGGCAAATAATTGGGCGCCTGGTATTCTTTGGTGCCGCTGGGGTTGTCGGCAGGAACACCGGGATTGGTGTAGATTTGCTGAGGGGGGTAGAAGATGTAGCTGCCCCCCACTGCCCCATAGACAGGAATGTAGTAAGGGGGGGAAATTGAATGTGAAGCAGGTTTGAAATACTAAAATATGACACAAAGGTTGTTTTTTTAGCTTCGTATTACAAGGATCTCACGATTCCTAACGACCTTTCACCACTACCGAATGACTGGAGATTGTTCGCTTGAGCGAGGAATAAATGATGTCATTATTTTATCCGCCTTAATTAAGTAAAACAATAGTTTCTTTGATTTTGTTTATTTTAACATAAAAGCGGAATAATCTAAAACTCATGTCTCATCGATCTTCCTCCACTCATCGGTTTTTCTCGACGAAAAGGTGAAACAAAACTGAGTTAAAAGGGGGAATAAAACCGCTCACGCATAACTATGAGAAAATTATGCCCTTCCGGACCAACTATTTGATATTTAGGGGTAGGAATTTAGAGAGCGACACATGGGAGCTAATCAAATTTTAATATGCCTTCAATAGAAGCGGCTACAAAACATTTCAAGTTTCCCTTAAACAAATTCCCCAAAATTCGTTCTACATGCCAAAAAGAACTAGTTTATTATAAATTATGTTTGGAGTGGTTTGTTTGAACTTAAATGGGAATTTCCACCGTTAAAAATGTATACAAATGCTCCCTTTGGGTGCCATTAAGGATTTCTGTTTCGCACATTGTTATGGATAAGTACAGTTCACCACTGGTGGATGCCACACAAGCACTAGTGCGGTAATATGGCACTGGTACACATATTTGTCAACCGTTAACTATGCGGAATGATGTCAAAATAACCTGTAATGACAATTCTGTCATTTACAAGATTGTGAAACATGCGTCATTTTTACGGGATTTTTCGAGAACATTCTAAAAATTCAAGATTTTGTCAAGGGGAACATTGGCCTACACATGTTTCAATATCTTTCTGTGAAAATCTGGCGTTCATTTTTAGAAACAAATAAACGGCACAGAGTTTTCTCTTCTCTTTCCAGAATTAATTTCAGAAATTACGGCATTATCACATACATACTTTAGATACTATGTTATACAAGGTGACTCTTAAGTAGTGGTCTTTCTTTTAACACGATATATGTAGATCAGACCGGACCTCAAAAAACTAAACAAAATTTTAATGTAAAATTTTTTCGAAATCTCAAAATCAAGCGAAATATGCCTATATGAAAAAAAAAGTAAAAAAAAGTTCGGGACTTTTTTAATAACCAATTTTCTAACAGGCAGATAAGTCGCAATGGACCAATAATATGGTTCGCTGGATCACCAGTCCTAAATCCATATAATTTTTACCTGTGGAGTTATATGAAAAGTTTGATGTTTACGACTGAAATTAACACAGTGGCAGCGTTGCGTAAACGGATAAAAACGCCACAGAAATAATTCGAGGAAAAAGATCTCTTCTAACAGCATGTACAGAGTCGTGGAGAAGACGAGCGACAATTTGTATAAATGAAACTAATGGCAACAATTTTGAACACCTTTTAGAGGCAGTCCTGGACTTATTAATAATTAAAGGCTTGTTATTTATTAAAACTTTCTTACACGCATATTTCGATTGTTTTTGAGATTTCGAAAAAATGTTATATACAAATTTTGTTTAGTTTTTTAAGGTCTATGTCGTTTTAAAAGGAAACATCTACTTAAGATTCACCCTGTACACACTTTGGCTTTCATTATGTTGAAATAAACTGATCTACGTCAATGAACGTTCACCCATTAAAAAATTTATAATTTCTTCTTTTTCCAAGATTTTCATTTAATATATTAGTAGGGTTCTCGCATATGGGAATTTAGTAAACTTTTTCAATTCAAATTCTGCAAGAAAATTTATGTCAGTGAATTAAAACCTTTGTGATTTTATTATACATAAATAAACTCAGTTACTTTAATGGGGTTATATCCATTTAAAAGTAAAAATTCGCTCTATGTTGCTTGAAAATTCTGTAGAGATCTGTGCTGTTTTACATGAGTGACAATTCGATAAACTTTCTGAACAAATTTTACAAAAAAGCTGTTTTTTGTGAATTTCAAATTTTTGGGTTTTTTGAATTTTATCATTAAAACTTCATGTAAACCAGTGGCGTTTCAAATGCGATTTAATTTCTTTGACAGGGCTACATTCGCTGTTGCTTCAGAACCAAAAAATGTAATTTTATGAATCCTCAAAGCTTCAAATATTCAGCTCTACCCGGCAACGTTGCTTATGAAAATCTCAATGCTCATCATCCGTCCAAGTCTGACGTGCACAAAAACAAAAGCTACGCGCAACATTGCCATTTTCCTGACGTGCTTTTAACATCGCATTTTATAAGCTTTATAAACAGTTCTAACTAGGTTTGTTCAGATTTTATGTTCTGACAAATATTTCGCATTGTTGCTCACTGATTCACCAACAGTCGGGAGCATTAAACGTGCTCTTTTCAACAGTTTAAACTACAAAAATAACAAATTGTCACCCGCTTAAGCCAGCCACCGTTAATAACGTCGATTATCCTGGGAACGTTTGGCTTAAATTTTAAACGATTATTTCTCCCAGCCCGTTTATTAGCGCAATCAGGAAACATCTGGACTATGTAATTAATTATACGTACTTTTGCGGCATCGTATACGGAAATTGAGTTAAGGGCAACAGGTACTGCCCAAGGGTTGTAGCTTCTCTTCCGCACCCTGCTTCCACTCTTGTCCAAGCTGTATACGCCCTGCAAGGCCATTAAGTGGAAGCCGACCACTGTCAGGCACTTCAAAAACATCTTCCTGCAATAATTGCGAAAGAAACCTCTTGTAAATGAAATAATGAATTCTGGCTGTGACTGCGAAATAGGGACGCAATGGAAATTCGCTCATAATAAAGACTCCTCGCGGCTGTAAGGGTTTTTTCCCACTATCTTATTGCCATGCAGACAAAGGGACGTCTGCAAATGCACCTTACAATGCGGAATTCAAAAATAAAGGCATATTTTAATTGGTCGGGTATGGGAACAATCGCTTTAGCGGAATTAGTCCCTTAGGGCCAATTGCTGTGGTCACTCTATCCCTTGATCTTTGACCTACATAGTACATGCGAGTCTCCTGGGAATGATCTGCGACATTATATTATCATGCTTAAACTAATACATTTTTATAATATGGCTCTTCTGAATGCCTAACAAATCAAGTAAAATCGAGGTCAGTTTCAATAAAAGTACCTGCAAATCCTTCTTGCAAAAGAATATGTAATTACTCTTAATAATGGCTTGCATTTTTGCTTATTACAAATACTCTTTGCTTCGTTAGGCAATGGTCAATGGTCATAATAAGAAAAATTTACCTGTCAAAGAAGGGGTTTCCCACGTAATCTAAGTCAAAGCGACACTATTCAAAAATCTAAAATCACGATTTAGCAAGAAGCACGTTCTTCGGTAAGCCAGCAAAAACTTTCTTTGATATGGAGCGAAGACCCTTCAAGTGGAGATGAGATTTGCGAGGGTAATAACAGGGTTCTGTTAACGGCGCCAACTGTCTCATAACACTTTAAAAGGAAGGTCATGACCCGGAATTTCTAAGGATCTACATATATTTATTCGAATTAAACCTTTAAAGGCAGTACCTTTATAAGGAATAATACCTGAAACTACATACTTTACTTGTTGCGGATACGCAACTGCAGTAGATCATCGCTTAAGGAAGAAGTAAGCGAGCTCCACTGACTTCGACAAATATTGTTGTAAGTAGCATAAATGCTGACGTAGTTTTAATACAACTTATATGCAAGTAGGATGCTTTTAATCAAAAGCTATTTACACGAAGAATATTAGTAGTACTTAGTTCAATGATCTAGAAGGGTTGTGTAATCGGAAGAAATGGCGTCAGTAGGGGATGTACAGGGTGTAACATATCATCATGGAGATATTTCAGGGAGCAATAGTACTCTGCAAAATAATGAACAAATGCTAATAGACCCATGGTCAAAAATGCACCATTTTCGATATACAGGTTCGCAAAGTTTCACATATTTTGCATGTTTCTGACGTATGCCTTGAGTTCAATTTTTGAAAATGCAAAACGTCAAAAATCAAAACAAAATGAGTGAAATGAATGAAGCTCAGTCATGGCATTCTAGATTACAAACCGAAATATGTAGACTGGACTTTTTTAATTTGCATCGATACGTATTTTTACTAATTACGAAAATGGTGAAAGATACGAAAATACTGTAAGAGATCAAAAAGGTAAAAAATTGAAAAATGAATTAAAATTTTCCAATTCATACAGGGTGTTCTAAAATAAAGGTACAAAGCATAAAATAGTGTATAACACAAAAAACATAACACCCTGTATATAGCTATCGACAATTTTGACATTTTGCGGTAGAGGGTCTTAAAGAAAATAAATATATCAAATTTTAAAAATTTAACTCAAGGCATACATAAGAAAAATGCAAAATGTGAGATTTTGCGAATCTGTATATTGAAAATGGTGCATTTTTGACCATAGATCTATTAGTATTTTTTCATTACTTTGCAGGGCACTATAGCTCGCTAGAATGTTTTCATGACCCTGTACACTCTACATCGGACAGTTCAGCTACCTGCCACTAGTGTAACCAGGCAAGCACGCTACTGATTTTAAAACATTTAAAAAATTATAATTTGGAATGTCGCATATCGACTTGGAACAATTAACGGAATTCAAAATCGTCAAAATATCAAAGGGCATTCTCTAAAAGTTCTGTTTGGAGTCTGGCAAGCTTCCTCTCTGGACTCTATGCACCTTCAAATCCTTGCTAGCTAAGGTTCTCGATAAAAGATTTATCACTATTTGCATCCAATAAGATAATACCCGATTGTGCAGTAACATAACCGGGCTTTATTTTACTAGGGACTCCCTAGTTGCCCCTAAATTACAATTTATTTTGTAATTCTTTCCCAATTTTCTGAACAACTGCTGTTCAATGCAGTGGCGCAGACAGCCTTGAGGTGCTGTCCATGTTAAATTGTGAATGAAAATCAGACCTTTAGATCAATTTGCGTGTATTTATGCAAAATTTTAAAGACTGAAATCTGCCAAAGCAACTAACAATTTTAAGTGGGCAAGTACCCTTTCATGGATCGACGTTTATGTTTGTGACCGAAAGCTGCAGTGTTCCTGGGAAAAGGAATGAATATGGATCAATAGTTTTTGAGTATTTTAAATAATTACCTAATGCAATTGTTTAAGTGAAGAGAGAGAAAGCAAACAAAATTTTAAGGGGATGTTTATTTTCTTGACTTAACTTTAGCTAGAAATTTCGCAATGTGTCTATTATGTTTCCTCATAATAAACGTAATACCCCTGTAATTGTTATTTTACCATATTTTATTTCTATTTTATTTATTTTCATATAAGTGTCTGAAAGCCATTTGATGGCAGATAATGTTAAACACAATATTCCATCTCTTTCTCCTATTCAGCTGCCATCATGGTAGTGATCTTTTTTGTGTGTGCTCACCCTCCTACTCACTACGTAAATCAGTTTTATTACTCAAGGTTACCGCTTATCCTGATGCATTATTTAAGAAAGTCTGTAAAAATTCGAGTAACTGTTCTACTTAAATATTTTACATATCTATGGGACGGTGGCCAAACCATTTCTTAAGGAACTGTGCCGCTACCTAGGCAGGCTTTTTAAACGTCTGCTTAAGCAACGCGTTTTAAATCAGGCGTTTTAAACACCTGCTTAAAGACACCCTACGTATGGTAATAAAACCAACACAAAGCACACTAATTTAGATTCTAGATATTGATATATGGAGTTTATTTTAAAAAACTTGTAAACCCCAGATTTCTCAAAGTGGAAACTAAAGTTAAAACCCTGAGACGCGTCGACCGTAGAATGGGGGGGGGGGGGGGGGGGTAAGAATAAAAAAAAGTCCCATCCTCTATCAATAATATTGCAACCCATTCGTTTTTTTTTTAATAGGGAGCATCGGTCAAGTGACACATTATTTTAAAGGTTTTCAAATTCTATAAAAAAAAAACCGTGCTAAACTTTTGTTTTTTTTTAATTCAAATTTAGTTGAAAAAATGGGTCATTCCGTAAAATTATCAACAGAACAACGAACAAGAATGGACATCCAATGTCGGATGGAGATTTATTATATTCCCAACAAAATGGTGCCTCTCCACATTGTTTTGTCGGTTCTTGATAATAATTTTTCTGATAGATAAATTGGCAGAAGAGATACCACCGAGTGGCCAGCTACATCTACCGACCTTATAACTCTCGACTTATTCCTTTGAAGATACCTGAAAAGCGTCGTTTGCCCGACTCCTGTATAGGATCTTCAAATATTACGTCGAAGAATTGTAGAAGTTTGTCGCAACATTCCGCAACAGATGTTTGAAAAAGTACTACTAGAGTTTGAAGACCGTTTGTATTATTTGTATAGAAAAGAATGGAATGCATTTCGAACATTCCTTAAAACATTAAGAATTATAAAAAAATTGAATAAGAAACCAAAATATTGGCACGGTTGTTTAGAGAATTTGAAGATGTTTAAAATGGTGCGCCACTTGACCCATGTTCCTCAATGAAAAAACGAAAAGGTTGCCGTCCCTACAATATTGTCATTCATCGTTTTCCTTCTGCAGTCTAAGATCGGCGTGCCTGAGCATTTTTATCTTTAGTTTACCCTTCTAGAAATCTGGGGAGTGGTAATTTTTTAAAAATACACCCAGTATATTATACATACTTATACCATACCCATATAAGTTTCTCTGTAATATCTACGGTAGGGCGGAAGGCAACTGCTATTTAACATTACCCTATTTATTTTTTTAATTAAGATAACATTTTTATGCCCACACAGATGGCCCTCCAGAGGACTAATGGAGTCCAAAATTTATGCAATAAAAGGATTAAATGTCGGTATCCTAATTATTACATAATTTTGCAGATATTCCTAGCAAGACCGTTATTATACCTGCCACAAAGTAGCTGGATACCTAAAAAAGAGATTACCTTTTCTGGAGTTAGCCCGCGTCAAAGGAGACCCACGTATCTCAAAACTATATACATAGATTAGGTTTGTTATGCCTGATTTATAGGTTTAGCCCCCATGTGGGTCTTAACTGGCTCCATATTACTATGATTGCCTTAATACGAGAATGTACCAATAAGACAAGCATTGCTATGCTCTTATCTGAGTGGTGCACTGGTCTATGTGTTGTTATGAGAAGCTCAATCGTTCTTAGGTTGTAATAAGGTTGTGATCGCTGCAAACGACAAATTGATAAGATTTCAAGTGGCCGTAAAACTTTCTTCCTAGACTGGAATCCGAAATTAGAAATACTCGCCTTAATACAGGACTTTATTGTCTATAGATTTAAATAGTTCTGTATCTTTATAACACATTTTGGCCATAACAATTTATGTTATAAATCTAGTTTATTTAAGCATGTAATATGCGTTATTAATTAGTAATTGTTATGACAATTGATTTAATCATGGTATATCTCTGCTTGTCAGCAAAGACGATGTAAGAGACTATATCCGATATACGAAAAACGGAATGTAGGGCATACTGAAGTATCCTAGAGGAGAAGAGTTTGCTTAGAATGGGGCTACAAGTGATTTATTTTCATTAGTTTTGGCTGTAAAAACGTATCGATGGACATGGATAAACTATGACTTGTAAATAAATCAGAAGATAAGGGAAGACAAATTCTGTGCCTATAGTTAAAAAGAAAATAATTTACTACTGTTACTGGAATTTCGTTATAAAACATTAATTTTGTTCTTCGAGTTTTTGTTACTTTTGTGGCATAAGTAGGTTTTTTCACAAGTTAAGAACTTATTTTCCATAGTGTGAAAAGTGACAAAATTCGGTTTTCTGCAGTAAAAAAAAAAAAAATTCGTACCGTCAATGGCCCTGTCTTAAAACTATTAAATAATATATTTTTTATACAGCTACTCTATACATCACTAGAAATGCCATTGGTGTAAACAAATTCTCACCCAAATTAGGAAAATGTTCCTATAGTTTGCAATTTGACAAAATTCCAATCTCTTCAGCAAAAAAAAAAGAAACAAATTTTGGCGCCGCCACTGAAAATCTATTAAAACAGCTGAATAATAGAGTCAGTGCAACATGGAGCTTGGCACAAATCCTGGTTTCCATGGCAACTAACTTAAAGTTGAATTAGTTGAACCACATTAATTATTTGACGGTACATGAAGTTCCTTAAAGCAGCAAATCTGAATCAAATTGAATGTGTAATAAGGACCTTCAGCCCGGTTTCATTCAGTTTGATGGAATTTAGTCATTGTGAAAACCTGAAAAATGTTTTATTTGCCGCTTTACGAGCACAGTCACATTTGAAAACAAATCAAATTTCCTCTTCGATCTTCAAGTTACTCTAGATTTCTGCTTGTTTGTTAATCCGCTACTTACATTTTCTTCTCACTTCCTTATTTGGTCACTAATGAAAAAACTTGAATGATCACCAGAGGATGTTAACTGCAGCTCGAGACAACTTCCGACGTGGAATAACGTCTCCTCAGCATCCGCCACCCATAAATACCCATTTAACAATGGTTTAGTTCGTTCAACGCAATAGGCGCGGATTAAAGTCCGCGTCGTTACGTCACGGTCGGGCCCCAGAATCGAAAATTTTCATTCCGTCATTATATTTCACGAGGAGCATTCAAATACTTAGAAATCATACTAGAAAATACTACTTCCTGCCGCTACCCCCCCACTGCGATGGAGGGTTGCAGGATTACTTTGATTCACCGCTAAATGGTATCATAATTTGTTTTAACCCACTGATAATCTTGTTAGGGCCAATAATGAGGCTGAGCAAGCAAGAATTTTCAAATGTGACTCATTGAAATATTAATGAATGCACGGTTTTATGGTGTTTGGTGTGCTTGAAACGGAAAATTTCTAGTGACGGCACTTCCTCTAGTCAAAATCTCCTAACTCATCGTTTGACTATCGGTGTTTCATCGCCCTCGTTATAAATTTAGATTTGGTTGTTTACAGGCCCAACAAAACACGCTGATAGTGACTGGCCAAGAAAGTTGCCTCTGTTGAATGCATTTATCGCAAAATGCACGATTCCAACTTTTGTGTGGCCGATTTCAATAGTTTTGACTTGAATGGAGAAGCAGAACAAAGTTAAATGTTGTCAATTAGACAATGGGGCAGAAAATCCCCTTCACGGGAGCGCAAGAAAAGTGCAAGGTCGGTTTTAATTGAATTTTCATGTTTCGGCATGTTTTGTCGAGCGGCGATAGAGTGGTCCAGTGTTACTAGACGGTTTTTATCAAACAGAGATGCGGATTATCGTCCGCCTGCTGCAAAATAACAAATAACGATTCCCTTGAAATTATTAAGCGCGATGTCTTAGTTTATGTTAATTTTGCGTATCATCATCATCGAGCGCATCCTCTTACAGGAATATCAACGCCGGAAAATCTGCAAGTTTTGATATCTTAGGGTGAATCAGGCTGCTCGAAATAGAAATCAACTCAGATGCGGAGTTTAATGAGGAAATCCGCTGCTGCTGGGCAGCTGCTTGTCGAAAGTGAAATTTTTGAAAAAACTCCAGGATACAAAATTTCTTTTTTTCATTAAATGAAAAGTGATTTCTTCAATAGATTTTTTCGCAGTTCAAAAAGTGGATACAACAATAACAACATGAATCAAGTTGCTCAACATAGAGCTTAACGCAGTTTAGCGATGTTTTGCCAAATTCAGGCTAGTTCAGGTCAGATGCAGGTTAAAAGTTACTTAATTTCTTATCTTCAATCTATATTTAAATTTTCTAGCTTCTCGTGCAACTTTTTTTCTTCTATTTCCAAGGTATTCAAATCAGTAAGCAACCTTATATGTAACAATAATTCTATTATATCAAAGCAATTGTTGAAAAATAAGTAAAGTTGAATAAATATTTACTAGTTAAAACTGCCATAAATAGATATTTTTAAATAAAATGCAAAATATCTTAAAGATGCTACATACGCTTCTTGATGGAAAATTGATCTAAATTATAAAGCGAGCATTCAAATAGTTCGTTGCAATATTTTTATAGAGCCAATCGACACACAAATATAGTTATAAACAAATATCAGCCTAAAATGGCTACTGCACGTATTAAATAGCTATTATGAATCCAAGCAGATATTAATTACCCATGATTACATTTATAAAGTTAGGAGAGAAAGGCGAAAATACATTCCACAATAATTATTGTTGCTTTAGAACAATATAAAAAAATAAATAACATTTTTATGGAAATTTGATTTATGATATAACGTTCGATATAATGTCACAAAAGTGTTCCTTACGTGCTAAAAAGAAAAAAATGTATTCCCATGTGTTTTCCATCGCGTTCAATATGAAGTGTTGTGCTTCAAGAAACCTCCGTCACTGAATTTTTGATAGCGTGAGGACTTAAATTTAAAACTCATTCTCGAATTACTGTCACAATATGACCGAAATCGCAAAAGGGGCTTTGTTTGTAAATGGCTGTTTTAAAAACTCCCTTAAAAAAATCCAGCGGAGTCATATCGGATGACCTAGGGGGCCAGAATATTGCATCCAATTACTCTGCTCCACAATATTTCCTTAAGGCATTCTTTAACAAGTCTTATATTACATATAACTGCATACAAATTGTTCCTTACGTCTCGAGCCATATTATAAAAAACTTCAATTAATTCAGTATTTAAGAAATTTAAAAAAAACTCGGAATTCTGTCTAAAAAAATAAAAATCGATGATTTGATTATTCAACATGTTGAACCTCACTTTTGTTTGGAAATAACATTGATCGTGGTATTAAATTGTAAAATTTTGGCGTTCTTGGGAGCACATCACCCATTAGTTGCGAAAGAATCTTCGCCGATCCATAATATTTGATAAAGAGATTCAAAGCTTTTTCCTGCTTACCTTCAAATCAAAAATTAAAATCCAGTGTCACGCCCAAATCACGTTCTTTCAAGGTGTTTATAAATTTTGGTTTGATGCATTTTCTGTGGAATTTGTCACGATGTAAAATACGTCTAACGCTCTCACGGTTAACAACTGTTCTTTCAGTGATGGCTTGAATAGTTGTTGTCTTAATGAGTATACTTATAATTCTATATCTTTAGGATTTTTTCATCGCGTATGAGACCTTTTAAAACTACTACGTATTAACCTGAGCTAACCTTTTTTTGGAGCGGATGTGGTGAATGCGTTAAATACTAACTGGGGGCTTTTAATATTGCTGCTATTGTTTGACCCCTTAGTGTGGAATTCGCCCTGGGAGGACTCAGGGAGCACCTACTAAATACTCTTCCCATTCTTCATCCCATTTTTATTCTAGGACCGCCGTCAGGTATTTCTTCACATGGGGAGTGGTATATCTCTGCTGCTGTTTGCGAATTCGCTCTTCTTCTATCTTCATCTTCATCTCTGCCTCCAGGTACCCTTCAACTGCATTCCAGTGCCTTTCTGATTTCGGTAGGAGTTTTGCGCCGGTTTATGTGTTAAATTCTTCCGTGCTAGTGTTACTTAACCTGAACTAACCTCAATCAGTTAATTTAGCTATTTTATTGAATATTTCTTCCTGGATGCCAAGCATTAAAGCTAGCAGCTATCTCTCGATGAGGTGTATTTTCTCCACGAATCAACACATTTTCATATTTTTCTTAAAGAAATTGCTTATCAATTGGTATTAAGATAATTTGAGATTTATAAATTGTTGTTCACATTTTAATGATCCCTTTATATATTTTGAAGTTTGGTTGGCTTGTAAATGATATCTACTTGGAGAAAAATTCATAATAGCTAATTATACATAACGAAGCTATTTTAGGCTGATATATGTTGTTTCTATTTCTGTGTCCATTAGCTTCATAAAAATGCGAGTTTAGGAGTGGGTTTCTCCTTGGTTTTTTGCTCTATTGAGCATTAGCATATACCCGATTTTGCCATAAAAAATTAGTAATTATCAAATTTAATTGTTCATTGTTCGGTTCGCAAATTTCTGCCAAATGGGCTTTACGTACAAAAAAATTAAATTGTCGCAATGGCATCTGTCCCCATTTCTCCGCCAGATTAAAGGTTGATTTTCACTATAGATTCTATTTCCATCCCGTATTCGTTTCATACACTTTACATACAATTTGATAGTGTACGGTTGATAGGACTAGCGGTATGTAAACAGAAAGGACATGTGTATGTGTACCCGCACGCAACTGGATACCGTATACCGTATGCACCTGTGGATAGAAAGAAAATATTCATACAAAAGGTGTAGAATACATTTAGGGCCGTGTGAAACATAATAATTTTTATATACGGGGTGCTTCAAAAATAAGTTACGGGAATATCTTTCGGTTTTTCAAACGAAATCCACTGAATATTTGTCAATTTTCCGATTTTCGTTTCAATTTTAAACACTTTTCATATAAGGTATATATGGCCTATAATCAACGATTCACCAGTTATAGTAACAATGTTTCAATAAATTTCTGAACTTATTTAGAACTTAGGTGGACTAGGTGCCTATTTATAAATATAGTTCGAAATGTTCTCCGTTACGAATAAGACATTCCTCCATGCTCCTATTAAATTCCCTCGAGGAAGCGGCCTTAAACGTAGCAGGGGTAATATGTGCACAAGCCGTTCTTATCCTTGTCTTTAAACCTGAGGTGGAAAAAAATAGACAGTATCCTTTAGATAGCCCCACAAGAAAAAGTTAAGTGACGTCAAATCTGGGCGGCGGGCTGACCACTTAATGGGTCCTCTGGTCGCTATTACCTTATTTCCATAGTTTGCTTCTAACAATTCCGTGACCCTCTTAGAATTGCGGGTAGGTGCACCATCCTCTAGATGGGACTATGGTTAAGGCCGCTTGTTCAAGGGAATTTAATAGGAGAATGATGTTGGACGACCGACCAAAAAGGGCGGCGGACTTTCCTAGTCGGCGGTTTTTCTTAGGGGTAGGGTTGTGGTGATTAAAAATTTCACCCAACGCGCCAAACCTGCAGAAGCTCACTGTGCCTACTTGTAAAAGATTGTGGTAGAGAGTTCCCCATTGCTTTAAACACACCTTTTTTCAACACAGGAAGGACCAATTCCTTTTTCAACCCGTCAGAAAATGTGCCAAATGTAACAATGTAATAGCGGAGCCTTCCATATTTGAATTATTACAGACTATAATTAGCCAAACCGGAACTTGATTTACTTTTAAAGTTATGCAAAATTTCTTCTCTGCCCGACTAGCTGATTTCCCATGCGTATGACACATTGACCAACGCTGACCAGCACTGACAAAATACTCATTTAAAGTTATTAGCTGCAGATACATTTACAACTCCCGATTTTTGTCTCGGGTTTGATCAGGCTCTACCAATTTTTTAAATTATGAACTGAGTTGTGCTATTGAGATAGAATTTCTGCTGAGAATATTCCAGGGTTTAAAGAGTGTGTAGGTGATCGAGCCTACAACAAAATACGCACCGCCATGCTTCTTGTTTGCCCAGCAAATAATATGTCTGATACGGCGAGGAGGCGCAGTATTAATTTTCATTCAAAGGCACGTCCGTGTAATCTATTATTGACTTATCACGCTATGACACCCCTGCTTGTCCTGTAAATTAATCACCATTGTGAGGGGTATCAGTTGTTAGTCTTTGTGTCCTGCGGGCCTCTATTTGTACCAGTATAATAAGGGACAATGTTTAAGACAAAGAGTTAAATAAAAGACCTTAAAGAGGATTTTCAAAGAGAAATAAAACTTAATCGATACTTACGCCAGCAACGATTCCTGGTGACTCAATAAGCAATGTGTCTTACTTCACGCTGTACTGTAATGTAAGGATTATACGTTCGATTCAATTAGTCATAATTAAAACTTGATTAACATGTATATAATGAACTGTTGGAAGGATTACTGAGCAGTTTCGCTATTAACAATATTCAATAAATAAATTTTTATGTTGTTTATTAATATCAGATAAAAACCTTCGCCCTTTAGCTGCCCCAACCTTGACGACAGGGTGGACCATTTGTAAAGTATAATGATTACCATTAAAATTCCAATTATTCATATTTCTGTATTGATTGTTATTGGTACTTGTTGACATTGCAAAATACCAAGGTAGGTGTGAAGGCGATTAAGTGAATAAATAGATTAGGCAGCTTCGCTGATACCCGCATTTATCACGTTGAAGCTTCTGTACCTATGTTTCACTTCGTTTTGGGAAATAATTTTCTAAAAAAATTAATTTTTCTAGACCCACACCGACACTGAGTCACACCTAGAGAACACCACACATCACTACAAAACTACCAAAAACCATCAATAACATGTCACTTCGCAGAACAGCCACTGAGCGTCCTCCAGCCCGTAAGTTAAGTGTATTAGTGTTGTAATGTGCGGAAAGCTGTATGTACATAAATACACTGCTCAAAAAAATTTAAGAAACAAGCACACTTCTGGCTATGATCTTAATATAATGACATTAATTGGCAATAAATTCACATCAAATTTCTTCAGTCCCTCATGTTACCATCAAGGGCAGTAATAACTCAAAATTACCCATCTATAGTGTCTTATGGTAAAACTGCTCCCTGAGGATGTTCTGAAAAGCCAAATTGCCATGACCAAGCGCTATGAGCAAATTGAGTTGCCTTTGCAGCATGTTCCATACGTGTTCTATGGAATTCAAGTCGGGTAACTGTGGTGGCCAACTCATAAAAGTTACATCGTTGTCCTTTGAACCAACGCGTAGTAGCCTGGCTAACATGTGGACGAGCACTACCTTGCATATAGAGGAGTTTTACGACAGCAACATATGGAAAAGGAAAGACAACAGGTTTGAGCACATGGTCTTGGAGCACACGATTTAGCCTTTGTGGCAAACAAACAAGCTCAGTTCGATGATGCAATATGATACCATCCCATACCACATGGAACCTACTCCATAATTATAGACTTCCTGAAAATATTTCTCTCGTTCTGAACGACCTGTTTCGCGCCAAAAACGTTCGAATATCAAGTCAAAACCCAAACCGAGACTCATCTGTGAATAACGCATTAGCCCATTCTTGAGTATAAGAATTTGTTAATAATTGTCTTTGTTCCCTAGATTATTTTGAGCAGTGTAGTCGTGATTAACTGTGTTTGATTTTAGTAAATACTGCACACATACAAAGTTTTGTTATTATCATCTCGTTGATAATCAGTAACTTTCATTAGGTTTCTAACAGCTTTGTTTCAGCAACAAGGAAAACAAATTTTCATTATTAAAACCATTTCCATCAGAAACAATCTGAAATATGTTCAACCTCAACCGACTTTACTGATCATATTTCAGACAATTTCTGACGATCTAAAATTAGTTTATTTCTCCGTTAGAATAGCTCTCATATTTTTCAATAAAAGCATAAAGGCGGATATACGGGTAAATAGGTTTCGGTGTTATCAAATTTATGCCGAGCACTGACATGAACACTGACCTGCTTGCAGTGTTCAATATACAATGGCGAATTATAACATGTTTTTAACAGGATTTCTCACGTTTATTTTTTTTTGTTCTCATCGCTATTTCGTTTATTGTAATTAAATGCAAAATTTTTTTAAATGTAGATTTTTACATCACTCAGTATGATACACTAAGTCATTGGCCTATAACATCTTTTTTATATATTGAATTTAAGTAATTGTTGCTTGAAAATTGTGTTTCGTACGCCTCTGGTTTTACTGACTTCGAATGCATGTTTTTCAAATTATAAAGTACATTAAAAACCGTGAAACGAAATTTAGAGTGATAATCGACAGTATCTTTAAGTCAATTGAATATTTTTAAAACATAGTGGCGTAAATTTCCCCAAATTTCCCAAATTAATAAAATAATAAAATAAACGGAAAAGTTAAATGTGCACACGCACGCAACGGGATACCGTATTCATAGACACATATGGGTCAATTCGTATATACAATAATTTACAAATCTGTTATATAACAGATATGGGATTGGAACGGAATATGCAGGAAAAATCAATTTCAAATTGGAGTAACATAAAAATTGTATAACTGGTGGAAATGAGGTCTAAACAGCTGACAATCGTCATTCACAAATGCTCTAACCACAGTAACTACTGCGCATGAGCTTAAATTGATTAATCGAGCTCGGCAAATCATCCAGTTTTCAAATAGCACGTGAGGCGCAATATAAATGCGCCGCAAAACTATTTTGACCTTTACGCGATTTTCATTGCTAACTGAAATTCTTCACTTTCGACCTATTGCGAAGGATTGACTTTATTCGTAGATTACTATATACGTATTTACTACTCCCCAGAAGTATTAGAACAATTATTGAATTTTATGCATGTTTCTATATCATTCAAATGTCCAAATATAGCGATCTTATGATCGTAAACTACCTCTGAAGCCTGAGATTTAAAATTCCTGATATCTTTGCCAGCAAGATAATGTTTATGGAAATGGAGAAATTGACCGATTTTCTGCTCTAATTTCTTTTGTGGGAATTAACTTGCAGGCAAAGTTATGAATTCGAAAAACCGGGCCCAAAAATTTTACAAGATACCCAAAACATACCATTATGGACCGTCCGAGGAGCCCAATGTATAAACATAAATTCTGGCTTCTAAAGAAACTAAATCTTCACGTTTTTAATGATTTTCAGTGAACGATAAACCAGAATTTATTAACGTTACGTTTAAAACCCAGCAAAAGTCTTAAAATACAAAACTTTCCATTTTTTTTGCTGACATACGCAAATTTTCACATTACATCTACCATGTCGACTGAGAATAACTAATGACAACTGTGACAGATTGACACGGAGGGAGTTTTTAGCAAGTTCTCACCGTTTTTGCAATAAGTGTGAATGAAATGGACTGATGATGCTCGAAATTCGAACTTTCTCCCAACTTAGGCAGAAATCCTAGATGAGAGCGGGAAGTTTAAAATGGTAAACATGGAGAACGTAGGCTTACATGAACGTTTATTATTTTGAAATAATAAAATAAAAAATAAAATCCCGAATATACATACAGAATATAATCCGTGTTATGATTATTTGTCATGAAGGCGACATTAAAGTAGTAAACTGAACGCTAATTCTATAATGAATTTGGAACTTCCGCTTAACGAGGAAACGCAATCATAAATTTTCATGCCATAAAGCAGGTAAATTATAGCAATAAAGGTTGCTTATTCAACAGCAGAACTAGCAACATTTTAAGTATAATTAAAAACTGGAAGGACATAGTCGTATAATGAAGATAATACATAATATTTACGAGCAAAAACAAAGAAAATGATGAAGTTTTTAATGGTCTTTAGCCTCATCAGGATGACATCACCAATTTGTTACAGAAAAATACACGAGGAAGAACTTTATTCGCTAACAACCAATAGGCACTAAAGCAATTCTTGAACTCTTAATTTTATAACTATTAAAACAAATACCACTTACCGATTCCAAACAAACACACACTACATGGTATTTTGATACCTACCGCTTAAAATTCCTGGTACCCACTCTTATTTACAACTGCTATCGGAATACCCAGTACCCGACCAGAACAACGAGGAGCGAAAAACCACTATCGATGGTCCGTTTACACGAACTTTGTACGTAACCAAGCCGGCCAATCAATGACATTGTTTATGCTAATGAAGAACCCAAGTTTGGGTGCTAATGATGTGGATTTTAAATAAGGTTCCAAATTTCTTTGCAGGTTCCACCAATTTAGTGGGTAAATTCACACAGAGCGTGCGACGCATCGTTCAGGACGTGAAAGACGAGGGTACTACCAGCGGAGCCACCAAAGAAGAAGTGATCGAAACCAATGAGCGACTGAGGGCGGTGAGGGTGAGAATGGACGAGTCCTATGACACGGCCAAGAAGGCCTTGGTAGGCCTCATGACCAAATATAACGAAAGCAAGCATGTCCACAACGTGTTCCAGAGATACTCCTTGCTGAAGACTATGATTAAGGTAGCTGGAATAAGTCGGCAACCGACAACAATGAAACCCATTAGAATTTGGATTGTTCCCTTTCTAAATTAAATCTTGGGCTTCATCCACTTACTTTAATTGAAAAGTTTGATACGTTCCTACGACTAAAATGATTAGAAGGGCTCCGAATTTGCATTGCTCCAAAGGCTGAAATATGGACCGACTAATTCTGGATGGGGCCTAACGACTTTCGAGTTAATTTCAGCCTGTGCCGCCCGAATATAAACTACCTTGGGCTTTTAAACGAATCAAAACCACCAAAAATTGTTAACAAAAACACTGGATTTTAGTGGTAAAGATGGGTCCAAAACCAAAATTTAAATATTAGTTGAGTGATTGGTTTATAGATGGTGCCACCATTAGCACCCATAATATTATCATGTAGATTGCAGTGGTAGCGTCACCGATTTTGAAAAAATCCAGTGACGTAACTGCCTTTATTCCACAGTAAGAAAGTATTATCTAGCAATCAGAATTCCTCAAATTTTCTATTGAAAATCCCGCAGGCGGCGCTCTCATTTTTCTCAAGTTGAGAATTTATAAGCTACGCGTTATCTAATTCGTAAAAATAAAAATTGAATTTTTACGAGTGAGATAAAAAATTGGCGCTGCCAGTGGAATCTTATAAATATTACATTTTTTCTTAAATTTTTTCTGTGCCCTATTTTTGCGTGCTCTATTTTTCTGTGCTCTATTTTTCAACGCAAATTACATAGACATAAATGTATACTCAGATTGAGGGTTTCTAAACTACGGATTGTCAAATAAAAACTAAAATGTGACGTTGGAAACATAAATCTGATGCTACCGTTGGAACCCCATCAAGACTCGATGGGCTCATTCAAACACTTTGCAGCGATCATGCGCAGCAGCACTTGAAGCTTGAATCCTCTTGCTGTTTTCCATCTTGAGAGTTTTATTTGACAGATAGCTGTAAACTTCAAATTGAAGATCCAAATTCCAACTTTCCAATATGATGCACTGTACTGCGTCAAGCCGTTGCCACAGTGAAATATAACCGCTGCAGCGCTACGATTTCCTGAATACGCCCAATATGTCTTTTTTCGTAAATTACCCCCCTATTTTTCAAAGCAAATTCGATAGGCGTAGTTCTCATTAATCATCGTCACGTGCCCGAAGATGATCAATAAAAATAATCATAAAAGCCCTTTAATTAGGACGTAATTCGATTAGAGACCCAATACTGGACGTTGGTGGACATCCCAAAGCAGGAGAAGCAGGAAACGGTGCCTGCCTTCGTGCTGCGGGCCTGCTCCATCATGGAGAAAACGCAGAAATCTGGGGAAAGTGTCAAGACGTCCACTAAGTTGGCTGAGGAGGTCATAGACAAGAAGGAGAGGATAGAGAGGCTAGAAAGTAATCCTATCTCATATATTCACATAAAGTTTTGCTTTTGATTCAATTCATCAGATATGACGACATCACAAATCGACGCAGAGAACACCCAAATGACCAACGACCTCTACAGGCTCATAAAGAAGTATTCAGGGCTCCGGAACCTTATACGTCAATTAAAGGTGAGTTGTACCACAGATTTTACATACAAACAATGAGCAACCATTAAATCGCCAGATAAGGCGGCGATGACCTAATGACCCGCTAAGTGACTCATTTGCTGCGCATATATTAACGTGGAATTTTAGATCGAGTACACAAACGTGAAGATGTATCCAATGGTCATCCGGTATCCCATGCTGAAAGACATGATCAAAGACATCATGCTGCATCCAGACTACATGGAGGTGTGTCACGAGGTGGACGTATAGCCAAAGTCGTTTTCCTAGGGGACACCGAAACGAAGGCAAAGCTGCCGGTACTAAACCGGATTTTTTGGGTAATTGTTTTTTAATTACGCGAACCAGATTTCATGAAAAAGGTGACCCAGAGGTATTGATGCTCTGCTCATTAAGAGAGAGGAGCCTGTTGTTTACCCTAGTGCCATCTGTCAATCATTCTGGTGAATAAAATTTCACCATGGGCAAACTGTGCGAGACATTTTGGGACATACTATTTTTTTTAATTTTAAGGACAAACGGAGCTTTTACACCTTCGCAATTGGCAACCTTAGGAAGACTAGTATGAGGACAAAGGCGCGCGTCTCGACGCACCATTCAGACAGGATGTTTGGATTTTTGAAAAGGTCGTTGGTGACTATAATACGCTTTTGTAAATAATAAGTAACAACAATAATATGGGTGTCGTTGTGTAATTAAGTAACTTGTGCCATTTATAAGGAATACTAAGTCTTAAGTTAAGGATTTGCTCTAGGTATAGTAAAAACTGAAGGATGCAGAATATAATTCATATCAGTAAAATTATATACTATCATTACCTATTTTTTCGATATTATCTAATCAAAAGACGATTTCGTGATATATTTTCTATACTAAATACTTTGTGATACTCCTATGTATAAATGTTCCAACCCTTAAGTACCTACTACCTACTAAATATCACAATCGTTATTGGAACACACATATCGCTTATTCTCAGTTTTGGGTTCCATTTTGATGTGACGAATCACTCCAACCAAATAAATATCTTAAATGGCACACTTTTACACCTTTCTCTCTTCTAAATGTTAGAATATTAAGTTGTAAATAGCGCCGCAGTTATAATAATGTATGTATGTACGTGTTAAAGGTTTTAAGTACCTATAAATATACAGGGTGTAAAATATATATGTATGTATAAATCTAACTAGGGCACCCTTTTGTTGAAGCACTCTGTATATTATCATTGAGGCGAAATTCAATTCCAACTATATGGCGTAATTTAATTGCTTACAGACACTAAATCACTGCCATTAAAACAATTTACTAAATAAATACACATATATCACTAATTGGTGTAATTCGTGAGGTATAATTTATTTTGATGTAATACCTATATTATACATATAGTGCATATTTGAAATAAATCAATTAAGGCGTTACCGCATACCCGTCGACGTCAGCGTTAGATGTCACTAAACGGAGTCATTGAATATGCGGTGTTAAATGGGCCTAACCCTTTTCGGCAATTAACTTGAAGGAACAACACCAATTCGAATTATTGTAATAGATATAAATTGATTTAATGTTCGCGTTGCCAGTCATTTGTCCTCTGACTAAGCCTCATCAACTAATCTTTATCAGCGCTATCAGTACAAAGAAATTTTCCCTGAGGGAACTTTCTCCATTCCTCTTGTACTCACTCCTTCTCTCCTGATTAAATTTGTTTAACATCAAAATGCACAAATTAATAATTAAACAAAAAAGCTGCGGCTGCCCAGAGAGGATTCGCATAATACAACAAATTTTAACTGGCAATAGGCAAATTATTTGTATGAAAAATTCCCCATTTCGCATTTACGTACCCCACCAATACCGGCTCTTGCACTAAGATTACTGTAAAATTATTGGTGGTCCGTTATCAAAAATACCGGCATGGTACCGCTTTCACCGTTACCAATGTGTTTTTGCACTAAGTACCTCACCGCAGCTCTGCGCTCCTGATGGAATTTGTTTAACTTGGAATATTTGTTGTAATTTTCGGACGAAGCGATGATACTGATAATTGCATTTTATGTATATAAAAACAGCCAATACTATTCTGTAGTAAAAACTGAACGAGGGATGTTGTCATACACCAACCTAAAACAACTATAGGTGTACTGCGTATACATACTCATGTGCGTATAGAAATATATATACGCACATGGGTATAAATGTATTAAGACACATGAATATGTGCGCTTATTAATTGGTAAATAATTAAACACATAGTCTTACGGAGACTTATTTATTAACACAATCTACCGACTACTATACTATAGTCAATTGGTGTAGTTTAATATTAACAAATCTGACCAGGATCGCAGAGACCTGCAGGGAGATATGGCAGTACCGCGGTACCGTTAGAAGCATTAGAAAGTACTTTGAACCCATTTATCGCAAATGACGATTAGACAAAAACCTCTTGACTATATACAAAGAGGTATACAAAGTGCGTTATTAGCACCCATATGTGTTAAGTTATAAAGTTGCCTTGTGTTCATAATGTTATGGAATAACATATGCATAGAATAGGATTGATGGTATTACCCAAATTTAACTTACCATTGGCAAGTGGAAGAGTACATGGGCTTCGGTGCATCGCAAATTCATGTGAGCCTGGACCTGCTTACTAGCGTTCAATATACAGTACCTACTTTGTTGGCGAAACGCTCTGTTTTTAAACAGGATCTCTCCTGATTGTTTTCTTCTGTTTTTGATCGCTATTGCATTTACTGTAATTAAATAAAAAAATGTTCAGGTTAGTTCATTTATAGAACCCTCATAACACTCAGTATTTCCTAAATAATTGGCGTACTGCATCCTTTTACGATCCAGGGGTGTTCTCATCTAGATCGTAAAATAAATGATATCTCCAATGTAATGTTTTATTGCTGCTGGATTTCACCTGAAAAATCAGTTTTTACTGGCCTCAAATGCAAGTTTTTTAAAATTACATGGAATTTTTCAATCGGACACCGGTTTATGAAATTCGGAAAGATGATCTTTGAACATTTCTAAATAAGACCTTGTTTTTTTTTTAAGTAAAGCTGCTAACTTGACATTGATCATCAATATTCTGACTAATCGGTGACTTATCTCGATTTTCATAACGTTCCCAAATTTTTTAAAATGAACAACAACTTTTTCATTGGCTTGTCACCTTCTTAACCCTTACTAATACGACTCTGAATTTTTTATTCAAAATTAATAATTATCACAGATTTCCATATTCATGAATATCAGTAGTGTACTTCGTTCTCAAGCCTCTATGAATTTTCACAATTTCGAATAATAAGTAACAATTTTTTACATGAATGAAATTTAAGTAATTGATGCTAATGGGTTATGAGCTATAGAGAAATTTTATATATGAATGGATTCTTGAATTTGAAACTAATCACTTCTCAAGTGATCAAAATGCTCAAATTTCAATTAGATTTAAAAATTATAACGCAGAGACCTCCATGAAATTTGTTGACGCATTGAAGTCACTAGAGAAATTCTAGATTAACGCCACGGGACAGTTCATTTTAAAGCGGAAAACTACAAAAAGATTTCAAAATGTTCAAATTTCAGTACGATATCAGAACAAAAAAGCAGGATGTTATGCCCTAGAAGGGCATAGAATCCACATGAATAATTGTGAAGCATTAAGCGATCGCAAAAGATTCTAGGTGTCTTAGGATGCCACTGGACACTACACTTTGATAAATAAAAAATGCTGGATATTTCAAAGTGGTGAAATTTTATTTTACGCTAAAAATCTGAATAGAGAAGTGATTCAAAAAATTAGATGAAATTAATGTAAATTTTGAGAAGTTTTGAAAATATCCGTCTTGAGACTCCATTAGACTCTTAAAAATACTTTTTAAATTCCTTCCAGTCTTAGGACACCACGGAAAGCTCAAATTTTGAATTTAAACGGATCACTCCAAATTTCAAAATTTTGAAACAAAACTACCTCTAAAAATCGTCAGTAGCGTATCAACATGTTTTTTTTATATCCAGCTATTTTCCAAATTGTTTTTTTTCATTCGATTTGTTGGTTAGTTCAAATTAAAGAACATTATGACCTGTGTGCCGCTGCTTTTACTGCCTTCAAGTGCGCGTTTTTCGAATTATAAGGAACTTTTGTAGCGCTTTTTTATGAAAAGCAGTATGGTTTCTTTTAAGAATTCCCATAAACGCATGTTTTTAAAACTACAGAAAACCCTATCTTGCGGGCAGTGGCGTATCTACGGGTAAGCGGTCCTAGAGGCACAGCACCGAGTTGTCTGGTTACAGGCCCGTGCCACTGTAATTTGTCCTTGTTTTATATCATAAGTTCCAAGTTTTTTCACAGATATATTGACTAGTGAATAACAGTAGACATGTACGCATACCATAATGTAGTATTGCAAGATTTGCTGCAATCGTTATTATAAAATATGATTGAATGTTTATAAATATATTACGTACGTACTTATCGTTAATTTGCCATGAAAACAGGGTTAAATTCACGAATTATATATTTTTATATTTGTTTAGCAAGACGGACAAATGTACTTGGTTAAAAAGGGGGAAAGAAAGGTAGAAAAATCGATTCAACCGAAACTTTCCTCCAAATTGTTGACAATCTGGTGAATGTAAAGTCCGCAGAAACATAAATAATAATCTTTATTATCATTGTAATAGTTACTTAAACAGACCATTATATTATGTATAGACCATATATACCATTATGTATTTTTTGGATAAGAGAGAAGCCAAGTGTATTTATTGCCCTCTGTATAAAACACAATTCTATTTTAAAACATATATCTACGCAATATATCCTATAATAATAAACTAATGGAATTTAAAATAAAGCCAACAAGGGATCAAAATACCTGGCCAAAAACATAAGTTAGCTATAACTTGATCACCAATAAATAATGCGCTTGTTAAACTTTATTAACAAACTATTTTAGTATTTTTTTTAAATATAAAATGCTTATTCATTATAATATCGTATTTAAGGAAACGTAGGTACATATTATGTATAAACAAATTAAAGACAGCTGTAAGTACGTGTAATAAGACCTCTACGATAATGATAAATAATGTAAAAGTATTTAAAAAATGTTGCTTAATAAAATTTTAATCAGATTTTGGAACCACTGTCCTTGGCAAGATTTCTGGCCTGAGATAACAGTCAAGCAGAATTATAGCTTTTTACTCTGCTATCGCTGTATATCTTTTTTAACCTCTCGCAGACTGGCCTTTTTTTAAGAAAATAACCCCCTTTTCAAGAGTTAATTATCCAGAATCGCTATCCGGCAATTAACCTCATTACTCCAGACTTGGATCGGCCTATTAGATTTGAGGTAGAGGTCGTGACTCTTATTAATCAGAGGGCTTGGAATTACAGCCAGATTATTGCTATTAACTTCATTGTCGACATTTTCTCCACACCTACCTATCCTCTACATTTTTATGAAGAAGCAAAGATTGTGTTCACATAAATACTTCAGCTGTCAATGTCAGAATTAACGAAGCAGTATTGTTGTTTTTGAGTTATTTGGAACAAGTTAATTATTATCAAATTTATGTTAATTTGATGTGCAACCGCAAACTTAAAGCCTCAGAGGCTGTAGATAAAATTAAATTTCCAAAAAAAAACATTTTTTTGCATTTAACCTCATAATTGACATTATTTTCCACGACACAAATCAGATGTTTAACGGAAGTCTTATCTACAATTTTTTATTAATTACAATAAAGCCCTTGACTCCTGATTAAAGATATACAAAGGTTAATTTTACATTTCAACTATTCTTTACGCTAACTTCTTAAATGGAATTAGACATGGATAAAGCGCCACTAAACAAGGTAAGCCATCAAGACTATATTGAGACACCTCATTAGTATTGGTAGAATTCTTAATTTTGTTTAAAACTTTAAATCTTGTCTTCAAAATCCTTTTTCGAATGTGCACGATCTGTTAGGCCCACCAGTTGGAGCGGAAAGCCCAAGTCCTCAGCAGGCAAAAGAAAATTGATGAGTGCATTCAATGTCATTTGGAAATTGTAGAACTATACAATAAATATCTCAACTCAGATGGGGATAAAAATGCCTTGGAGTCGATTCGACTCCAAAAAGAGGCAAATGAAAGGTAAGTTACAGGTTAAATACTGCATGTGGTATGTATTTCTTGCATGCTCAAATTTTATAATATACTAGACATAAATGTATGTATGTATAGGCAAATAAGAATGTTACAATTGAAGAAGTCATTCTTGGAGAGAGTAGAACGAGAAAGGAAACTTAACAGAGTAATATCAGGGAAACATAACCAAAAGGAAGCAGTTGAAAATTTGGAGGCTAAAATTTTTGAAAACTTTGAAACACATGATTCTTTAATAGCCTATTTGGCTCACAGAGGTAAAATGCTTAAGACCCGTTTACAGAGAAGCAAACAAGTTTATTTCCAACAATAATAACATGTTTAAATACTTAATTACAATCACATATTACAGCAGAACCTTACCAAACTTCAAATCTTTGGGGAAGCCCTTTTTTTAGAAATGGTATATAAATATATTAAACAGTCTACAAGAGGAAGGATAGCTCCCTTGATCAAGCACCAAAATTCCATAATGTGTCACTGCTTACTTCCCTGCTACTATGCTATATTTTAATTACATGAAATTTAATTCAATAAAGGCGACACTTAGTGTTGGGTCTCTGTAGACGAGTCTTTACATTTCTTTTTAAGCATCATACTTTGACCTCTTATTAGGTATAATTGACAATAGAGAACGAGATTGTCAAAGTATTCTTGAAGAGGTAGATGAACAGGACGGATCTCCATTCATTATAGGTAACAAACTTCCAAAAGACGACTCCACAATTATAGAAGAATTAAAGGAGTTGAGTGGACAACTAAGGGAGTCTGTGCAAGGTATAGGATTCTCTTGAAGTTTATTGGGGGAGAATAACATTGTAGTCATATGGGATGATTTACAGGCCTGTTGAAATTGTTAATTAAGTTAGGGGAGCGAAAGCAACAAAACGAACGTATTAAAGAGCGCATTAAAAGAATGGATCTTGATCAGATCTACAAAGAAGGTTGGTTAGGCGAGTGCGTGCTTAAATTAAAAAAAAAATTGTTTTTGTGTGGTTGTAAACAAAAGATTAATTTGATGATTTTTTAACAATAAGTAATTTGCTTGGGTATTAAAATTGCCATTGGATCAATATAGTTTTGAGTTATATATAGAATTTCATTGATGATAGGTTTACTCATCCAATTAGATGACAGGAATAAGGAAATTGAGCAGCTGAAGGTACAAATCCACAACCTGGAATTGGGAAAATCGCACAAAGATGGTGAGTTACTTAGTTTAACAACTATTTTTGTGTCTAAATTTATGAATCTGGAACGTGGTAGCTCGAGTCGACGCTATAATTACAATCGCGATTACTTACTTAAAGCTCTCGATCTCTGTCATTTTGACGTTAGTACTATACGTAAAAACTGCATTTATGTTTAATCATAATCACAGAATAAAACTTCAACAGATTCCAGCGGAGCAACGTCTCCGATGGTCATGTCGTGTCCCACCGATTTTGATGAAGAGGAAGTGACAGAACTACCTAGTTTACCTCACTTGGACCCAATGGCAGTGCCTGAGATTGATTTATCTGTATTCAAACAGTTTCGAATGCCCAAAGTGAACCAAAAAGTAACAAAAAAAGACACTCAGGGACATTAACGAATAGTTATGAGTTGTAGGCATTATTTGTACTGGAATTATTTATACATACGTTATTCAATAAATAGGTATACTGGGTGTTTTGCCAAGTAGTTCACTCACTTTTTTTTTTAAATTAGAAAAATAACAAATAAAGTGTATGAATTGTGACTATATAAAATAAAAATTATATAAATCTCTTTGAAAATTCTTCGATTTGAGGTAAGTGCTTCATGTTTCATTTGCATAGTTTAACTTGTCTTTTTATTATCTGTGTTGATGATTACTTTATGTGATATTTTTTAGCGTACAGTTTCCTCTTATCTGAATTACAATAATGAAGTTGAGATCACTTCTGGTTAAGTCAGAAATTGTAAATATCTGTTAAAAATGGGCAAATTGTGAACATATTTCATAATGAACAATAAAAATTTGTAATTCAAAGCTGTCGAATAATTTTGGATAAAACTCCTTTACAGAAACATCCGATATTGTATTCTTAAAAATATCTTAATGCATTGACTTAAGACCTTTCCTTCTGGGATAAAGCTTATGTGAAAACCAGCAGATGAATTTTGCATACATCCTATATATGGAGATCTATGTGTTATAATCTGAAAATAAAGAATCTAATGTACATCTCCTAGACTGTTTCCTCGTAAAGAACTATGCTTAAAGGGCGCTAAACTCTTATTTTTAGAATAACACAAGATACGCACCCATTTTAAACCTCAGAGAATTGTATTGAACAAACACACACTCCTGATTCTACCTAACTGAACACTCCACAAACACATGTGAAACGTCCATGATGACAGTGACAGGCATCAAATTGTGATTTTTTAAATCTTTACATGTTTTTTTCCAACCAAACATTTCAAATTTAAAGGGCTTTAAATATCCCTTTATTTACGTGTTTTAGTAGTTTGTGTGTTTGTTTTATTATTAAAACATTATTTTATTGAATGAATTAGTGGCAAAAGAAAAATAATTACGCTATGTCAGATTCGGGACCATCGGCACAACATCTAGAATCTTCCACATCTAGTGCGACCTTGGTGGAAACTGCAGACGAACAGGTTAGTAATTCCGAGTAATATAAAATGCAAATACGTATTAAAACTAATTAAAGCCCTCCAAACAATATAACAATAAGTAACTTATCTTTAATTTATGTGAATGTAGTCAGGTACACAAAATATTATTTCAAATACCTTAGAGAATCAGTGTAGTTGTAAAATGTCTCTGTTGAGAAATGTAAGAAAGGCCTCTGGCCTCCTTCAAGTCTGCAAACGATCTGGAGTCAGAAATGTCTCTTCATCTACTTCTCTATTAGAAGGAGTCCGAATTCTCGATCTTACTAGAATTGTTGCTGGTCCATATTGCACAATGATATTAGGGGATTTAGGGGCTGAAGTAATAAAAATTGAAAAGCCAGGCACAGGAGACGAAGCCCGCTTATGGGGGCCCCCTTTCGTTGGAACAAGCAAAGAATCTTGTTACTTTATTGCCTTCAACCGCAACAAAAAAAGTGTGACAGTCAATATTCAAACTGAAGAAGGGAAAGAGATCATTTATTCTCTGGCAAAAAAGTCTGATGTTTTGATTGAAAATTATGTCCCTGGCAAATTAGATTCAATGCAGCTTGGTTATGATGTGCTTAAGGGGATAGCTCCACATTTAATTTATTGTTCAATCACTGGGTTTGGCCCTAAGGGGCCTTATAGCCGAAGGCCTGGATATGATGTTATAGCTGCATCCATAGGAGGATTGGTGCATATTACAGGCCCGCAGGGTGGAGAACCTTGTAAAGTGGGAGTGGCTTTAATTGATATTGCAACAGGTAAGTGTAGAAATTGCTGGTTATTAACAATAGGGTATTCCAAGATGTTTTCAATTGTTAGTTTAAACTAAAGGTTTATATACTGCTGCAGTTAACCAAGATACTGACATCTTTGAACACTCTACAGTGTGATCTTAATTGGTGACCTATATATTTTAAACTGAATATAGGTTTCTTGTAAAATTCTTTAAAATTTTGTTTGTCTAATCATCTCTTATAGTTTTCAAAATACCAATGCATACATCATCAATTTGGATCATACTGCATATAATATGAAGTATCACAAAACTATTTCTTGACAAAAATTTCCAGGCCTTTATGCTCATGGAGCCATCATGGCTGCTTTAATTAAACGCGCTAAAACTGGAAAAGGGCAGAAAATTGATTGCAATCTTTTGTCAACAGAGCTATCAACTCTAATTAATATTGGCTCTAATTATTTGAATGCAGGTAAAGAGGCGTCTCGCTGGGGCACTGCTCATGAGAGTATTGTTCCATACCAAGCATTCTCTACCAGGGATGGGTATTACACCATTGGAACTGGCTCGAACAAGCAATTTGAAGAACTCTGTACAATTATTGGGCACAAAGATTTGGCAAAAGATCCACAATTTGCAACCAATACTGATAGAGTTGCTAATAGAAATCAAATTGTGGAAATTCTTACTAAAATTTTATCAACAAAAACAAACAAAGAGTGGGAAAGCTTATTTTATCAATGTTCATTTCCAAATGGGCCAGTGAATGATCTGAAGGCTACTTTTAGTGACCCTCATGTGCAAGATATAGGGATAGTGAAGACCATGAATCATCCTACTGCAGGGGAAATTCGCTTAGTTGGACCTGCAGTGCAATACAGTGAGGGCGGCAATGAAGTGCGAACACCACCTCCAGATTTGGGACAACACACCAATGAGGTGTTGACAGAATTGCTGGGATTTAATGGGAATAAAATTGATGATTTACGATTACGGAAAATAATTGAATGAAGTAGCTACAGAAAGCAGTTAATTCAGCCGAGCCGCCATTATCAAAAAATCTGACCACTTCGCTATAAGCTTTGCTTAACAACGTCATGCTTATAACAACAGACAATATACATAATAAATAACATCATTAATTGTTTAAAAACTTTCTACAACTGAAATGCCATAGGTTTTTTTTTACTGATCACCCCCTTTATTTTCTTTAATCCTTGTGACATGTACCTAATAAATCAAATATATATATATACATTCTATTTCTGTTGTTTAAATTGCACAAACTAGTAATCCTAATTAACATCAGAATTCTTTATCACCCACTAAGTTTTTCAGTAAGCATTGACCCTGTGGCTATAGTGAATTCTTAATATTATACAGTGTGTAAGTTTTAGATGGAACAGTCCATATAACTAAGATGCCGAACGTATGCGGCCAAAATCCTCGGACACGTCGATTTTTATTTTTTATTGCGGTTTTTTTGATGGTAAATTCATGTATACAGGGTAGTCCAAAAATCAGGTACGACCACCAACTTTGTTTTTTCAAATGGAAACATATTGTACATAGTGAATACTTGAGCTAAAACTGAATATCGCTTTTGAATTTCAATTTTATTGTCTTATGTCATGCATAACGTAATATTTCCAATTCATTTCCGTTATCGTTTACAGGATCATACAGTTCCTCGTCTGACAGTGAAGCTAAAAAAGCCTCGGACTGATAAGAAAGTTCAATGGACCACTGGGACTGTAGACAATGAAAATTTAGGCAAGAAAAAGTCAAAATGTGAGTATATTTCATAGTACTAAGAGAAAGGTCACTTTCTTGTAGTGACATAATGCTCCCAGTGCACATATTGAATGATCATATTCAGTAGAACAGTTTTGCGACTATTGAAACTTCGAAGCGAAATCTAAAACTTGTGCTAGATCAGATTTCTCCCCTTTTTCCCCATCACTTTAGACTGGAGCTGCACTTTCCGCCGAGGTACGTGGTGGCTATTACATATATGGACGGCGGAACAATGTTATTGATATGCCAATTGTGATTGAAGGATTTTTTTCTTGAACTCGCCCAAAGTTTTCTTTCCAGCCAGACTATCGGTGTCCTTTCCTTATTTGTGGTGGAAATTGGGCTTGGTCCTCAGACCTAACGTCCAGCAGCCTCAAGAGTGGTCATTTCTGATAACCATAGTCCAATGTTTACGAAGATTATGTTGCTACTTGAAATTCACTGCCGTCGTTTAGAAGATTTTATTTAGGTTTACAGAAGAAGTTGAGAAAACATTTTCCCTCAATTTCCTTGCAACTACCGATTTGAAGGAGAGAATGTGGCATGTTCCCCTATTTATTTAGTTTTCATAGCTTTTTTGTATTATGGTGAAACGTTATAGCGTCTAGGAGTCTCTCCCCCATCACCTGTGTGCTTTATGGATTTTTTAACGTTCATTCTAAGTGTTCCCATATTTCTCAATGATGAGAGCACCGTATCCAGCTTCTCCTATAGCACAGTTGCACAACTGTTCACTCTACTGAATTTGATCCATCATTACTATATTTGAGTCATAAAACGACTGCTCATTCGTAGGTTGCTGCATTTATAATAAACCTCGAAAGTTCGGGGAAAGCTCCTCATCTGATTCGTCAGACGATGAATGTGACCATTGTCAAGGACATGTAGAAAAAAAGAAATCTTCTGGTCAAACTGGAGTAGCCAAAGTTGAAGGCTGCATAACTGAAACCATCAGCTCCGAGCCTCATTTGCCAAGCTCAGGAGAACCTTCATCAGTGTAAAAGAATAGCCGTATTTAATGCGACCGTAAATTAATTATTTAGTTCGTGGGGTAAAGTTGGGATTGATCCTTGAATTAGCCGTTCAGAGCAGATTGTGAAGGGAAATGTGGTCCAACACTTCAGGTTTCATAACCAAAATCATAAGGGAGATATTCAAAGTATAGATCAATGAGGAATTCCATTGTATGTACATCTACGTATGTATGTACTGAATAGTACAATTTGTTTTCCAATTTCAGTTTTAATAATTATTTGATATTAGAATGTCAAATTAACCAGTATTACGTCTCCGATTTTATAATCATTGCTGACGTAGTTTTTATTTAATTTATAAACCGTTACTTAATTAAATATGTAATAAATTTATGAATAAGTAATTATAAATCTTATTACTGTCCAATCATATTAATCCAGGTGGAGACCTATGATATGAGCTAATACGAATAGAAAATCACCAAATTAATGACAGTACTTAATAACATTTACTTAAATAATAATAATAAAGGATATTTTTTAACTACTTTAAATTTGCTTCAAAAGTGTTATCTACACTTTAAAAACCAAGATAACTGTCAGGGGCGCCTCTAAAAACGTTAAAATATTAAGAGCAAAATTTATGTGACCCTGTTCATAAATTTTGCTCTCAATATTTTTAATCAATCAATATTTCATCAAGGGCCATGTTTCAATCGTTAATAATTATTTTACTTAAACCAGTGCTGTCCTTGAAAACAATCACAAACCATAACATTGTTATCTTAATAAAATATTAGAATCTGAGAGCTTTCCATCTATCATATCAACATTTCTTATCCGCACATAAACTGCGTGCAATAATATAGAAAAAACTAAACTGATTTTTTTGGAAACAGTAACTGAAAATTAAAAAAATCTCATGAGAGGATTAGTTAGGAAATACCCTTTACTTTCTGTTATTCTTTTACCGACCGCGATTAAATGTTTGTCAACTCCTGAGCCTTCGTTGTCAACAATAGAATGCACATTACTACGAACCCTTTCCAAGGCTTTGTTACAAAACGCCGTTGCCAATACTACCTCAAAATCGGCAAACTGAAGACCTATACAATAAGATCTCGAGGCACGAGCTGAAACACATAATTCAGTTTTAATTTGAATTGTTAAGCATCATTACAACTTACCTAGAACTGCACTCATAACGTAACAATCGATAATAATATTAGATAAAGTTTTTAAATGAGAATGTCGATTGACACATTCAAGACCATGTTCGGTAAGAAAAACTTCGGTGCAATATTGAAGTCGTTTTATACAGTATCTGGAATTGGCAGAAATAATACGTGTGGAAATCAATAGAACGTATCTCACTCACTCTAATTGTTTCGAAGGAGTTTCACAAGATGGATGAAGTGAGTCGTAAAGTTCTAAATCCAATGTAGGATTGTCAGAGTGTTGATGGCGATCCGTCCAAATGCGTTTAAGCATAAAACTACCATAAGACCAAGGATTACGCAGCTTTTTTACTGTTTCGTTCAAACTAGCCTATGAATTTAAATTAGTAAAAAACATACATATTTTTTCAAAATGATGATTTACCCCGACATGTTGTAACCCCGCGAGAGTTATAAACAACCTCTGATTCTCGTTGGTTTCATGAAGAGTTAAATAATTTAATACATCGTCGTGACCTTTTCTGGCCCAGTGATCTTTTATGGTAGCGGGCAGACCTATTGAATCCAAACATATGGTGGAAACTCTTAAGGCCGCCTCAGAAGAGAAAATCTTGATTTTAAAGAAGAAATTAATTAAATTTTTTTGTCAACATGTATTAGTCACCATATTGTTAATATAGTGGCAAATTTTTCTAAATGAAAAAATGGTCTTTGGTGACTTCTCACCTTTACAATTGCGCACTCGACATCGACATCCTGATTATCGTACCAGTCCTGCAGACCCGCAGTTAGATAAGACACACTTTCGATTGCGTACTGCTCCATTAAAAGCTGTGAAAATGATATTTTTTACTGTATCAATATAACCCATGTTTCGTTAAAAAATCTTTGCCAATTACCTCACCCAATTTGAATCTCACAGCATCAGTCGAGAGATAATCGTATTCAGGCGTACTCGTCTTCACGAAAAACTTGTGAAGATTCGTAATTAGTTGCTTTGAAATTGCATTACAAGCAGGCCCACAACTTAACCTGAAGTCTCGCATAATAGGTTTCAGAATTCGATCGCCTTTGTGGGCCGATCCAATAAGATTCTCTAAGAATTTTTTTAATCATAAAAAAATTTCAGTTTCATCATACTTATTAGAATTACCTGCAGGTATTTGAACGTTATTAAAAGTAATATCTGCTAATTCCACCCCTGTAGCTTCTAGTTTCTTACAGTTAATCCCTACTGTGTCCTTTTCTACTACAAAAACGCTAATAGAGTTAATAGGGTCTTTGTCTATAACAAATGAATCACTAATGGCAACCACAATCAAAATATCTGCAGAAATCCCATTGACTACACATGTTTTTGCCCCATTTAGAACCTACAAATATATTGAATTTTTTTGTGGAAATAAAAAATTAGGTACTTTTAACCAACCCAATGCTTTCCATCATCAGTTAACTTCGCAGTTGTTGTCATCAGGTTCAACTCAATCAATCCTAATTCATTCATAGCAAAAGCACTGATTGATTCGCCAGAAACTATTGTGGGCAAATATTTCTTTTTTATTTTATCCTCTGCAAATCTACTTAAAATTTCAGTGCCTGGAATATCACCCTAATTCTAATAAAGTTGGTGAAGTTTTTAGATCATGTTTACCTAATAAATCATTGTGTAATAAACCCTGTCTTAAGCTGTGTTGTGAAATGACTTCTAAGAAGGCCATCAGATCCATGGGCCATAATTCTCTGCCATTTAAAAACTGGGAGACTTGCAGGCCAATTGCTTGGTGGTCAACTAAATTTTGCCTTTTTATAATAAATACAAAATGGACTTCAGAAACCAAGTGTCTATTAAAGTACTATTTTTTTATGAATTCCTTACCTGAATTTTTTATCCCCAATGGAGTTCACATTTACCATATGATTTTCCTGCAAAAGTTGCTTTAATCCATTTATGTGTTTTTCTAAATTCTTATATTCTTCCAAATCTAATTCAGGAAATATTAACATTTCTTTATCAAAGGTTCCTGAAATTGTAGGAAATGTAAAATAACCATAAGATACATAATAAGTACTTAGAAAATGATTAGTATATTTTAAGCAGATATACAAGAATGCAATTTGGGATGGAAAAATCAAATCATAAAATAATATCCTACACTTCCTTCACTGGAAGAAACCAGATTTATAGATTCATATAGTGTAAAGTAAAATTAACATAACACTCTGCATTTTATACAATTGTTTTATGAACTACTCATGTTATTCACTCAGTTTAATTGATAAGTACTAAGAGGTAGCTGAGAATGCTAGTTCCCTTTTTAGAAGCTTCTTTTTTCCAGTTTACTCACGAATTAAGTATACAAACCTCACAACTAAAACCAATGCTTACCAGTCAAGAAATTCTTAACAAATGGTGCTCTTTGAGGTTTCTTTGACCTAGTTTTTTTGGTTATATTACTCAGCCTATCATATTTCTTGATTTCCTTATCTTGCTGCTGTTCAGAGGAGTCTTTTTGAAGGGGTTCTACTGCAGTGGAGTAAAGTGCCTGTCTGGACCTCCTTAAATTATGCGAGTGAGGCGCAATACGCCTTAGAGCCGATGATAGCATTGTAATTAAAAAGAGTGTTTTTTATTAAATCTATATACTGGAAATATTGCTTTATCAGTTTTTTGGCGAATTTATTAGCAAATTCATCTCTAGCACTTGCTAGACAATAACATATGACCTAACCTAAAATATTTTAGGGAATCGCCATTAAATCATTCAATGGCGGTTCCGGGTTTTAAATTTGGAAAAATACAGGAGATTCGATTGAAATAATGTGAAAATTAAGGAGTTTTTTTATTTTAAAAGATTTGTACATGTAAATAATGTAAGTTTCAATATATAAAGTCAAAAATTTATTGTTTACCTGATAATTATGTAGAGAATGTAGATAATTCAATAAACCATGTTTTTTTTTGGCCTATGCTAAATTTTTTTTACTGTTTAAGTTCAATTTACCCTAAATTATTCTAAAAATGCCAATTCTTGTGCATTTTCCACCTTATCCCTTTATAACTTAGTCCAGTGAAACATCTGCGATATACATGTAATGCGGTGATTTAAGGTAGATGAATAGGACCACATTCCCCTCGCAGATCCCTTTACGAATATTTTTAAAAATTATGAAACTACAGAATGTCCCGAAAAAGGAGTATCAAGTTATTAACAGGCGGGTAAATGGCCATGTACCACAAAAAGTATGATAAGGAGATAAAGGGGGCTGATATAGTAAAACAACAGGAATTTGAACTCAACAATTAATTCAAGAATATCTTTGTATTGCATAAAATAAACAATATATATATTTACATAGATATAAAGGTGTATGTTTTCTTTTATTACCTCTTACTGATTACATGATTTAGAGCGTTTTATACTTGATAATTTGAAATATTGTATAAGAAATTTTCTTCGCCATAATATCAACAATTTATTCTTTCAATCTATTATTTTAAAAATAATGATTAGTTAATGAGTATTTAATATAATTATGAACAAAATTGCAGCATTTTTTGTTTAAACCATGTCATTTTGGTAAGGTTGGTAAGCTCTGAATACTAAAACACATATTTCTTTTTGATTAAAAAGAACGTTTTTCAAACTTCAGATCTCTTTCACTCAGTAACGGATTTATGGGTTATACCCTTCTAAGAACCCTTTTGTTGATATACTTGGAGATAATGATTTCTTTTTACAGCAACTTTATAATGGTCTTCTTGCTAGATTGAAAATAAGGTACAACAATGTCAAGTTTTTCGTTCGTATAACGCCCAAAATCCTTAATTGTCATTACTCGATACGGAAAGGCGTCCGCAGCTCTACTACATATAGCTTAGCTATTCATAGTTACAAATTTTTACTCAGCTTACTCAGTTATTATTAAGGGGCCTTAATTACTTTCGGTTCCTCACGAGGTTGTTGTACATAAATAATTTTTTTCCGCCATAATGTCAACAAGTTATCCGTTCTACTATCTATTTAAAAAAAAATAATTATTAGTTATTAAGCAGTGAAGATAACTATGAGCAAAATTTCAGAATTTTCTGTTTAAAACATCTCATTGTAGTTGATTTGGTAATCACTAAATTCTGGTTTTTACTATCTAACCCAAAGCTATAACGAACATTCAAATAAAATTTTGTTTAGAAGTTCAATCTGATCAACACTAGAGGGTCATAAATCATATTACTACATAGTATTAAAGTTTTATACTTTTCTGTTATCTAAAAGCTCAACAAGATTTATATCAAATTTAATCCAACAAAGCATATGTGATTCTAAATATAGTTTCAACGATTTACGACATTTATAAACATTGCATGTATATGCTTTCCTTTGGAATTAGAAAAAATTGCAGTCCATTTATTCTGGTAGATGAATGATATTTGACGACAAATGCGGCTCTTTTAAATTTATTGGAAATCTCCATTGAAATGAGATATTACATCCTTTATATCCAGTTTCAATAAAATGTAAAGAAATAAAATATCAAGAAAAATACTTAAAATTCGCTATATTCCGAATATTTTTCTTAAAATAAATATAAACGTATAAGAAAATTATAATAATTCTCAATGTTTCGTTCATTAAATATAAAATGTACTTACCATTTTATCAGTATTAAGTTCATTGAGTCTATTTTTAAATGGTATTTTTTAACACAAATTAATTTTACTTCAAATAGGCCGCAAACATCAAGTATTGCTGATGGTTATTCCTGAAAATTTTTCCCCCATAGCAAGGACTAATAATACTCATTTGTATCTACGTATGTAAATATTTACTAAAGTGATCGAATTCCGCATTAAAATCGTTGACCTAATGAACAGATGTAATTTTGCAGGTACTAACCACCTATTTGAGAAAATCTGCATGTTTCTTGTTTTTTCAGAATTTCTCACTAAATTTTGCTGTTTTAGCAAGAATCTAAGGACTAGTTCGATTGTAAAAACAACATTAAGATATTATGCGCTGAGCCTATGCATAATTTAGAAATTTCTCTGTTGCGAGGATAACAAATTATTTTTTTACATTACGAGGTAATTAAACGTTACATGGGCGTTTTAATGGCTTAAAAAATCGCCTATTTTCTATTTATATCCGAACTTTCAGTTCATATAAACAGCTGTTAACGCGGGGTTTTGAGGCACGTATGCCCGAGGTGTTTAAGAAATTCAATTGTTTACTGTTGTCATTATTTAAAGAAGCAAAACAGAAAATAAGATTAAAAAACATATTAATAATTTTAGAAAAAAAAACAAGAGATTCATAGTTTGTGGCCATTGCAGAGGAGAATAGGCATAAAGCTGTTCAATTTTGAGACCTTCGCAGTTTGTTTTCTTATCTCTGGATTTGTGCATATTCTATAGAATAAATAAATATTTTGGCAATAAGATTTTTTCCTTTTTTCCATTTTTTGAATTTCTTAATTACTAGTTTTCAAATTTTCAATTTCAATATGTTCCAATTTCTAATTTAATGAATCTACTTGAAGTGAAATTTGGATGCAATCAATAACATATCAAACAAAGTTCAACAGCTTCTTGGAATTCCACAATCAAAGGTGGTTCCATTTGCTCTAAGAATAGTACGTGACACTCACTACCAAACGTTTAGAGCGATCGTATAAAAATCTCTTCTATAATTAGTTTACGCTCCATTAAAAAAATGTCCAAGAGCGTTTTTTTGAAGTATTCTTGTGAGACAAACGATGTTTTAAATATTTTCTGGTGTTGAACGTTCCCATAAATTAACTTTTGGAATTATTGGAAACCGTCTAGAAATTGTACGATTATTTTATATGAACAAAGGCGCAGGAAGGGGATTGGCACGTTTTTATTGACCAAACAATATTAAGCCAATATCGATTAAATATTACATTACACATTTTAGCTTGGTACATCTAAAATGCCGAAAGGCAAGAAGAAGAAATCCAAAAATAGCAAAAATGGGGATAAAGGCAAAAAAAAGGTGACCTCCAAAGGACGGCGAGGGGGAGGGAAGAAATCCAGGAATAAGAGCGCTAGGTATACAGGATGATAAAAAACCATGCACTGGATTGTGTAATTGATTTGTAGATGTAATGTGGATATTTTCACCGAGGCCGCAATGGAAAACGCTTATACCACCTGCCACAACGTTCAAGACTTGTTAAAGTGGAGAGGCTTTCCATGGCCTGACGCCCAGAAGAAGAAGAAAAAGGGGAAAAAATAACGTTGGAAAATTCGATTTGTGTATGCTTGTGGTCTGTGTTTTTTCAAAATTTGATCCAAAAAAATAAAACTCTGATCATAATTCGATTTACCTGTTTGTTTTCTGGAAAGGCAGTTCTTGATGCCAAGAAACCAAACGAACGAAAAACGACACGAGGCATTTTTCAGCGGTTCCACTCGCCCTCCGAATATCTTTAGGAGACTATAAATAGAGAAAGAACAGGCCATTTTTAAACAAGTTTACTCGCGCTTTCCTAAGTGAATAGTTCATTGCCTTCAAATATTTTGTAACTGTGCTTTTAGTGCTTTCTTATTATTGGTGAGTTTGCCAGTGAGAATTTTCCAATGCGTCGAAATATGTTTTTTTATCATTTCTGAAAAGTTCCCTTCAAGTATGATGAAAACCCGAAGGTGCTTTCCTGGAGATCATTAAACACTAATGAAATGTAAAGTTGAATTCTCTGAGAAATCCTTAGGTATCTTCTAAAGAAGAGCAGTTTTAAAGCTCCTTTTAAGGATATCCTTTATATAGGATTTACATAAGTTAAAAATAAAAGATATTTTATATTATCGTTTAGGCCGGTTTGAGGTTCCCAAAAATGAACATTTTTCAACATTTTTTCCAAATTCAAAAATTTCAAAATTTTGAATCTCTGCAAAATAATTGAGAATCTCCAAGAAAAACTTCCTGGGAAACCTCAACGGATTGAAGATGAAACAGTACAAAACGATCTAACTCACTCCTTAATAACTGCACCTGAATAAGTTAATCTGTAATTTCACCTATAATTTAATTTACAATTTCCCCCACAAACACTGATTTTAGTGGCCCATTGATCTTTTTGATGTAATTTACATTTTATTAAGAAGATAAGTGTTTGTGGATTATATTAGATGATTGCATTAAAATCCTATTTGAAATTGTAGATTTTTGATATTTAAATTATAATTTTGTTAATGGATTTTATGAAGCGCTTAAAGAAATTTCAATTTGCTCAATATTTATTAACTTCAAATCTTCAAATTGCAGGTTCAACTAAAGTGCAATAATTACAGTATTAATTACAGTATAGTGTATTAATGAAAGATTGTAATTTTTGAATAAAAAAAAAGTCACAGACGTAAATTTGACTTAGGCAAAAAAACTTTTTTCAAAAATTGAAAAAAATTTTTTTTTCCGGCCAAATTTTTTCTTTGTTTTTACTGCACCTCACTTCACCTCCTGATTAGCCATTTTTGAAATTTTTAAGGCAGACAAATAGCACTAAAACTGGACATAAAATAACCGATTTACAGCCGGAAATCCAACAATAATAAACATGTTAGTTATAAAAGTGAAGTTCAATTTCCGCAGGTCAACGAGATTTGTTGCCATTGGGCAGAATTCCAAGGCTCCAAAACGCATAAAAATACGAAATGAAAAATTGCAAAACTAAAAATGCGAAATGTAAACAGAGATTTGTCGATTAGAGGAGAACTCAAAATTCCAACGAAGTTCTAGGCGGCTCAGAAAATGTTTATCAAAATAATGCTCATGGGAGGCTAAAAATTTCAAATTTCGATCTGAATCTCTAGAATGACTTCCGAGCTATTTTCAAGGTTGAGTCACTCATAGTTCTAGTATCACTGTTTGCAATGGAAGTAAATGAGTGCCCCAATGTGTATGTTACGAGCATGCGACTCTTAAACCTTAATTTTAGTAAAGTATTTTTATAGCGTTCTAGTCGTTGCACTAACTCAGTTAAAAGTTGTTTTAACGACGTTTGAAATACTGCACATGTTTGTTTCTATTTTTACTGCATGTGTGCATGGTATATCGACCAACGAGGACTTAGAATTGGAACTTTGCTCACCACTTCATCGAGAAAAGCAACATTTTTCTGGAGTTACACCTTCTGAATGGGCCTACTAGGAACTTCGGCAATAAGTTTCCAACACAATTTGTCAAATCTCATAAATGAGAAACTTATGGATCGTTATCAGAAACACTGTTTAGAGATTGCAGTAATTTAAGAGCAATAAAAAAGATGTTTTTCACGGTTCGTTTATAAACTTTTCAGTTTATTGTTGCATAAAACTGTCTAACCGGCTCTATTTTAAGGCCAGATAATTAAATTCTGGAAGCTGGATTATTTTGAATTCCGCGATTGACGTGGTTTCTTGTCCTGTATCGCGCATGCATTTGTACACATGTCTATCATTATATTATCAAGAATTTATATGTTTTCAGTTTAAGAAAATTAGCATCTACGCCAATACGTTTTGTTGGAAAACAGGGTATTTTGGAGCATTTGGTAACTTAAGTAAAGAGACACCTCCGCCAATGGATTTTGTTGTAAAATCTGGAGGACACCCAAGGACCATGTCTCTAGGGCCAGCTACCCGATGAGCGAGTTTCCCCTCACGAGTGGAGGACTTCCTGAAGTGGAACAAATTCTCCCGGTGGAGACACCGGGACACAGGCTTGAGAAGGTCATAGTCACTCCCGCAAAAAAAATCCAGTGGCACTACCAATTTTTTTACATCTGAAATTCCATTAAACTAAATTTGTGAAAAATGTATATATTTGCAATTCAAGAAAATTGCCATCTATACTAATGCATTTTGCTAGAAAATATGGGGGATATCTTGGAGCATTTGGAAAAAAATATTAAACTCTGTAACATAGTTTCAGGGGTAGCAGCAAAGTTTTTTTCACTTGGGGCCTCATTAATATAAGTTTTTGAAACAAATATTTTTAAAAAATCGACGTTTTTATGGGAGCCGACGCCGTTGCACTTTTATATATAATTTAATGTACATTATTTAGGAGAATTTGATCAAAATGACTTATTTGTGTAATTCCAGCGGGCATGATATTGCTTTTTCATTTCGACTGGAAACAAATTGACTTTAAAAATATGTAATTGGAGAAAATTGACGTCTACTTTAGTACAAATTCGGTAGCGCTAAATCTAATCTACTAAAAATCTGGTAGATTTATAAATTCCGGTGGTAAAATAACTCAAAATCGGTAGATAATTTGAGAAAGCGATATCTCCAATACATTTCTTCGCGAAATACGGAGCAAATATTGGAGTATTTTTCAAAAAATATTCAATTCTTTAGAACCATTTCAGTGACGGTGCCAAATGTTTTATTCTCAATGAGTTTTCAACTTGACGAAATAACACATTTAAAAACTTTTGTAGAAAGATGCCTTTCGCCGTCGCCTGCAGAGCCAATGACGCTGATAAGCACGACAAAGATATCACGGCCCTCGTATTCCACAAAGGGAAATTATACAGTGGAGGAGATGATGGAAAACTCAAGGTAGTCTCCCGTTGAAGACTCGTTTTCACTCACTAACGCTTTCCGGCACAAACACTGTCTTTGTCAGGTTTGGTCTGCAGACCTAATAAAAGAGGCTGAGGTGCAAGCCCACACAACTCCAGTCTACAGTCTGGCTGCCAGTGATGACGCCATCTACAGCTCTTCTAGTGATGGTTCCATCAAGCTCTTTGAACCCAACACTTTAAAGGAGAAGCAGGTGCTAAGACAAGGAGAAAATGCTGAGTATTGGAGGGTGCGATACACCAATGGCAACCTCTATGTTGGGGACAATGAAGGCAACGTATGTGCATAAAGGGTCATGCAACAAATTTGCCCTTAAAGCCACCCTTGTAGGTTCTGGTGTTCAAAAACAACCAGTACTATGGCGCAGTTAACGTTGCAGCACCAGTAAAAGGACTGCAAGTAGTGGAACCCTACGTGCTAGCTGTACAAGACACTGATCTCGTTATCACAGAGTTTAAGCTGGATGGTGGGTAATTTAGCTGCATAAATGCTAATTGTGAAAACGTTTTTGATTAGGTGAGAAAATTCAGTGGTCCCAAGACACCACTATCCCCGGCAGGGCCCCTGTAGCTCTCATTGGAACCTCCTATTTGGCCCTCATCGATAGAGATGGCAAGGAAATCTTACTGCATAGCACCGATAAGCATTCCGGATTCAAGCAAATTGCCAAAATTGTGGTAAGTAATCGGATAATCTACAGTTAGGGCCGGCCTCAGTAAATCTGGTGTCCTGGGAGAACTTTTTAATCACCGCCCCCCTATCCCCAAGAAAAACCGCTTACCAGGAAAGTCCGCCGCCCAACTTCGCCAAGGTCCGGCACTGTCAAGAGTATAACCCGTTTATTATAAAAGCAAACTGACGTCACAAATGAGAATGAATTGTTGCCAACGAACAAATATAGCTTTATCTTTGTTTGTTGCAATGTGACTTGCGTGCGTATCTACTTCGTTTTCGGGCCTACCCCGACCCTGACTAACCTGAACTAACCTGATGCGACGTTGATACATATTTTCGAAAATTTTGAATAGTAAATTTTCAAAATTTTGAACACAAAATTTGCTTTCTATGAATTTTTTGTTTTACGGTTCTTTTTGGGTTTATTTTCGTTCGATTTATTAGTGGCATACATTAAAATCTGTCCTTTTAAGAGCAAATCTGCGAAATAATGCCGAAGCACTTAAATAGCCGATGTTACATTAAGTGTTTCCTCGTAGCGTCTTTAATTTAATATTTTGAACAGGAGCGAGATAACTACGGTTCTTTATTGTCTTTAATCGCTGTACGAGAAGTAAGTTTATTCTATATTATCAAAATTGAAAAGTTAATTCAAAAAACTGGTTAAAAATGTTCTTACAGCGTATAGCTGCTACACGTAACTTGGAACGTTTTAGTTTTGTGGCAATTTTCAAAACAATCTAATTTGGCAAACTACTCAGATCGCCCAAGAAAAAACATTCTAGGGTAAAGAAAGTCATCCATGACTCAATTTTAAAAATTCGTAATACTATTTATGACTTCTATAAAAACCAACTTATTATCTATTGTGTTTTCTCCAATCTCCTTAATTAAACCACTAAAGACACCACCAATTTTTGAATTTTGGGCATATAATAGCAATGAACACCCTAATACCATTCGATATGTAACTAAAAATTACATCTCCTGGTAAGTTAAAAAATATAACGTTGTATTCAAATGAATCAAGTTACAGCCCCTTAAAGGTCTTATTTGATTAGTTTTAATGTTTGGACACCCTGTACAAGTTGACAAGTTTATTATGATTGAGATTAGACACACACTTATTTTGATCCGAGAATACAGAAATGCAATAATATATAGGGAGTTCTATAAAAAAAAACATAATAGTTTTAGAGTTCCTGGGAGAACACACCCTGTATAATATGAAAATAATTTTAAAAAATAACCATAATAAACCCTCATTTAGCCAAAAAGTAAAACTTTTTGAAAGCCAAATATTTTGTCACAATATTCTGTGTTGTATGGCGTGAATAACCTCGTATATTTTACATTTAATTTAATAATAGAATGTAAATGTTAAGGAAAACAAGTTAAATAGTCTTTTAGATGAAGTTAAATGAAAAAAAACTATTCAGTGTCTGTCGTTCATCACTTCGCGTTTTTCTAAATGAAATCCCTTTTTATTGGCTAAAAAACTAGAAGAGGACTCATGGAACTTCAAACGTAGTGGTAAAGCGTCGCGTGTCGAATTTTTAGGATCCTACATGCACGAGAAAAAAGAACATTTACGTCAATTTGTATTTTTTGGACGAAACATGGAGTTTTTAGAACGAAACAATTAGTCATTAGTAGCAAAATGACAATGCAAGAAGTGTTAGAAAGATTAAAATAGATGGTAAAAAGTATGTTCCATTCACAGTAGGGCAAATTGTATCTAACAACTAAAGCAATTTTTTTTATTCATATATATCTATTATTCGTCATGTTGGAACTGAAAATGGTTTTGTCGAAGGTGTAGAAATCATGTTTTCGTCAAAAACTCAACTCACCGATTATCATGGTGAAATGAATAGGGACAAATTTTTCAAATAATTTGAAGATCGTTTGCTAAAAAATTTAACTGAACCATCAGTTATTATTATTGACAATGCTCCATATCACAATATGTCGTTAGAGAAAATATCAAATGGAACATGAAATAAATCCAATATTCAGAATTGACTGTGTATACAAAATATCGGATATTCAACAAATATGTTGAAAATTTAACTTTTAGATATTGTTGTTAGGTAGACACAAAATTTAAAAAGAGTTTTATTGGTTTTTTAAACATTTATATTGTAGGAATAAACCTTAAAAAAATGTTGTTGATCATTTACTGAAAAAATGTGGACATACGATCTTAAGATTTCTACCGTATCACTGCATTTTTAACGTAATCGAAAAAAATTGAGTATTTCCAAAAATTACTATAATCGACATGTTGGTCGAGATGGTAACACGGAAGTCGATCGTCTTAATATGTGGCATGAACAACAATAATTCCTAAAATCTGGAAGAAAACAGTCGTAAATATACAAAAGTATTAATCAATGGTATGAAAGGGATTACATTATGGATCGATACGGACTCTTACCCCTAATTATCATTAATGAAGATAGCGACGGCAGAGAAAGTAATTTTTTGTCTGATCGATAGACAAAAATGAAATAAAAAATACTTTTTTGCTTTTAAACGTATTTAACTCATTTTAAACAAAAAGTATTAAAGTAATTTCCAGGTAACTTTAAAAAAATTTTTTTTTTATTTATAGAGGAGAGAAACCTTCGAAAGGTACCCGGTCTGGTGATCTGTCGACCGGGTTATGTCGGATTCGTCCCTGAGAGGGGCGCCTACCCCCCCCGACCACCGAAAAACATTGCTGGGGGGGGGGGGGTCTTGCTAGGTAGCTCCCTCCCAACCCATTGCATAATATTCGCATACCTACATCATAAAAATAGACCGAGAAGATACTAAAAAATACTGAAAAAATATTAAAGGATTACGTAGAATAGGGTTTTCAATTTGTTATTCTCTTGAGATAAATCAAGGGGACTATGGATGATGACACCGCAGCACATCCGACCGATAGGGGTCGCTGGGTCTGTGAACGGGCTGCTTCGTGGTCCGATTTTCCTTGAAAATTCGTCGATTTTTACAAGTTTCGTGAATCCCTACTGAAAGTTAGTAAAAATATTTATGTCTTGGAATGACCGATTCCTATCACACATATCTATTACTATTAAAATTCAGTTTAATCCGATACGCTCCAAAACGATCACAGATTTGACAACATTATGCGTTATTTCTGTGATATCAGACTGCTTTTATAATAAACGGATTGTACGGATATATGTATGTATGTCTTTACACTCACCTCATTGATTTCAGCACGGATCTGAAGACAACAGGATAATTAACGCGTTAGCTGGAGTCGAATGGGCCAACGACAAACTGCTCTTCAGTGGTGGATGGGACAAGGTGGTCAAAAGATGGAAGGTCAGCGACCAAGGATTGGTAGAAGAGGGCAGCATCAACGTTGACTTAGTGGTAAACGCCATTGCCCCAGGAGAACCCACCACCATCTATGCAGGTGGCGCTGATGGACACATCGTCAGAGTCGACTCTAACTGAATTCCGTTTTTGTTTTTACCTTTTTTTACTCAGAATTCGCCATTGCCATGAAATCGTCATTTCACGTTAAGTTGTGTCCATCTTTACACGATCTTTGGCTGTAAATATTCACCAACGGAGTGTCGGTTATAATTATTGTTTATATTTTTAACGTCTGTTTTGTAATGTGTGAAATAAAGATTTTGTAAAATATTTTTTTATTGTTGAATTTTATTATTTAATTTTTATTGCGCCAATCAGGATCTGTACGTTTTGTAGGGACGTCCTGCAGTTGCTCGCCAACCTTTACCAAAAATCCGGTAGATATATGTACATATAACTTACCGTGGTACAATAACTTAAAAATCGGTAAATATTTTGAGGAAAACGATACCCACGCTAATGCATTTCACCGCAAAATATTGACTAGATATTGGAGTATTTTTTAAAAAATATTCAACCCTTTAGAACAATTCCAGTGGCGGTGCCAACTTTTTAATTTTTAATTATCAAACGTTTTTTTTGAAAATGATACAAATCTGTAGGTTTAGAAAAGATACATCTACGCCAATGCACTTTAGAGTAGAAAACACTTCTGAAAATTAAAACAGGAGAAAATTTTGGCTTTCCCAAGAACAAATTGTGTATTGGTCATTCTTTTTTCCTCTCTCTCCCACTCTTGTCAAAGCGTCTACTGAATGCATGGCAAAGATCTTCACCAAATATAATGAGGCAATAACCAGGTACCAAATTACCATTGAACGAGCTGGGACAACTCCATCCCACTTAAGCAGAATTAATCATTAAATCGAAAAAGGCAACGTTACAAATACAGCAAAGTTTTAATACTAAAATGTAATGGATAAGGCGCAAGTGGGAGTCAACACCGTACGTTGCCTCGACCGGAGATCATTCTATTTCTGATACTTTAATATAAACATCTCGCGAATATCCCAGAAACTGGTCAAGTTTAGTTTGAAATCTGGAAGTTCGTGCAAGTGGTTTTTGTGGTAAGTTGAAGCTGATTTTCTCAGAAGGGTGGAAACACCCAGTGTCAGGGTGCAGAAGACCGTGATTTCAGGCCTTTGGTTGTCACTCAAAATGTCTTGGAAATTTTTAGTAATATTTTAGAAATAATCGTATTCGCTTTGATGATGATTCATCAGTGCAAGTACCTCCAGAATGCTTTGATTAAACTTTAGCTGATGCATAGACCTTAAGTCAATTATGTAATTTCTTACTAGTAGTCATACAGTTTGTCAATTTCCTATGCAGAATAATCAAAAATGGGAAAAATTCCTGCAATTGGAATTGATTTGGGAACCACCTACTCCTGCGTAGGCGTATGGCAGCATGGAAAAGTGGAGATAATTGCCAATGACCAAGGCAACAGAACAACCCCCAGTTACGTTGCTTTTACCGATACCGAAAGGCTCATCGGGGATGCTGCTAAAAGCCAAGTAAGTGTTTTTCCCAATAAAATATTCAATTTACTAAAATTTCGCGGGAAATGATGACTCATTAAAGATCTACTGACACCAAATATGGGCGCCTAACAAATTAAATACTTCTTCAGGCCCAATTAACGATGAAACAGTTTTTTTTTTAATGAGGATTATCACACGCCCATAAAACGTCTATTTTTGAACTCATGCTACAATATTAAGTAGGTGGCTTAAAAATATTCGGGATATTTCTGTAGAATTCTCCAGAAAGACAGGAATTGCTTGGAATGAAATCGTGCCAAACTGGCCAGATTCCTTACGGGAAATGAGAATAATTAGCCAGCTGCTGCTTTGTAACTGCAGCTATTTTGTAGCTGGATTCTACTGAAATATTTTTCCTTTCACTTTTTTAGCGATAGAGGCCAAAAGCCGGCACTAAAGCACCATATGTTCAAGCTAATTATACAATTCGCATTGCACACTCGCAGTACCGAATAAGGTTGGATGACCAATATTCTGAATAAGGCTTAAATTCATTTTGGTTATAAGATTAAAGCTGCTGTTAACAGCCGGTTTAATTTGAGAGCAATTAGAAGAATACAGCAGAAAGTAACCCAAAAACATGTAATACCATAAAATTCCTTATAAGGGTCTTCTTTCGGTAGATTTATTTGCGGTCAAGACCTAAAACTACTACCTTAGTGCTTTCAAACAAATGAGTCACTAACTTCACATTATACAGCGATAATGCATGACCGTAGAAAACATAGAATGGCATAATATGTCGCTTCTAGATAATTCAATTTGGATGGTATAAAATTCCAAATTCGGTTTAAGTTTTTAAGCAGATTCTTGCCGTCTTAGCAGAGCCTGAAATAGAATCTTCGTGCTTCTAAACGAACCGACTCACTGGCCTTAAATTTTTCAAAGATATAGCATGCATATAGAGGTATATCATTGCCAAGAATGAGGACTCAAAATTAATCAGTTTGGAAGCTACAAAATTTTAAATCGGGTCTAATTTTTCAAGCAGATTTTTGGTGTTTTTGCTCTGACATGATATTAAATTCGTTTTCTCACAAAACCCAACGAATCTCAGATTTTCCACAAATATAGGACGAACATAGAAGTGTATTATGCGTGTCATGTACGAGATATCACAATTACAAGTAACATATATCACATATATCGTAGGTAGCAATGAATCCAAAGAACACAGTCTTTGATGCCAAGCGCCTAATAGGCAGAAAATTCGACGACGAGAAGATCCAGGAGGACATGAAACACTGGCCCTTCAAAGTCATCAATGATGGAGGCAAACCAAAAATCGAGGTCGAATACAAAGGCGAGGTAAAGCGCTTTGCTCCCGAGGAAATCAGCTCCATGGTCTTGACCAAAATGAAGGAGATTGCTGAAACCTTCCTAGGAGGAAAGGTTTGAAGACCTTTCTTGGATTGACACTCAGCAATAACACTCGCGATTTAAAGGTAACTGACGCAGTGGTTACAGTTCCGGCGTACTTCAACGACTCCCAGAGGCAGGCAACCAAAGATGCAGGCGTGATTGCAGGGTTGAATGTGTTGCGCATCATCAACGAACCCACAGCTGCAGCTTTAGCTTATGGGCTGGACAAGAACTTGAAAGGAGAGAAGAATGTTCTGATCTTCGATTTGGGAGGAGGCACTTTTGATGTGTCGATTCTCTCCATCGATGAAGGTTCTCTGTTTCAAGTTAAATCTACAGCTGGAGACACTCATCTCGGAGGAGAGGACTTTGATAACCGTTTGGTGAATCATTTTGCTGAGGAATTTAAGAGGAAGTTTAAGAAGGATCTCATTAACAATACGAGGGCTTTGAGAAGGTTGAGGACTGCCTGTGAAAGGTTGCTGCCATAGAGCCCATAGCAATCAGTTGGTGATTGAAACATTTTTAGGGCAAAAAGAACGCTATCTTCATCAACTGAGGCAACTCTGGAAATCGATGCTCTTCATGAGGGAGTGGACTTCTACTCCAAGATCACTAGAGCCAGATTTGAGGAACTTTGCATGGATCTATTCAGAGGCACTTTGCAGCCTGTGGAGAAAGCTTTAAACGATGCCAAGCTAGACAAAAGCTCAGTTCACGATGTAGTTTTAGTCGGTAAGTGCTCGAATTTTCTGCACGTGCATTAGCACTATGTAGCTTCTTTCCAGGGGGTTCAACGAGGATTCCAAAGATCCAGAAAATGCTCCAAGACTTCTTTTGCGGTAAAATATTAAATCTCAGCATCAACCCTGATGAGGCTGTGGCTTATGGGGCAGCAGTCCAGGCCGCCATTTTAAGTGGCGATACCTCTTCCCAAATCCAGGACGTCCTCTTGGTGGATGTAGCTCCTTTGTCTTTGGGCATAGAAACTGCTGGAGGGGTGATGACCAAGTTGGTAGAGCGGAATTCCAGGATTCCTTGCAAGCAACAGCAGACCTTTACTACCTATTCCGACAATCAGAATGCTGTCACAATCACCGTATTTGAGGGAGAGAGGGCGATGACCAAAGATAATAACTTACTGGGGACTTTTAATTTAACTGGCATCCCTCCAGCCCCCCGGGGCGTACCTAAAATCGAAGTTACATTTGATTTGGATGCCAATGGTATTCTGAATGTGTCTGCCAGAGATACCAGCACTGGTCGCTCAGAAAAGATCACCATCACCAACGATAAAGGTCGCCTTTCCAAAGCCGAAATCGATAAGATGTTGGCTGATGCCGAGAAATATGCTGCTGAGGACGAGAAGCAGAAAGAAAGGATATCTGCTAGAAACCAGCTGGAAGGCTACATTTTCAGTGCCAAACAAGTAATATGTTATTTCTGAGTACCATTGAACCTTCTAGTAATTGTTTCATTTAAGGCTGTGGAAAATGCTCCTTCAGACAAACTTTCCGAGGACGACAAGAAATTGGTTCAAGACAAGTGTTCTGCAGCCCTGCAATGGTTGGATGGGAACCAATTGGCTGAAAAAGACGAGTTTGAAGACAGATTGAAGCAGTTGCAAGGGGAGTGTCAGCCTATAATGATGAAGATGCATCAGGGTGGTACAGCAGGAGCTGCTCAGGGCCAAGGAGGTCCTAAAGTAGAAGAAGTAGATTAATTGATTCTCTAATGTTATTTTAATGTATTCTTTAATACATATTTCATTGATATAATGTTCTTGGTGTTTATTAATTTGGGCAAATTAACCTCGTCATCTCTCAATTCTCCTTAAATGTTCTGTAAATTATTTTTCCAGATTCTGATCCTGCATATTGATACGAAAGTGACTTCGAAGGTAGACCATAGAAAATTTAGCAAATTCTTCTTTTAATTGTTATTGCATTTACTGTAGTTAAATGCAAATGTTATCAAATCATAAAGAACTTTTACAACACTCAGTATACACTAAATCATTGGGATATTACGTCCTTTTAAGATCCGGGGGTTTTCCAAATTTATATACTCAATTTGATATTCGTTGATGCTGGTTCTTTATATAAAAATTATGTTCTGTACGCCTTTGTCTTTACTGGCTGCAAATGTATCTTTATCAAATTGGAGAGAACATTTATAGAGGTCAATGTATAATACTTTTCATCCAAGTTTCAATATTCATAAAAACCAGTGGCGTTTTTCGTTTCTCGAAGTTCCATTTAGAGTGCTAACTAGCAACTTTCTTTTTAACATTTTAGCAATTGTGAAAGTACATCTTTGATTTCTACGGAGTTTTGAATGGTAAACGACGACCTTGATTTTTTCCATAGAAAATTAATAATTATCGGATTTCGATATTTATTATTGATATGTATCAGTGGCGTACTTAATTTTTGAAAGCCTCTGCGATTTTTATCATTTTGAATGATAAACAACGATTTTTTTCTTGACTTTTTAAATTTTTTAATCTATCACTATACGGCCCTGATTTTTTCTTGCTGCTAGTTGCAACTTGGAAATAATTTTTCTGTATGCCTCTGTACTTGTTTTCTCCAAGTTAATGTTTTATGCATTAATGTCAATGCACTTAGATTGCATTGAATATTGAGGACATATTAGAGAATTTGTCAAGAAATATTAATTTTTTTGATTCAGTCTCAGTGGCGATATCAATTTTTTCCACAAGGGTTTTCGTTAAACTAAATATTGAAAAATTTATAAATTTGTAATTTAAGAAAATTGACACCCATGCCTATGCACTTTGTTTTAGAGTAAGAGTGAGACACAGGACAATTTGATAAATAATATTCAACTCTAATACAATCCCAGTGGCACTACCAACATTTTTTTTTATCTGGAATTCATTGACCTAAATTTACAAAAAGTTTATAGTTTAAGAAAATTGATATCTATTCCAATGCCATTTCTTGTAAAATACGGAGGACACATTAGAAAATATGCTAAAAATATGAAATCTCTTTATACAGGTCCAGTGGCAGTGCATTTTTCAAACATGATTGCGAAAACAATAAATTATTTGGAAACTCCCAAAATGTTTAATTTGTGGAGCGAGACACTTACGCCAATGCGTTTTGCTATAGAATGTGGAAGAGATAGAGGAGTAATTGCGACACAAAATTCCAGTGAAAGTAATTTTTTTTTTTAATTTGACTTCCAAAATCTTAATTGGGCGGAATTTTAGAACATTTGTAACTTGGAGCCAGAGCCATCTCCGCCAATGCATTTTGGTGAAAAACATTGAGGACATGTTGGATAATTTAACAGGAAATATCTAACTGTTTTTGAAGCAGTCCCGTGACGGAAATAAATTGTTAAATGTGGATCTTCGTTAAACTACATTTTTGAAAATTTTTTAATTTTTAATTTAAGCAATGGAGGGCGGTTGCCTCTGTTACCCCCTCGCTGGACCTGCCACTGCGTATTTCGCTGGGAGGTTGAAATTCTGAATCTTCAATTTTCACAAGACCAAATTAGCAGTTACTTATCGAATTAAATGATCTAACAAAAGAAGTCAGCGAATTCAAGCTTCAAGTGCTGCACTCGACCTCTGCAAATTCCCTGAAAAATTTTCATTTTTATTATTTTATTTATTAATATGAATTTTTTGCTCGCATAGAAAAAGGTGCATGAAATACGCGACTCATAACGTTCACTGTCGCGCATCTCCAAATGCGAACTTGGAGTGGTGCGACAACGAGCTTTCTTATGAAACTTGTATGTTAATATACCACTTGAGTCAATAATGCCACAGTCATTTTATTGGAGGCTTTCTTTCGATAATGATTACGAATTGTCGAAGAGTTCAGTAAATTTTATTCAAACCCAAAACGTATAGCCGATGACCTGCTTTGCAAGTGAGAATTTTGTAGACGTTATGAATGGACCGGATAGCATTAACATTTTTAAAATACATGTCAGAAAGTCTTTAGGTTTCCTGTGTTGGATCCAGATCATAGTGAATCGAAGTCCTGGAAACGTGAAATATGTTGGTGAATTTCGGATTCGGACATCTCCAACGTATTCCCCCCCTTTTTTGGTAATTTGAATGGGCGAAAAATGCAAAATTCCTGCATAAAACCGACAGCCGCGACGAAAATCTAATGCATTAGAGCAACCACCTACTTAAAATAAATAAAAGATGCTCTTTAAAACTGTTATTTGCATGTCAAGTGGTCGTTTTCTCACAGTTTAATGACCTTTTTTGAATTTTAAGAATTCAATGTTTCGCCACCTGGTTTTTTCATCTAACTGTAAGATGAGGGTATAGACACGAGAAAATTTCTTCCTCAAATTTCTTGGGATTGATTGAATTAATAATAGTGTAACGTTGTAAACCTGCCACATTGCGTCGGCTTGACCCTTTTGTTAGGCAACTCAGCATACACGTTCCCAGCGCCGCTATGGCGAATGACTAGGTTTATCGCAGATACCTTAAGTCCAATTTAAGAATTCGATGTTTATGCAATTCTTATAGGTCAGACAAAAAAGATGAATAAAAAGGCGCATTTGCATGAATTGAAAGTATAGTCAGCGAATCGATTTCTGGAATTTTCGATACTTAGGTCGGGAAAATTAGATTTTATTTTTGAACCCATTTGCCTCAGTTTTTGCCCGTCTCGGTTGTCCCGATCGAAAAATTTGAAATTTAAAGCGGCAACGAGAGCAAAACAGAATTTTGGTCTAATTTGTGATGATAAATGGAAATACTATGCAGGGCGGCACTTCAACTCATTTTGCCGTGAAAATTGCCCATAGAGCACCCAGTAATTCAAGGTACGTTAATGTAATATATTTCCATAAATCCTCCCGAGTGTTTGGAAAGTAAGCGTTTCACCTCTATAACAATTCAAGGTCGATAAAGTTTTGTAGTAATATGATAAAAGCGCCTGAAGCCCCTAGTACGGCCCTGCAGAAAGGCAATGCCGTTTACGTATATATTTTCACTTCCCTCGCCAAACTTACGATTTATCCGAAAACTGACCAAACTAAACAACTCTACTTATTTGTGTGAGTAGGTGCTCTTTTTCTGTGTAGGATAAGGACTCCAGGGCTAAGATAGCCAGGTAAGCTGGTTATTTATAGAATTTTCGTAGGCATATGGGGTGAGCCGAGTCCGTCCATAAGACGTCCAAATGTTGACGCAGGAAAGTCGGCAATTTAACCCTCATAGATAGTTTTAATTTATGGTGACACCCTGTATATGCAGCCGAGACGCGTTTCATAGTTCTTGCAATCTTTTTCCTCCATGGGCGCAGTGTCGCCCAACTGTCTGGCGTAATGCGAGAAAAGGACGACGCAAGCGTATCGCCCTCTTTGTTCCGTGCACGCGTCTGGCATCTATTATTAAAAGGCGGCAATTCGATTAGTTTTGAACTAACCGCGGCTCGTATAAAATCGGGATTGAGAAAACGGAGAGATTTCCACCAAAAAAAGCCGAAAATAGCTTAAAACCTGGCAGAAAATTCAGTTAAGATTTTCCTAATTTGGGAACAGGAAAATGAGTGATGTGCATTAATGACGGCGGACACATTCAGTTGGACCGAAGTTGAGGTATGTCGTTGAAGACACATAAAGAAAACTCCATATTTTCCAAAAATTCGTTTGCTGCCTGAAAAAAACATTCAATAGCTTACCAATATCGGAATTGAGCGCGAATTCCCTCAATGTTCTATCAACACTAAAATTTCCTGATGAACTTGCTTGGCCAGGAAAAAGACCCACAGGGAAGTGGGAAAATATGACAACAATTGTCAATTTCCACAAATTTAAAACCTCGCTTAGAGCCGCTTCTTTCACGTATTTCTTCTTCATTTCCAGACGTGTTAACCCCCCTATTTCTTAACGAACTCCGTGCGACATGAAACTCTACAAAATGTGCCCTTTCAACCTACGAACGATATTCCAGAAGTACATCTACCTCGTGCTTCTGACACTATCGACAGTTGTCATTCCGAAAGTGTCACACGCAAGTGGCGCCCCCACGGTAAATCAGAGCACGAAATACGAATTTGAGAGGGCGTTGGACACGTTTTTGCGTGCGTACTATGACGAGGCGCTGGTGAAAAAGTTGGCAGAAGATGCGGAGAATTCCAGTGATTATTTGGTCAACTCTGAGGATGGTGCTGGGGAGGCGAAACGAAGGCAAGAGGAAGGTAGGGAGGTGGAGGAAAGGAGGCAATCTGGCAGAGTGGACATTTATGATCAGATGTTGGGGGACCAACCGGCCACTGAGGCCAGCGTAGTGGCCAGTGGGAATTCAAATGAGGATATTAACAAAACGAGGGATAGGTAAGTGCAATCTACTCCTGTACTGTCCTGTTAGTTTTCAGAGCGCTTTGAAAATTAAAGAGTTCGTGGAGTAATCTCAGGCTTTCAACTAATATGAGTAGTCATGCCATTTACGTAATTTTAGAAAATTAACATTGCGACTAATCAATTAGACCTTCTACGCCACTAGATTTCGAACTTAATAATCTTCCATTTATCATATATTTATAATTCAATTTTCAGTTTGAGAGGTAAAGAAGCAGTAACGTAGTGTAAACTCATCTGGGAGCTGGTGAAAGCGCACTTAGAAGAAAATTTACGGAAGGAAATTTTTGAAAAATTTTATCTATTATAATAGAAGTTCTACGCCTATGAATTTCGAGCTTAATAATCCCTCGGATATTTTGTACAAACACTTAAATTTTCGCATTGGTTGATAAATCAACAGTGGCGCAGTTAAGCTGAATTTGAAGTCCTGAGATAACATACTTCATCGACCTGTAAGGCTAATTCCTCAATTAGATTTTTAATCCAATAACTTTCAGGCTGAATTGACTAACTCTCTATTATGAGTAAAATTTGTAACCTCGCGGATAAAAAACAGTGGCGTAGTGAAGCTACACTAGACAAGAGAATACAGCTTTAAGTGCTTTTTCAAAAAAAAGAAAAACAATTATAAATTACAACTCACTAAATAGATCTTCCCCGCCACTGAACTCTGGATTGACTAAATTTTCATATATTGTGCATAAATAATAAAATTTTTTATTTGATTGTTAAAGAAACAACGGTGTAGTAAAAAACCAGACGATCTGAGGACTGGTGAAAGAACCCTTAAAAGAACATTCAAGTAAGATTTTTTTTGGGAAATTATGTTTACTGAAGTACATGTTCTTCGCCACTGAATTTCAGTCTGAATAAACCCTCCAGTGTTGTGTATAAAAAGTAAAATTTTGAACTTGATTCATGAAAAGATAGTGGCGTACCAGAGCCGCATTTAAAAACAGGAAAAAGCGCACTTAAAATAATTCGATAAGATCGAAAATTTGGGAGAATGTATATGTTATTTTAAATTAAAAAAATCGAAAGTCTTTATATAAATAATGTGACAAGAGTCGTCTAGTGTATACTTGTTAATATTTGACATTTATTAAATTTCCAATCTTACTCATTTGTCAAGTTCGACTGCTGTCATATTATTGTTTATGTAGGGGCAAAACAATTGATTTTCATGACACCGTCCAATTTATATGCAATAAAATAACATTTCGTTTTTTACTTATAAGACCCTGTAAATTTTTATTCTAAGTTTCAGTTCGATCTACGCAAAAATCATTTTTTCATCAACTCTGCAACGTTTAACATTTTTTTCGTCTCGTCTTCCACTCAGGAAATACAATTTTGCAATTACTTTCGCATGTAAAATTGAGTATTATTTTGACTTAAAAACAGCCGTATAATCAAAAAACCGAAAGGTAATACCAAACCACATCAAATTTCGACAGTATGGAGTGATTAATATTTCGGCAATAAGGTTATTACGAAATCAAATCATCTGGTTTTCATAAACAAAAAAGCGCAAATCTACACATTTTTGTTAAAAGGTTAATAATTTCTGGCGCGGTAAATCGGTCAAGTTCAAGCCGTATATTATCGTTTTACTAAGATGTCATATTCAAATTCACCTGTCGCAGCAAAATTTTTATTGCGAGTTTCCAGCCGAATAATTTTTTTCCATCGAAGAAAAAGTCTGTTGCGCTCAAATCTAAATAACTTGCAGGCCACTAGGACTAGCACCTTGACCATTTTCAATCCACCGCGTAGTTCTTCATTCCAGATACAACTGGAATGTTTTTCAGAGCAATTGATAGTTACTACTTATATGCAGTAATCAAAATAAATGAATGAAATAATATTTTGTAAAATCAGGTTAAATAAACGGATGCCTTCATTAATGAAACTCTTATCGCCAACGAATGTTTGGTTCAATTCTCCAAAAATCTGTGTTTCGATAACTCGTATTTCACCAAAATAAATATTAGAAGTTGTAAATAAACGATAAGCGAAGATTGATTAATGCAGCTTGACCTCACCAATCTTTCTCCAATATCGCTCTCCATCCTCAGTATTTTATAATATAACAGTGATGCAGTCATGGCTAATTTTCGAATAATTCAGTGGCATTCAGCTGTAATTTTCATTATGCTATGCTGCAATTTTCTAAAAAAACTGAGGAAAAGCGCGATTTTATTTATTCGGATTATGATTAAGAGTTGTACGCATTATATGAGGGAGTGCTAAGCCAGGTGTGCGTAGTAACATATAAAAGTACAATAATAATATGCCAGCTGCATGTGAAACTTAACATTATAATAGAAAATTAATTAAAAAAATGTATCTGCAGGTGGACAAAATTAGCGTTGATTTGCATGTAAATCAAAGCGACCTCAACAATTGTTGCCTTCCTTCGTGTTGGAGATTTGAGCTTCTAAAGACCCAGGTTAAACGTGGTTTTGGAATAAATCCGAAATATTTTGGATATCGCGAGTACCGCCAAACAATCAATTCAAATATTATTCAATCCGCGTGAAAATGTGTCTAGACACAACTGTTTTCCTGGAATAACATTATAATCTTATAAATATCAAATATACGCAAAAATAAAGAAATGGTTTCCCTGACCCTGACTCTGGCAAATATTCAAATTAGTAATGGGCAGATAAACACATTTTTTCTCTAAACCACGATATAAATGTCCTTTTCTCATACGCGTTACAGCGTTCGAGTGGGAGCGCACACCTTGTATAAATTATTAAAAACTTTCACATACATCTACATTTTCTTCGTACATACGGGGCGTCGATGAATGTTTTTTTTAATACATACATCGACTTTTTTCTACAACTTAACACTTTCTATTGCAATTTTTGAAATTTTTACAGCGGTTGAAGTAAAATTGAGAGTTGCTTAACAAACAAAAAAAAAAGAAAAAAAAGGAAAATGAGTACTAATTACACGAGAACACGTAAAGTTAAAATTTTTACCGTTTACGCAGAAGTAGCTATAACATAATAACATTTTCGGTAGGCACACTTGCGCACCTCCAGAAAATGATTTTACAATTACCCTGTTCAAAAATGAATAAGCTTGTTATCCATTTATTCCGAACGTTGACTTTGACTCACATTTCATAAACAAATGTTTTGTGTAATTTCTTCAACGATCTGCTTTATTTTGTGGCCAATTGTGTCCTACTTCATCCTCCCTCTATCCGCAAGTCCAAATTCGATTTGGCAATTTTCTGATTTATTTCACGTTGATTAAAATAAATTAAAGTAAATTAAGTAAATTAAGGTAAATTAAATTAAATTAAAATTCTAAACTCAAATGTTTGTCCAATCTTCAACTTAATATAAGAAGACTGATCACAAAAATATGACTGACACCTCGTATATGTTATTAACATTAAGTGACGCCTAAAATCGTAAATAAACATTTCGGATCGAATTTGAATAAATATTCAATTGAATTAAGCAAGAATTTTACGTTTTTCGTTTCAACTTAGCCTGGTTGTTCTCTCGGCCTTTCAATATAATAATATGGTATTCCCTGTAGTATAATGATTCATTATAATCTTGCAACGGATATTTCATTATCACAGATAATTTCATTGGTGTTGAATTGCCTAAAAATTGTGAACCCAATTTGGAATTCAAAACAAATCGGGCATGACATATTTTCAGTTCGTGAACCCCGAAACATATCGTATATAGTTCAATTAACATATTTTTACTATCAGCAATAAAAAATACTACGTTGTGCGTAATGCGTATTTACTTTTTCAAGTACAGCCAATAAAATAAACAATTTATGAAGCATTTTTTGAGGTGCCTGGAAGGAGAATTAGTGAGAAAATTCGCGGCCTCGAAATCTTAAATAAGGCAGTGGCGTGCCTGGTTTACTTAAGAGATTCTTATCAATTCTCCAAAAGTGCGATAAAAATGCGCGTTTACTGAGTAATCCAATTCCTGAAATTTGCCTCGAGTGCGCCTCTGATTATCTGAGCCATCAAATTCGTAAATTGTTGAGAACTTTTTAGGGTCCAAAATCTCATATAAAACAGCGGCTTTAAAGATAATGAATAATTCTCCAAAAGTAGAATCACGAAGATGGTATTTTTCCTGCAGCATTCGCCCTTACGATTTGCTTCAGTACGCCTCTATTTATTCCCGTATTGGCTTCTTAAATTTCAAACATCATTGAGGGTATTTTGGTCGGTAAAATCCGGCACAAAACAGTGACGGATATAATTTTTAACGACAATTATTGATTTTTCGCTATTTTTTTGAAGAATTTCCCTTTTGAAAATCGCGCCAAGTACGCCTCTATTTACTTCAAGACTTAGTGCTCAATTTCAAGGATTATCGCGGACATTTTGGGGCTACAAAACCCTATGCAAAACAGTAGCGTAGCTGGTTTATGAAGATTGTTATTAATTTTCAAGACTAATTGTTATTAGAAATTCGATCTTTCCTGTATAATGCATCAAGTTCGTTTCTATGTAAACTCGAATTGAACCCAAATTTCACGAATTACTGAGAACATTTCAGGGTCTAAACTTCATACTAGGCAGTGGCGTAGGAGATTTATTTGGGCAATTAATAACTTTCCAAAATTATAGTTAGAAAGATGTTGCTGTTCCTGTAGTCAACCTTTTAAAATTCCTTCAATACGCCTTTATTCATCTTCGAATTGAGTCCTTAAATTTCAAGGATTTTTGAGGAAGTTTGTGGCTGCGAAATCTTACGCAAAGCAGTGGCGGAAATAATGCTCGCAATTCTGTGTTTAAATCCGAATTAAGTCCCTCATTTCAAAGTCCCAAACTGCATACAAAACAGTGGCGTAGGTGATTTTCTAGGGCATTTAAGAACGTGAACTAACCGCGAAAAGGACGATACCTCCGTGATCAAATTTTCTCTCGACACATCTCGATTTTCCTCTGGGGCCAAATAAAACTTCTGAATTCCTCAACAATTGACCTAGATTTCTCTGACGGACTAATAAATTGAGGTAAAACTGGAAAAGCGAGAAAAACGCGTATTTTTTTATCTGTCTAGCCGTCTGGCCGGAAAAAGGTCTATTCCAAGGACACTGATGGAAAGCGTTTTTACCTGGAAGTTCAAGGAAATTATACGGAAGCGTTGAGCGAAAAACGCACTTTTTTCTTACGAAATGCAGGACGTGGGGCGACAATCGAGCTTTGCAAATAATGCAGAATTTGCGGGCACAATACACTGATTAGTACGTGTTTGAAGGACGAGGCTCGAAATGAGACATAATAAATGGATGTCAGTCTTAGGTCAAGTATAATAAAGGCACCAATTATGCTCAATTTTTTTATCTGCTTCCTTCCTCTCTCTTATTACCCAGTTTGACATAGGAAAGAAACCCAAGGTGTTTGCCAAAAAATTGAAATATTAAGAAATAGCACATTCTCAGCTGTTGTAGCAATAACGGAAAAGTATCTATTGTGTGTAATAAACTTAATGTGTTTAGTCTACGGGAGCGTGTTATGTCTGCACGAAAAATGAACACCTATGCCTATTCGAATTGCAGAATATTTGATTAATTTTGCAGAATCACGCCTTGAAAGTTGACCACTATAGGAAAAAACAGAAAATAACGAAATCGCCAACTGGTTGCATTCGCGGAAGATCCTACCATCATCATCATCATCTTAAGGTCGTTTACACCTTTAACTCTAGGATGTCTAGACGAAGTTAATTAAAACAGCGGCAACTTAAACTAATAAAAGATTACTAGTCGGTGGAGGCATTTACTTGCCCAGCGGACCAGGAAGTCTGCAATGGTGGTCTTTAGGCACACCCAGACGGTCAATCAGTGCTACCTGGGCAAATAACTTCTAAGAATTTGGGACACCTCGTAGAGAAATTGGGGAAGAAAATAGGTTATCGGCCTCTTTCTCAGGTTTCAAGTGAAAGCGCGATGGGGGAATCCCTTAGAAAAACCCATTGTCGCTCGAATGCGTGCGAAAACTCCTGTTAGTACCAATTAGGGAAACTTCGTCGTGGAAGAAAACTGACCAGATGGGAAAGTTCAGGATGAAAGGTAGATTTAAGGCTCCGCGATTCAGTGCTGAGTCCATCGAAAAATCCTTCAAGATGGCTTTTATCTAATGAACGTGAGAGTCAGAGAAACCGTTCAAATTTCAACCATTCAATTCCGAACTTGTTGGGGAAATTTGCATTTCAGTACGAAAAATTGATTTTTTCGTCTGCGGCCTGGAGGCATAAAGTTGTGTAGCGTAATATCAGAGGCAGACATACTTAACTGTACATACATTAGATCGCTTACAGGTACAGAGTGGGATTTGAAAATTTCCTTCTTTAGATATTTGCTATGGGCACTATCTTCTCACCCTTACGTCCATCTGCGACACCTCACGCAGTGGCCTTAAATCCCTCAAACACTTCTGCTTCAAAGTTAATTTAGAAAACTTAGTGGCGTATCTCAATTGTATGCTCAAATGTGCAGTTTTAAAGATAAATCATTTGAGGCAAGTCTCCTCCATTTGATCCTCCTGATGAACTTTTCCAGTTCATTCTGGTTTATCCTCATTTGTTATGCCTCTGATTTCAAAGACCTCCACGATTAATACATAAAAAAATCAAATTCTTTTAAACCAGCAGTGGCGTACCTCAGTTCTATGCTCAGATGTGCAATTTTGAAGTAAAATAATTTGAGGTAACTTTCTTCTATTTGATTCTGTTGATCAGCTGTTTTAATTGATTTTGACTAATTCTTATTTGCAACGCCTTTCATTTGAAGACTTACACGACTGATTCATGAAAAATTTCAATTCCTTTAGAAAAACAGTGGCACCTCTGATTTCTATTTAGATATAGTATTAAAGGCAAATAATTATTCTTTAAAATGGTGCCTGTTTGGGAAGTCGCTGTTTTCACCCTTTTGTACGATTCTCATTTGCAACACCTCTGAATTTATTTTCAGCCCTTCGATTTTATTTAAAAGTTTATTTAAAAAACACAGTACTGTATCAAGCCTATATGTCTCGATGTGCAGTATTCTTGTCATTGTAAATCTAACTCTCTCAGTTTTCGAATTACGTAAAAAAATATGTTATATAGGCTTTTATACAATTTTCTTGAAATTGCTTTTTTTATTTATATCTGGTTAAGATTTTTTCACATGAAACACCCCGTATATTATTCAATTTTTTAAAAATTTTGAAGTCACTAAGATTAAATCTTCTACAGATGTTCCTACAAAACGTATTTTTAACACTTGCAAAGCAGCAATCCTTGAAATTTTCACTGAGACATTTCGGGCTTACTTTCTTGACAATGCCTAAATTTTGACAAATGAGTGAGATTAGAAATTTCATTTGACATGTATCAAATTTCTAACCTCACTCAATTGTCAAAGTTAACCATGTAGAATTACCAAATATATAGATATATTAAAAATTAGGCCGGATCTGTCTAACTTGCCTTTATCTGCATATAATCATCTGGTCCTGATTCGGATGCATTAGATAATAATTTTTACAGACGGCCGCGTTTTTCCACCTACTAGACTGGGAAATACACAGACTTGGCGTGACCTTATAAAGGCTGTAGACTGGTCAGGCCTCGGACAAGTCTATATATATTACTTTCTCATTCCAACATGCAAATTAAATTCTTCCTCGTATGTCTAGGTTTAACTAACGTTGTTTTTATATCAGGTTACGAAAGGAGAGCTGGGTGGAGTACCTGAAGTCTCAGATTCTGAGCCAGCTTGGCCGTAACAATGCTACGACGTTCACCAAGCCACCGGAGGAACCTCCCTTGACCAACTTCAATATTACTCAAATCATACCAAAAATCCTAAATGGTAGCGGGGTACTTGATGACGACCTAATTACCGAGAAAATCCGAAGTTTCTATCCTTCCTGTGAGTCCATCAGTTATTGTTTTCAATTAAATATGAAATTATTTATGGTTTCAGGTGATGCCCCTCAAAATCAGGAGCTGGACCAATGGAAAGACTCAGATGATATCATGAATCTCTACTTTGATTTCGACTTTAACACAGATAATAAGAATAGCAACATCGCCTCTGCCACTCTTCGTCTTTATAGAGTGCCGCAGAACAACAGTAATAAGGTGGATCCAACTCTTAGAGATGATTGCAAGAACCCTGATAATGCAGAAGATGAAAAATTGTTGAGGATTTCCGTTTATTGGTACACCAAATTTCAGAAGAAGCGCAAAGGTGGGGAAGTGCATGAAAAAGAGCATTGAATAAACTTTGAACATTGTTTCTTCAGTAAAACGTCGTCTGTCAGACAGCAAAGTGATTGCCGAGTCATCCAGATGGGTGGAACTGAGCGTCAAACCGGCGACAAAGTCTTGGAACAGGGTGGGGTCCAAAAACTTAGGTCTGGGCATCCTGGTGGAGGACCAAGAAGGGAAAGCCCTGCGAGCCGACAAATATTTCAAAGGAGCTTCTTGCATGGTTGGCGTTTGTGAGTGTGGCTTATTAACATCACTAATATGTGTTTCTTCCTGGTTGCGTAAAATAATTAACAAATTGATGTTGTACGTAGCATTGAATCAAAAAGGCAAATTTCTTGACAAAATGGCGACTAAACATTTTATCGGGCAATATGCATCTTATAAAACTTTTTTTGCAGCCACTCCCAAGCCGATCCCCACCATCATTCGAGATGCATCCCAGGCAGACGAACTTGACAGACTTCATGATTTATCTAGAAGAAATTCAACTACAGCCCTACATAGGTATGTAGGAAGATTCACATCAGAAAGACGGTTTCCCTTAAATTTTTAAAATCGATATTTGGCTTTTTCCAGTGACATACTTCTGCTCCCAACCGTAGACATTTGCTACTTGGAATTCCCCGAAAACACGGACATTTCGCATTTCGACAGTGCTCGCATCAACGCTTGCAACCTACGCAAAATGCACGAGGAGAGTCAACGTCAGAGCGAAAGGGAGAGAATGGAACGTTTGGCAACATTGCATTTTCCCAACAATCGGCATATCCGGCATCAGCGGCAACATCGTCAGAGCCAAATGGGCGAATTGTTGAGCCTCAAGTTGGACGATGTTGTGAAGTTGAGAGCCGAGGGAAGGCAAATGTCGGACCTGGAACGGAACATGAGGAGTGGCATGGGCAATAAACAGATAGTACTCACCAGGGAGGAAATAGAATCGTTGCAAAGTAGTAGTAACAAGGACCTAAAACGATAAAAATCGCTTTCATATCATGACTTTTCGAGGATATTTTGTATGTATGTTTATACTCTGTTTATGTATATATTTTTTTGTAAAATTTCCGCTCTGTAGCAAGCAATAATTTTAAATAATCCTAATTAAATGTGCGCATGTCGAACTTAAAATTGTAGGGAAAATCGAAAGACTGCTTTAGCTTAAATTTTTAGATACAATTATTAATTTTTTAAATTTTACAATACAGACATCAGTATTAAAGTAGTTGGAGATTTTTGCTAAGCTTAAGAGGAGGATGAATTTGGAAAAGCATGCTATATAATTTATAAGTCGTTTGTGTTGTGTAAATAAAATGGCAGCGGACTCCTATATATTTATGTGTAACTAGCGTGTAATATACAGGGTGATTCACCTACATATTTTAAGATTAGATGTTTCAGTACTTATTTACATAATGTATCATATTTGTCATGACAGAGCCATTGCAAATTTTAGTTTAAGGTTGCCGTGAGTAGTTTTCTTTGGAACGCACTGTATGTTTCTAAATGTCTGTAGATATTAGACACAAGGGAAATAAGTATTTGATAAGTAATAATTATGTTATGTACGTAGCACGTACATACCTACTTTAAATGTTCTTCTATAAATACACCAACGATCAAGAATGTTTCTTAAGTCCTCTTATTACTAATCTATTACTTTGCCTTATTACTAATTTATCATTTTGTCGTATTACTGGTCTGTTATTTCGAAGTCTTTTGCCAGATTAACCCGTTAGTGCCGTGGAGTCAGTATTAGTCTTATGGGGAATCGAGGTTGGGCGACGGCATAAGGCGGCGAATTTTCCTTATGAGTGTTTTTTCTTGGGGGGGGGATTAAAAATTTCACCCAAGACACCAGACTTGGTAAAGCCGGCCTTGCATAGGGTCTCCCAAAAGTACTAGAAATCAAGTAATTTTTCCTGCTTGCCTAGTAAGCGCTACTTGCAACTCCATATTTTTATATAGGGTCATTTAATGAATATTTGATCTCCTTAATCTTGAAAAATAAGGACTTTTCGAAAAATTCCCAAAATACGTCATTATTTGGCCAGTATTTCATTATTTTTATTTATTTATTTATTCTTTATTTTTTAACCAAAGACTGTGAACGCAAAATCGAAAACAAATCAATTTTCTATCAAGTTTTTTCATTGTTTACAAACTATTTAGCTGGGTGGGTATTGCATTTTTTTGCGATATTTATAACTGTTTTCTCAAAAAGTAATCGATAGATTTTGAATCGCAGTACACCATTGAATATAGTTTTGAAAAACTTCGAATTTGGGAAGTCGCATAATTCCTGATGCCATTTAAAATTTTTTAGAGTGTTACTGTAACGTGCATAAAGGTGAAGTTTGGGAGTTGAATATTATATAAAAATCCGTTGCCTTCAAAAACTGTTTTGACATATATTGGGAATTTTCTGAAAAGTCCTTATTTTCCAAAATTAAAGGGGAGTCAAGATGACCCTGTATATCTTATTTTATATGTATTAGTAACTCCCACTTTTGGATTTATTCCGTTCGTTTGTTTCAGAAGCTCTTTTCCTAAAAGTTATTTGAAACGTAATAAGGCTTTCACAGTAGTATTCACAGTAGACAAATAGAAATTCTGGTTAAAATGTTTGTAAGTAATTTTGAGGAAGTGTGTTGAATAACACATGCATTAGGTTAGTTCAGGTTAGTTCAGGTTAAGGTATCGTTTATTATGGAAGTGTGACAACAAAGTTGGATCGAGTACCAGAGATGGATCACAAACTTTTATTAGGATTTATTAGGATATGGGTGAATGTGAGGGTGGGGAAAAACTACTTCTTTACGTAGGCCCTGACCAGTGCCAGAGTGTTGGCTTCTCTCTGCAAAGGGTAAGAAAGGAGAAAGGTAGTGATTGCTGGAGTGTCTTTGAAAGGTTTTACTTCGTGAGAAAAAACAGGTTTGGCTATGAAATTCAGTTAAAGTACACGAATGTCTTGCTGCAGGTGAAAAAAAGTTGTGATTTTCGGAATTTTCTGATTTCAGATAGACCAGTTAAATTGGCGCAATTGCAAAAACATCTCATATAATTGAAGAAACCACATCTGGAATGCAGAAATTGTTCTTTTGGCACTAAGGCACCGTTGCACTACATGCGGGAATTCGCGCAAGCTTTTGGGCTTCAATGGTCGAGAATCTAAAATGAGTTTACATGGAGTCATAAAAACCAATTTCAATAGCACAATTTATTATTTATTTAAACAATAACATCAATAGCTCCAATAAACAGTAAACAATTACTCTTCAGTCTTCTTATAACGCGCTTGTATCAACAACTAGATCACCTACATAACTAAATGCAAGCTGATTGTTGTTATAGCAGTACACGGTTTTGATTGTAAGAAAAGATTGTTATGGGAAGCAGGGGTTAGTTCATATCCATAGATAAATTGGAAAATGTCTATCTTTCTAGGTAAAATTACCTATTATTCCCGCACAAGTGAGCAAAACTGAGCGAGTCGCTGAGCAAAATTGACGAGTCAACACGTTATTGCACGAGTAAATGACAATAAATGGTAACATCCCACGATGAGAGTAATTTTGTTGATGTTTTATCCTCATTGCTGTGCCTTGATTGTGTCAATCCATGCATGACTGCACACTTTAATCAGCAACACGTAACAGACGAAAATACCAATACTTAAGTTAAGTCAGTTCACAAAGCGTTATTCTGATAGGCATAGAGAAAAAACCTTAACACATTCGTCGCCAAATCATTTTCACGGAATACTCCCACCATGCCCTCGTATATGAGAGCGAAGGACACCGATGTCCATCCCGGCACCCTTAATTAAAACGTGAAATTTCAGTCGCACCACGCCAAAGCAGACACATAATTCATATTTTTTAAAGCCGTAGCTTTCATGTTCACAACTTTGCCAGCGGACATATAATATCTCACGTCTAAAGCGGCATGATTTACATTATTATTTTGTTCATGGAGCGCCAAGCATCTACTGCTACGCACTAACAAATCAATTGGTTGTGTAAAAGCATCGTTGGTTTTATTCATTAATGTGTCCGCTCTGGAGCCTGAAAGAGAAGTTCTTCATCTTTTTTTTCATATACCTCCACGGTCACGATAACAGACACAGGGCACTATTGACACCCCAGTTCTCCCAGAAATGCCAGTAGCGGGCACAATCCACTATTGGGACCCCGGTGATCCGAGAAATGACAATAGTGAGACAGGCCACTACTAAGGTTCCAGTGCTCCCAGAAATGCCAAGAGCGGACAGAATCTGCTATTGCCATTTCTGTGCCAATGGCGGACATAGTTTGTTATTGTGACTAGGAAATTCTATTTTGTTCAAAAACCATGTAGGTCATTTAGGAATATCAAAGTGGCTAATTAATGCTAGAATGTTCATAAATATGATTGCCAATGAAATGCTATGAACTAAAAATTATTATTAAGAGTGACAGACATATGTGTTCTTCTTGGCTGTACACAGAACGTGCGTGGCAGGGAATGTGTTAACTTTAACATTTTCAATGGACTTTGTATAATTTATCATCAACATTTATCATAACATCAAGCTATACACTGTATGTATTGCTTAGTTTAAAGCTTAGGCTTACAATACCACCTTTATAGCGAACGTTCGATTAAAAGTAACGTCTAGCGGACCTTGAAAATCTAACCAATACACGTCAAGAATAAGTTCGCGAAAACAATTAAACATCGAGAATGATGTCACGAAGATCAAACTCAGCTTAGTATTTCCCTAAATCTAAGGAAAATAGACAGTGGCACGCAAATAATGTGTCCCTAAATTTGGGGAAAAAAGCTGCAAAATTTGACAACACTGCTCTAGAATAAAACTCTAAACCCCAACCCCCTAAACCTTGAAATAAAGGCGACTCACATATCCCAATAGATTCTACATATCAGATATAAGCAGCTGAAGTGAATACTTACGGAGAGTATAAGCTTACACGAACACTCCCGAGAATTCACGAATGATTGAAGCACAGGAAATGAATCGAGATCGTTCTGGAAGCATCTCGATGCGTCATAGAAAGGTGAGCTGAAAAGCTGTAGTGATAAGGTCTAATGCAGGTCAGTATTTAAAATAGGTCAAAGTATTATTTCAGTAATTCACTGTTATCGATTGCTGTATTTCTGATTGAAGGTTGTTGTGAAATAAACTGACTTGACCCCCCTAACAATAAGTTTATATATCAGCTCCTCATCCGCTGGTCCTATTTAACTTATCTGAGACGTGCGGTTACTTTTCCAAGGCCTACTAGAGAGTCATTTTTATACTGACGTACATTGTTATTTAAACCATATTTTTCTCATTCCTTATCACGACCCTTAAACCTGCGAATTTCTATATTATGAACTTTATAGAATTTATCACGCATAATCACAATTTTACTTATACCCAAAAGCGTAATCGAAATGGATTTGTCTACTGCGGTTCACAGATGAGTTTCATCTATATTCAGCAAAGCCAGAACTCATATACTGCTGGTGGTAGACTGGCTTTCAGTATCACTGGTGCTCCCAGAAATGATAATTTTACCCTTATGCAGCGGTTGGGGCACCCTATAAGATAAGAAAATATACAGGGTGATTGACAGCCGATAGTAGGTTTGGAGTTACAGAAACCGGGACACGTGATTTTAAAGAAAATTTGCAAGTACAGATAATCGGTCTTGCTCTATCGACTTAAATATGTTTAGCCATGCGACGTTGCCAGTATTATAAAAAAGATATATTGCCAAATTTTCAGAAAGGTCATGTGTTCATTTTTCCGTAAACATTTAACCAACCATCGGCCCTGAATCACCCTGTATAATCAAGCCCAAAGACTCAAAAGAGGCATATGTTAATCCCATACTCACCGCGGAAGCTCTTCGCATGGAGGAAGCACGTTTTGCAAGTATGCACCAGAGATATTCCCCACCGGGGCATAATGTGCAACCACCACGATTTTACCTGAACGAGAACGTGCTTTTCCTAATCCGAAGTGTTTGCTATTCGCCCAGACTAACTGCGTAAAATGGCCTGGAATTCGCAATAATTCTAATTAGCAGCAATGATATCACTGCAAAAATTCAAATAACGTCACTCCTTCCATCTCTAATCAAACTTGACCAAAGAAAATGGTGGAACTTGACAAAGGCGTGGGGTTAGAAATTTGACACATCAAATTTGACATTTGCTGAATTTCTAACCTCATCACTTTTCAGATCATTTATACAGTTGAAAAATCTGCTTTTCTAAGCTATTTAAGAGGTAACGGAATATTATACCTGCATTCACATTGGCTCGCATTTCTGGCTCATTTCGGAAATCGTATTGTTTCACTGCGGAATACCAATAAGTGGTCACCTCCTGCCCAGTGACATCGCTCACCAATCCGTTTGCCACTCTGCAAAAGAGGTTTTGGCCGATGTCTTTGTCGTTGCGATAATAAAACCGATTGGTGTGGGCCAGGTGGTTTGCCCACGTTTGAGCTAAATCACACAACTAAAAGAAGAAGAACCATCTCTGTTTTGAGATTTTTTAATGTTCCGAAATGTACCTCGGGTGACATAGTTAATGGAGGCGAATTATGCCTTTGCCGATATACGTTGTGCCAACACAGACAATCCGTTATAAAATCGCTATCCTGCCAGGCAGTCCTTATTTCTGATATGTCTAGAATCATGCTAACTGGACGGTTGTGAAGAATCTAAAAAAATCTCCTCATTTATCTATAGTGGGTGTCCGTTTCTGGAGCTCAAGTCAACCATGAGAACCACGGTAACCATAAAAGATACGAGCTTTACGATACTATTTGGAGCTCAAGTACTCCAAAAATGCCGATGACTTTGGAAAGTATTTGAAGAATAAAAATAACTTTTTTCTAATTATGATGACGTAGTAAGGTCTGGTATGATAACGTAGTAAGGTTCAGCCTTGCAGCTTGATGTAAGTCTTAAAAATCCTGTTTTTGTAAAAAGTGCCTGTGAAATTAAATAAATTTCTCCATAAATAATAATCAAATAGGGCAAGATCTGTTGAACGTGCCGGCTAACGCACATCTCCATCTTTGAAATCACTCTATCGGGAAATATTTAAACAGAATCAAACACTCTCCTAATGTTATATGACGGAGCACCATTTTGATGGAACTAAAGGTTAACAAGTGTAAATACCCATTAATTGTCAAATTTTCTTCGTAAATATGTGGGCCAATGATCGTACCGCCCAATAAATCAACCCATACATGTTGCCTAAAATATGGTCAACGTTCTTGGTGGTCATAAGGAATTTTGGTGGACCAGGCATGTCTACTGTGATGACTGAACATGGGTGAGTTGGTAAACTTTCACTCACCCATAAATTTCACATAGGAAATAAGATGCGGATTTGGCTTCAACAGTGCCATGATATTCCTACAAAACGTTTCAGTACCTCCTAGATGCACGATTTGAATAATATTCAGGGTAAACAGGTAATATTTGTGGTTTTTCACTACTCTCCAGATCATCTGATAAGATACGTTAATTTCTTCTGCTATAATCCTTGTCGCAGTAAAAGAAACATCCTTTATCAGAAAAAAGCCAAATTCGAAAATGTGAAAATTCAATATGGATTCCATAAGAAAAAAAATAAGGGTGATGATTGAAAATCGAAACGTCAGATTTCAAATAAGACATGGTCACGTTATAGAAGAGGAAAAATTGCAATCGTATCTTTTATGGCTACCGAGACCCTCATGGTTCAATTCCAGAAACAGGCACTATGCAGTGCGTGGGTATTTACATCACAGGAAGGGTGGATTCACGCAAGAAACAAATTCGTAATATCTCGAGACGTGCAATCACTCACGGGCTTCCTGCACAATGAAAAATAGTGACATGATTCATGGAAATGAAATAATTTCAAGGGAACAATTTTAGAGAGATGCCAAATTTTTAACACAAGGAAATGGAAAATGCAATGTGTTCCTGGGTGACCTTTACCTTCGCTACAATCATCAATTACACTTTATCTTCTTCGGACCGTTTCCTCAATCAGATTGGGACTCCGACCTTGGCATTTTATTCAACGTTAATCGTTTTATTTTAGGGCGCACTATCGTGTTCCAGGACTTTTATCGAAACGTATCTAAAGCGCCTTAATTGATGTCTTCCCCCGCGTTATTCTCAATTTTGCAAGGTCCCATAATTTTCCTAACACGAAATAAATGTGCGAAGCGACATTTCGAGGAATACTAACGATGTAAATAAATCTTGGAAAGTGGGAATTCGAGTTATGGTGAGACGACCCAAAAGTGGTTTCATAAAATATTGGGAATTACTGGAATAATTTTCAAATACGGCATTTTCTCCAATTTGGTCCAATGGCTCACGAATGATTTGTTAACGAAATTTAAGAATTGGAGGGGAATTTTTTCCTTCACTTTTTGGGGGATAACGTCGCAAACACCATTAAGGGTTATTGTTGCTGCTTGTCTAGAAGGCTTTGGAAGCAAAACAATAACGCTTCGGTTGTCATTATTAATGGCGTCTTCGAATTTTCTCTCGTTTCGTTCGTGAAAAATATTAAATTTCGTGCGAAAATGTGGACGAAATTTAAGAAAGTTTGTGCGGAGTTGAAGGTTTATTTCATAGAAACATAAAGTGTTCGTATGAGATTAAGCTCAGCTGAAAACAGGTAAAAATCCCGTTTTTGTCAATTGATTTGGTTTGATAATATCGGAGGGAATATCACGTCGTCGACGCTCGGGTCTCCGAAGTCGCACGATAACCGAATAGCAAACATAGATGGAGCTCAAATTTAATTGAGTGACTGAAAATTCTCTAGATGCCAAACTACACGAGCGTATTTTCCGTTAAGTTTGATGCATCAATCAAAACGTAAAGCATTTTTTCCGTTGAGTGCACTCAGAAAACTAATATACGTATATACAGTCAGTTATAGTATTCGTACCTCATTAATTGTCTATTTTAAATGTCCGATAACTGCTTATTAACTATTAATAAAATTACTTATTAAAAGGAATTAATAAACTTTTTGCTTGTTACAAAATGGACTCCACTGTGTTACCTTGAGCCGCTGTTGTATGTGCCAATTTATTAAAAAAAAAGATGACATTGGTGGGTTCATTCAATATTAAAGGGCAGATTATTCACAAGATATTTGCAGACAAAATTTTGGCACTACAGAACATATCCAGAAAAATTCTTCTCATATTACCGAATGACAATTACGAGTTTCGATGAACTGTACGATCTTTTGTGCTACAGATTGCATAAAAAATACTTTCTTTTGAATTGCAATTGACTCGATGGAAAGATTGATAAGTAAACTATTTATTTATAAAATACAGGGTGTTCTTACATATCATGTACATACGGAAGGGGGTAATTCTTTAGTTTATTTCATGACTAAAAATTCATATAAACATAGGTCCGAAAACGCTCCGTTACCTATCTACGGGATGTTCAAATTACATTTTTCAGTTTTTTCTTTATAACTCCCACAGTTTTTAATACATTTATCTAAATTTGGAATATAGTTTATGCTGTAGGATTTACATCATTGGGCATATTAAATGGTTTTGATAATCTACAGGGTGAAATTTTTTCAGTGGTTATGCACTCTTTTCTCCCCCTAAATTTGTTCGCGGTGTGCCACTGGAGGAATCTAAAATACACTGCGTGACATAGAAAAGAGAACACCCCGTAAAAATGGTTTAATTTAAATAATTTTTGGTATGCATGTTTGTTTATATGTATAGCAGAAACGATCAAAATTTCACTCATATTTATCTACGTATTTACGAGTTATTCGGAATTTTAGGTTTTTTTTAAATATAAAAATTGCAGTAAAATATCAACAATACAACTGGAAAATAACATTTATTGGAGTGTAGTGTGCTTAGAAACTGCGTAGAGATATGCCTAGAACCAGAATAGAGCGAAATTTTCATCAATTGAGCGAGTTTGAGAGGGGTCGAATAGAGGGTCTACGAGAGGCTGGTCTGTCATTTAGGGAAATCGCCACTAGATTGAACCGTAGTGTAAACACTATAGTGAGATACTGTCAGGGATGGTTCGAAGAAGGGCAAACAGGCAGAAGAACAGGTACTGAACGACCTCGAAGAACTACAGAACGCCAAGATCGCCGACTCCGAATTATGGCCCTAAGAGATAGGTTCGTCTCGTCGAGGACGCTGGCGGATCAGTGGTTCGCTGAGTATGGAAGGCCCATTGGGATACGAACCATTTATCGCCGCATAAGAAGTTTTGGATTGATTTCCTACCGTCCCTATCTCGTGTTACCCCTCACCTTAAATCATCGTCAAAATCGACTATAGTGGTGCCAAGAACGGATACATTGGACTCTGGAATGGGATAATATCGTGTTTAGTGACGAATCCAGATTCTGTTTCGGTATGCATGATGGTCGGGCAAGAATACGAAGGAGACGGGGTGAAAGATGGGATCCTCAGTTTGCAATACAGAGGCATGTCCATCAGACTGTTGGGGTAATGGTTTGGGGTGCCATTGCATATGGTAGCAGGTCACCTTTAGTTTTCGTCAGAGGCAGTATGACAGCCCAGCGATACATCCAAGAAGTCCTGGAACCTCATCTTGTGCCTTATCTGGAAACTCTTGTTGATCCAGTTTTCCAACAAGACAATGCACGACCACATGTGGCTAGAGTGACTATGGACTTCTTCCAACAAAATGCAGTCAATTTGCTACCTTGGCCACCTCGATCTCCAGACCTCTCGCCGATCGAACATGTATGGGATATTATAGGTAGAAGGTTGCATAATTTACCCCATCCCCCGCAAACCCTAGCGATGCTGTGTCATGCTGTCCAGTTAGCCTGGAATGAGATCTCCCAAGAGGACATCAATCACCTCATTAGATCCATGCCTAGACATGTACAGGAATGTATAAGACACCGCAGAGGACCGACAAATTATTAAATTTTTTTTAGTTTTTAACAATTAAATTTGTTCAACTTTTTAATGAAGTATTTGTTTTGGCGTAAACAACATGCATACCAAAAATTATTTAAATCAAATCATTTTTACGGGGTGTTCTCTTTTCTATGTCACGCAGTGTATAAAATGAATATATCATTTTGTTTAGAAACTTTTTTGGTCTTCTGTAGTTTTTTCCTATTTGCGTCGGTTATCGAGAAAAAATATAAAAAACGATTTTCTGCAATTCGCCAGGTGAAATTAAAAGTTTTAAAATGAGTGTGAAAAAAATATAGTAGGCTTTGGCTTTATTTGGCCAATCTTTTGTTTTTATTAATTCTGACAGTTCGAATTTGAAACCGTAACTTGTGCCTGAATATCTCATATTAAAGTCATGGTCTCCTAGATCCCCTGACTTAAATACCCTAGATTTTTTTCTATGGGGGCAACTAAAATCTTTATTGTACACAATACCAGAGAATACCGTTGATGAGTTACGAAATCGAATACTAGATGCATTTGAAACTGTAAGAAATACTTCGAGGGTATTCGAACGAGTACGGACATCAATGAAAAACGGCAAATGCACAAGTAAGGATTGGAGGAGGAGGTCACTTTTAACAGTTGTTGTAACAGTTTCTTTGTTAAAGTTATTATTTAGGGTCATCCAAATGTTAACTTCATCTGGCAAATTGCAGAAAATTGTTTTTTTTTTTTTTACGATAACCGACGCAGATACGAAAAAACTACAAGAAACCAAAAAGTTTCTAAACAAAATAAAAAAGTCATTTTGTATTTTAGATTCTACCAGTGGCGCGCCACGAAAAAGTTTAGAGGGAGAAAAAGGGGCATAACCTCTGAAAAAATATCACCCTATGAATTATCAAAACCATTTGATATGCCCAATAATGTAAGTCCTGTAAACTATATGCCAAATTTTAGCTAAATATCTCAAAAACTGCGGAACCTGTAAAGAAAAAGCTTAAGAATTTTTGAAATTTGAACACCCTATAAACAGGTAACGAAGCATTTACGAATCTATGATTATATTAGGTGTACAACTTTGCTTCCGCCGTTTTTGAATAGATGTATGTAGCGGTAAGTAATGATCGAAATAAATAACCCCATGTGGGCATGCAGGAGCCTTGGACACCTGTTAACATAACCTCATAAAAATATTAGTCTATTTGTGTCTTCATCATAAAGTTATTCGCAATTGAAAATGTCAGTGTACGAGCCAAATTCTCGTCATTTGCGGGAGGTTTTACTTTTCTGCTTCAATATGAAGAAATCTGCTGCTGAGGCTCATCGAATGCTCTCAGATACTTATGGGGAAGCCACTATTAGTGAAAGGACATGTCGTGAGTGGTTTCAGCGCTTCAAGAACGGTGATTTTCACGTCGAAGACCAACATAGCGGTGGAAGAAAGAAGGTTTTCCAAGATGCGAACTTGGAAGCATTACTTGACGAAGACTCGTGTCAAAGTCAACAAGAATTGGCACAATCATTGGGAGTGACTCAACAAACAATCTCAAAACGCCTCAAAGACATGGGAATGATTCAGAAGCAAGGATATTGGGTGCCGTACGAGTTGAAACCAAGAGATATTGACAGGCGTCTGTTCGCTTGTGAACAGTTGCTTGCAAGGCAAAGACGGAAGGGATTTCTGCATCGTATTGTGACTGGGGACGAGAAATGGGTTCATTACGATAATCCCAAACGCAAAAAGACTTGGGGATATCCCGGCCATGCTTCCACGTCGACGGCCAAACCGTCTATTCATGGTTCCAAAATCATGCTCTGTATTTGGTGGGATCAACTCGGCGTAATATATTATGAGCTGTTACAACCAACTGAAACAATCACAGGTGCTCTTTATCGAACCCAATTAATGCGTTTGAGCCGAGCATTGAAAAAGAAACGGCTGCAATACAACGAGAGACATGATAAAGTGATTTTGCAGCACGATAATGCTCGACCCCATGTTGCGCAAGTGGTCAAGAAATACTTGGAAACATTGAAATGGGAAGTCCTACCCCACCCGCCATATTCTCCTGACCTAGCTCCTTCTGATTATCACTTGTTTCGATCCATGGCACATGGGCTAGCTGACCAACACTTCCGGTCTTATGAAGAAGTAAGAAATTGGATAGAATCGTGGATCGCTTCAAAAGATGTCCAATTTTTTCAACACGGGATTCGTATGCTGCCCGAAAGATGGGAGAAAGTAGTGGCCAGCGATGGACAATACTTTGGATCCTAAAGGTATAATTAGTTTTTTACAATAAAATCGCGAAATTCGGAAAAAAAACGGCGGAAGCAAAGTTGTACACCTAATATAAACTTTTAATTATGAAATAAGCTAAAGAATTACCTCGTTCCGCATATACTTGATATTTAGAAACACCCTGTATAATATTAATACTTTTTATAATTTAAAGAAATCAAATAGTGAAAAGTCTGTGTTTACTGATCTGTCTATCCACTGTCTACTTTCTTTTAACATGCCTATTGCTACATTCTTTCATTTTAACATCATATAGTTCAGGACGTTTTTCAATTTCACCAATAAATTTTTCGATGTCAAACATTTTTCGCTAAAACTGTACACTCACTTACTCGTATAGTTTATCGTATATTACACAATGATTTATATTTCTAGCGTGTTCTGGCGGTGGCGATATCAACGCAAGCTGGAGCGTTAAAATCGTTCACGCCGGCAGAAATAAAATAAACGTAACGTATATTCCATTTGTTTAGTTTAACTTTCTTGTAGATACAGTTCCTATTAGGATGAATATTTTCTGCGTTAAAAACGCTGCGGAAAATACGCTCGTGTAGTTTCGAACTAAAACTGTTCGTGTTTTCCGTATATGAATATTAAGGATGTTAATAAATCTTGGAAAGTGCGGATTCGAGTTATAACGAGCCGACCCAGGTGTGGTTTTATAAAATATTAAGAATTACTAAAATTTTGATATTGTCTGGGAACTGTGTACCCATATTGTGCGATTCAAATTCTGCTCTTTTAAGGGGAATCCCGTTAGTATTTGTAATAAACACGTACTCAAGAACGTGGTGAAAACGGTAGATATTTAATATTGTATGCACATGATAGTTACCAAAAATTGCCTCGTCCTATAAAAATGTTACGTACTCTATTTTTTTTTATCACACCATGTAGATTTCAGACTAAAAAAAGCTACATTTCCAATACTCTTAGCGACATACTTCAGGCGATTAATAATTGAAATGGTTTAACGCGTGAGCAAAACCAACACCAGTTAATATAGTTGAGATTATTAATCGCTCATAACTACTCGAGTTGATTGTAATATTTCCGGTAACTGCAGGCATTAATCGTGGCTCTTAAATAAAAACTAATTTTGGTTTTAATGAAAATAGAAAAAAATGAATTAAATTTCATTAAAGTACAAATTAAATCTCGATAACAGTGACAGAATCATGGCAAGAAGCAGAGAGATAGATGACAAAAACTGAATGTCTCGTGGCGTGTCGCTGTCTGTTGAGTAAGTGTTATCTAGGAGAGCGATAGCGTGCTTGTTGATGGAAAAGCGTGCATTAATCATTGAAACATCATTTTGTGTAACATAAACACACGTTTTAATAGTCAGTTGGCGAATTTCAGAAGGAAATCTGAGTAACAATTGTGTGCCATCTAAGTACAAATGGATCAGGCAAGGCTTAGCATACTGTGGCAAATCAGCAACATACCGATTAACCCGCACTGGGTCAAGTATACTTTCTTGCGTTAGATCCCCCACTACCGAGACTGACTCTGATCCTTCACCATCCGACTCAACCACTTGAGTTCTACCTCCAAAGTAACTACCAAACCACTCACATAGTTGTTCTGAGAATGCATAATATTTCACAAGAGAGAACATTCATTCTTTACTAAGGAGTCGAAAGAAAAATTGATAATCTTTTGGTCACTGTTATCGTCTTCAGAACTTAGGAAAAAAATATTTAAAAAGCAAAAATTAACAATTATGTTGTATAGAAGGTGAATATGTGAAATGTGTGAAACATTCTAAAATGCCTCGTTGAAAAATTAATTTTTTTGTAGATGACTTATATCAGTGAAGTTATTTTTGATGATGATCACTGTACCTTATTTAGTCTGTCTTTTTTTCTATTTTATTCATAAGTTGCTTTTTAGATATTCAAGGTTGACGTCTTACTCAAGCATAGATAGCCAAGTATTATCTATGCCTATTGAACGTGATAACAACCATTTGGATAACTTTTTCAAATATTTACATTTGAAAGAATCTAATATATTTTAAATAACACGTAAGGTTGCATAACGGTTTTTCTTAAGTAACATATATGCACTTTCTTAGATTTTACGCTTTTTTGATAATGGCTATTTGGTAACGTTCAAATGCAAGCCGTTATCGCCCGCATAAAATCAATGACAATGCACTAAAATCAGGCATTAATGAAAAACCATGCATTAATGGGGATTATTATGGTATTATTAACATAATGAGTTGACAGAATATCTCATGTATGTACCTATTTTTGTTACTAACCCCTGAAATTATAGGCTTAAAAAATAATACATCGATCAATTAACAGAAACCAATAAATAAGCTATAACGGTTTTATCAAAAAAGCACTTTTCTTAAATAAACATATTAGATGTTTTTTTATATCCTGAAAAGTTTATTATTTATTTATTATTATATCAGTTTTACACACGAATTCCCAAATTAGCAATTACCAAAGACTCTGACCTTGTTGATACTGCTGATGCTTATCATCTCACCTCAAACTGAAGTCACAAGAATGATTCTGCAGTACGGAGATGGCTTAGTTGTGTGATATAATTAGTTCACCACGTAAATTATTATATTTTTTGTTTTCCAAAAAAATTTTAAAGAAATATTAAGTGAACGTAATAATTATTTATGTCACAAGCCTGGGAAATGTATTCTGCAGAGTGAGCTAAGCAGGTGGAGGTTGGTAGATTGGAGACGCCACCTAAACGCATAGTTTATCGATACACTTTACTCATTTTCTAAATTTTATATTTCACGTTACAGAACAATTACATAAAGATATTTCCAGCGACATTCGCATTATTCAAAGCTTTAAAGTGTTATTTTGCAAACAGAGGGATCGGAAAAGATTATTGCCATTTCCTTAAATCAGCTTTCCGGTCTTAATCGGTAAAATGTTACTTTTAGGTAGAAAAATTGGACAAAAAGTGTATGGCTGAGAATAAAAGAATTGAATATACAATTATGGCAAATCAACTCGCTCACAAGATTTGAGTAGCGGGATCTCAATTCAATTTTAAGTTATGACGATTCACCGCTGTGTGAACTGAAAAGGACGAATCTCATTGTTGAGGTATTTTAATTTCCATTGAGAGAGCAATCAATTCCATACTGGAAATAGTCGTATAAATTTATAGGAAATATTAGACATATTTACGAGAATGTTTAGGAAATATTGAGAATTACTGGAAATATTACAAAATTTGCACTTTTCCAAGTGCGTTTTGAGGACAAAAAATTCCGTATTTGATCAAACTAAGAACAAATCAAAATCTGTTATTACAAAATATCAAAAATTATCTGCTTAAAAATTCTAAATCTGAGGTTAAAACTACGTCAAATAATTCTCAACATCAAAACCAAATCCCTGATTTTGAATTTGTCAGAACATCAAAATTTTGCTATGGTTGGTGTGGAAAGAACACTCCCTAACCGATTTTTTCTTTAATTTTTGGGGATTAACATGTGACACGCCAGTAGGAATTGTTGTTATTGTTGCTGTTTATCGAGAAGGCTTTGGAAGCAAAACAATAACGCTTCGGTTCCTTATTAATGGCGTCTCCGAGTTTCCTCCCATTTCGCGAATGAAAAATATCAAATTTCGAACGAAAATGTGGATAAAATTTGAAAAAATTTGTATGGAGTCAAAGGTTAATTTCATAGAAACCTAATGAGTGTCATAGAGGAATAAAATCTGCTGAAAAGAGGTAATAATCACGCTTTTAAAACTCAATTTGGTTTGATAATATCGGGGGGGAATATCGTGTCGTTTACGCTCGGGCTTCCGAAGTTGTACGATGACCGAGCAGCAAACTAGATAGAGATTAAATTGAAGTAACTGGCTGAAATTTCTCTAAAACTATTCTTATATTCAAATATTCCATTCTGTTTCTCTTATAGTTTGAAAAAATCTGGGGTACAGTCTTTTCCTTTATTTTTCATAAAATGGGCCTCAAGAAAAGGTGACTGCCATCCATACCACTTTTGTTATTTTTCAATTAGACGACGATTGTAGAATCTATAGGAATACATTAAATTTAAATATTTTGCACCCTGTAAACGAACCTTAAAAAAAAGTCTTGAACATCATCATTATCATCACCATCATCAAAAAGGTATTTAGTTCAGGTAAGGATCATTACAGGTTTGTGTCATTGACAGGTCGGTATGTGCATCAAAAAGAGTGAATGTTTGCCAACATTAATAATGCAACAACAGTATCAAAAATTAAAGCTGAAAGTTTAGTTTTTAGCGAAAATGCCGGAGTTTTATATAATATATTATTGTTATACGGATTTTGTCTTGAGCCTTAAGGGCTCGTTTAACCGAATGACATAATATTGAAAGCAATTGAAATACTGCAAAGCCAGTGACGTAACTATAGATTTTGTTAGAAGAATTCAAAAGGTCTGGATCAGAAAATCGAAGCTATCGTCCCCGGGTTTCTTTGCTGTAACATAACGTTGATACTAAGATATGACTTTTTGAAACGACCTCATAGATGCATTTGACAACATAATGACAACTTCACCTTGTATTTCTTAAGTACATAAATTATACGGTTGATAACTTTTATCCAGATCATCCTGTATGTACATATGTATGTATGTATTACCTTTTGCAATAAATATGGCCGACTGTCAGTTTCTTCGGGACTCAAGTTATTATTGGCACAAGTTCTGGCTTCAACTGGTTCGGGCTTGTTTGCTTGTACAATTTTGGCAGCATTGAGTCTTCTTCTCAGATTCTGCAGAACTTTGGCCTCTTCACGTCGGCGGCTCGGTTGGTACTGTGGTGCAGTAGGAATCACTGGGATTTGCGGCTCGGAGTTTTGTATAGAAGAACTTAGCAGTCTACCAAAAAAAAAAATGTTAATGAAGAGTGAAATGGGATGTGATATAGATACCTGCAGTGAAAAATGTACTCATCCATAAAATTTAAAAAAATTAACAAGATGTCCAAAACCATCACTAGAAACACCGCAATTGTTACACTTAAAAATCCAGACTTGACCTCCATTGAGTTAAATTTGTTAATATTTAAGTCGTTCTTAATTGAGATCAGATCGGTTTAGGACAGCCTTAATGGAATTTTCTTCGGCATTATGAATGAAAATGATGTTTTTACCTCTTAGAAACAGGAGTCCTAGGCGGGCCATTAGGATGCGTTAGCATGTAAAAAGGGGGATAGATGGAAGATTGAGAGGCGATTCTGGGGAGTTCCATAGTGCGGACGTTGTCCCCAGCATCCGAGGTAAAGTCCGCATATCGGGCGTCGCGACGACACCGCAACGCTCTCGCAAACTGATTTGGCAAACCGACGTCGCAGTAAAACAGAGGCCATGCGCCCTGCGAATGCCTCTGTTTTGCTCTTTTTTCGACTCTATGAAATTCCATATAGTCCGTGAATGATTGATAATTATGCGATGAAGTGCAACTTTCAAGCACGAAAACATCTTATAAGGTAATTGCAATATATGTAGCTATTTCAAAAATGTTTTAAATATAGAATTCTAGTGGCACTAGAAATTCCGATGAAATGTAAAATAAATATCGTTACAATTTAAGCCTCTAATAATACCAAATCATAACTCCAGCATTTTGTATGTTACTATGTTCGCAGAATTGATACGTAATTACTGTCCTTAAACCGTATCATAATTGTGAATGATTTGCAAGTTCTCAATCGAGCCGAGGATCACGTTTTCGTAATGCTGTAGTCTCGTGTGCTTTCGTCATGGAGTCACGGAGAATTACCGGTTCAAATTAAATGATGATCATGTTTACTTGAAATTGCAAAATTTCGAGCAATAGTTAAAATTTTATGAACAAACACCCAAATTAATAAAGTACCTATGTAGTGATTTGTCAGGAATATGTTTCGTGCTATAATTTTGTATTAGGTTGTTCGGAAAGTAATTTCGTTTTTTCCCGACAGAGGATTTAATGGTATTTTTTTGCACTTAACCTCACACTTAAGCCATATAATTTTTATATGCTTTGAGAGCTCATATAACAAGGCTTGTGTGTGAAACATTTCAATTAATTCTACGCAGTAGTTTTTGGTTGGTGCCCTTTTAAATATGGAGAGCGATAAGCAGCATTTTCGACATATCCTACTGTTTTACTACAGAAAGGGTAAAAATGCTGTTCAAGCCAGAAAGAAATTGACCGATGTGTATGGAGAAGGTGTGTTGACAGTACGCCAGTGTCAGAACTGGTTCTCTAAATTTCGATCTGGCAATTTTGATGTCGAAGATGCACCACGTTCGGGAAGGCCGGTTGAAGCTGATAAAGACGCCATAAAGGCATTAGTTGATGCGAACCGTCGAATAACAACACGTGAGATCGGATTGAAGTTAAATTTATCGAATTCAACAGTTTATGACCACTTGAAAGGCCTGGGATTATCCTCGAAGCTCGATATATGGGTTCCCCATGTTCTCACAGAGAGAAATCTGTGTCGCCGCATTGACGTCTGCGATTCGCTTCTCAAACGTGACAAAAATGATCCGTTTTTGAAGCGCATCATTACTGGGGACGAAAAATGGGTTGTATACAACAACGTCAAACGCAAGAGGTCATGGAGCAAAAAAGATGAATCGACTCAAACCATTTCCAAAGCCGATATTCACCAAAAAAAGGTGATGCTGTCTGTTTGGTGGGATTTTAAAGGAATCGTTTTTTTTGAGCTTTTACCGGATAACACAACGATTAATTCGGAAGTCTACTGCCAGCAGCTGGACAAACTGAAGGATGCACTTCAACAGAAAAGACCCGAACTAATCAACAGAAAAGGTGTAGTGTTTCACCAAGACAACGCGAGACCTCACACAAGTTTGGTCACTCGCCAAAAGCTTTTACAGCTTGAATGGGACACAATGCCACACCCACCATATTCTCCAGACCTGGCACCATCGGATTATTATTTGTTCCGGTCACTCCAAAATTTTTTAGACGGTAAAACTTTCATCTCAAATGATGAGGTCAAAAACCACCTCGATCAGTTTTTTGCCAGCAAAGACAAAAAATTTTATGAGCGTGGAATTATGCTACTACCAGAAAGATGGCAAAAGGTGTTGGACCAGAACGGCCAATATATAATTTAATAAAGCATTTGTTTATTATACGAAAACTGTCATTCATTTTCACATAAAAAAACGAAATTACTTTCCGAACAACCGATATTTGTATATAAGTCCTTGCACATAAGTAGAGGTAAATTTGCATACCATGTTCTATTAAAATTAGCTGGGAATATCTTTCATCTTTTACTGAGAGCTCGAAGGGAAAACCCTTGAAAATGTATCAGTCACTCCTATCGTCTTCAAAACTTAGAAAAAAATACTAGATAAATGAAAATGAACAATTAACATATCCGAAAAGTGAATATGCAAAATGTGGAAAATACTCCGATTTTTTTTTATATGAGCTATATCACTGGCGTATTTTTTGATGATGATTAGTGTTTGATCATTTTATCTAATATGGCTTGTCTTCTTTTTTTTAATTTCATTATCTGTGTCGGTGATTACCCTAAATGGTATTTTCTAATGTTTGCCTCTTGCTCAAGCATCCAAACTATTATTAATTTTATAGACAAATGTTTTCACAAATTCGAACTGCTTATAATGAAATAAAATCAAAATAAACTTATTGCACACCTTTTTATACCATAAATCGTTAGTGTACCATCCAAGTTTCACATCCAGGATATATTCAATATACAGGGGGTTTCATAATAATATGTCAAAAATTTAGCGGGTTAATCTGTGAATTTAAAAAAAATCATATGAACATGAGTCCGTTTTCGCTTTTTATCTAAAATACAGGGTGATAAAAAATAGTTTTAGTTTTTTCGTAGTAGATCCATTCCGGCATTAAATATGTATTTTTATGAAAATTGAGGAGGGTAAAATAGGTGGAGAGATACGTCTTTTAATGGGAAAACAATGTTTTTAATTTCACCATTGACGCTCTCATTAATGTGACCTTGAATATTTTAAACACAAAATATACTCCGCTGGTTTTTTTTTAAATAAAAATAATCTTCTGAATACTCCAAATTTTTGTCAAAAAAGCTTTCCTGAAAGTTTTTCATGACGTTAACCATTTATGGATTTTTTTTTTAATATTATTTTTTACTAATATTTAAATTACAAGACTAAATTAGGTTCATTGCAAGAATGCATCTCTTTGCTCCTTTTCGCATATTATTGTGCACTCTTTGAAAAATCCCGGCTGTATTTTTTTATTATGTTAAAAGTTTCATTTTTTTTTCCATGAAAACGGTTAAAGTTATAAAGATTTTTAAAATACTTTTTTTCACAAAAATACGGAGCATTCAGAAAATTATTTTTATTTAAAAAAAAACAGTGGCACATCATATTTTTAGTTTAAAATGTTCAGGGTTACATTAATAGGGATGCCCCTGTAAAATTAAAAACATTGTTATTCCCTTAAAAGATGCGTCTCAATACCTATTTTACGCTCCCGAATTTTCATAAAAATATTTAATGCCGGGACGGACTTATTAGGAAAAAACCTTTTAAAAAAATGTATCACCGTATATTTCAGACAGAAAGCGAAAATGAACCCGTGTCCCGTTTTTATTTTAATTTAAAATTTAATTTAATTAACAATAGTGTTAAATTCCTCCCCTATTGTCAGTAGTGCGCTATTCCTCAATGGAATAAAAGAAAAAATATTTGATATTTACATCCATCTCATTCAAATATTTTTCAGCCTTCAAAACTGGTCGCATCATAAAACCCAGATACTACGAATGAGTACAAATCACAAAAACCGTTGACTAAAGGAGACAATTCCTTTGGTACCACAGCATAGACAAATCTAGTACGTTCTCCAGCACAAAAACAGATGTCGCAACGGGTACTATAAAGCTTTAACTTTTCGGCATTATCTCAACTGCGAAACGAAATATAAATACATTAGCCGGTATTCGTAATCAGTTACAGTCAACAGCGTTGAATAGTAGTACCGACCCAAGTAGTTACCGTCTGAAATCCGATGTTATACAGTGCAGTGCGAGACCGTATACAAACGATAAATCTCCTGAAAATCTGTCCGATGTTCGAGTATGGATGTTCGTTTCAAGTTCTTTGCTAATTGTACGCACAGTTTACTATTTACCCGGAAAAAGAGACGGCGGAAGGTCCAGAACTAGTCTTTTTTACACAGTTTTAACCCAATTTGCACGGGCAAGTTGACATTTTTAGTTAAAAACCAAATCAAGGTTGAATTGTTAGTACTCTCTGGTTAGAAGAAGCTCAATGTAAAATAGTAGATCGTTATTGCGAAACTTATTTATTAATTTTAAACTTAGGGAATCTCGGTGATATTAGTGTAGATTAGACTTAATAAATTTGTTTTTCGTTAAAAATCCAAAATGAACGGTTCAACTGCAACCAACGGTAATCACAATTACCCAAATACTCAATATTCCACCGTTTTCGAAACGGAATCGCTACAGAAGAAGAAACAACCAGGTGAGAAATTCTTCCCTAAAGCAAAGAAAATAAGTCTCAAAACTCAAATAATTCCTACGCCGTTTATCAGTTTACATTTACGATTTGATAAGCCTTAAAATCCCTACTATCAGTTTAGAGATTAAGCAACATTACAGACTGCAACGTGGTAAAAATTCATGATGTTCACCCACTAAAACCAATTTAAAATTCGCAAAAAAACCGAATTTTAACCACAATGTGGCAACGCAGGACGAATTTGTGGCAGCACGTGGTCGAAACATGTGCTCATCGACCGGTTTGTAAATTTTAAAGCCGCCGGGTGCAAAGCTACCTTAATGCACCGCCTTGGTGGTGGGTGGTAATGATACCCATTTAACAATGAGGCTGTATAGAATAGTGAAGTAATCGCTATAGTTCAATAGCCGAATCCTAATGAAATTGACCCTGCTCTTAATCGTTATCGCTACTTTTTCCTAGACTCTGTTGAGCGTTTTAAGTTTCGAATTTTTAACGTTTACGCAGAAGTAGGATGAATATAAAATTAGTAATAAAATTTTGAATTAAGACTTGGAGTTCTAACGGTTGCAATTGATTATTACAATTAGATAGGGAAAGAAGTTGAGCGTAAATATAAGTAAAAAATAAGGCAGATAATTGAAGAACTTAAGCAAAAAAATTAGGTTGGCACCACACCCCTGCATTGAAAGGAACATTTCAGTAAGACATAAAAATGGACATTCTCGGATATATCGCTCCTCTGCTGTCGAATGGATTACCTCGCATTATGTGTAGAATACCGCCTAAGTATGTAATTATTGTCACGAGGACGACCAGTGACCACCTTTAAATGCCTACGATTACCAGAAAATAGAAAATGAAAATACCTCTATAATAAAGTTTTTGTGAACGGTCACTCACCGCGTGCATTGCATCTTAAAATGAAAATCTAAAAATATCTATACAGGGTGGTTCGCGTTCGATGGTAAGTTAGACGTTTACAGAAATTGGAATGCTTGCTCTTCCTGAAAATGAGCAAATATCGGTAATTATTATTGCTCCATCGACCTAAAATATTTTCGGCTTTCCTACGTTGCAAGTTATGAAATATGTATATACTTGGCGTCCTACCCTGTATATTATTTCATTTTTAAGTTTATGTCTTTTTAATAATTTCTTCTTAAAAATTCCTATACATATCTCTAGCACTTCCGTTCTAACAGATGTTTTACTAGGTCCTTATTGTAAATAAAAAAATAAGAACATTAATAAATATTTCGAGAACCACTAGAGATAGTTATAGCAATTATTGAATCAAAAATGATCAAAAGGCAATAGGGGACCTAGAAATTAAATAATATACAGGGTGTTCTATTTAATATTTCGTAGTTACTGCGACTTTTTAGATAACTGGCAGCATCACTTTGGTGAAAATATTTTAGCTTGATGGAGCAAGACCGAAATTTGTAAATTTTCAAAGAGATCTTGTGTTCTGTTATCCGTAAATGTCTAACGCACTAGCGACCACCCTGTATAATGTATTATACAGGGCGTCCTAAAATTGAACTGGTTAATCACAAGTATAACGGACTTTTTTGTTATTTGCATAACAATAGGAAAAGTAAAAATTTCCGTTAGAGTTTGTCGTTTTGCCAATTTTTGTTGCGTTTTTTACATTTTATGAAACGTGACGTGTCTAATTTTTTATGTAACGTAATGAACGTAATGAAAAATGATAGAAGTAAATGGCGCATACGTAATAAAATTTGACATTCAATAAGTTTTAAAAGAAACAAATATGACAATGTACGTAGGTCTATATGTTATCTTTTCAGGGGCAAATTTCTTTAAAAAAAAACATCCTCATTTACAAATAATATTACGTCATTGTTGCTGTTATTTAATCCCCATTCGGACCCTGTAGATTACAAATAAAAATAAGAAACTTTATAAGCTTCATTTCACATTCACCGATATTTGGACATTTGCCTGAGGACAATTCTAAATATAAACGAAGCAATTTGGCAAAGAAGATTTGGTGTTATTCTTAATTTCCAAAGTCCCTTTAGTATGGAGATATACATACATACATTATAGATCCCCCCTTGATGTTTTACCACAATTTTAAATCAAACAAAATTAGACAGTATAATCCAGGAAATTAGAAAGAAATAATGCAAAAAACTTATTCGTGATCCACACACAATACTTAAATACCTCAATAATTAATCGTGAATTGTTCGTTTTCAATAGACAGTTCTCTGGGTGCAACGGTCATTTTCTCGTCAAAACCAACAATATTGTTTAAGTTATTAATCAAAATGCAAAACATCATTCGGCATTCAGATGACTCGATTTTTAATTTAATGTTGCACAATACACGTGAGAGCGTAACGTGTTTTCAAGTGGATCACGATTCAAGAACAATAATAACAAACAAATTAATTGCTATTTTCAAGCAACAATCACCATCGTGTTCAAACCGATGTTCTCTCGTCATTCCTACCGACCTATTTAGTGTTTTAATTAAACATAATAGGAAAGCATTGAAAATGTCCCTAAAATAAAACGTGCAGATACATGCAGGTACAAACATGTAATAAGACACGTGTGGAGTCTCGTGTGGCATTTTTATGATTTTAAGAATAAAGTATGAACATGGGTCCGTTTTCCCTTCCTATCTAAAATACAGGGTGTCATTTTTTTTTTCATTTTTCTCTAGGAAGTCTATTCCGGCATTAAATATTTTTATGGAAATGAGAGAGGGTAAAATAGGTGTAAAAATAAGTCTTTTAATGGGACAACGATGTTTTTAATTTCCTCAGTTGCCTGTGACCTTGAACATTTTAAACGGAAACTGATAATCCACTGGTTTTTAAAAAGAATAAAAATAATTTTCTGAATGTTCCATGTCTTTGTCAAAAAAAACTATCTTGAATGTTTTTCATAACGTTAAGCGTTTCATTAATTTTTAACACTATTTTTTAACTAATATTTAAACCACAAAACTAAATTAAATTCATTGCATTACTTATAAAAAAACAACTAAATAAGGTGCTGAAAATATCCTCCACCTCCAAGAATGCATGCCTCATCCCCTTTTGCATATTATCACGCACTCTTTGAAAAATCCCTGGTGTATTTTTCATTGCGTCAAATGAATGAATTATGTGATTTCTCAGATGCAGATTGTTGCGTTTTATTTTTTTCTATGAAAACGGATAAGATCATGAAAAATATTCAAGAAACCTTTTTTTACAGAAATATAGAGGGTTAAGAAAATTATTTTTATTTAAAAACCAGTGGCGTATTATATTTTTCGTTTAAAATGTTTAGGGTCACATCAATGGGGATGCCTCTGGTGGAATTAAAAAGATCGTTTTTCCCTTAAAAGATGCGTTTCTACATCTATTTCACGCTTCCTAATTTTCTTAAAAATACTTAATGCTGGGACGGACTTACTAAGAAAAAATTAAAAGAAAATAATTATTTTATAACCCTGTATTTCAGGTAAGGAATGAAAACATATTCATGTTCATATAAACCTTTTTTCTTCAAATCATCCCCAAATTCACCCCCTGAATTTTTGACGTACTATTGTGAAACACCCCGTCTAATAAATCATTAAGGGTTTTTAAAATAATTTGATATATCTGATTTTTAAACACATCGATCGACCATCGAATTTTATCTATACCTTGACGAAATACGCAATTACTTTCAGGTAAGAAGTACCTGAACAACGAGTGAAATTAGCTTTGGTTTGAAAATCAAATCTTCAGGCAAAAAGATAATAATATAAAAGTGCTGTATCTTTAAAATCACATCTACAGTAGTTTTCTTCACGACCGGGCAGTCTAGAAATGTTCTTCGATACAACAATTAAAATTACTTCGAATCCTCAACAGTTCCAAAAGTTCTCGAGCAGTTTGTTTGGTCAGCTATAAATCATCACCGCAAATTTGCACGGCATGAACCCGTATGGACTATGTAAATCTGTTTTAAAATATTTTTGTGTTAAAATTTTTTTTACAAAAAATATGGATCCCTGTTTGTTTTAATCGGAACTCGGTTAGTACGAGGAATCTACCCTTGAACAACTTCACAGGAAGTGTCACCTTTCTCTAACAGTTCCAAACTTCTCGAGCAGTTTGTTTGGTCAGTTATAAATTATTTTCACACTTTAAATTTGCGCAGCATATACCCGAATGGATCATTTCAACCAGTTTCTAATTATTTTTTATTCAAATATTTTTCACAAGAAATTCGTTTATTATGAAAAATCCAAGCTTCAACATCTTTTCAGAAGGTTCCAGGCGAACGAAAGCTGATACAAATTGTTTTTATTTTTTGATTTTAGGATGGTTTGGAACCAGACACTTCGTAACTTTCATGTTGGCCCTCGGCATGGCCAACGCCTACATCATGAGGACAAACATGTCAGTGGCCATTGTGGCCATGGTCAATCATACAGCTTTAGCGATCGATGACGACTCTCCAAGTGACGACGTCGATGTTACTGAGTGCGGAGTGAAGTTCAATACAACAGCTGTAAATGTTACCAAATTTCCTGAGTTCATCACCAATAATTTTATTTTTGACAGGAAAACTCACACGAAGCCGATGGCGAGTTTGAATGGAAGACTGACGTTCAGGCCTACGTCCTTACTGCTTTCTTCTATGGTTACGTAATAACGCAGATTCCGGCCGGCATTCTGGGCAAAACCTACGGGAATATATACTTTCTGGGCGTGGGAATGCTTATCAATTCGGTGTTCGGGTTACTAGTACCTATCTCCGCCAAACTGGGCCTTGGCTGGTTGTTGGCAGTGCGATTTATTCAGGGATTGGGTGAGGTAAGTTATCCATAATATCAATGAGGTACATGTAAACACCGAGTGGTTCCTGCGCGTTGAGGTGGATGAGAGGCTGGCTTTGCTTTGTCTGTTATTGTAATGGTAAATAGCTTTGATGAATTGCACGTAAAACAATTAGAGAGATAAAGCAGGGCCTCTTCCTGAAAACACCGTTTTTGAAATATTCCTATTCTCGGGCAGGGTCCGATTGTCCCGTGCAGCCACGCCTTACTGGCAAAATGGATCCCCCCTAACGAGAGGAGCCGAATGGGTTCATTCGTTTACGCAGGTACTAACTTTTTGATTTTGACATATTTTCTTAAAAGTGTTGAATCTGGTTTTTATATTGTGTTATTCTAACTGAAATCAAAAACTCGGTTTGTCATGCAAACGAGATATTTTTTCTTCTAGAACTAGTAGACATTGACAGTGACAGGTGAATAAGGTTAAAAATTCAGCACATGCATTGCCTTATTTCTAACCTCACTCATTGTCACTTCCCTGCCTATTATTAATAGACGAAAAAAACATCTAATTCAAAATTTATTTTGTGTTATTGCAATAATACAAAAAATTGCGCAGATGTTCCAGTTCATTGACAATCTACTGAATATAAATAATTAACGGTCTTTGGGGGCGAACTTTTAATGTTTTTCCGGTTGACGAAATACCATTGTTAAAGCGGAAAAATCATTATTAACCAAGGCATATTCCCGTTACTTTAGACAGTAATTTATGGCTGCTCCTTATCTCGCATAGGTACGATTATTAACAAAATTTACGACTTGGATGACAGGAAAGCCTTCAGATTTACGGGAAACAATCACTCTCACATTTCAGCAAATATTGGTTTTCGGTCTTAGACATAAAATTAAAATTCAATTCGGTGAAAGCTCGTCTAATATTTGAGTTAAACATTAGTAAAATCTGCATATTAAACCATATGAGAATTTTGTTTATAATATATAAAGTCCAAAACAAAGTGATCAATAAAGGTCCTTTTGGACCTAGAAATTTTTGGAAATTTTTAATCCGAAGGCACGTGAATTGTTTTTTTTCATTTTGCCTGACCCGAATTCACTTTAAAAACATTTTTTGAAATGCCCGTATTCCTTGAAACATAATGGCTCTCTAAACTGAAAAGTGAATTAATTCAGGACCGTCAGAAACAGTCATGTGCAACATGCCATGCGTCACACCAAGTTCTCAGTATACCGATAGGAACATGTCGCTGCATTTGTAACGTTCCAGGATTGATCTACTCCTCAGTTGGGACAAAGCTATGAACAGTTTTTGAATTTCACTACATCTGAACTTAAGCGAATTTTTGCATCAGGACAAACATGAATTACAATTTATTGAATTTTATTTCTCTCGAGTCTCTACCAAAAGTAAAATCTGTTGATAGTAGAATTTATCGAATCCGGAGGAACGTGAATTACAAGTTACGAAATTTCTCTTATCTTAAACTCAACAGTTTCGGAATTATTGGAATTTACTTAACGATTAATAATTTCGAAGGGAAGGAAATACCTGTTGTTTGAACTTCTCATGCACTAAAAAACTAAAGTAAATTTAACCCTCCAAATTCACTTGCGCATTGTAGAAAATTTGAAAGCAAGTTCATTAAAAAATTATAAATAGCCTCAATTGATATAATTCGCTTTGAATTGATCTTCTTAACTGATGCTAATATTAGCACTTAATTGATCTAACTTGAAACGTTTGTATTGCGTTCCATTAAATACCGCTGCATCACCATGGAATACTTGAGGAATACCAATTTTTTTTTAATCAACAACTGTCAAATCATGCTTGTATGAAAGCCAATTGGATACTCTTTATAATACCATCTCTAAAGTAATGCGATTATTGCCCTGTCTTGTTATTTGCTTAATTACATACGTTGGTACAATAACAATAATCATCGGAAATAGTAAAACTAAGAAATAACAAAATATATGATAAAGAAAGTTATTTACTGTGCATTATCGAGAAGATAAAGTAACAATGTTTAGAATACCCAACAGCAGTGTTGTTCTCGGTATTGTGAATCAGTTAGAGAAGCTTTTTAAACCTAACTGGGATCGTTCTTAAAGTCATTTGAATAAATAAAATTTATGCACATCCTTTGCTTCGCTTAAATTACCTGGATTAAAGTCCACCTCTTAGTCAATAACACATTTGCGTTTTTCGGATTTTTTTAATAATTTTTGAACTTACGCAAGTAAAATATCGACCACGTGATAGCCAAACCAGTGAACTGAAGAAATATAATCTGGGGTGCTTAAGTTCAAGTACTGAGATAAGCTATAGACGTCATATAGCCACATATTCCGAAGCTTTCTTTAATGTAATTTTTAAATTTGCTTTTTTTGTGTTTATCATTTTCTATTTTTGTTATACTGAGAGGAATATAAAAATAATCATAAAAGTACCTATAAATTTAAAAGTTCAATCCAAACTTATGGGCGCGTGCAGGGAACAGCAGCACTTTATTGCAGCAATGTTAATTATTAGCGCTGCTACAACCGGGCCACTTTGTCGCGCCACCGAGTAGCGCCACTGGGTCGTTTGTATTGGCGATTTCTTTGCGTCAGTTAGTTACGCTCTAGAGCGGTTCGTGTAAAAAGGAATCACAGAAACGGAAAGCAAGTTTATACACTCATGGCCCGTTCTTTGAGACCCACCCATGTCCCCTCAGTTATCTTAAGAAATAGGAAATCGATTGAATTATCGACTCTATATCTCATGGCAGCTCTGTGTTTAATTAACTCGACGAATATGATAGTAGATATCGCTAGTGGGATATTTTCCGGCAAGCTCAACATACTTGCCGTTGATATTGTCGATTTCTCTCTGTCTATGATTGACCCAAGGTGAACCGATCCGACTAGATCACTAATAGCATCAAAACCAGTCTTCTGGGTCCTCGACTTAATAAACATAGAGCTAGAATGAGGCATGAAATTGTAATAGGCCTTAATCTTCTCAAATTACTCTGTAAGGCTATATTCAAGGCTGTTTCTCTCAGCTATATAATTATAATGCGCGTATATCTTCAAATAAAACCGAATATAATCCATAATCCATAAATAGGCTGCAATAGGGTATTAGAATAGATTGGCTTGCGATGACTAGAACTTTTGTGTGTATATTAACTGCGTTGATTATTAACTTTAACCAGAAGAAATTGCAGAGTGTGCAAAACGACGAAAATGTTATACATCAAAGAGGCAAAAAGTAGTGCGAAAATATAAGAAGTATGAGAAAGTAGCAATCTTAGAAATAACTACATTTTCTTGTGGAAAGTGATAGAGAAAATTTTCTTTTCTATACAGGTTCACCGGACCAATGCGCGTTTTTAAAAATGGTTTTTTGTTTATTTAAGTATGTCCTTGAAACTTCATAATACTAGTCGTTTATCTAGTTTGCTTTAGTCTTTTCTTTGAGATCCCAATTGAAATCAAATCAACTTCCTCATTTGTGCGGTCCTTAAAACCCATCCCTATTCATTTCTTTATTATTCTATAACTATTAATTCAAATTGAACGAGTTTCTTCTTTTTTATCCCAGGTGCTCAACTCGGAACTGTGATATCTCTACCTCTCAGTGGACTATTGTCCATATCGGAATGGCGGTGGCCGGGCATCTTCTATGTTTTTGGTGCCGTGGGAACAGTTTGGTGTATTGCTTTTCTAATTTGGGTCAAAGAGGATCCAGAATCTAACAAAGGGATGGATTCGACGGAACGGGAGTATATCCAGACATCTCTCGGAACTGTTGTTGGGAACACAGTAAGTCTCTATAGTCACTAAGTAGGCAGTTCATCAGAACATGGTACTCGTCATTAATAACAAAGGCTGATATGAAAGCATCTTTTAATCCTAAGAGATCTGAGTATTATCTTATTATCACGTTTCACACGTTCTAAATGTGAAACCACACAGGTACGCACTTTGGAACAATTGCTAATCTCAGGTATCAAAAACACATAATTCCATAAGCATACTGGGCTTTTCCTCCTTTACTTCAATTTATGAAAGTGAAGATTAATGACTTCATATTCAAATTTGCGTAAGTGCGTGCTTTGTTGCCATATCTTGAATTCATTCAGTAATTAGTCAAATGTTTAAGGAATGAATTGTTATACTACCAAAAGTCCTCAAGATTCCTATTCATTCGCACCTATTTGTTATCATGAACGAATGGCAGTAGTAAATTTATGCATCTATAAAATATATCTATGTGTGTAGTACTTATCTATAGGATTTAATTTTAGAAGGTTCCCCCGATTCCATGGTTAGACATAGCAAAATCCTTACCATTTTGGGCCATACTCCTGGCCCACATGGGATACAACTATGGATATGAGACCTTAATGACCGAACTTCCCACTTACATGAAGCAAGTACTTCACTTCAGTATTAAAGAAGTATAAGCGTCAATTATTTGAAATCAAACACATAGTTAAATGATTTATTGTTGCAGAATGGATTCCTGTCGGCATTGCCATACCTTGCCATGTGGCTGTTCTCAATTTTGGTAAGTCAGGTTGCCGACTGGATGCTGACCAGGCCCTACTTTACTGCAACTTCAGTCAGAAAAATCCTAAACAGCATTGGTATGTTCATGAGTTTATTCCCAGTAACCACACTATATTATTGTCATTATAGGTCAGTTTGGTCCCGCGGTTGCATTATTCGTGGCCGCTTTTACCGGTTGCGACAAATGGCTTACGGTTTCTCTCCTCACCATCGGAGTGGGCTTGAACGGAGGTACCAATTCCGGTTTCAGGGTGAACCATTTGGACATTTCTCCACAGTTCGCTGGCATTCTCATGTCTTTCACGAACTGCATGGCTAATGTGGTGGGTTTGCTCGCCCCCACTTACGCTGGATTCATGATTAAGGGAACGGTAAGATTCTAGAAAGATTTCTGATTCTTTTCTAGAGTCTTTTGGTTTCAGCCGAGCATTGCCAAGTGGAGGATAGTCTTCATTACAGCTTCGGGTGTATACGCGTTCTGTTGCACCTTTTATTTGTTTTTTGCGTCTGGTAATAGGCAAACATGGGATAAACCGGCAGAGAAAGAGACAGAGAAGGAACAAAAGGAACCAATGGTTGCCTAACCCAATTTAGTGTTTAGTGAAAATGCAATAATGTGTCCAAAAATGAGTGTCCCATGTATCAATTTATGATTTTGTTAATACAATTAAGACACTAGTGAGTAATATAACTCTAGCGTATGTAGCTATAGGCGTCCCATTCACGATGAGAATTTTACCATTCTTCAAATGTTCGTTAATAAATTGACGTTACAGCCATATTTTTGTATGAAAATGTCTTTATTGTGATAAGCCCCTGAAAAAGTTACAGGAGGACCTATTTTAAAAAACATTATTGTTTTAAAAAAAATACGGGTCAGTTCTCAATTCAGTAGCGGGTTGCCGAGCTATCGGAGCCTTCCATAAATATTAAGTTTTTGGGAACCCCCATAGCAACAGAAATATAGACGTCATGGTGTATGATATGTAACTAAAATTTTATTGTAACACCTCGGAAAAAAAGAACTTATGATTTCAACGTTTTTAGTAAGGGATTCTACTCAAAATAGTGCCTTAAAAAAGTTTCGACCATTTCTCTATTGAACTATAGGAATCTTCTACGAACGCTAAGTTTTAAGAAACCCCACCTAACGAGAGAACTAAAAGCGATTCAATAATGTGATTTGAACCAAATAGTTTTCTTTTAAAATCTAACCCGGTTTTATTTACGGTACTGCTGATTCTTAGAATCTTCAGATTTGATGCTTAAATTATAAATATGAAAAATAATTTTGGAAATTAGAAAACACAAGAAAACTATGTAAAGGTAAAAGTAAGAAAACATTTTAAAAATGCCGTATGTTAAAGAAAAAAGGACGAAATAAGACGTTGAAGGAACAGCTTCTAGATTAAATCCGGACTGCTCGTAATATTTCCAGTGCTAACTTGAAACTGCCTAAACTGCCATTGTTTATGACAGTTGAAATAGCTATTAGCCGCGTTCAGCGGGATAAATTACTAGGAAAGTGAGGTTGGCGAACGTTTCAGAAGTAAAGCGATTTACCTTCTATGTTCAAGTGTATTCAATCGAACGCATAGAGAAGGTAAAATTGTGTTGAACTCGTCCAAAGCGAAACGCGGCCATTTTCTTTCACTGAAATCCGAGATAAGTCAATTTCGTTTTGTTAGATTAAAACAAAAATACTGGTAAATTGTAAGGAATCAAAGGCAAAAAGTAAATTAAAAGAAACATAAGAAGTTCTGGTAAGGTGTACATTAGTTTCTTAAAGTAATAAGGCATAGCAGGGTAAAATTATAGTCCAAAGCATTTGTGGGCTTCGCGGTAAAATCTTACATTGACTGCACACGATATTAAAAAACCTCAGATTTTTTCATAGAGACACTTTTTGTATTCTCTATATGGCAGCCCAACAGTTGAGCCTTTAAGGAGTTGGTTTGATCTCCAAATTCACATCTCAGTTCAAGTTGTCAGGATTTTTCTGAGAAAGTAATTTCGATAAGTTTTCACAGGTTAGAAATGTCTGGGATTGCAGCCGCTCGTTTGGCAGAAGAGCGAAAAGCCTGGCGTAGGGACCATCCCTTTGGATTTGTCGCTCGTCCCTCCAAAAATGCCAATGATTCCTTGAACTTGATGAATTGGGAGTGCTCTATTCCAGGGAAAAAGGGCACTCCATGGGAGGAAGGACACTACAAGCTCAGAATGTTATTCAAGGAAGGCAAGTTCTTTTTTAACTTCTAGACAACTTTACTATTTAGTTAATTACATCTTTTAGACTACCCCACTAGCCCTCCAAAATGCAAGTTTGAGCCTCCACTTTTCCACCCGAATGTTTACCCATCAGGTACAGTGTGTTTGTCTCTATTGGATGAAGAGAAAGACTGGCGTCCAGCCATCACCATCAAGCAGATTCTTCTTGGAATTCAAGATCTGCTTAATGAGCCTAATGTAAAAGACCCTGCCCAAGCTGAAGCTTACACTATCTATTGTCAAAACCGCCTGGAGTATGAGAAAAGGGTCAAGGCCCAAGCTAGAGCAATGAGCCACCAAGAGTTGTAATACGTGGTCTGAATTATTTATAAGTTAAGGTCAAGTTTTTTATCTCCATCTCATATTGGTGATTTGAACTGTCTTGGAAATATAAACACCTGGACTGGGAACATCACAGCACTAAAAACTGCAACTTGATCTATAAGTTTAATTTTAGATCTATTCTTTCTGAATCACATCATAGCCTAACATAATTTATGGTAAGTAGGCTTTGGATCTTGTTTGATATTTAATGCAAATATTATTGAGGGATATTTTACTTCTACATGACATTTCATACTGACTCTTGATAACAGTTACATATAACTTAAGGTTGGAAAAATGCACTCATTTTGTATAAATGTCTGCAACTTCTTTAGTATGATATGCGAATCAAAAAAACCAAATGTTAGGAAAGATGTACCTTGAATATAAATTAAAATGCGACCTTTTTTAAACACTAAAATGATTCATAGAGAACTTCAACATTTAGAAAAAAGGCATTGTATATTTGTTTGTCCCAGTTTGTAGTCTCTGAAAAGGTGCAAATTTGATGCGACTCTTAAAGAATTGATCTACAATTGATTTTTTTTTCATTTATTTAGTGATGTTCAAATTATATTGTTAAGGAATAGAAGTTAAGTATTGACATAATTGTATTTTTTTTTATTAGGTTTTAATATAAGTTTCTAGATGATCAATATGGACAATTAAAAATACATTTTGTCTATTTTGTGTAACGTAATGCTCCTATCACGTTTTAAATTGGTAAATTCTGCAACACTATTAATCTACGTTTGTTTACATTATCGACATCGAATCGGTTTCATAAAGTATCGATTTTTTTGGATTCATCTCTAACCTCTCTTCTTTTTTGATCTTTAACCTCACAAACTTTCACTCATTTTATACCTCATTTTCGTTCTACCAAGTTAAACAATTTTCCTCTATATATAACAAAGTTTACTTTTAATTGAATGTAGTTTCAGTTCAAACTCAATTTTTAACCATGTCTTTCTTTATTAATAAGGGGAATCAAGTGAGCAGTTCGAAAAACAATATTCAAAGGGGCAGAAAGAGGAAACATGAGTCCGAACACGAAGAAGTCACCAGCAGTGAAGATGAGGGAGTGGAATACCACGATGATGCTAATTCCAGTTCGTCAGATAATGAAAATGAAACAGCCCAAGAAAAAAAGGTGAGGTTGGCTAAGTTATATCTAGAAGAAATTGAAAAAGAAGAACGGCTGCGATTAGAAAAAGATGAAGTTGACCAAACAGTAATTTCCAAGAGACTTAAAGAAGACTATCTTAAAGAAACAGGGAAGTTTAGAGTTACTTTAGCAGACAAATACAAGGCAGTTTTGTCTAAAGAAATTAGGACTCTGAAGTGTAAAAAACAGAGGTCATGTTTGACCTGCATGTGCTTATCTAGTGACAATCAGATCCTGTTTTGTGGTAGTAAAGATGGGGTAGTTATTAAATATAGCCTAAAAACTTTTAAAACTATTGGAATTATACCTTTTGTGAGGTCTATAGAAGACCAAATCACTGGTCACACAAGTGAAATTTTGAGCCTGGCAATATCCACAGACAGCATGTTTTTGGCAGTAGGAGACAAGCTGGGTAATGTAAATATATGGGACCCTTGCAGTTTGAAACATGTGAAAAGCCTCATGGGACACAAAAACTCTATTCTTGGATTAACCTTCAAAAAAGAATCCCACACTATGTTCTCTTGTAGCAAGGATAAAAGTGTTAAAGTATGGGATTTAGATGAAATGGCATATGTGGAAACTTTATTTGGGCATCAGGGCCCTGTCACATGTATTGATTCCCTGAATAAAGACCGAGTTGTCTCTTCGGGATGTCGTGACTTAAGACTCTGGAAAATTACTGAAGAGACTCAGTTAATATACAATGGCCATACTGGTAATATCGATCATGTAAAGTTTATCAATCAAGAGAATTTTCTGTCTGCTGGAGATGATGGTCAAATATGTGTTTGGAGCATCATGAGGAAGAAACCTCTTTGCTGCATACAAACAGCACATGGAAAAGACCCATCAAATTCCCAACCAAGATGGCTAACAGCCATAACTGCATTAACAAATACTGATTTAGTAGCCTCGGGATCTATGGATGGATTTGTTAGACTGTGGAAATTAAGCGACGGTTTCAAAAAAGCAATTGAAATTATGAAAATTAATGTTCAAGGTGTTGTTAATGCTTTGGAGTTTACATCAGATAGGGAGAAAATTTTGATCTGTGTGAGCCGAGAGTATAAACTGGGAAGATGGATAACTGTTCAAAGTGCTAAAAACCAAATCTTGGTTATACCTTTTAAGCTGTAATAATGTTAGTAATATATGATTTTATTTACTATGAAGAGTTATTAAGATGGGAATGACAACAATTCAATTTATATCTATTATTAAAAAAAACTCCTAAATAACAAAAAGGTACAAGCTATTAGGTCCTGTAGTATGAAATGAGTAGAATTGAATTGAAACTTTAGTCATTTTTTTTCATATGAAATGTTTTTATTGTCAATCGAAATATGCACCACCATTATCAATATACTTCTGCCATTTAATGGGAAGTTCATTGATTCCCCTGCTGTAAAAGACTGCAGGCCGGGAGTCGATAAACTCTTGGAAGGCAGCTTTGACAGCCTCGTCGGAGTTGAATGTTTTCCCTACCAGGAAGTTATCCAAATTTTGAAAGAAGTGGTAATCAGTGGGTGCTAAGTCGGGTGAATACGGTGGATGACGAAGAGTTTCCAATTCCAACTCCTGTAGCTTGGCCAAGGTGACTTGTGCGGTGTGTGGCCGAGCGTTGTCATGCAACAATAGCGGTGCGCTTCGATTGACTAATCTTGGCTGCTTAACCGTCAGTTGCCTCATCAGTTGTCGGCAGTAGACATCAGCCGTAATCGATTCACCAGGTTTCATGAAGCTGTGATGGATGACACCTGCGTTGGACCACCAAACGGACACCATAAGCTTCTTTTGATGAAGATTTTTTTTCGCACAATGTTTTGGTGGTTCATCTTGATCCAACCACTGCGATGAACGTCTGGTATTGTCATATAGGATCCATTTCTCATAACAAGTAACAATCCGATTCAAAAATGGATCGTTATTATACCGGCACAACAAAGAAACACAAGCTTCGAGACGTCGTTCTTTCTGTATGTCGCTCAACTCATGCGGTACCCACTTGTCCAGCTTTTTCACCTTACCAATTTCAGCCAAATGAGTCAATATTGTTTTTTTGGTTACACTGAATATTAACGATAATTCGCTTGCACTTTGACGTGGATTCGCTTCCACCACGGCTTTCAGATAATCGTTATCCACTTGAGTTTCAGGTCGTCCACGTGGTTCATTTGTTCAGGTTAGTTCAGGTCAAAATTGCCAGAACGAAATTTCATGAACCAACGAGATACTATTTGCTGTGAAGTGACTTCAGTACCAAACACATCATTAATATTGCGAGCCGTCTGAGCTGTTGTGGTTCCACGGTGGAACTCATATTTCATTAACACACGAATTTCACTATTTTGCATGGCTGCACAAAAATGTTTATAAAAATAAAAGTTTTCAATAATTTTTAACACTTTAAACTCTGATCGAAAGAGGAAGAATGTGCCTTTTCCACATAAAAAAGTCAAGTCCAAATATAGATTTAGAGTGAAGTTATTCGCAGTTGAATGTGGTATTTCGAGAATCTACTCATTTCATACTACACGACCTAATAATATAATGTTGAAACATGGTGACAGTTTTTAATGTAGTACAAAGAAATATTTTAAGCTGGAAATTATTTCCACTTTTACGTTAAAACTGCACTTAAACAAGCGATAACCATTTTTTTCAACTAAAAACTTTTAACGATAAGTAACACGAATCTTGCGATAGTTACTGAAAGTATCCTTCAACTTCAATATAAGCGTTAGCTCGTTTTAACATCGATTGCCGAACACGTTAAAATACTCCCGGTGCAATGAGAAAAAAATATAAAAGTTTTAAATGGCGCATAAACAACAATAATAACCATAAATAACACTGGCAAATTTCAACAAAATCGGCTAAAGGATTATTAAAATTTTTACGAAAAAACGATTATGTATTCAAAAAAGATTTAACACCCTGTATCTTGAAAACGAAGCATAACCGGATCTATGTTTATATAAAGTTTTTGTCTTAGGATCCCCCAAAGAATCACCCCGTGAATTTTGACCACGTACTTCGATAACACCCTGTATAAAGATAACTATTATTCTCTTCCTATAATATTTAACACCCAAAATCGCATTTTTAGGGTAGTCTGCTAACTAACCGAAAGCCCATTCTTCAATTTACAACCTTTGTTACGACCTCTGCTCTGTTTTTTGTCCACAGATGGAAGCGCCATATACGCGGCCTTGTATGAATAGAACAGATAAAGGCCACGTTTTTATCTTCACTTTCCGGTTATTAAAACATTGTAAAAAATCGAAGACCCAAAAGAATCAGACGAAATTCTGTCATCGGCAAAAATATGAGTGTCATAATTTTTATGACAAGAACGGTATTGGGTTTATGGCTCTTCCTAGAAATTAGGTCCGTCCCGAAGAACGCCACTTGTGATTAAAAGAAATACGTTAATGCTATTGCAATTTTTACATAATTTTATGTCCGGGAGAAGGTGAAATGATGTGTATCAAGCCCGTTGATGATTTTGTTCAAAATAGAAATAGGGTAAACAGTACAGTGATTGGCACTTTAAGGACTAATACATTTTGAATTAAATTTTGTTTATTTCAATGTACAAATTTTTACCATCGAATTCGCTTCAGATGCTTTAGAATAGTTTATAGTTATTATGTTGTCGTTCTTTTATTCTCTTAGCATCAACTTCATAACAAAAAAACGTATATTATTGAACTATGACAAATTTTCAGTGATTGGCGCTGAAATGGCAGTGATTTTTACCAAGCCAGACAATGATTGATACACCTCGTTTTTATTTATATAGAAATAGCAATGTTTAATTAGAAACACTAAAAATTGGCAGCGATACCAATTTAGAAATGGAAATAACAACCTAAGTAAATGTGTAATAATGACAAGTTAGTAATTTCTTACTTTTCCTGCTAATTGCTGTCACACGCTCTATTTTAGCCGTTTTTTTCTCTCATTCTCTTTCTTCTTTTTTTGTCGTTTACGCTTTCTCTCATCCTTTTGTTTTTCTTCATACATTTTCTTTTCTCTCTTATCTGTTTATTGCTCTCTCCACTGCTTAGAAGTCAATGCCAAGGGACTCCGCTCCGTATTTCTCTTACCTTTTCAAATAGGACTTTCTGGGCATCATATCAAGGAATGTTTTAAGTCGCTTGATTCATGGAGTTCTGAAATAAAATAAATCCGTTAATATAAAAAAAACCTACGGTTTAAAACTCACTTTCCGATGTAAATGCAATTGGTGGATTCTCACAAAATGAACGTTCGAGCTGTTCATCTAATTCAGTAATTTCTTTTGGAGCTATTAGACTATTATCTATTCCTTTAATAGTTATAGAGCGATCTCCGTCAAATTTCACCCTCAATGCTGATTCATCAAATATTATTGGCATATCGTCAATGTTCATTATTTCATTTATACCATTAATATTTCATACGTTAATGTCATCAATATTAGTTAAACTATCTTTGTATGCATCATTTATGTTTCTTTCAAGATCAAATGTCTTCCATAATCGGTGTAAAACTAAAAATTCTTTTGACTGATGCTTAGTCATATTACCAGCTGTCTTTAATTTCTTTATTAAATCTGGTCTTGCTATTTCTTAAAATTAAGAATAAGACATGATTGTAGTTGGTTCCATATGATTGAATTTTCTTTCAAGTCTCATTTTACCTAAACATTTCGTATAATCTACTGTGTCTGGATTCCATGGACATAAACTTGTAGTTCAAAATCCGTTAATTACAATTTCAAGTGTTAGGTAAAAATCAAGGACTATTTTCAATATGGGAACGAATTTATCCTGAGTCGGTGCTTCGGCATTATGCCGCTTTCTCCTCTTTATAACGGCTTTCTTCTAGTGAAGCTTTAAGGGCTTAAAAGTTGGCACATTTGCTGGTTGTAATGTGCGTGTTGATTTTCCATACAGATATATGAAAATTATATTTAACTGTGAGCAAAGATCACTTAGTTGATGTGAAAAGTCCCAGCGATGTACATCAACGAACAATATCACTGGAAAACTTGTGCCTTTTTTCACTAGATACAGATGAAAGACATTTGTTATGTGTTCGAAGAACAACTCAGTTTTTATCCATCCATTTTCACTGATTCCAATTCCCTATTCATTTGGTCCCGAATTTGAAATTGAAGACGACAATTGCTTGCAAGGGTAAGTTATAAATAGAGGAGTTACTTCACCTTTTGCAGATAAAGTGGTATAAAATGGTGAGGTTGAATTTCGCAAGTGTATTATTAACTTCATGTACATTTCTAGCACCTTTTGGAGCTAGTATTTTCTTGCTTTTGGAGCAGAGCAAAAAGCAGATATCGTCTGCATTAAATATTCTGTTAGGGTAGCTCAAAACTTCAAGGGAGGAAACTTCTTTGAAGTTTTCTTCCTTCAAGTATGTTTCAATATCTTGAAACCAAGTTCTTATATCTCTTTCAGTCACTTTCGCACTGGCAAAGGTCACAACTTCAGACACTATTTCACACAGTACAGAATGCCTTTTCAGGAATAGCTTTTATCAATCGTCTCTCGGCATGTTGTCTTTGAATGGGTTATCTCTAGATTTCTCATCCAAAAGTGATTTTACGCTCATTTGCAAATCTTCTTTCCTGCGCGGAAAGCCCTTTTCGTAACTTTCAAAAACCCAATTTACTAAAATACTTCCTCTTCTGCCGATAGAAAAGGTTTTGGAACAAACGTTGCTGCAGTGAGCTTGTTACTTAAGCGAAACTATAGGGTTGAAGATGGTATACCATATTTCTCTGAAGCTGCTTTTTTTGACAAAACATTATTTGATATTTCTTCTAAAGCTCTCGAAAGCTTATCCCCTTCGTGTTTCTTGAAATATTTTGGACCTTCCCTAACTTTTGGCATGTTGAACAATCCTGTAATCAGTAAGTTCAGTAATTGGCACGTGGTGATTTTAATGATTGTCACTAGTGCCAATGATTGTTTTCGTAGTTTAAATACACAAATTTTATATCTTCTAACTTACTTTCGATTATTTATTAGTAAATGATACACATTTTTTTCTCAGAATCGCATTTCTGAAAAAAATCAGTCATTGGCATCTCAGTGCCAATAATTAAATTAAATGCAATAATTCATATAGTGATTAGCACTAGTCTAATTTAGAACATTTGTTAAATACATCGCTTAATTTCATTAAAATATGTTATTTCAATGTATAGACTATTGATACTTATTGCTCACAATCATATTTTCCAGGCCTCGGGTAAAGAATAGCTATTAAGAAATGACACTAAGCCTTAACAAAAACGCAAGAATACACCAGAAATACATATGGACCAGGCACTGATGCGTAACCATAGTAACGACATACGCTATAATGATTTTTTTTGACAGAAACAACTTACATATGTCAATGATATATGGCGCCACATGTACTATTAGTTAAAAAATTCAAGACTTTTCTTGATTTCTAATTTTTCACTAACCTCTGATATGGACGTCAATCGTTATCGGGGTGCCAACAACTGTACTTTTTACCCTATGTACCTTAACTTCATTCAGGGCTATTTAAAACAATTTTAGAAATATTCCTAAAATTCCAAATATGCTCAATCTGGTTACTTCATCGGAACAAAAAAACAATTTTTTGAAATGTATCTCGCTCAAAAGTCTTGGTCGAAATTTCCTCGATGCAGTTTAGGTCACTTGGCAATTTATTTAAAATATTGGGAAATATCATTTAAAGAGACTTCCTGCAAAGAGAAACTCGTATCGTCGGTAGAGGAAAAAGTTAAAACAGTATAGAAACTGTAGTTTCTACCATTTCTGAGAAGATCTCCCCCAAAAAACGCTCTGATTAAGAAAAATCAGGGTTCTATCAGATAATTCGTCAGAAACTTCCTCATCAAAAGATATCATTGGTTCAAGATATAGTCTCCTTCTCAGAAATAAATCTTAGAATTCTTTCACCTGGTGGGATACCTAATTGACCCTAAGAAAAGAAGAATTGTGGGTTTTAGGAACCAGTTATTCGCTTGAACGAGGATCCAAACGATTCCCTTATCAAGAGAGGTAATTGATCATTTATTTACTAGAAAATATAATCTTCATAGACTATATGATGTAACAAGACCTATACGGTCTTAAAAAAATGTCAAAAAATTTAAAGCTTTTCAAAATTCCTATGATTATCTAAAATCTTCTGATATTTTTAGAAACCTCGCAATGATTTTGGCAATTGTTAGTAACCCATTGAAACTCCAATGTAAGAAGATTCGTGGGTTTTTGAGTGCCCTAATCGATCTAAATTGAAAGTAGTAGTTTACTCGAACACTTGATGGCAAAGTTAGGGAATTGTAAAAAGTTTGAAAGAAATAAACGAATCTGATGAAATTGAAAAGCGAATTTTTGAATTTAATAATGATATTAAACACTGTGTCTACGATAGAGGATGTCTTGAAGAGGGATTCGTAAACGAGAATAAATGCAGAATTGGTTAAATGAAAAAAAAATGCGCTCTCACAAAGGAGCGGTTTCACAGTGCAAACATATCTATTACATTATTTTTGGCTTTTCGAGTATATTTAAAAACTTAAAATTTTCAAGCTCCTTTTTTACTTTTTCCCTAGTTATGATAAGTGAAATATGAAAACTAAAACCACGTTTCTAAGCAGTGTTTTAAAAATTTTGATAAGTCGACCTTGGTTCCTTTCTATGACATTTCGGTTTGTCAAAAATTATCATCAGCTTTTTTTTAATACGATTTAAAGACAAATTTGAATTACAAATTCTTTAACGAAAAGTATGGACATAAATCTGATTTTGGATGAAGCTCAAAAGAAAAAATCTAACAGGGTCATGTCTGGCAAACGGATGGGCTAAAGATGTTCCAAGTGGGTGCCTATCGATCTTCCAGGAAATCTATTGGGCAGATATTCTTACACAACTTTTACATTATGTGCGGGTGCGCCATCTTCTTGAAACCAACAATTTAGTGATAAAGCCAATGGGAGATTATCTAATCTAATCCGCTCCAAGTGAAATGGTTCTAAAAAAACACACCAATCCTGTAAACTCGGCGGGTTTTTCTTGTACTAGTTTTGCGCATTTCTGCCACTGAAAATTTTAGTATTAACTTAAATCGGTTTTTTTCTGGAATTTATTCGAAAGCTGGAAGTATTTGTGAATACTTTTGGACATCTGAATAGATTGACAACATTATGAACTTTCCAGCAACTTGAAATTTCGTAGGGTAACTAGGAGGGAATCTATAAAATTTACGGCTTCCGCATAGATATGAAGCAAAGTTTATGGATTCCTGAGTAATTTGAAAAAAACTGATGGCTTCCTCGATTTTTAAGTAAGGAGTAGCACGAAAGGAAAATTCTGAGTGTCTCAGCGACTAAAGAGGATTTTGAGAAGATTTCTGACCTTCGTCGATAATTGTTAGAATTTTGGAATGGGCCATTTTTAATATTTGAGGAAGAGAAGTAACTAAGGAGCTAAGTGCCAATTTGTCGGAAAATGAGATATTTATGTAGACTAGTGCTATGTACCATCAACTTTTTTCATTTGTTCATTGCTGTTTTGATATTAAAATATTTAGCCGTAATGTGAATAAGAATTTATAATATTGTTTAGGAATAATATTTTTGGTTCGTTGATATGAAGAAGTTATTTGTCATTTCTCCGAGTTTGCAATTTCGGCACTTAACTCCTTTGTTGCTTCTCGTCCTCACTTATGAAGGCGAAGAAGATGGGCTGCTAGTTTTCTGAGTAAAGGGAAATCTGTCTGGTTTTTAGTGCCTGAGAGTGATTCAGAAGGAAATATTTCAGGTTTGAGAGAGTTTTCTTAGTTTTCAGTGAACTGTTACAGGGTGACTAAAGTAAATAAATAAGTGAACTATAAGATTTATTTTTTCCACTAACTGCAAAGTGAATACTTACATGTGATTGCACTATTTATCGTTGTTAAACATCCGAATAAATAAAACACGAAATTGAGTGCTCTCCCGTTACAACACAGGCATTTCAGTGGGCCCATTGTCCAACAAAGTGTGTTCAAAAATATTCAAATTAGAACCACGAAATAATAATTATTATACACTCCAGGATATTTACCTGAGTTGCAGTTATTAGAAATAAATTTTAAACAGTTCAATGATTGTATCAAATGTCCTTTAATAATTAATCAGGTGATTGGGTGATTCCTAAAGAAGTTTTGCACACCTACTTGGCAAACCAATAGGAAATTTATAACTATTACCATGACGCAAACCCTGATTATTTATGTAAGTTGGTACGCTTAATTGATGCTCGATAATGTTGAAAGTCTTCAAAAAGCTCTTAAACCGATGCCCCTCTTAAAAGACATTTCTACGAGTTGCCTCTCATTTTCCTAGAACGGGCCGACGATTTCATTTGACCTAAAGCCCGAATTCTTTGTAGATAAACGCAATTTCATACTTTGAATTGCAATAAGGTTATGCTGGCGCTACTAGAACCATATTTCCGCTTGAAACTCCACGGAAATCTAATGAACATTTCAATGTTTTGCGTTTGTCCAAGCCCATGTAGCAATACCGTTTTCCTCTTTTTCTGCAGGTACCCGCAAAGTCCATTGCATCAAAGGTAGTGCAAAAAAGCCATCAAAAAGAAAACTAATATTTCTCCGGTACTTTAATCAGTCGAACCACTCTTTTCATAACAATAAATATTTCCTAAAAAAATAAAACGAACAATGCCGCAAATAAAATGAATCCCGCCCCATTATGCCCATTCTTTCATAAACCAAGGCGACACCACCCCAGCAATAAAATTTTACCCTAGATGGAACACGCCCCGTAGTTTTATAACACCCTCACCTTTGGTTATAAATAATGGCTAAAGTGTCCATCCCTCATTGTTCTGTGCAAATTCTTCTGATGACAGCAAGCCATCACAAGATTAAGTGTAGCTTATGCAAAGTGTCCTCTCGAAACATGAATCTCTGGGTTGTTCTGGTGCTCGTTAGTGAAGTGTTGGCAAGGGCTATTCACGATGAAATTGAAATGCATTCTAGTTATCCTGGGATGCAGCAAGTAAGTATTTAGTATTTTTTAATATTACACTTCCAGAATTTTCTTAGAAGTAATACATTTTAAATACTTTTTAAATGGCTCACTGGTTGGGAAAATATCTGGGGATAAGACTGTAGGTCTTTAAATTTACCGCCGATTTTCAAACAGAGAGCGGATGTTTTGGAAAAATTCATTAAAAATTATGTATCAGGTTGGTCCATATATTTAGACAGCGCCTACTACTTTCGTTATATAAATAGAAAGAAAAACTTTAAATACAAAAATTGTAGGATTTATCCTAGATCGCCAGAAAATGTTATATAACATAACAGGTAAATATTGCAAAGTTAAAACAGGACATAAAGCCGGAACATCCTGTATATTTTATATAAAACTATAACACGTTGACATTTGCTTTAGCAGTTTTTACGATATTTGCGCTTAAAAATCAGGATTATATTGTTTTTCTAAATTGCAGTTGCCATGAATAAACAGATGGACCAAACGTCATTAGTAATTATTATTCAGTGCCACCCATAAATTCCGCATCATATGGGATTTTTTTAATTTATGAATTTGGGCAAATTTAAACTTTGTGTTCGGATTGTGCTTCACAAATGATGAGAACTGATATACAAATCAAAAAACAAATGACAGTCTATAACAGTCAAAATACAATTTTTTTCCAAAAAAAATCAAAATCTACTATTATTTCTCAAAATTTTGAAAAATCGCAGAGGGACAAGTGTCTTAGTTTCTTATTTTCAACTTAATCGGGCTTTCATAAATTTTTTAAAATATTTTTTACATTTCCGAGATATTCAAATCGGTCAACAATCTTATAAAACTAATTATAGTACATTAAAGCAATGGTCTGATAGAGTATTCATTAGTTAAAATTGTACGAAATGCATTTTTTTACGGAAAATATTCAAGTTATCTTATTGTGGCATTTTTATGAAGTTGACTGATAGAGAATTAAATATACAAGCAAACAATTATTCTCATAAAGTTGATGACGATTTGAATTCCTTGGAAATGCAGATACAAAAACATTTTTAAAAAATAAAAGTCGTCAAATGAGAATTGGCATATAGGTAGAAAATAAGAAACTAAGAAACTTGTTCCTTTGCGATGTTTCAAAATTTTGAGGAATAATGGTAGATTTTGCTCAATGTCCACCATCTTCGCGGATACAAAGATTTATACAACATTATTAACAAGATATTACAAGTAAATTAAATTAACTCTTTGCGCATAACTTCTTGATCGCCTCTAAGATAATTTTTTGCCTCTTGAATACGTTGCCACAATTCTTCTCCATTGTTTTCAAGTGTATTATTTTTATTATTATTTTTATTATTGATTTATTACTCATCAATCCCAATGTTCACCTTTTCCTTTCTATAGGTCGCTCAGAATCGAGTCGTCCATTCCAGTTAGACCGAATAGTTCAGATATCTATAAATTTATCTTTCAGCGTATTCAGAAAAATTTAAGGCGTCAGTTGAATTTTTCTGTTTTTCTTATATAGATATTCAAAAATTTAATGTTTCTTTATGCGTATGCTCTATATAAACTCTCAAACCTTCCTATAGGTTTCTCCAGGTAAAAATTCCAAACTAAAATAACTTTTTTCTATTTATAGAGCATTCGGAAAGTAATTTTTTCAAACATGTAACAACCTGATCAGGGACTTGTTTACTCAACTCTTATCTTGGAGGACGCTTTGGATTTGTCGACCCTAAACTTTTTTCTCCTTTGGCGATGAAATTGTAGAATCTTACAGACGTGTCGTTATTTTCAGTTGCTCAATACTTCAGATACTGACGTCATGAGCAGTGTTCAAAGTGGGATGGAATTAGCCATAGAACACTGCCAAAAAGCATTTAAATGGGATCGCTGGAATTGTCCTCGAGAGGAATTTGAAAGGTAAGATTTTTAACTGACTTAAAATACAGGGCACCCGAAATATCGTACGGAACTGTTGTTTTCTTCTTCGACAAATTTAATGCATCCTGGGCAGTATCATAGGTTAAATATAAAAAAAATGAAAGGGAAAATAAACATAATAAATAATAATAAATATAAGTTAAAAAAATAATTAAAAAACGGTAATATATATTTTTTTCTTTTTAGGAAAACTATACAGGTTGCCAGTAGAGAAACCGCTTTTGTTAAGGCGATCATTGCGGCCGGCATCGTGCATGCCGTAACAAAAAACTGCTCTAAAGGTAAATGAATTTTACTCATTTATGATCATAGAATATACGGTAGTTTTGAGGATCGTATAATACAAACACACTTTAAATGGGCGAAAAATGCATTGGTGCCATTTATGGGTGTTGTCTGCCCTAATATAATTAGTTTCAGCAATTTACAAGGCTGTTCGCAATGCCCTTAGTTTGGGATTGTGACAGACCGGAACTATATCAAAGGGCCGGACTGTTATTCAAAGAATCTCAGCCTAAAAGCCGAAGGCCATGACGAGAGCTAATTTAGCTACACCTCATCAGCTTTGTTAACAGTGTTTTTTTTTTTTGGTATTGCGTAGGTGAACTTGCAGACTGCGGTTGCAATCCCAACTACCCTTCGTCACATTATGAAGAATACAAAAAAATTGGCCAATCCAACTCCTTAGCCAGCAAAAAGAGTACTCCACCTCCGGTAAAATGGTCTTGGGGTGGTTGCTCTGATGACACCTCTTTTGGAGTGATTGTTGCCAAAAGTCTTCTGGAGATACCTTTGAATGTGGATCCAAACGTTTCTTCATATATTAACACGCACAATTATAAAATCGGAGAAGAGGTCATATTCTAGACCTTTTTTAAAATCCTTTAAAACTAATAAATTGCATTAGGTAGTGAAACAAACCATGAAGAGAAAGTGCCGTTGCCATGGGGTATCTGGAAGCTGCTCGCTTCAAACTTGTTGGCTGCAGCAAGCAGATTTCCAAGATGTGGCTAAAAAATTGAAGGAGCGCTACAAGAAGGCGAAAAGGGTCACGTATGAATTCGTAGCAAACTCACTGGCAGTGGTTAACACTATCAATAATAAAAGGAAGGAGAAGAAGCAAATGGACTCATTCTCAGTGCTGGTGTACATGGATGAGAGTCCGGATTATTGCGTATCGGATCCATCAAACAGTAAGTAACAATTTGAGTATTCGCCAAAGTAAACAAAGTTAAATGGTATAAGTAAAATTTTATTCATACTCTTCTATACAGGGTGGCCCATCGAAAACTTTCCACCGAAATTTTCAGTCTTATGATGTAGAAAACAGGAAAATTCTCGGACCCATCAACTTTAATTTGAAAGGGGTCATATTTCTTTGGTACAATCATTTCTCAGGTTTAATCTTCAAGTGGGGGTGACTTTCACCCTAAAACTCTTAAGCGAAAAAGGGTATCACGTTATATATCATTTTAAAAGGCATTAAATTACCTTTTCAATGCCACCTTATTTTTTAATTTAATTTGGATGGTCAGTTTTTGAAAAATTAAGGTTTAAAAACGATGTTATCTTAAGAATGTAACAAAACTAATAAGGAATGTTTTTACTAAATAAGTCAAAAAAACGAATCAAACCTTTATTCCTATCTAAACATTAAGAATTTTAACTAGTCCAGTGTTTTATTTACTTTTATAAACGCTATAAATTCGTTTTAAAATAATTCAAGAAAATGTTTTGCCAGAGGGGCTTCAAATTTATTTAATGAACCACATTTTGATAAACACGTGTCCCACACTTTCGTACGCAGTTTGGTTACAAGATTTCAGGAAACTGAATCCGTGGAAACAAAAAAACTGCAGGAGCTACAAAAAGAAAGCTGAAAAATTACTGAAATTAGAAAACTCTGTAGATTGGTAACAAAGCGTTTGCGGATCTATGTTTATATGAACTTTTAGTCATAAAATGAGATAAAGTATTACCTCGCGCCGTATGTATATAATATTTAGGGACACTCTGTATAGTAAAAAAATCATTTTTAGGCCGACCAGGGACAAAAGGTAGAACGTGTTCTAAGGGACAAAATGATGGAACTACACGCTCAGAGAAGAGGAGTTGCAAGGTTTTGTGTAAACAATGTGGTCATAAGGTAAGGAAAGAAAAGAAGATAGTGACGAAAAGGTGCAACTGCAAATTTGAGTGGTGTTGTGCAGTAAAGTGCGATATGTGCTCCGAAAAGGTGGAGGAGTACTTTTGTTATTGAATTTTGAACTATTAAATAATATCAGTTTGGACATATAATTTTTTTTAACTTAATATTTATTTTTAACATTGAATATCTTTAGATTTGTTGTATTTTTATAAATATATGTATAGTATCTTGTGATAGAGCATTTGAACGCTAAATTTACGTAATAAGTAAGTAAATTATAAATATGTTTATATACACCCAAAAACTACTAATTTCTCTGCATCACGTGTCTCCTCCTCCTCCTTTGATGAATATACACCCCAGGTTCATCGAATCCTTGATATCCATAATGCTCTTGGGCCAGATTTGATGTATAATGGTTGAATACTCCTCCTCCATTTATTCGGCTTCTAAATATGTTCAGAATCGTAATTATTCCTGCAATAACCCCGGTAAACAAGCCTTTAGCCAGTAAAATTTTGATGATTATGAGCATCCCTGGGATTAAAGCAGAAGAAACTAGGAACGGTATTACTAGCAACGGTAGGAGTCTTTGCATCATACCTTCTCCTTGGTTGGGGGATTTGTGCTCCCTGGAAAGCCCTGTGAAAAAAGAAAAATAATGTAGTTGTTTTATATTAAAACTTCTGGAGAATTTTGATCTCATTGAGTAGTTTACAACTTTAAAAATGACGATAGTCAGTGTCAGCTCTCGGTGTTAATGCTTTATTTTAGGGTCAATGTAGGATGTTCGTTTAATAGCCTTTCGAAGTCCCATGAGTTTATTTGTGATTTCATAATATAAACAATCATGGGTATGTGCGTACAGGGTGTTTTAAAACGTGTGTCGGAAAATGAAGGGTTTTTTTTTGGCTCATTTTAAGGAAAAAAAATCCTATTAACATGGATTCGCAAACGAACCGTTTTCGAGATACATGGTGTCAAAAAACAGTTTTTTTTTTTCAGTTTTTTGACGATATCTCAGGAATCGTTTCAGATACAGAAGTCACATTTTGTACACCTATTATCATTAATATTAGTTACGTTTTGAGCACTACTTCAATTTTTCCCCATATTCCAGAGGCGGAGATTTTAGGCTTGTGTGAGATTTTTTGTTCCTAATTTTTTTACGCCACTGGGAAAATTAGAATTTTAGAGGCCCGTTTTATACCGCCAATATATTCTACCCAAAAGAGGTACTCATGGTCAAAAGCTCTAATGCGAATCATTATCGAGAAAAATGACATTTTGTGATGAAAAACGTGTAAAAAATTAGCAATATGGCTTACATATGAGTTAGGAAGGAAGAAATTTCATTTTTATTCATTTTGGCGTAAAATAATGTCGTATTTATCTTCAACGTTAATGGAATTGTTAATTATTTCAGGAAAGCCTGCATTAATGGCTAATTGCCTGAGTGTTTAGTACGTCTTGCCATAGTTTTGGTGTTATGGAAGGAACTTGTTCGCCTTTAAACATTTTGCAACTGTTTCTTATTTGTAGTTTCTGAATAATATCTTTTATGTTGATGCCTAAATTTTCTACTACTAATAAAGTGATATTCAGTTCATTTTCTTCTCGTAAGACCCTCTTTTTTCGACTTTCCTTTTCATAATTAACACTTCCTGTTCGTTTAAAACGTTTCTTTAGGATTTCTAGGCTGCTTACATCAGGATGTCCTTTATTAGGAATTCGTTATGCATAAACCCAAGATGTTAATGAACAATTTTCATCACATGAACCAATTATTTCATTTTGATGGCCAGTTTTAAAATAAACAGATTATGAAGACACGGAAAACCGTAAATGAGCTGTTAAAACTTAAAACAAAAAAACATCGAATCCATGGCAACGCATGATTAACACTCAGGCATTTAATCATGAATGCACGTTTTTCTGAAATAATTAATAATTTAATTAACATTTAAGATAAATATAACATTATTTTATATTAAAAATAAAGAGAACTGAATTTCCTTTCGTCCTGGGTCATAAAAAACCCATCAGCCTATTTAAAAAAATTAAAAAAATTAATGTTGAAAAGGTGAAAATTAAAGTTGTTATTGTGAACACCCTGCATGTTTTTTTGACTAAATGAGTATTCGTGCCTGCTCACGTAATCTTCACACGAGAATCCATCCTAAAATTATCGAAATTTAACTTAAGCTAACTGCAATATTAATTTTTTATGAGACACTGCAAGTGTCTAAAATTTATTTTAAAATGTAATAGCTTCAAGTCACTACATCCCGGGGTAAAAACCGTCTAGGAACTAATGTAGAATCAAGAGAGGATTCCATCACGCATTCCATTACGCGAAAAAGATGCAGGTGGTCCCATTTAAAAAAATGACACTTTATGATGCCCCACTTTTTTGGGACGCCATGTAGGATTGTTACTAACTTGAAAATTACCTTCATTAGGCTCATATACATCCCCATAATTGATTTCTTTATAAAATCACAGATAAACTCATAGGAGTTCGAAGGGTTGTTAAATGGACGTCCTGTGTTGCTTCTGGCTTAAACAGTGATAAAATCTGAACTGTTCTTGTGATCTAGTTTCTACATTTAAAAATGTTTTTTTTTAAATGTAGTTAGTGATTTGCAGAAAATGAAAGGGAGGGGAAGGGGGGTGGATAAACAAATTTTCTTCCTCGCCCAAAACAAATAATTTAAGTATATTACTAATGGAGAAAAGCGTTTTCCTACCAATATTGGCTAAGCTCAGATACTTCAACTTAATCGTTCTCAAGTCATATAAATTATTGGTACACTCTAAACTCTCTAACCTGAACTACCCTGAATACGCTTGAGTTAACCCGAAATAGCCTGAAACTCCTTCGTATCCCTTCGCAAGAAGAATTATATTAAAATCAGAGGAATAAACTATTCGAGAAAGCTAAAATTATTTTCATAAAATCCACGAATGGCCTCAGAAGCTTTTAAATATGTTTATAAAAATTTCTTTTACTTCAAATTAATTCGCGTTAACTTCGAGATATAACCAAAACACCACGATGCAGGTTGTGCTTATGAGAATGGCTACATACCTTTACCATCCATTGCACTCTCATCCCCCATTATATTCACCATAACACTGGCATCTGCATTTTTTTTCAAATCATCTGTATCTCCCCCAAAACAACCAGTTAATTGTACAATAAAGAACGTTAGCCCTATCAAACAAACGTAATCAGTGGGGGCTGTTAGGTTTGTGACACTATTCACCATTACAAGCTCTTTCGCTTCTAATGCTTTGTTTACATATTATTTGTAACAAAAAATATTAATACGGAAAATTAGAATGAAGAGAGGTCAAGCCATCTACTGCGGTCTTGCTCGACATCTGAACTGGTTTACACTCAAGAAATAACGCGCTTCGTACTGTTCTCAAGGAAAAGTGGTAAGAACCGCAATAGCCGGCAAACAGAAGAACCAACGGATTGTGAAAAACAGGAGTAAATGATATAAATTATAACACGTTTCAACGGATATTAAATCGTCTAAAAACATGTCGAGGTTCAAATGCTAGTCAAAAACTGAGAAAAATCCAGTGAAATTTTTCAGTTTTCGACTTTTTTAAAATAGCTAAAGCAGACTTAGATAGTTGTAATCAAGACGTCAATGTAGGGGAACGCTGGGTAGCATGGGTCACTCAAGGAAAAATTTAAATAAAAAAATATTTTTGATTAAAATCAGTTATTAGCGATAAAAATCTTATTTTGACCTACATCTCTTTAAGTGCTAAAAATTTATAATAATAGCTCTAGTTTCTTAAGTACATATATTCTTACCTGTAATGATTCGGAATGATAGGGAAAGTATCGAGGCAACAACTTGTAGGGGCACAAACAAACAAAAATTATTCATACTGAATAGACTCACTAAAATCAACAATCTCTTTGCACATGACAGAATTATGTTGTCGGCAACGGCTGGACCGTGTTTGGTGCTGGTACCTGCCGGAGAATCATTGAAAGACCAACAGGTTCGTATTTCCAGTCGGCCCGTACTGCCCATCGTTCCCCTATTCCTTCACTTGACGATTAATGCAAATTTGCTTTCATTGAAGTGTTTTGTTCTTGTATATGTGACCCCATTTTAAATAAACACCTATTCAATCTAATTTTGCCCATTGAGAAAATCTAGGGCGATTAAATCTTGATACAACAGAGTAGGTAGGCAATTATCCTAATTAATTAACGGTCAGAAAGGACCAAAGTCACTAACGGTCAAAGTCATGGAACTTTTCCTTATTTAGAATCTCGTAAAAACTAATGAAATTTCTGAGTTCGTTTAAAAAAAGGCTGAACACTGATCAGCATGATAAAGGAAGAAACTACAGGGACGTTACTGCAATTGACCCTAAAAAGATCTCTTTAAACTCTCGCTAACTATAAATATTTTTAGATACCTAAAGGCCTTACGCACAACCGGAACTGCTACCATTTTCATCTAACCACGAATTCCTATAAATAATACCAAGGTATTACAGCTCTTGAACTTGTTTGAAATAGTACCATGTCTTCAGTATGCCGCCTGCCTCCTTTCGCCGCAAATGCCGTGTCAAGCTCGAGCTAATGAGCTAGAATCAACGCCTTGCAGTAATGGAAAATGCCGGTCATTATCTAATAAAGTTCTGTGTAATTTTGATGATTATCGAAGACATTTCTTGTGACGAAGGTGTTTTGCATCTAAAATTGACCAACTGTTCCACCCATCTCCGGCTACACGATGTATCGCGGAAAAATCTGCAAGATCCACGATTTGGGGGTAAGTTTGAGCAATATTCTATTAAAATTTTTCGAATTTCTCTGTTGTAGAATCCCGATCAAACAGCAAACACCAAGGTGACAGTATTCTCTCCAGGTTGATCCCAATGTTAGCCACCCCTTTCCTGATTCAGACAACTTTCCTGCCGATGGTACTCTTGGGGATGAAATTTTTACTCATTCAAAGCATTTTTCTTGGGAAGTTGGCGATTATATTTGGATTAGTGAATTTGCTCAGGAGTAGAGTGGAAGACCAACAGGGACAATTTTATAGTCATAACATTCATACTGGACATTCATAATTTTATTGGAAAGAGTGCAATGTTATTTTAGTGTAGATATTTATTATGCTTGAAGATGAGTAGTGTAAATAAAACTGTACTTTTGCAAACGAGTCGTATCTCATCGCACTGTGCAAATATATTGAATCTCAAAATAACGGAGAGAAGCGATTTGAGAAAAATCTAACTGGTTTGACTTGATTTTCAAGCTGTTTGACGATTCAAAAATCTAGGCAAACTCAAATTCTATACTAGAAACTTGACCTATCAAGTCAATATTAAGTCAAGTACAGAGTAATTCAAATTTACTGCTGCCCATTAGGATCTCGAAAACAATAAGAGATACGAGGTCGGTTAAATCGGGGCAAAGTTGCACATTTTCGAGCTTTGTTAAATGCCGTTTTAAAATATAAAATATTCCGATTACTTTCGAAGATAATTGAAAAAAATCGAAGTTTCCACAAATGGCTTTTATTATTTTTTTAAGTTATTTGAAGAGATTTGTTTTAGTGAATTTCACTTCCTCATGGACACTTTTGTTCCTTTCTAACATGGCGTCGTTAGGTTTTAAATGCAACGTTTCAGAATTTGGGAGCCATCTTCAACTTAATTTGTTTAATTACGGACCTGAATTTATTATTGCATTTTTGGAAAGCTTTTGATTATCTAAATTAAATGCTGTATGATACTTCTAGTAGAAATAAACGTAACAGTACAAAATACATTTTTAATAAATAAAATAATGAAATACTACTCAGACAAATATTACCATGGAAGCAATAAATTAAGTTTCAACAAGACGGCAATTTTCAGAACAACAGTAAAGCAATAAATAATTTATAACAAATGTTCGAAAATACCGCTTTCTAGCGCAGTGCACAAGTTAAATGCGTTAGTGAATATATATTAGCAATAGCAGAGATGGTATCACGACGTCTTAACGTCACAAAGGTGTTCACAATATCTCTCGCATCAAATCGATCGCAATATCTCTTGATTTATTGCAGGTCAGCGTGAATTTTGCTTTTTAGAGTTCCCTCATATGTAGAAGTCGAGGGACGATAGATCCGGAGACCTCGCAGGCCATTGAACTATTTTCAGTTTCCAATCCACTGTCTACGAAATTCTCTGTCCAGAAAATATCTCATGTGTCTTAGATTGTGTGGAGGTGCTACGTCTTGTTAAATTCAGAGAGAGCAAAGTTGTTTGACTATTAAACTGTATGTAAATTTAAACGGGCCTAATACTTCGCCGTTTAAAATCCGGCCCATACATTTAAACCAAAACCCATTTAGTTCCTGATCTGTTCCTGTTCTGGCGCCGATTCTCCATGGCCCAAATATGCTCATTATTCCGATTGAATAATCCACAATTGGTGAATTTACACTCGTCTGTTTATATTATTGAATTGAGAAAATCGTCCCTTAAATCAATTTGTTGTGTTAGCCGATTGCACTAAACTAGATGTCTTTTAACATCCCCAACAACAGCTTCTGAGATACATGAATGTTATATACAGGGTATCCGGAAATTAGTGGATTATATGGTTGAAAATTTTTAAAAAATGCTTATAAACGTATGTCCAAAAATACCTTCTAGAAGAGCTATGGCAAAGGTTTTTTTGCAATAACAGCAAAACAGTAGCAGTTAAAATCACTAAATTTGAAGTGTTGAGGTAAGTTGACACGTCGAAGAAGCTGATAAACCCCGTTTTGCACAATGTTAACCGGCATGCATTTGAGGGGGTTGAGGAAGATTTTGCTGTAACTTCTTTGGACACCAAAAATATGAATAATGCAGGTGCCTTATTTCAGGATATTTTTGATGATATTATATGTTTCACTGGCACGCACAGAATTTCTATGGTGAATGAAATAAAATCGCAATATGTCACGATATTCTTTATTTATGTAATCCATAATGTTTTTTCAAATTCAGTACGCTGTTAATAGTTTTATAATTGTTACAAAACGATTCAGTAGACTTTGACGCCTCAAAACTAACATCTTACGGAGACTTAGTTTGTTGTTTCCATGGTAACATTTTTGCCCGATTAGCGTTTCATTATTTTATTTATTGAAAATGTATTTTCCACTATTACATTTGTTATTACTACAAGTGTGACACATTATTTAATTTGGAAATCAAAGGCTTTCCAAAAATGCAATAAAAAATTCAAGTCTGTAATTAAAAAAATTAAGTTGATGAAGGTTCCCAAATTCCGAAACGTTGTATTTAGAATCTAATAACGCCATCTTATAAAGAAGCAAAAGTACCCATGAAGAAGTGAAATTCATTTAAAAAAATCTCTTCATATAACTTAAAAAAAGCTATTTGTGAAAATTTCGGTTTTTTCGATTATCTTCGGAAGTAATCGGAAGTTTTCAAATTTTAAAACGGTATTTAACAAAGCTCAAAAATGTGCAACTTTGTCCCAATTTAAGCGACCTCGTAACTTTTATGGTTTTCGAGATCCCAATGGTGAGCAGCGAATTTGAATAACCTTGTGTAGCAAAAATGTAAAATTTCCGGTTCTTGCATTCATGCATGCATGTACATATTCTTACCTTTATTGAAATCACCCCGTGGAAACCTTAAAATGACAGTAAGAAATGAAGCGATTACAGCTAATCTAGACTAACTTAAAAATCCTGAGTAGTCTAGATTTTCCATCTTAGCGAACTAACTTGAAATATTTTTTTCCTAAGAGAGAAAACCTTCATAGATACACGGTTTGGTATTCGGCAACCGGTTTATGTGAGATTCATCCCTTAAGGGGACAGTAAAACCTCCCTTCTTCTCCTTGTTTCCACTTGGGACCGCCTTTTGCATTACTTCTAGTGATGAATGGCGGCTGACTCCTCCGTGCTCTCACCCTGTCACTTGATGTTCATTATTTCTCTCTCTTTCTCATTCTTCTCCTTCTCCCTTATGATTTCCCTGACACAATCGCCGATTTTAAACCATATTGAAGTGGCAAATATGGTCTAAAATCGCCAATTTTTGTTGTTATCTGAAAAACGCGAAATTTTAGAAAAAAAAATGTTTCAGTAAAAAATACCTAATTTTTTAAATTCTGCAAATTTGTGGAAAAATGGGTGTTCAACTTAAAAAAACAAAATTGACCTTGGAATGTCCCTTAAATGACCTTGAGTAAAACGTGCATTGGACGTCCCCTTTCATAACAAGCAATGTTTGCTTTAAACTTTTTTTTATTTTAAATTAGGTTTAAATACCTTGTATTTAAAAATTCCTCTCCATACCGGCACAACGTTCAGTATGACCGACTGCAGGACACCGGCCAATATCCTCCTTTCTGTTGACCGTAGAACTGACCAGTCTGTACAGTGCCGTTCTTAATTTGGTAGTTTTTTCTACCAGGTATCCGATGTGGCTCGAAAAACTTAGGCCCTCATCGAACATAATCCCTAGGTATTTTAAGGATTTTTGAGTTTTAATTTCCCTGCTCATTACATTGATTGTCCAATCCCGAATCCCCTTTTTTTTGGTTTCAAAACATTGCTTCTGCCTTGCCTAGCACCAATTCCAAGTCTTTTTCTGTCATCCATTCCGTGTCCTTATGAATACACTCATTCGTTTCAAATTCTATAGTATATTTATGTGCTTCTGTCACTGTCAGAGATATGTTGGCCGCATATGCGCGCGCAACCTCTCTTCCTTCTCCCCCTCACTCACACCCCTATCTTCTTCCTCCCCCCTTCTCCTCATCCTCCTCAGGAAGGTGCATCTCCAGCATCCCGTTGAAGAAGATGTTCCACAGTAACGGATCCCGGATCGAACTCTGTGGTACTCCATCAGTCATCCTGAATCCTTCTCCCTCAATCAGCACGCTTCTCTCAGTCAGGTATGGATTGATCATGTTGAGCGACCTGAAATAACCTGAAGTTTCTATAAGAGAGAATCGTTTGAAGAAAACATTGTGAATTTAGGTTAGTTCAGATTAGTCGTTATATGATTAGCTTTTAATCACAACATTTTGAACTTCCTTTCATCACTAGTCATCGGGAAAGACAAAGATATTTCGAAAGTGTGAGGGTATAGTAAGTAAACTGATTGACACCGGCAATGCAACGATGCCCGATATGCCAATGCGGCAAAGGAGAACTGCACGTGGTTCACGTAATGTAGGGGCACGTAAAATTGTATAATGAATAGGCATATGTTCTTTTATAGACCTCTCGGACAAAACGTTTGCAAGTGACCTTTGTCACATTATAGCAATAGAAAGATATACAGACACAAGAGATTATTTTTTTTATCGACGATTTTTGATTTTGGAAACAACGGATTTATAAACACCAACAGCACTCTTTAATGTTGAGCTATTGGAATTAATTTCTGTTTTTCTCGAGATATTAAAAAAAAATGAGGAAAAAAGTGGGGAAAAAAAGCGTAAAAGTGTGGAATTAACACTGGCAGACATAGGGACAGCTTAATCGTGCGGCCGAAACATGCGATACGCAGGGATGAAAAGTTAGAGAACAGGAGAAAAAGAGAACTTGAAAATGAAAAAAAAATTGATGGGAGAAGCCAGGAGAGAACGAAATGATTTTGATTTCCCAGAGGCGAAAAAAGTCTTAATTCGCCCCTGGACAGATATCCCTAAAATCCCCACTGACTGTAAAAAAAGTCCTCTGTAATTAAGAGCTATTAAAAACTAGCGCAAACACGTCAAAATTTTCTTCAAGTAAAAACCATTCAATAACGGAAAAAATAAATTTAGGACATGGCTCAATCATAAAAGGCCAATGATACTCCAAAGATTGTTAGAGAATGTTTACTGTGCGCTATAGAAATTCTCTACAATACGAAAGTTTTGCAGTTTAGTAAAGTAAATGAAGGTGCAAAACATTATATATCGCTAATGACTTATTCTAAAATTAAACGTTATAAACTGTAGAAAACAGGGGCGTGTGGAACAGAATTTCCTAGTAAGAGACAATGATAACAAATAAAATCAGGGTCAAAAATTACTGGTAGCTACATGAATCAGTTACAATACTCAACAAAATCTATGACTAATCTGACCCGATTTACAAACGAGCACGAAAGTAATAATATATGCAGGTACTTACTGCCAAAAAATGAGTACTATATCTGTACCGTTTCCCAAAGAATTTAACATGCCATTGTATATGCTACGTGACAAATATGCTAAAACCATGCCTAAAAATGAAACAAATTTGACTTCTTAAGTGAGAATTTTCATTATCAAACCTAATGGCTTAGGAGTAAGGTTGCCCTCTAGAAAAAAAAAATGGTGGCGATTAAGATGTGCTTTATGAGTATGATTATACTTCAGTTCGTATTTATGTGCAGTGGAGAAGAAACTAAGAAGAGTGATTGGACTTTGCGAAGTAATTCGAGTTCGGAGAAATTTATTGGAAGAATGATAGAGGAAGGTAAGAATCCACCTATCTATTAATCGACATGTTCACATCAGTTCTAAAAACCAGAAATCACAACCTTTAGGTGCTCTTCCGGAATACCTTAAAATATTCAATTTTCAGCCACTTGTTTCTATCAATTCTGGAATTCCAAAGGCTCAGAGATGAAAAGATGAACTTTGTTCGCAATAACAAAAATTTTTAAATATTTATTTTTGTATATTTATTAATAAGTTTGCTGATGTCTTTAAACATTCAGAACGTCAACGGAAATATTATTCTTTCTTTTTTTTCAATTTAGTACAAATTTAATTTTTTTTTCATTTGTTTTTCTTCGGCCCAAAAATAAAAGTTTTTAAACGGAACGCTTTATATATTTTTGGACATTTATTAACTAGAATTTACAGGATGTAATTGCTGGTAGAGGTCAAGAAAAAATAATAACAAACTCACCAAAAGTCAAAAACATTATTTTCATAACAACAAACATTTCCTAGCAACGAACAAACTTAATTTGATTTCATTTAATAGTTTTTCGATATGCAATAAAGTGGTTTTTATTTTTTTCCTTGAAAACGAAGTAAAATACGAAATAATAATAAGCGGCGAAAACGTTACATTTTTAGCTGCTTAGCCCGAAAAAAATAGAAAACTTTTAAAAAAGTCAGTGGTGTGCATTTTTTTGTCAATATTATTCTAAGAGTTTTATTATATATATTCTAAAACTCTATTAAGTAGGACTGCCCCCCGGAACACCACTGGAACTCGCAATTATCATCTAGTTAGTGCTAACTTAGCGTCTTATTAAAATGAACGAGAGAGCCAAATTTCAACAAAATCTGCAAAAGGATCTTTGAGATATTAATAAAAAATCTTTTTTTTTACCTTTGGCACCTTGTTTCTTGAAAACTAGACTTTCAAGGACACAAGTTTATATGAACTTTTCTAATTGAATTTAGTTCAGGAATGCGCTCTTAAAACTATGGCCTATCATTAAGTAACACCCTGTATGTAGACTAGAGACTCTGAATAAATCTATACGAAATGCAAAAAAATACTTCTGCATTTTAATGATGTGTGAGTTTCAAAGGGGCGTAATTTATGTTCTCTCTATGAATAACTACAGCCAGATTTGAACTTCTTGGACGTGAAAAGAGACCAGAATAAAGGCGGCAATTTTGAAACCCACACATCTTTGCATTTTTTTGAGGTGCGCTTTGAGATTATAATTTTCAGAGCCTCATAGAGGGTTTTCCACAATTTTCCAACAAATATTTCATCCTAGATTCCTCCTTGTTTTTTGTTCGAGCCTGTCGATTTTTAAATGCAACATATTGAACATTTTGATAGCAAACCTCTTTTATAGGCCGCACTCTGGTCCACCATGCGATGAAACGATTCATGATAATACTTCCTGCCATTTTCTTCAAACTGGGAGTCGCATTTACTTTGTTAATTTTGGTGACCATTGCGTCCATCAATAACGGTAAGAAAATTACTACTTTTTCTCTACAATTGTTTCTAATCGTACAAAAACTCTTAAAAATGTCCGAATGATTTTGACCACAAAATTATCTGTTCTGAAAAGTAGAACAAACAGCCTTGAACCACGAAAAATGGGGGCAATCTGCATTTTTTGGGGTTTTCCATCAATCAGAACCGTAACATCTAGATTATCTAAAACCGCTAATTTAAGTGCGCATTTATTAGTAACGCAGTTTGCGTCTGACCGTCAAGACAGCTCATTGATCTAGTCCAAGAAGATTTCAAAGTTCCACACAATAAATGTTTCTAAATTACTTATTGTTCATGATTTTTAGGTTTTATTGGATTCCTCCTTTTGGTTGTGGGAATGAGCAGTGTTCTGGCAAGACTCCAAGAGGCCAGAAGACCACCAGCCAACTTGCCTTATATCGCTCCTTCTCCATATTTTCATCATGTGAATTTTCTGGAGAGAAGTGATAATGCAATGGGAAAAACTGTGACTGATGCTTCTGCTCCACAGCATCCAGGATATCAATACTATGTCGGTGGAAAGCCATACGGTACTCAATTAAGTCAAACTAGTTATGCATCGAAAGTTGCTTAAGTTAAATGTCTAAGATTTAATTAATAATTGAAGATTTTAGTCAGGGGCGTCACATACAGGGGAACTCCTACGTAAGTGCTCCCCTAAATTTTTCGTTTGTGATATTTTTTAATTTTTAAAATCAAATTACTGAATCGCATGTATTTTTAAGTAAAAAAGATCCTCTTATTATATTTCGTTAGGATAGACCGTTTTCCATAAAAATGGGTTTTTATGAACCGATGCACGATTACATGAACATCAAAATGCATCTTAATACACGTAGCAGGTACCCTTGTAATAGAAATATTTTTTTATTAGCCAGCGATAACAGGGCTAATATTATTAAAGATTTATCACATATTCATAACAAATGTTGAAAATTTTCTCCGTTCATCTCAATGCATCCTCTAATATTTTTCATCAGAAATTTCCATATAATAGTACATGGGTTTATAAAAATAAATTTTTTTGAAAAACGGTCTGTCCTAACGAGATTAAATAAGAGGACCTTTTGACTTAAAAATATTCGAGATTCAGTAGTTTAATTTCAAAAGTAAAGAATTTTCACAAACAAGAAAGTTAGGGCAACGTTTACCTAGGAGAACCTTTGTATGTGACGCCCCTGACTAAAATCTGCAATTAATAAGACAAAAAAAGTTTTTCCATTTCAACTTATTGTAGTATACCGAATTTCATAATTTAAACGTAAATCGTTTCGAAAATATTGCCAACAAACCATTTTCAGAGTTCCCTCTTTAAGGGGTTCTACCGCCTTTAGGAAGCAATTTTTGGAGTATGTTTATAAAAACTTTTTTTATTATTTTAATTTCTAGAATCACCTCCCGAAATATTTCAAAGTTACTTCCGGACACCCCGTATGATCAAAGAACTGTAATTTGACTATAAGGGAGCATTGGCTACTTGATAAAAAACTAAAAAATATTTTGTAGTCGTCCTTATAGGAAACTCATCAATGATCAAATTGCTTTGGAAATGGTTCTTGTAGACTGTAGACCTCAATAATCATGTAAATTATGCATGATTCATAAAGAGAGTTTTCGCATATGATCGCCTATATAGAAATCACGTGTCTGCAAGCAGCAACAAACAACGTAGAATTTACTGACCTAATTACCCACAATTTATTATTTAGACTGTTAATTCGATTCTTCATTAGATTCGTATCAGTACCATTATTGAAATTATTCAATAATGTTAGCGAAAGAGACTAATGCAATATGGAGATTAGCAATAGCAGCAGTAAACTATTAATTTAATTATTACTATAGTAGTAATAAGTATGGTCTGCGCATGTGTAGCTTCTGAGATATACATAAGTCGTTAGATAGTTCAGAAATATAATTCCATATTATATTTATAACAGACTTTACATTATATGACAATGAAAAATTTTAATATTAATACTAGAAAAACTACGTTACAAAATGATTGGCCAGCAAGTAAAACACGTTTTTTTTTAACTAGACCGGATATTTTTTTAGCGATGAACTGTTTTCTATCTGCAGTTGATTACATGTCGAAAGTATAACATACGAAAGCTGACTAACATACCTGAACGCATTAATGGAACGTTTATTTAATGATACGCTGGTGCAAGTGTGTATATTATCGAGGAAGTACAATAAATCGTGGTTTTTAGGCAATTTTCACGTTATTTATTTTTCGTAAATTTCATGTAAAAAGTGAATGACCCCTATAACGATTTCTTGTGATAATTGAAAAAATTTTAAAGCATTCTTGGAAACTTCTTGACCATTTCCCCAACACGTCCACTGGAGACCTGTTAAGATTTTAGGAGATTTTTAATGGATTTTTGGAAGTGCTTGTAATTAGCGTTCGAATAATTTTACAGATATTTTTGGCATTTCATGTTTTAAAAATCACCAATTTTTCTGTCACGCCAAACTAGTATCGCCGTATCCATCATCTACAGGGTGTCCATCTAAGAACCCCATGGACTTCTATGAGTTTATTTCTGATATCATAAAAAATCAGTTATGGGGATGTATATGAGGCCAATGAGGGAGAATTTTAAAATTGGCGATAACTCTACAGGATGTCCCAAAAAGGCAGGGCGTCATAATATGGTATAATTTTTTTTATAGAACCACCTGCATTTTTTCATGTAACATAATCCTCTTTTGATCCTGTGTTAGCTCCTAAATGGTTTTTACCCCGGGATGCAGTGACTCGAAGCTATGACATTTTAAAAGAAATTTTGGACCTTTGCAGTGCTTCATAAAAATTAATATCGGAATTAGCTTAAGTTAAATTTCGATAATTTTAGGATGGATTCTCATGAGAGGACCACCTTAGTAGACATGAATACTTATTTAGCCAAAAATCTATAGAGGGTGCTCACGATGAATCAACAAATGTAGCTTTATCTTTGTTTGTTGCAATGCGACTTGCGCGCCTAGTTATCCCGTTTTCGGGCCAACCTGATGAGACGTTGACACATATTTTCGGGAATTTTTAATATTCAATTGTCAAAATTTTTAACGGTAAATTTGCTTCTTGTGCGTTTATTGTTTTTCGATTTTTTTTTTTAGTTTATTTTCGTTCGATCTATTGATGTTCTACATTAAAATCTGTTCTTTTAAGAACAAGTATGCGAAAGAGTGCCGAAACATTTAAATAACTGATGTGAACAACTCGTTGCGTCTTTAATCCATTATTTCGAACGGGAGCGAAATAACAACGGTCCTTCATTGCCTTTAATCGCTGCGCGAGAGGTCAGTTTATTCTAGTATATTATTAAAATTGAAAAGTTAATTCAAAAAGTGGGTAAAAAATGTTCCTGAAGCGTGTAGCTGCAGCACTTAACTTGGGACATTCTACTGTTGCGACAATTTCCAAAACAATGAAATCTGGCGAATCACTCAGATCAATCAAAGAAAAGCGTAGTAGAATAAAGAAAGTGACCCAACCATAGACATTGACGAAATTCGTGATACTATTTGTGACTTATATAAAAGCCATAAGTTTAAGAAACTTATTATTATGCGTTGCGTCTCCGCCAACCTTAATTAAACCACTAAACTCACCGCTAATTTTTGAATTCTGGGCAAATAGTATATTTTACATTTAACTTAATAATAGAATGTAAATATTAAGGAAAACAAGTTACGTTAAATAGTCTTTTAGATGAAGTTAAACGAAAAGAACTGTTCAGTGACTGTCGTTCATCACTTCGCATTTTACTAAATGAAATCGCTTTCCAGTGGCTAAAATACTCAAGAAGAGGACTCATGGAACTTCCAAACGTAGCGGTAAAGCGTGTCGAATTTTTACAATCCTATGTGCATTAAAAAAAAGAAAATTTACGGCAATTCGTTTTGTTAGAGGAAACGTGGATTTTTCAGAACGGAACAATTAGTCATTCCTGGCAAGACAAAGTAAAAAGTATTAGAAAGAAAGCGTGTTTTACCCACAGTAAAGCAAATTTTATTTAACAACTAAAATATATTTTTTATTCAGATATATCATTCTCTATGCTGGAACTGAAAACGGTTTTGTCGAAGGTGCAGAAGCTGTAGTTTCGTCAAAAATGCAGCTCACATTGTCACGGTGAAATGAATAGGGACGATTGTCTAAAATGGTTTGAAGATTGTTTGCTAAAAAATTTAACTCAACCATCAATTATTATTATTGACAATGCTCCATATCACAACATTCCGTTAGAGAAAATACCAAATGGAGCATGGAATAAAGCCAATATTCAGAATTGGCTGTACACATAAAATATCGCATATTCAGCAAATTGTATGTTTAAAAGAGAACTTTTAGACATTGTAGCTGGGTAAACATAAAATTTAAAAACAGTATTATTGGTGTTTTAAACATTTATATTGCAGGAATAAATCTCCAAAAAAATACGTTGTTGATAATGTAACGGGAAAATATGGACATACGGTCTTGAGACTTTCACCGTGACATTGCATTAAAAATGCAATTGAAAATATATGGGATATTGGGAAAAATTACTATAATTGACATATTGGTCGAGATGGTAATAAGGAAATGATTGTCTTAATATATGTGACATGAAGCACTTGGAAGAATAACTTCTGAAATCTGAAAGAAAAACAGTTGTACATACTGACAAAATTATTAATTAGTGGTATGAAAGGGAGCACATTCTGGATCGAGATGAACTCTTACCCCTAATTATCAGTGTAAATGAAGATAGCGACAGCTGCAAAAGTGATTTACTGTTAGGTTCTTAGAAAGAAACTAAATTAAAAATATGTTATTGCTTTTTTAAAGTTATCTAACCCACTTTAAGCAAAAAGTATTAAAGTAACTTCCAGGTAACTTCAGATTACTTATTGCATAATGTTCGCATACATATCTATTATTATTGAAATTCAGTTTAATCCGAAACTCTCCAAAACTACGTCAGGTTTGGTAACACTGCTTATATTGGTGTGATGACGTCAATGTGCTTTTATAATAAACGGATTATATTTAAATGATACTTTTGAACTTACGTAGCAAAAATAGGGAAAAGATTCGTGGATGATAATGCTCGCCCACATAGAGCAAACATAGTGGATAATTTTTTACATGATAGTAGAATTGAAAGAATGGGCTGGCCTGCAAGCTTTCCCGATGCTAATCCTATCGAGCACGCACGGGATGCTCTAAAAAGACGAACCACGATGAGGAATTTGCCGTCATTACCGATTCCTGAACTTCAGATTGCCCTTCGTGAAGAATGGAACCAGATTCCTCAAGAACTCTTTGCAAATTTACCAAGATTAATGCCATCAAAATGTCGAGCGATCCTAACCGTTTAAGGAGATCATACGCATTATTAAAATAAGATTTCTATAATTGTTTAATTAAAATATTGCTTTTGAAAGCAACTGTTCAGTGCATTCGTTCATTATGTGCAGCTCCAACAATAAACTTACTTAAATTTTCTCACATGACTTTAAACATGATGCATTACCATTAATTTTAAATGTTCAGCATATTTATACAATGAATTTATGTTATGTCACAGATTAATCAGGAAAATTGAAAATATCCGCAAATTATGTTGAGCAGTGTGCATAACTTAGTTCCCAGATAGGCAGGTCAGCTTCTTTTAAGTCTCATACGACAATGCAAATTATGCAAAATTGATTAATAAATTTCAAAATTCATGAACTATCCAAGAAATAAAAACTTATGCCACTGTGCAGACAGTCAAACTCCTATAAATTGTAAATAATTTAATTTTCCTGATTCACGTCAAATCAAATTTTCTGCTTAACAAAGAAACCCACAACTAATTCCGCCTCTCGTCCGGTAAGGAAGAGCGAGAGGCGAAGTGAAGAACTGGGTTACCAGTGGGTTAGGGTGTCAGTCTAGTATGAACGCAGTCAATTCAAGATAGAAATAATGCAAGAACTGTCGAGTGGTTTAGTTCTTAGCTTGTGTTTATTATTTGTGCGAGCGTTATCAACTAATAAAAATACCACCAGTGATACCTTTTTTCAGTCCTCATTCTCCATCACCCCCGCTACAGACCTGAACATCAAACTCACGCAAAAAATCCTTACTATATCCCTGAAAATTAGAAATGAATCTGAAGTAGCCAGGGGTCTCATGGATCAAGCTCAGAAACTCATGATGCCCTCCGAATCTCCCATGATGTCGTACGTGCTGACGCCAGCCCTCACACTTGCAGGAATAGTGCCTTGGGTGGTACCGGGACTCAGTATTGCAGCAGGATTTGTTCAGTTCATAAATCAGATGGCATTCACAACAGGTTTATCTGCTTTGGTGAGGAGTTATATCTTTGATCAGAGACCTGATGAGCATGTGGTGTACGTGAATCATGGGTATGGGGACAAAGGGCACAGTAAGCAACATTTAAAGATGTATTAGTATGAAGTCATGTGGTGCATCGGCAGATTTTCAGTTATTCGACAAAATAACAAAATAATCGTAATGTAAGAGTGATTTTTAAATTGACCATGTCGTCAGCCTTAGATGCGTGTATTGCGTGATTACACTGAGTAGTTAATTTACTTAGGTACAATTGTATGATAAAATAAATAAAAATAATAAAGGATCGTTTAATGGAGAATTATTTCTACTGTCGAAACTTTAATTCCTCTTCCGATCTATGCAAGTACTTTAAGCGAACTTATCACACCCATTCAATACCTATTATTTCTAAAAAAGAACTAAGTTTTTGATCTCTATACCAAACGTTCCTACAAAGCAAAAAACTCCCTGACCACACCGTCTTGGAAAAACCCAAATTTTCCAGGTGACGCTTTTAATTCAATGGAAACTGTAAAAAACCACCGAAAGCTAATCTTTCTCCATTTAACCGACTTCGTAACTCTGCTAGTTTCCAATATCTCTTCACTAATCATAAAAAACTCACTCTATATACAGTGTGCTCCAATTAAAAGGAGCTACTCCAAATATTTCTTATACTGTCGTGTTTGGAGAAATTTCTCGAAACAAGTCGATTGATTTCCCTAGAGGGACATGTTTTGACATACACTTGATACCTGAACCAGCAACCCCCTAAGAGAAGGGGTTACAATTCCTCAAATTTGAATAGGGAAGAAAGATCGCATGACACCTAGTTTCAAAGATTTTGGAACCCTCTTTACATCAAGCTATGGTAAAAGTACTTTTGACGAGTTATTTTTGCAAAAATTAAAAATTAATTTGTTATCGTTAAATTCACTAGGAAGAAAACAATCACTTTGTAAATTATCTATTTATTACTTCTGAGTTTTAACAACTTCAATGCAAAAGTTACTATATAGGTTTGTGATTTTCTACCAGATAGGGCCTAATTTTTATTCATTGTGAGTAGATTTGAAATGCAAACACGGTATTTTCAATTCAAGAACGTGCGGAATTAGTGGATTTCTACATGTTAATCAAATGGCAAGTGTGCAAAAGCTGTTGCAGGAATATTTAATCAGCATCGTCCTGATGAGTTTGTTCGTCACAAGTACGTATTGTCACCGAAAGAAAAATTTAGAGAAACAGTTTACAACCGTGAGCACCACCCAGTAAAGGTTGTTAATAACGACGCTACTTCAGTTGGTGTTCTGGGCTACGTTGCTTTAATACGCAATCTATTTGAAGATTGTCACAAGCATCTCAAGCTAGCAGATCATCTATTGCCAGATTTCTTGATAAGAATAAATTTTTAAGGAGAATTTAACAACGCATCATTCTTGCACTTATTGCAAAACGAAATAGTTCCATTAATAGCCGCAATTTCTCTTGGAGGAAATAGGGAACAAGTAGGCAATAATATTTAGTTCCAACAAGATAGTACATCACCACATTATGCTATGGTTGTGAGAGACTATCTTTATGAGATTTTCCCTGGGAGATGGACTGCTAAAAGGGGCGCAATAGAAAGGCCGCCACGTTCTCCAGATCTTACGGCTCTCGATTTGTTTTTGTGGGGTCACTACAAAAATAGACCACAAAATTTAGATAATTTACATCTTATAATAGAATTCAAACAGAATTAGAACTAATAACTGAAGCAACACTGGATAGTTACATAAAAGAGTTCGAGAAACAACTGAGTCATTGCCAAATTGTTTCTGGACCGCAGTTTGAACATTTATTGTAGGAATTTCGGTTTTGCTTAATGTGATAGTGAGTTAAGTTATTTTACATCTAATAATTTTATTTTTTAAGGAGACTGTAGATCCAATTTTAGTTCTGACTATACCGTTACATCCCTTATTGAATTACCATTCATTTCATATACTATAACGGGTACCTTTCCATTTGAAAATAAAAAGATAGTAGGGGTAGCTGGATAGGGGTGAAAAACTTGGACATCGAAAATGATGCATTAAATGCCTTTTTTAAATGAAATTATACGTGTTTAAGAGTTTTTAAAAAATGTCATGTTTATAACAGTTACAATCATGCTGCAATACTTTTTACAAGCGCTGTATCTTAAAAGCCATGTTGGGCACTAACTATTCTTAACTGGTTTCGCCCTGTATGCTGAAACTTCTCAAATTAACTGAAAACGCAGTACTACGAGTATAGTTCGTTGCCAAACCAAAATACCAGGTTCTGCCACCAGAATTAGCAAAACCCTATTTACCATTTGATACATCAATATTTCATCCAGATCGATCTGAGGAGGGTGTTTCCCACTTTATTATGACTGAAAAGTTTAATAGATGGCGCCCTTTGGGCCGAATCCAGAGTATTGGCTGAGCAATGTTGTCAGCAATAACCGATTCGCTAGACAGTTACGATTTCCTCGTTATGTCCCTTACAATGATTATTTGGCCTGGATTTGTTCACCTGAATTCAATAATCCCAAAAATATTTCAGTTACTGATCAATGAACATAAACTGAGTATATTTGATGACCATTTTCCGCCCCCTTGGGGATATTCACACCCACACGTGGCAACGCAGCTCTCTCTCACATGTCGGACGAATTTCATCCCTTCCGCCCTTAAAAAGCGTCCAAGGCTAATAAAGTTAAATTTTTAATTGTAAATAGTGGTAGAATCGGGTCGTGCCAGCTTCACATCCGGTAAATATTTGAAGTCGGTGTCATTCGGACTGAAGTCGCTTTTACAGCTTTCTGGATAGTGCATGTTGTGTTGTGACCATTCCAGATATTGATTTGTTTCAATTAAGGGTAAGGACGTTTACATTGAGTCTATTTTCGTAATTTTTATGAGGACTTTTGCTTACTTATGAGGACTGAGTTAAGTATATCTAGTATAGATGAGGAATCTAAATTGCACAGTATTCTTTCAATCTATAATATTTTCTTTAATTACCTTAAATATTTATAAAAATCATAAAGTAATTGTTAAACTAACTGCTAATTTGTCGTATAAAGAAAATCTTAAGTTTGTAACAGCAGAGAATCAATATCCTTTTCCTAGGTGACTGTAACTAACTAGATTAAGGTGTATAAGTACTGTTTCCTATACTTTCATGCAAAATATGCAGTCCATTTGTTTTAAACATTAAAAGAGAAATTTCTTGCAGATGATAATCTAATCATGAAGGCTCATCACATGGATTATGGCTGAAAGCAACTATTAGGTAAGAATTAAAAAAGACATATACAACATACCGTTATCTACTTGAAAATACATTGCATACTACTGATAGTATACTATGTATTTTCAAGTGGCATATTATCATTACAGTCTTTATGCAGTATTAATGTTTATTCGTTTTTTAGAATATTCAAACATATAAATTTCCAAGACTGTAATCAGATTTCTGTAGAGTGTAAAAATATAATATAATTATAATATAATAAGTGAAACATCATACACACAAATACTATGTTTTATTACAGATATAAATGGAAGATAACTATATTCAAATTCAAACACCTAGCCAATATTTAGGTAAGTGTTGTATGAAAAATTTCTGCCTTGACAATCTGGTGAAGGAAATTTTAAATTTAACAACAGTAATTGATAAGATCACTATTATACTAGTTATTATTGTAATACTTTATTCTATATACGAGCCGCAGCTGTACAGAGCTTTAGGCTTATCTGTATTTCCTTGCTTTTTGGCTTGAAAGGCCTTTTCTCAATTTCAACTTCCTTATCAATATGAAAACTAACCTCACCGGTAAATTCCATGTTATTTTTTGGAAATCCTTCCATTCTACAATACGCGGTTTTGAGTAGACTTTTGTAGAGTACAAAGCTATCCGTTCAACGGTTCTAATAAAATATTATAAGAAGAAAGCGTCTTTTGGGATGGACATCAGTATATAAAAATTGGTCAATGAGGCATGTGTCAAGGGCGTCATTTAAGCCAAGATTTGGCTTTGATCTCTGGTCAAACCGTTTGCTCCTATTTGAAGATAACTAATCGTGTAAAATCTATCAGGCTTGAAGTTTCCTAAACGTGGACTCGTATATCTTGCATAATAAATAAGCCAATGTTTATGCATTATGGAGTATCTATGGATAAACGCGCATCTTCTGCAATTTGTGAATTATGAAAAGTAAAGTTACCAAGCCAGGGCATACAGAAGCAAAACAGTTAACGATATTCCAGCATTCTAATTTAAACAAAAAACTGATTAAGCTCGATATAATATTACTTCAAAGGTAACTTAATAAAGAATTGCAAAAACGCAAATAAATAAAATCTCTCCGTTTTCGACAAAAAAATTGAATTTTTACAAGAAAAAAAAATTTAATAGAAAACCGTTGTTTATTAATTAGGATAATGTGTTTATCGACAGTTTAAATAAAACGTTACGAACTTATTGGCGAGAATATTTCGCTACTCGTGGTGCATTTAGATTAAAAACATTTCCAGCGAGGGCACGGGAATATTACCCGAAAATTAACCAATCATTTTTACAAATTAATGTTGCCATTTATTTTACATCCTGTTTAGGTACTTATTACACAAATAAACCCAAAACCAGATGCATCCCTGTAGCATCTTGATCTGTGGATGATGGGTCACTAATACTGCTTCCTGCCTTTTCCTTTAAGACCTTTGCACATGGATACTTAATATACAGGGTGTTTTTAGCTGAGCGCCCATTAGAAGTATTGAGAGACCCGTGAAAGCTAGACAATTAAAATTTGGTATGCAGTCATTTGAGCCTAAAATCTATTGATTGAAAATATTTTCAAAACGGCGGCATTTCCGGAAGTATCGGAAATTAATAGCAACTTAGTTATTTTAAATGGATTGACTATGTTTCTTATTTTTTTTAATGATTCCATGTTGAATTTCAGATCAACCTTATGTAACATACTGCTAACTTAAAATGTTAACTTTCGAAGATAAAAATTATTTTATGTCGAAATTGACAAAAATCTTCTGTGTAATAAAAATTTGTTATAATGAAATTAACAAAGGTAAAACAACAAAATTTTGCCATTAAAAAATCAAAACACTTCATTCTTCTTAATTTAAATTCTGATAATCATTTATGGGTGGTATGTAAAATAAATTAAAGTAAGCCAATATAAAAATGCTGAAAAGGCTTTTTCTTTAAATGAGACACCCCATATTTTATTATATGGGTGAAAAGGTGATTTCATTCTACATGCAATCATGTAACATGAACATTTTCCTGTTCTTATATAAGAATTTTTTTGAGTTATTTGAGTTTTAACCCAGTATACTTACTGGCAAAAAAATATTTGGAAACAAAAAGTAGACATTTTGAACAATTATTAAAATAATATATTTATTGACATGTAGTTAAGGATCTCATAGCACCAAGCGACTGTTTTGAACATATATTTCTTTTGTTTTCAAATTTTAGACTCAAATAACTTAGAAAAATTGTTATGTAATAATAGGAAAATGATACATGGGCGAATGCAAAATGCAATGGTCTTTTAACCCATGTAATAAAATATGAGGTATCCCATTTGAAAAAACTGACTTAAAAAAAAAAAATAAATAATATAACAGTATTTTTTTTAAATGAATTCTTTTAATTCACTTTTAAATGACATATGTACGTATATATTAGATACTATCATACAAAAGTTTAGAAGCAGTTGAGGATTTTAAAAATAAAAGTAGTTTTAAGAAGGAAAAAATTATTATTTTTTAGTTAAACAGTGTACAGGGTGTTTCAAATCAAGCGGAAACTATAGGGATCTCGGAAAATATTAAAGATACGAGGAAGTTTAAATTATGGCAAAGTTATGTATTTTTATGCTGAATAAAATGTCGTTTAAAAATCCTAAAAATTGCGACTGGTTCACAAGATATACGAAAAAAAACCGAAGCTCTGATATTTTCATTTTGCTTCCTTCTAACGTTATTCCTATAAATATCGGAAAGCGAATGAAAGATTATTAGAGCTTCTATTTCTGATGGAGAAGATAACAAAATCAGACATTATTTCCGATGTTTCGTCATTTCGTCTTTGGTTTTAATATAAATCTGTATATTTTACTGCAGTTTTCAAATTTGAAAAATATTAATTAAAAGATAACAGAGGGTTATCAATTTTATTTATATTAATAATAATATTAATTCAATTAAACATTTAAAACATATTTTAATTAATATTATTAAAATAATGAAAAAAATTTATAAAAGGTATTCGAATTAAAAGCCATTCGCTTCGATACATTTTACACTCAGTTTATGTAATCTTAATATCGCACATTGAATAGATCGATGGGGAAGTGCTGTTATTTCTCTCATTAAATTCAATTGTAATTCATTAATATTATTTGGAATTTCACGGTATAAACGGTTTTGAAGGAATCCCCACAGAAAGTAACCCAGGGGGTTCAAATCAGGACTTCTAGCAGGCCACCTAACAGGTCCCTGGTTTCCAATCCATTGATTTGGAAAAATCCTATTTAAATAATTTGTTACCTCTCGTCCATTGTGTGGAGAAGCACCGTTATGTTGCCACCATTACTGTGGTAGAATAATTAACGGTTCACCTTCAAATTAATCCAGAATATGACGTAATATTAGTTCTAAATATCTTTCGGATGTAAGGGCCGTCACATATTATAGGGCCAAGAATTCTATTGCACCACATACCGGCCCAGACATTAAATGACACTGGCCCTTGTGGTCGAACTTCTACATTTTGCCTCGGATTTTTAATCGACCAATGATGCTCATTATGTCTGTTAAATATTCTGTTCGTCGAGAAGGAGCATTCATCGGTCCAAATTGTATTTGACTAAAGCTGTTATCTTGAGTAATTTTATTTTAAAGCCTGTGACAAAAATCTAATCTTCTAATGTTGTCACTCGGCTTAAGTGCATGGCTTGTGTGAATTTTCTATGGTTTATATTTATTAGGACGCCATATTCTTATTCTAGAAATTTGCAATTCCATTTTGAAACGCCTAAGAGACCTTCGGAAGGCATTGTTCACCTTTTAAACAATTTCAATCAACGAAGAAATATAATGTTTACAACTTTGAAAATTTACCGCATTTAAAATAAGTTCTTCTTCATGTGGATCTCTTCGATGATCATAATTATTTATGGATTTATTAAAACTTTTAAATTCCATTAAATTTTTATCCAGTTTAAAAAACAACCATTGATGAGGGTGCTCTCGATTGAAGTACTGGTTCAAATATCTTTGATTTGATATTCTAGAATTTCTATTAGAAGAGTAATAAATTTGTAACATATCACGTTCTTGTAAATGTGAAAACTTTGAAAATACCATTTTTCATTGGTCGTAACGAAGTTTTAAAATGAAAAAATTAGTAAAAATAGATAAATAACTTTTTTGGCAAATCAGACATTATAATTTAGCGTGTTTTGTTTCACAACCACCTAAGCCCTAATAATCTGTCAATTGCACAGCATCGTTGCAGCTGTCAAAATATTCAAATTTTCCCGAATAATTCGGAAACGGTAATTTTTAAAGAAAGGGTACCTTAAATAAACTGACCTTAAAATTTAACGAGAAATTCTAAAATGGAAAAAATTAGGGGGGTTCCATTAAAAAAAATTAATTTGTGGTTGTCACACTGTTATGGCGGACCCTGTAGATTTGAAAATAATTTTAAAACGGTTTATACGGAGCTTTATAATATTTATCGGAGTAACGTCAGGAGGAAGCAAAATCGAAATATCAGAGCTTCGGTTTTTTCGTATATCTTTGGAACCAGTGGGAGTTTTTCGAATTTTTAAACGGTATTTTATTCAGCATAAAGATACGCAACTTTGTCATAATTTAAACATCTTCGTATCTCAAACGGTTTCCGAGATCCTCATAGTGGCCTCTTGATTTGAGACATCCTGTACAGAATGATAATACAATATAGCAATAAAGTGTGCAAAGAAAATTGAGTGGAGTTTTAAAATAAATTTACTACATAAACAAGGAAAACTTACAGAATCAGAATTATAGCTTGGATTCATCAAAAGGACCTACTCTGTTTTTTATTGCTACTTCGCTAATTTTCGGCATTTTTAAAAATAATTTTGTGAAATATGCGTTTGGCAGCTATGTTCGCTCATCCTCTAAATAGGATCAAAGTTGATTCGAACTAGACGAAGAACGATTTTTAACTCTTCTGTCCAACTCTTACCATGCCAACTCGACTGGTGAATGATTTGGAGACAGCGATGGCCATTTCATAATTTCAACGATTTTTGCTTCTTTTAGTAGTTCTAGATAACATGTACAAAATTTTGAGAAGTATTTAGGGTCGTCGTCTTGCTGGAAAACAAACGGTCATCCTGTAAGATTTACGCCAGAAGGAATCCCTCTCGAAGGACTTTTAAATATCCTTCTTTTTTTAAGATTCCTTCAATTTTGTAGAGAGGACCAGTTTGTCCTCCCCCAAAACACCCCCAAACCATCACGCTGCCTCGTTCGTGTTTAACGGTTGGCATTGTACACACTTCCGACGCCCTTTCTTTGCTAGATCAGTGGATGAGTACTCTCCTATTGGACCAAAAAAATTTGAAATTTTGATTCGTCCACCCAAAAAACATTATTCCATTGGACCTGAGTCCAGTTTTCTGCCTCTTAGTCCATTCGAAGACTATCAGCAAGAAGGCGTCTCTTGACAGTGGTTGCGGAGACTGCTCTCTTCCGTCCTTCATTGACCTTTGGAGCAATTTGGGGTGCAGTATAACATAGATTACGCTTGGACGTGACTGTAATGAAGGCGTCTTCACGATGAGTAGTAGGCTCAAGTGATCCGCTTCTTTTTCTATCATAATTTAACCTTGTGTTCTTTTTTCTGACCAGATTGTTGTCAAGACCTTTAGACGATATTTTAAGTTTTTTTGCAATTTCTCACTGTGAATGCCCTTTTTGGCATAGGGCACATATTGCACTGTGTTGTTCTAATGTTAATTGCTTCTGTTTTGACATTATATTACATTTAAAAACGGAAATACTGAGGTGCTGTTCCAATAATCGGTTAAGAGCAACTGAAGAAAAAAAAATGGATATCAATATGGTAAACGGAAGTTCTTTGGGCGGCTGGTAACGCATAAAAGGCAAAAAAACTCCTGACACGCCAGTTGAAGAAAGTGAGAGGGGATTCAGTTTGATGTTGTGTTGGATTAGGTTTTTCGCTGTTTACATTTTTAACGCAATAATTCTTACACATACATATTTGCATTTCCCTCTTTACCTTGGTAATTACTAATATTATAAGGAATCAGCATGAATTGAAAAAAAATTCAAATGGGGATCAATAAATGTACAAAACTGAATTATTTTTAAAAAATTCTAACGTTTCGAAATTTTTGGACGGCAGTGTATAGGGTGTAACTTAAGTGATGTCGTGTAAATGTAGTGTAAAAAATCGATTTTTTAATAAAACTTTGACACCCTGTATCTCGAAAATAATACAAATTATGACATATGCTTATATGAACATTTTTTCATAAAATATGACAAGGAATGACCCCTTAAAATTAATGATATCACTTAAATTACACCCTGTATATCTGAACTAAAGAGATTTTACATATTTAGCTGATTAATATTACTAATCGCCATTTTTTCTATTTAAATTACTAATTACATATTTATTACTAAACTAACTAACAATTATAGAATTCTAAAGTATAGAAATTATTCTAAACTAAAATTGAAGCTTATTATAGGAAATTTTCCACATGGCTACCTCTATTTGCTATGCATGTGGTATATACATACATATGTCAGATTAGGTTTCTTTTTTAAGAAAACAAAGCAAACGTAAATCTCTGGAATACTGCTTTACGTTCAAGAATCGAGAAAAAAATGTTCCCTAACACAATGCATCGTAGCCCTCCTCCCGAGCGTATATGTTTACATTAAAAAGAATTAATAAACAATATTCCATCATTTTTCCCACACTTACAAACACTCCATCATTTTTTTCATGCTTACGTTAAAACGAATTTATAAACAAACCTCTGTCATTTTCTTTATGAAAGCTCCTACATATTTCCTCTAATTTCCTTGTCAACCTTAATAGCGCTTAATCAGCTAAGTATGTAAGATCTCTTCAGTTTAGATATGCAATATACAGGATGTCTGAGTAATTCTATATCTCCGTTATGGTTAGAGATACTCGAAAATGTTTTGGGGACAAATTGTTTGGTTTAATGAAACGCATTATGTGATGGGACTTTACTGTTTTTACTACTTCCGGTTATACCGGAAATCAATGTCGACTTCCTTATTTCAAATGAACACCCTATATATTTTTGCATTTTTAGATTTCACACTTTAAAGTTATTAAATAATTATTAGGTTTCCCTATTCCTAGACCTTACGTTTAAACGCAATATGTGATTTTGATGATCTTTCGAGGTGTTAGCACAACTTTCGTGGGTCGAACATTTCGCATAGCGAGATGAAAATTGGGCGAATGTGCTCTTCACTGAAGAATCTCGGTTTGGAATTTATTCTGACTTCAAAAAAGTTCACGTGTGGAGACAGCCTAACAATGCAAATCGTCTCCGCAATGTTTAGGAAATGCACTTTTTTTGAAGGGGGATAATTATGGTTTCGGGCGGAATCAAAATGGGGGGAAGAACTGATCATATTCTATTGAATAATTTTTTAACTGGCAGATTATATGTGGATCAGGTACTGAAACTTGTCATTCCATATGCAACAAGTATTGGTCCCAGCTTTGTTTACATGCATGATGTCAGACCACGCACATCAAGAGTTACAATGGAACGTTTGGAGAACGACATTATCGATGTGTTAGCATGGCCAGCACAGTCCCCAGATTTAAACCCTATTGCGCACATCTGGGATATGCTTCAAAGAAGAGTTCTTTATATGGATAGCCCAAGAAATGATAGAAGAACTCTTTTTAAGGGCTTCAAGGTTATTCAAGGCTTCATAAGTTATTGAGCTATCGGTATTTTTTGTTTTGTCAAAATTTGAATTTTGGAACATTTTTTAGTTTTCGTGCATTTTAATACAATTTCAATGTTTTCCTGTTATTTTTTTGAAAATTACATTTTTTTGCAATTTATGCTTTTGTTGCATTGTCAATTTTACATATCCATACTGAAAAACATTGAATTGAAAATTAAATGTAATTTACAAGCATATTTTCATAATATCCCTAGACATAGCGGTTGTGTATAAATTGTAATCAATGGAACCACGAATTGCCAACAATCTCCCTCAAAGTGCCCTGAGATAAGAAGAAAAAATCACTAGAATTGAAATACCTTCTTTGCAAATCTCCCTTTACAATAAGGTTTTCTTTATCTCCAAAGTCCCCCATATCAAGCTTCCAACCGTAGTGATCTTTGTTATTAAAATCACATCTCCCACATCGAGGACTCTTTATTCGGACACACACAGCAGCATATGAGGCCTAAAATAATTTTAAGTATTTTTGGACTCGGAAATAAGAGCACAGGTTCCAGTTCCAGTTAAATCAGAAGCCGCTGTATATTTATCATCCAAGATGCAGCTCAGACAAACGTTTCCATTCCAAGCAGCGGTAGTATTGGGACAAGACAACAAGAATAAACCATGTGAATAAACAACTCGTAGAGTTCGATGTTTTGATAAATAGAGCAGAGTTGAAGATCTTAATTTTAGATTATGAAGTCTCCTGCATTTGCTCAAATAATTCCACAATTTAAGTGAGTGCATAAAGTCGTGCGTATTGCAACGAAAAATTAAGAATTACGGGACAAATGTTAGCTCCAGTTTATTTTTCACCTGCAGGAAATTAGAAAATCAAGTAAAAACAGTTATTACTGTTCACGTCGAGGAAAAACTATGAAATGTCTTTCTGCTGCTGTTCTACCGACAAACGACTTTCTCTTGAACGAAGATATTTTCTCAGAACTCTCTACATCATTCGTTTTCTCTAAATTCTCAAAGCGCAGACCTTTTTCAGCGATTTTTTTCTTTTACCTGTAATCTATCACGCCGATTCCTTCCCAATTTCAAATACTTTTAATACTGATAATTATCAGTATTAAACTTATTAGAATTACACTTATTTGAACAAATAGGGAATAGATAGTTAGCATCGTAACTATTTAATTCATACTGATTTAAAAAAGCTTGAACTTTCTAGCTTATCTCACTTATGATTTTTAGACATTTTGAAAAGTACCAAAAAATATATCGCGTCTCATTCAGGGTTTCCAATTGATTTTTATCCCATTCTACGCCACTGTATAACACACGCGAGACAGTAAGTGCCAAATTACAGGACCGTACTTTCCGCGACGTTTTCAACGCGACGATATTTCCGATGAGTTTGCCGCAATAAAACATGAAGAGTTTGTTCTATTAAGCAAATTCTTACAAAACAAAAAGATTTTTATGGTCCACTGATAACTCTTTTCAGTTTTCATACATGTCCATGGCCACTCCTTCCGACAGTTTACTTTTAGCATCCCTACTGCTATATGCTTCAATTTTAACATCATACAGGGTGATTTATTAACAATGGGACAACTGAAAACTGGAGATACTACATATTCAATGGAGAAAATATGCCTTATCCGAAAATTGATAGTTTCGGATTTATAGGGTGCTCCATTCACAATTTACCCCTCATCTAGTTTTTTTATTGTTAACATTAGAATAAGGTTCAAACCGGGACTCCCGTTCATTTTATAAGTAGAACTTAAAAATGGCCTTATTGCTCTCCCCCGCACGTGACAATTTTCTCATTTCAGATGGAACTCCTCAATTTTTTTGACGTTTTTGGATATCTCGACAAATTTTAAGGTCGGTCTATGTAAGGTGTCTTATCTGTAAAATCTACCTTTTTCAAGTTATTTCGGAAATTTTAAAAATTTTGACAGCTGCAAGGTCCTACGGAAATCGGTGTTGTTTCCTAACTACTGCAAATTTCGGAATTGGCCTTTTAGAGCCAACAGGGGACCTAATAAGCTACGTTCTGATTTATTTGAATTTAAGAAAAAGTCTGCTACAACCCTCGAAATATATCTCCAAATCCACATGATTTCAAACATCAATAACTTATTTATTTCAACTGGAATGTCTCAATTTTCTCCACAACGTCGTGTTCAGAATTCAACAACTTCGTGACACATTTCTTATGTAATACATCTGATTTCTTATGCATCACTGACGTGCCATGTTTTTAGTAGTCAGCATGTTCGCTTTCCTTTACTAAAAAAATATAGGATGGGGCAGAGCAACCTGCTTATTTAGAAATTCAATTTAAAAAAATATGCAGATATACAAGGTGTCTCTAAATATAGTGCCACAAATTCATCTGCGTATTCTACGTCCCAAAGTGCTTAAAAACTTTATTGATAATTTTATAGGAAAACTATTAAATTTGAAGATTTTTACATAAAAAAGATACCCTTGTTGAAAGTCGAAATCTCCAAGAGTTTTGGAGAAGATTGAGATTTAATAAATCGATGGATACTATGTTTTATTAAATAAACATAAAGTTTCAAATCTTCTTTTTGTTTTAATCCTTCATCTACCTGAGGAATAAAAATTAACCAAATCAAGGAAGTAGTTATTTAGTAAAAAATTTTTAAAATCCAAGTGTTGATTAAATTTTACAAATCACAGTTGCACTTGCAAAAGTTGCAGTGCTCGAATGTGGCTTCCCAAACTAGACCATCCACCTTACAATCCTGACCTGGCCTTTAGTGATTTTTCTTTTCCAAAATTTAAATCTGATGTGTCTAGTAAAAAATTTTCCAATGATGAAGAAGTTAAGTGAGCAGTTTTAGAATATTTTAACACTAAAATTATTTTTTTAAAGGCTTATAAATATTAATTAGTCATTCTGGAAGATTCATTGAGATAAAGGGATATTATACTGAAAAATAAAAATAACGTTTTATTATACCTCTCTTAAAAGTATGTTAAAATGGAAACTTTTAAACCTTACTACTTATATGTGAATGAATAATCATGATGCTACCGAACGCGCTCCGCTCCACCTAGCGTTGCTGTACTATTTAGAAACCATCGCAGAAACCCTCAGGATTTAAGTACTGAAAGAACTATTATTAACTCCCATAAAAACAAACACAAATACTCCCGATCTAAACTTAACAGCTCGACGTAGGTCTGTGCTTACATCACGTGTAGCCTGGACCCTGGAACGATGCCAAAGACGCGCTTAATGTGCTCAGTAATACCTAAAGGCCCATCCGCCATATTATATTTTCTGGTGTGATTTATTTATGTGGTCGCTTTAATGTGAACTTTTTTCGATAATTTACGTTATAGGATGAACTGTGGTTTTGGAAAATTTGTGGAAGACATTAATGATAATAATCGAAGGTTTTTTTATCGTAGTGAAGTGGTGAGGATAAATTTGAGTGGTTTGAGCCTGGGTGCACACAATATGACGTGGTTTCTCGAAGGAATTAAGCGTCCCTGGCGGCCATTTTAATGAGTTGCAAAGCGCAGGAAGTAACAATATGGAAATTCATTTTAATAAATAGGAGCGCCTAAGTGAAGCTCTCATATAAATTTCAGATAACTAAAATAAAAAATATGGAATATCGCTAAAACTCGGGGTTTTTTTCAGTTAATATTTGCATTAAAAGTTTACTTCAATGTAAACTAAATAACCGATTTTTTCTTTTCATTTTCACTTAAATTATTTATTATTACTTATATATTACATTTAATTAAAATTACTTTCTATGCTTTGTTTTAATGCATTTATACCTGTTCAAACACATTTTCCAAAGCCAAAGTCAGTGTTAAAAATATATGAAAATTTGCTTCAAGTTAATATCGTTTGATAAACGCTACGGTCCCCTGTTATAAACTGATAAAAAGCAACAATATATGCATGAATCAACTCGGGAAAAACGCTTTCAGAAGAACTGAAAGAGATAAAACGGGAACTGTGATCAAAATAGACATGATTGTGCTAATTTTGTGCTGTATGATGAAAATCGTGGAACTCTCCACGCGGAAGGCACCCCAACTTTCTAAGTCTAAATCCCGTGGGAAATATCGCCGATACAGAAGATTAAAAGGTAAACAATTCTATATGGCACGCATTTGTTCAAAGTTGACAATTAAGGTAGAATTTTTAGATAACAAGTATGCAATAAAACAATAAATAATAACATAATTATTGCTATTCGTCAAATACCACTAATCTATGCACTTATAGGAACTTTATTTCTTCTTAAATTCGAATACTTTTTGCAACATTCGGCAACGCCACAGTAAAAACATTCGTCGGGATTTGGATTTTTCTCTGTCTTTGTTTTTACCATTATTGTTCTATCCTTCTCTTATCCACAGATTTCTGGTGTGTCCTCGTCACATAAAGAGGTCCATATTCTGTGGTCTATCTGCTGAGCGATCGTTCATGTGGCGCGAAATATAAGATACTTCCCGACGAAAGCCAATCTATTGCCATATTTATCAAATGGCAATATTAAACTGTAGTAAATATCTGTTTTTACTACAGTTTTTTACTGCGGGATGAGTTCGTTTACAGTTTGTTCTAATATAGGACTCCGACATTCTATAACAGTCCATATTTTTAGAGTTAATTATGTCTCATATTCATAGGGTCACGAATTCAAAAGCAAAGGCGACTTTAACCGTCTGAATTATAAAATAAAAATGTGATCCGTTTTAGGACCGCACTTTGGAAAAACCCTTAAATTATGAGGTTACAATTCCTTGCGCACTTGAGAGGTTACTGCCCATGACACTAGTCCTCCTCCCTCTTAGATAAAATCCAAACCACATAAATATAATTCCTCTAAACCGATATCTTTCAAATTTTGTCAGCAAAACACCATGATTTCCTCTCTTAAACACCTTCGATATTATTTTCTCTTTGATTTGCTTTTGATAATACAGGATACGTTACACATCAGTTAGGGAGTGTGTGACCGCCTTTATTTTCATTTCACTTTCGATTAAAAACAAGTGAAGCACATGGCACCGCAATCGGGAGCTTTCGGCATCATCCGTTTCGCGTGCTTTTCTTATTCAACCAATCACAATACAGATTTCTCCATCTCGCCTATTTCCCCTTGACAGCTGTCATTATTGTCAGTGGGCTGCGTTTTTTGCAGTTCCAGTTTACGTTTCGGGGAAGAGTGATGTTCGGCGATCCTTAATATTTTTAACTGTGGGTGTTTTAATTACATATTTTTCGTCTTTTCATTAAATCTCGGGAAAGCTATGGCGTTCGCTATGTGTATTACAGTCGTTCATATGGTATTGTTAGTTAAATAAATGCAGGCGACAATGAAAAACTTACTACTGCATTTGTGTGAAAAAAATTTAACGTTAAAATTGGGGATTTAGGATGATGTCAGCCCCCTTCCTGGTAAATAGAGTCAAGTTTATGCCTTGTTATGTGGGTTTTCGTGGGTGGTAAACTGGTAAGCTAACCCCTCCATCGCCTACCCTCATCATGGGATAATTGCAATCTTTTTTGTTATTAAAGCATGTGGGTATAGCAACATCACAATAATAAAAACTTCCTCCTTTACTGTTCATAGTGCTAAATCATAATTTGGTGTCTGTGAAAGTCAGCATGTAATTACTAATGCACGTTATTTTATTTCGCAAAACAATAACATGACCATAAATTAGTTCAAGGTAAATAGCAAATTGCAGCATGATTTGACAACGGTGCAGATTCATTTGCCATATCTGGAGTTTGTAGGTTATTTGTTGAAATGATAGGGCGACATTGTCAGCTTGTTTATAAATTATTCATATCCAAGAGTTTTTAACAACTTTTTTACTTGTATTTTGTATCAATTTATTGTTTTTTGACTACGCAGCAAATTATTAATTACCGTGAAATTAACCTTGTAGCCTTAATCGTATGCGTGGTAAATATGTACTCAGTTTGGTATCAACGAGGGTTGCAAAGCTTTCCCACAAGTGTTCATTTGACAACTAAGAGGACAGAGAGGACAACTTCAATTTATGATATCACTTTAAATTTTTTATGAAGGTTTTTTGATGAAATAGGTTTTGGTCGGGTCCGATTTTCAGATGGGAAAACTTTATTTGTTCTTGATATCCAAGGCGTTGAAAAAAATTCAACTTGAACATGAATATCTTGGCTGTTATAAAGGATAGAATAAAAGTACAAATAACAATGGGAGAATTCAGCGAATTTCTGCTGTTCAACTTTGCAGCACTTTCCATCACGACACAGCTTTCCATTATAATACGCGTTAGCGCTTTAAATCGTGCGACAGCAAAACGCAACCATTGCAATAAAGTACTGCCACGCCGCTGTTTCCTGAATGTGCCTAATATTTCATGGATTTTGAACTAGAATTTAGAAAAGCGGAAGAGATTGCGTGGACCAATGAAGATTTCAGGAAGATGATGCCTCAAATAATGCCCATCCAAGAAAAAAAAATGACCAAAACCTCTAGTTTTACCCTCAAAATTACCTAATAAACGTGAAGGTACTTACTTCTAATGACTAAGATCAGAGCTATGTCACGTTTAAACCTTAATAATACCTTAATTATACCCCCAATTGCATCCATTATGTCACAATAAAAACCAAATAAATACTTAATTCTGATATTTATCTAATTACAATATTTACACACTGGAATTGTGTAAGCCTTATTAAGTAATTGAGGCGATGACTCACGAAGGGAAAACTTGGGGGTGGCTCCAAGATTGCTATCCACAATCGTTTGGGGCTTAAAGAGGGTATTCGTGTGCGGCCTATCATGACTAAGTACTTGAATTGTCATTTCGCATTCTTTGTTTTTTATTAATGTATTTTCAGTGCTAAGTATCAATCCGTACTACACTGGAGTGCAAAATTAACCGGACACTTAAATTTTTATATATTTTTTGCCACAAAAATGAAATTTTTCTAAAATCTTGTTTATGTTTTATTAGCCGTAACTTTTTTTTTCTCGTTTCAACTGGTTTAAATTACTTTTACCTCTATAGTCCAGAAATACTCAAGTATTACAGTTTCTTGAATATCAGGGCGAAGTAAGCGTTTCAAATTAAGCAGTATTATTCCAATTTCTTCTGTTATTTTCAGTTTCAACAAGTTTGCTTCTAAAGAAGTTTTCTTCTAAGACAGTTTTCAGTTTCTTATTCTTACAATAAAAAAATCATGACACCTGGACAAGCAGTGCAAGCTCTTGCTTTGCAAGATGATGAACTGAATATTCCTTACATTTCACATGCCTTAGGAATTCCTCAAAGTACTGTATCAGATACATTAAAACGATTCTGGGAAACAGGGCAATTCACCATAAGGCCAGAACAAGGTAGATCAAGAACCACAAGTTTAATTGAAGATCGCTTCATCAGAATACAGGTATTACGTGACCGCACATTGTAAGCTTTAACACTGTCCAACGATTAAATGACGTCCATCAAAACGCCTTTTTAGTTTATACCATTCGTAAGCACGTAATGTATCTGGAATAAATTCCAGAAACTTTGCTACGGGATCTCTATTAACTCTAGATAATTGATAAAAGCGTTTACAATTTGTTTACGAACATCTTCATTGGGGGGTCGAAGAATGGAGTGGAATACTTTTCACGGATGAATCCAGATTCAACGGATACTCATCTGATGGGCGGAATAGAGTTTGAAGAAGAGTTGGTGAACATTTTCCAGAATGTTGTTTTGCACCTAAAGTTCATTTTGGTGATAGTGGCGTGATGATGTGGGCTGGCATTTCCTTAGAGGCACATACAGAACCTGTCACATTTTGTAGTGGTAATTTAAATGCTGAATGATACGATGAACAGTATTTGGAAGAACATGCAGTGCCATTTACGCTATTTGTCGGTGAAAATTTTTGTTTAATCCACGACCTTGCTCGTCCACACATTGCAAGAATAACGCGAGCATATTTGGATAAAGTTGTTATTTCTTTATAATTGTGGCCCCGAGGAATCCAAACTTAAACCCGATAGAATATGCATGGAATATTCTGGACGGACGTATTCGTCGTAATCATGGTGAGTTTCCGTCCATAAATTACTTGGAATAAACACTTTATAACGCATGCGAACCAATCGCTCAGAAAGAATTTACCAAGTTGATCCATAGTATACTCAATCGCATGGACGCCATGATTAGGGCTCCCGGGGGCAATACACGTTACTAAATGTGTTATTTTTCATTTAGAAATTTTTTAATTGAAAAAATGTCTATTTTTGTTAGCAGATTTGTAGACTTTTCTTTTTTTGTAATGTTTCGTTTTTTTTCTCACTGTATGAAAAATTTTAACTTCGCATTATTTCATTTTATTAAATTTTCTATTAGTAACACAGTAAATATTTTTTAATGTTTGTTTTCTGGAAAAATTTAAGTGTCTGATTAATTTTGCACTCCAGTGTATTTAACGCGTGTAAGTAGGTAATTTTTCTTTGAAGACTTACAAATAAATGAAACAGATTTGTCTGAGAAGAAACCCTTTATTTAGTACGTAATTTCAAGATATGAAAGTCCAGGCCTGTTGAAAATCAGGAGCCCTGAAAAACACTCTAGGGGCAATGGCAAAAGTATTAAATTCCCCATCCATCAAAAATTTGGAAGAAAAGTCATCTTAGAAGTAATCGATCAAAAAGCAGTGGAATTCCTAAGTTGAATAAACTACTATATATTCCCGAGTGGAGTTGCCAAAAGGAGAAAGTTTCTTATTTGTCATTTTACGAGAAAAATATATTCTTCATGAAAGTTGCTTTGGTTTGCTGGTTTCAAAATAGCTAAATCAGTTCAAATCGTTTTAATTTTCCTTTTCGCTACAAAGAAATATCGAGAAATGGTCCGTTTAGTTGAAATTTTTTCTAAGTCCCAGAAATTAATTTTCGTTTTCATGGCACCAATAATCAAGACTTGTTTATTAAGTTTTCATTACAATAATTCAACGAAAATTTAACAGAAAATAACAAATTACAAGTAAAAATTTCACACACAAAAAAATATGGTTTAATTATACCATGGTAAAAAATTGTATACCATACGTTTACTTTAGCTGAATATTACCAATTACAAACGATTCGAAAATAGGGATTGTGATGACTCCAATACCCTACATGCCGAGATGAAGCAATATCATTGGCGAAAGACATGGCTTCATCAGAGAATACAATGTCCCGATAAAATTATTGGTTATCCATGATTTGAGCGCCCAATTCGAACCAGAAATCCAAACGTTTTGCTTTTGACCTCTTGGCTCTAAAGCATGATTAAAAATTGGTTTGAAGAGATGAATTTTAAATTGTTTCAATGATTTTTGAAAATGCATTTTACTTGTATCTAATTGAAGCCATTTTCGCCGTAAGGAAATTCTTGGATTATTTTGAACCGAATCCATTACAACAAGTCACAGCGTCATCTTCATCTCGAGCTATTTTAGTTTTCTTTACATCTGATACGGAAGCAATAATTACGAATTTTGTTATGAATTTTTATGCACCAAGTTTTAAGATGCAAATATACGGAAATTTATGGTTAAATTCCTTGATAACCCGAGAAATTGTGTTATCACATTTGCCATGGCACTGTATCAGGTAAATTCGTTGCTCTTTCGGTAACATTGCCATTTCATTTAATCTTGTTTATGGTTGTCATGAAAATGAGAATTTATTTTTGGGATTTAGGAAAATTTTCAACTAAACGGACCTATTTTTCGATATTTTTCTGCAGTGAAAAGGAAAATTGAAACGCTGAGAACTGATTGAACTATTTTGGAGTAAGCAAAAACTTTCATAAAGAATACATTTTTCTCATAAAATGAAAAATAAGAAACTTTCTTCTCGTGGCAATCCCATTTGGGGACATACTGGATATTAAAAAAATGTAACTCATCGCTAAGTTAGTTCAGGTTAATTTAGGTAAGACGTGAAAGTCCTAATTTACTCCCTCTGTAATGTCTGTCCCTAGTCTCAATGCTACACCCAGCGATAAAAAGGAGGAAAACCACCACCATGAATTTTTGAATTTGAAGGTTTGCCTCTTACAAGGCAGCTCAAATCTCTTTAAAACAGTACAATGTTTGTGCGTAGGGCAAGTTTTTCTTGCAACATGTTGTATATTTTCGTTCTACTTCGCTTTTTACAGCTTTTTGTTGGGGTAAAAATTTTTGCAGAACTGTCCTCCAATATACCTTCTTCAATTATTCGATCTAGAATCGATACCTCTCTAAGTTAATCTGGTACCTAACTTGCTTACATAAAAATCAATCCTAACTCAAATACAGTTGCATATGCATTCACATAGCGCATGAGTGATGTGATGATTTATTCTTGAGGAGTCGTAAAAGCCCCCAAATTTATGTGCATAAAATATGGAAATTGATATGGGTTTGAGTATTGGAAAATGCTCAGGCAAAATGTTCCTCGGTTTTATATTTTACAACTGGGTAGATAACATTTTCTGTAGTTTATGTAGGTGAAACATACATCTCTTGGCCATAGAAAGTGTGCATGTGAAGTAATCTGGAAAGTGGAGCTCAGATGAGCCAGATCCCTGTAATTGAAATTTAATAGTTTTCCAATCCTTATAAGCTCTCTGACGTAAACACTACTAGATATCTATTTATTACAAGACATCCAAACATAAAAATCGGTCGTAAGCCGAAAAATCGATTTTCTCTACTGAATTGCATCCTTCCGGATCAGTCTTGCCGTGTCGTCGTCATGAACGGATTGCCGAAATATGACATTTCCTGATGTGTGTTCTATTATTTATTTCATCTGAATGATAAATGTAAAAGCCGTTAGCTAAGGCAGTTGACAATCACTAGTTTTCTTCCTGAAACCGGATATCTATACACACAAAAATAAATTAGATCTATTTCCAGTGTTACTGCGCCGATTAGGATTAAAAAATGTTGTGAATAAGTTCAACGAACCGATTTTAAGAGAATACCGCGGAAAATGGTCCGGTGATTACAAAATAATGCGACAAGTCCATTCTTAGCTTCACTTTCCTGCTCTTAGTCATACTCTGGGCTTCACTTTCACCTTTACGTGATTCGTTTAACTGTAGATTCCTCAACTTGTCTTGTCTATTTTTGACTTTTTTCTGTAAGTTTCTTTATTACAAAAAAAAAAATTAATTCGATAAGGAAACAAACGCTGTTCAGACACTTTGAGACTAAAGTCTGTTTGTGTGGGCCAAGAGCCAAAAGCAGACGTAATGGATAGTAATGAATAATATGCGGGACGCTTCTGGGAACTCAAAGAGTGTTGCCAAAAGTTTTGTAACACAGATATAATTGAGTGGATAACAGTTCAAAGTTGAGGTCAAAGGTGTGTGTGGTGACTGAAAGTTTTATTTCCTGATCTTTTTATTTTTTCTTTTGGAAGTAGACTAGGTTCAAATCATAGAACTCCCTCAGGTCGCCACTTATTGTAATTGGAGGTTTCACAAAGTTCGAAATTTAATGTACTTCGAACTTTGAGTCTCACGAATCGAGAGCCTGTGTCGTGCCCAATTTGTCCAATACAATAAGATGGTGGATGATTTGGCATTAATTTCCGCAACAGTCTTTTGTATATCGCCAATAGTATCGATTGTGGATTAGTTTTTCCTGAGTCCACACTGTGACTGACTACAAGCTTTCTAGAAGCTGCTTCTAATTTCAACCGCACCCTCAGCAGACCTTCCAATAACTCTCCCACCACGTCCACCAAACAAATCTGTATGATACTTCCGAGATAGAGATCTTTTTTGGTTTCTCCAGCAGTATTTGTCATGCGGTTTTTCATATGTCCAACAAGTCTACTTTCAGCAGGCATTGATTGTCCATTAAAAAAAAACGTTGTTTGAAAATCAGGACTTCAGTTGGATTACTGTCTGGTGACGGTTCCTTCATGAGTTTCATGCGGCCAGTTGCCTCATCCAGTTGTGCAATGATGAAAACAGGGATGTTTTTCATCCTTCGCACTGGCCTCTCTGGATTGAACTTTTGGGAGAACAACTTTTCGACTTACTCTTTTACCTTCCTTTCATTAGGTTGGTTTCTAATTATTTTCATCCGCTTCATAGCTATGTTATCAGATTTTTCCAGATGTTCTGGTTTAGCTCCTTAAACAGGACTCCCTATTTTGCCTTGTTGCTCTTGACTTTTATTTCTTATCTTTATACTCCTTATAAAACTGAGTGATCCGATTCCCAATGTCATTTGTGTACCTTACTCTGGCAAGTGTAAGTTTCAGCATCCGAACCCTTTTCTAGTCTCACTATAGGCATTTGTGTAATTCTTGTGGATCTTTTGAAATTCGTCATGCAAATAATGTTTATTTTTAAATGAATATTTTCCGATTTTAATATTTAATGTCTTAAGTGTGTCTAGTGTGACTTCCAGAGATGTTCGATGATCCCATTTGCGTAAGTTCCGGTTCCTTATACACTTTTAACAAGTGATGATAGTAGTCATTATTTTTGGTCTGTTGGGTATATTCATTCCAGTTCAAAACATTTTGCCTCCGTTCGAGGTAAGAAATAAATTAAATATTTCCATAACATATGTTGTAACGTTAAGTTTATTGCTTCAAGACGTGCCCAGATACATCTGTTCTCTTAATTGGCATTTTTAAATTGAAAAATGAAAACGGAATTTTATCGCAAAAAAATAAACAAAATTAATTATTTGCCGGTTTCAGTTAATTTTTATATTTTAAATTTTGAAAATAGGGCACGCATCTAATGATGCTTCGCACATTGGCTTCAAATGAGGATTTTTCTACGCAATGTCAATATTTGATTCACTTTTTCATTTTTAACAAAACGTAGTTTTTATCGCTTATAAAGCATATTTGGATGACCTGAAAATAAGGAAAAATTGGTGCAAGCCTGTAGCAGTTTTATTAATACTTACGTGTGTTATAATTCTTCAAGCACACACGCACTCCTATCCGAGATAAGTGTCTCATATGATTTCTTTTTGACAAGCAGAGGTGTTTTTGTAATTAATTGAGAAGATCTTAACCCGAATTTACTAAAGGTCCAGGACTTCTTAGCACAAAATCACTGGAGATATTTAAAAACTACCCACCTAACTCTTCGATTTTGTTCTTGTTTATTGTTTTATTATTTTTGTTGGTAAAGATATTTAGTGTCCTTTGTATTCATTTTTTTGTTTTTCTAACCGAGTTTTTATTCAGTTTAATCAAGTCAGATAGCATGAAGATCAGTTGCAGTCAGTTAGCATCCCTGAAGTAATGTTAGTTTAGCGATTCCAAGGGGGAAATCCCGGGTCAAGAGAATTCCACATTCCCAGGACTCACCATCAGTAATCTGGGGTGTGTAAAAGAGCATTTCTTTAACCTCTATGAAAAAAAGTTTGTCGTTACGTTGCGCCGCGCTGCTTCGCACCGAATATCTCTGCGCAGAGCGGCGCGATAGAGTTCGCGAGTATTTAAAAAAAAAAATTCGAGTTGTAGTTTTCTTCGACCTGGTGCGCACGTATGTAAATATGTCACACCTTTGGAAATACCTAAAGAAAAGTAAAATCTGTTGTTGAGATGAAAATAAAAAAGATTAAACAGGGACGTTCTGTTGCGTCTTTTTTTATTATCTAAACGTGGGCATTTTACATGATATTTTTCATCGTCAGGCTAATTCACTTTGGTGATCGAAAGTCAAATCAATTTCGAAAAGTTGTGTTTACGCATATTGGGCCCGCTCCGCTTGTTCTGGACCCATTTTAATATTAAAGGTAGAAACTTACATATGAGAAATATGGTAAACCCTGCTTTGAACAGCAAGAATAGACTTCTGGGAACTACTTAAGCTAATTGTCTACAATTAAAATTAATACGTGTAGCTAATATTGTAGCGAAATTGTAGGAAAAATTGTAATTAGAATTTGTTTTATTTATTACTTTGTAGCTTTCACTTTGTTTTCTGATTTATCAATCAATTTCTGAGACGGACTAATCTGCGCTTCTCTTATGAAAATCCCATAGAATCTCTTACTATAATTGTTGCAAGCAAGAACAAACCTGGTTTAGTGATTTTTACAATATTATCAGGTGCAGTCATTGCTGCGATGTCTTTGATCCTTTCATAGGAAATGAAAAAAGTAATTTTAAATATAATTGATCAGATAATGCATATGCAACAGCTGTCTTCGTATGTACTTTCCACATTAGGCCATTAATTATAATTACCCATAATTAGTTTTCAGTATAATGTGTTTATGCATATAAGTGGAATATCAATCTATAATTTTTACTTTCATTACGTGTAATAATTGTAATTGAAACGTGCCGCTTCCTCGAAATTTCTTAGGATTAAGAGGTTTGATTGAAAGTTTATTAAGTATTTAACAGCTTAAGCATTATTAGTAGTTTTTGTGCATGCGCACTGCCTGCCCTTAGATACAACTCCTTTTAATATATCATTATGCAGGGTTCGTGATTTTGTCATGTATTAGTAAAAATCATGATGATGGTCCAATAACCTTGATCACGATGACTCAAAGCCATTGTTGAAATTTTATTTCGGAACTCAACGTTATAGAGATAAGATTATTTCATAAGTACACTTGTTCTAATGCATGCGTCCAAAATCGTCTACTTGTAAATCAAATTTTGAAATCGCTAAAGCTCCATGCAAATGTCCCTACTACGTCCTAGATTCCACCCACGTTAAAAAAAAGCCTCGTACTCAGATTATTTTTAACCCACATAACTTGGGCGACAAACGTGGCGAATATCGTAAAACTAAGTGGAAATTCAGGTACCTCATCTATTTTACAGCAAACTTAAGTACCCGGTAAGGTGACTGATAAGCAATTTTTGCATTTTCAGGTTTACTCACGGTTTTAATCACGATTAATTCCGGCGAATTTATTGCGAAACAAATTCATAGTGAAAAATGTGGATTTTTGCACCAACATAGTGAAGCAGTCACTTTGTTCGGCGTGATAAGATGCACTGTGTAATGATGAGGAGACCACAATCAAACGTATATCTTCAAGAAGGTCGACTGATACGCTCAAAGAATTTATATCTAACTCAGTTGAGCAGATTTAAAGGTGCGTTATCAAAAATCTGTCTTGGTAAAGCTGAACATAGCATTAAGGCCGAACGTTTATTCAGTCACCTAAGCTGGCTTCATCATGAGTAATTCATATAATTTCCAACGCCTGAGCGTTGTAGGCTTTAATGTATTTTCGGTTGGGAACAACAGAGCCATGTAATGTGCCCAATTTCTGTTGGTTTATTTTTGCCTGACAGAATCTTGGCAAATATGCATTGGATGTATTTTTGTTTACATCCTACCTTAGCGGCTAAGAAATTCCCCAACGATGTGGTTTTAATAGACCTCGACCTGGACCTTTTGCTAGATTAACTGGAGGTCGTGGAATAAATTTTGCTTTTGCCAATATTCCTAAATAATCCAAAAGTGCAATTAAATTAGTACAATTAAGAAATTACGGCGTAAGTTTGCGCATTTAGATGTTTGCATCGCCTTCGTTCTCGTTCACTTCAATTCGTCAGAAATGGCTGCTGTTCGCTCGAATTTGAACAAATTTAAACTATGGAACTGACTTCGATTCGACGTTGTTAATACATATACAGGGTGTTAATTAAGTATATGGCCAAACTTCAAGGGGTGATTCTTTGGGTTATTCTAAGACGAAAAGTTTATATAAACATAGGTTCGGTAATCCTTCGTTTTCAAGATACAGGGTGTCAAACTTTTTTTTTAATTGTTACATGTTAAAAAATACTCCCAAATGACAAAAAGATGCAAATTAACATGACTTGAAAACTTGGTGACAGATTTTAATTTAGTGTAAACGAATCCTAAGCTAGAAATTGTTTATTCCGTTTTGCTAGTGGCTGCACAGGAGTAATGCCAGAAATTTAAGAAAAACTGAACAAAAAGAACGTTTTATTCAAATTACACTTAAACAAATGATACGTGATTTTTTTAATAAAACATTTAACAAAAAAAAATGCCGAATTTCAACAAAATCGGCTAAAGGATTATTAAGATTTTTACGAAAAAACGATTTTTTAAAAATGTTTGACACCCAGTGTCTTGAAAACGAAGCATTACCGGACCTATGTTTATATAAACTTTTCATCTTAGGATCACGCAAAGAATCATCTGAATTTTGGCCACGTACTTAAATAACATCCCGTATGTATTGTTTTGTTATGAGGAAAATCTTCAAAAAGACACCCGATCTGGTATTCTGGTGGCTGAGTAGTGTGATTCGCCGAAGCACCTACTCACTAAAAACCTTGAGGTTGAAAGATACTTCCGCGATTCCAGAATTGTCTCTGAGGAATTTAATGTCAGATCTTCGTCCAGGCAGTCCTTGATTTTACTCATTGCACATGCATCCTCCGCAGTTGTTACCTCTCTTCCTCCTCCGAGGTTGATTTCCCGGGGACGGGGGAGGAGGCATTCAGCGGTCACCACGCGGAGGTGCGAATAGGTGTTTAATCACCATGGATGTCCAGAATCATGCAACGAAAACATGACTCCCCCTCCCTTATTCTTGAAAAATAAGGGTTTTGGAAAATTCCCAAATTACGGATTAAAAATAAAAAAATAAAAGAATAGATAAATAAAAATAACCAAAGACTTGTTGTGGGCATAAAATCGAAAACAAATAAATTTCTTATTAACAAACGAGTTTTTTTTATTGTTTATGTACTTTTTAACTGAGTTTATATTGCATTTTTAAAGAAATTTATAGTTGTTTTTCTCAAAAATTAATCAATAGATTTTGAATCGCATTACACTATTGAATGTATGTACTTTTGAAAGACCTTTAATTTTAGGTATCACATTACCTCTCGTGCCATTTGCAATTTTTGAGAAGATTGCTGTGACGCGCATAAAGGTAAAGTTAGGGGATGAAATTTTATATAAAAATTCGTCTCCCTTAAAAATTGTTTTGACGTATTTTGAGAATTTTCTGAAAAGTCCTTATTTTTCAAGATAGAGGGCGGGGGGAGGGGGGGGTTAGTGTTTGTTGGTTGATCCTGTATGTATTAAAAGTATTTAATTTAGTACGTACCTAGTTTTAGACGTACAATTTAGCCGGTATGTTCACCCAAGAAAAAAGGAACAACATTTTTCAGATTTAAGCTAATTCCTTCCCGTTCGCGTCCCATTCGATTGCGTTCGCCTGAGTTCGCAATAGTTCAGAAGTTGCTGCAGTTGCTCTTGTCTGTTCCAGGCAGAATTCAGTAAAACAATTGTTAACAGTTAAATTTAGAAATTTCTAAATGGAGCATATTGACCTAAGTAACATCTATGTCAACGATGCTATCATTCTTTAATATTATTTAAGTTCGCGCGATTTAATCGAAGTCCTTTCTCGGTCGCATGATATAATTGAAGTTCTTTCTCGTTCGTATAGCATTCCGTCCCCTTTTGCCATAATTCGCAAGCGAATAAAATTCGCTGCTGTTGATGCTTGTTAATTTTAAATAATCGTAAAGTACTAACCCAACATCGATTCCGCCTACAAACTAAAGTCTGCCATTGGGTGTTATTCGTACACATGTTTATTAAAAACGGTTTCAACGTTAATCATACAATTTAGTCTGCCTGCAATTGGATCTTTATGACATCATTCATGCATACTCTACTTAAGTGGCGTTTTTAATTTAAGTCCGTTCATCCTTTGTGCTGTACACAGTGGGCGATTCCCAATTAATTTTGTTGTATGCTGGAAGTTTAAGGATACATACTGTGCAACAAAATTGGTCGTCCCATAAGGGCAAATGCGGTGCATGTTTATCGAACCCTGAAAAAATGTAATATAACACTTCAGATGAAGGATTGTAACTGGTTATTCTTGTTATTTTTAATTAATTCCATTGAATTAACAGTTGAATTATTTGTTTATTTCAGGTAGAGGCATGAGTGAGTTAGGGGTGATGCGTGCCAGCCCCGATTCCGACTGCAACAGCAACCTCCGAGCTTCCTACCTCAGTACTACCTCCTCCCAGGACGTGGATTTTGTCCAAGATAACTCGGATTACCAATGGTTCTTGGACTACGGGTGTGTATATCCCATTTTATATAATTGGAACCAATGATTCGGTTCACTCGTTACAGTGGTACTTGATAATCAGTGAGGCAATTATTTTCTTCATTGTCCGTGAAATGGACTAGAAACCGGACTCTAGCAATGTTTGCGATAAATAGACAAGAAATGCATATTTGGGTTGATAGAAAGTAAAACGAGACATAATCAGCGACTTCCTTAATGAATCAGTTAGTTTACGTGCTGGCTATGAATATTCGATGTACTGCCCCAACGTAGTCATTATAATACTCATTACAATGAGTATTACAACACAGGGAGGGCCAATATAATGGTTTTAAGGTTTCTTAGCCTAATTTGAATACTGTTTACATTCAAATACACATATCGAAAAAGTCTAAGGATATTTTTAAAAAATCATAAAACCGATAATTTATTAATATGACGATAATTATAAATAAATCGATATAATTTAGAAATCTATCAACTAATGCTGAGTTCTGTCGTATGTTAAACACTTTCTAACACTATATAAATGCATAACTTTATTTTCTAATTAATTTCAAATGAACTGCAATCTATTTTTAAAAATATTCTTGGAAATTTTCCGATGTGTATATTTCCATGTGCTTACACGAAACGTTACGAAATACATGGATTTCCCTGAAATACCAGAGATATTATTCTATGACACACCAAATGTCTTTACCCCCAGAAAAAACGACAGTGTTTTACTCGTTTTTTACTTTGGTTTTAAATGCTTCATTCATTTCCTCGATGAGTGGATAAATCCAGTGATAATGAGTTAGCAATGAGTTTCCAAACTTCAGAAAATCTATTTCAGAATTTTCAACAACTGTTTCTCAATAAAATCATTATAGATATAAAGATGGAGGAACGAATCACCACACCAGCATCTTGTCTCTTCCTGAAACCTACGAGGCTGGTGATAACTACTATGACGCCTTGGCCAAGAACATGGACGCCAACTTGGCCGAGGCTGACATGGAAAGTTTCAAAACTGAGGACATTCATGCCTTGTTGACCAATCTTCCGCCTATGTGCACTGACCATCTTAGTCAAGAAGTAAGTTTCTATTATTTTTATAGAAGTTTTTATCTATTTGGTTTAAAGTATCTACGTACGTTTTAATATTCCCCTTTCGCTTATTGTGTATTCTTGGTAACTTTTAACATATCTCATGATGCTTAAACAACCATTGGAAACCTTATCAGAGCTTTATAACATGGGTTCTCACAACACAGGAACACGTTAAATATACAGAATTGTTTTGTAACATGTGCATGGGTCTTGTCATTCAGTATATTTATTTTCATATTACATTACAAACTTCTGGATGAATCAAATATTCGTCGATTATCATTAATTGGCATTTCTCACTAAGGGATGAGAAATGTAAATTCATACAAACGACGGAGCTATGAAGAAAAAATTAAATTCCAAAACAAACAAAATGAAAGTCCTACTTTTTAATTTTTTCGGGCGCAGACTGGTTTCTTGGCCTGCCCGCTCTTCAGATCTACTTTTCGGCGATTTTTTCTCTGAAAGAGTGCGGTGGCAAAAATTTGCTAACAGTGCATATTTCATAATTCTCATAAAATTATTTAGTCTAAAATGTAACCATCATTTTCAGGCAAATAGGCAGGGAGAGTGCTTTGCCGAGGTATCTGGATCATTGATGGGGAAATTCGACTTGGACAGCTTTATTAGCCCTCATAGTAGTTCTCAGGTAAATCTCAAATCAACACAGAAATGATCTAATCACATGCAAGTTCAAGCAAGAATTTAAAATGGTAAAAAATGTATTTTCAAAGTTTATTATCTTTATTATCTTTATCTCTTTTTTTATTACCTGCGGCATTAAGCCTAGTTTTACTGAAATCAACTCAGCATGTCTGAATTTCAAGTTTAGACAACAAGAGCGTCTTTCTTTCTTTTTAAAGTGGCCACTATCTTTTACTGTTGCACAATACAGCCAATGTTTACAAGTAAAGCCTCCAAATGTCGGGATAAATGGCTTTAAAATAGCCTTTAATGCTACGATTAAAGTGGGCCACAGCTGGAACGATAAATCCTATCCGTAGAGGAAATGAAATGGTTCAATGTAATGAAAAACTACTTGTTAAAGGGGTGATGTATTCGACCTTTTGTTAAATATTTTAATCAATACTTTTTGAAATCCCTTAGTGGTAATATTATATGAGCGTAAGTTACCGTGCGATTTTCTGGTCCTGTATTAAGCTTATCCTCTTCTCCATTGCTTAGGGAGAAGATTGTTCAGCCAACTCCACGTCAATGTCCATATGCAAATCGGAGCTTCTCTTCAGCCCCGTCAAAGAAACCCCAATGCCCGGGGCTAATTTTTCGGTGGATTCGCTTGACTGCGACTTGCATGATATGATGCTGACTTGTCAGGCAAACAAAGACAACTACACTATAGCATTCGAAGGCTCAGTTACCATGTATAGCGAGGATAGCGATTATCATGACACGGGTAAGGGCTCAACATTATCCAAATTATTACTAAACATAAGTCATTTGCATTGTTTATTATGTGTAGATAAGAGTTCTACCAACTCAAACCCTTCGAATCAGTCTGGAAGCTTGAACATGGATGTGAAGCCAAAGAATAAAAATATAGGCAACTTAATCTTGGAAGGATCGATGACGCAGTCGGACTCAAGCGGTCTCACTACATGGAGTAAATTGAAGGTAAACATCTCATAATACTTATTGGGACATTAGTAAATATTAACTAATGACTAATATCTTCGATAAAGCAGTACTTAAGCATTGATATATTCTTTAAATATTATTAAGGCCTTACCGGAAATTTATTTTATTTAGAAGCGAAGTAGTGATGATCATCTAAGACGACCATCTGGCAACAATAACAATTCGGAAGACGAGGGCAGTCATTTAGCGTCAAGTGAAATAGCTTTGAAGAGCCAGAGTTTGCCCAATTTACATAAAGAAAGGCTGAAGAAGCTGGTTCTGGATGATAATAGTCATAGTAACAGCTCGGTAAGTTTTTGTGTCTTTTAAAGTAAGTCAAAATGACTTACTTTTTCCTCCATGATAACGTCAAGTAAACTGACGACAAGATGACCTAGTGCCCATCTACATTTCTTAGTATAAAAAAGGTTCTCAGTAGCGAATAAAAAATACAGTAAAGCCTTGTAACTAGAACAGTTTTTAGAATCGTTTTTGTCCGTAGGAAACCAATACAGTAAAACAACGCCCTGTAAAACTATTCAACATTCATCACCAAATTCAGAGCAGCAGCGGCAGTGGCTCCTTCTCTGAAATGGCCACCTCCGTAGATGCAAGCAGTTGTGAGGGCGCAAACAACAAACATCCCAATCTGAACTTAGTTAAACTCTTCATGAAGCAAAAAAGCATAAGCCAAGAAGGTAAATCTGCCCACAGTAACTCACAGATATTTCGAAAATATACATATTTCCAAATATTTCTAAAAGATCCGAGCTATTTGTTAATGTGACAAAAATGTCAAGACTCCAGCCTTCAAATATTTTATGCATATGGCTTATCATACGTTTGATAGCATAAATAAGTAACATTTCAATCAGAATTTTATAAGTTTTTCTTATTTCTCTCTATCTCTTAAAAGCCTTAAACATTTTTTTTCTTTAAAACAACATTTCTGAAATATGTATATGGTGTCACTACTTTATTTTTGGTTGTAATAGTGTGATTATTACAGGAATGTCATTGACGACAGACCACTTGTCTTCCTCGGATAACTGGCCAGGTTCTCAGAGCGGCGAAAGTTCTGGATCGGATCAGAAAAACGGCGATCGCAACTTGGAGCTGAGCAGCGATCCGAAGACAATCGACAGTAGCGCCAGGACTTACGATCTGATAGCAGAAGAGCCGGAAGACGTGTCCAAAAGTGAATCTATTGAGCAATTGTCGGAAAGCGTCAGCAGAGCTGAATCGGCGTGTGGGAGTTATGGACAGCAACAGAGCATCAATAATAATGATACTTTGAAGGTAGTTGCAGTGCACCGATCTCTTTTTTAAGTTTTAAGTAAATTAAGTATTTACTTCGCCTGAAAAAATACGTAAAAAGAAATATGTTTTACGTTTAAATTCATTATTGACATTAATCTTTTTTTTTAAATTAGAATCACTCCAGATCAAAAATACCTACACCCAGACACTTTTTGAAATTGAAGAACGACCTTCATGACCGCAGTATTCAAACCTCTCAATTCTCCGAAATATTAAACCTCAAAAAAGCGACAAATTTGCCACCATGTTTGAACGTGCCATTTAAACTCATCGAGCCATCTTTCCTGAGTAAACTCAAAAAAGAGGGGGAAGTTGAAAAGCCGGTTTACGTCCTGTATCCGAACTACGTATTGCCCAATTTGGACTTTTTAAACGAAAAGAACAATGTAGAAAATGTGCTTTTCGTGCCACAAAGTGCGCCGAAAGTTTCTTTAAACAATCGACGTAGGCCATTTAGTTTCAATGACATCGAGGTGCTAAAGAGAAGAGGGTTTGGCCACGTCAAGGATTGGGATTCGTTGAATGTATTGTTGCCTCAGGAGTACCGTAAGATTTTGGCCGATGTTCCCGAGATTTCTAGTCATATTAAACCGGGGATGAGAGACAGACCTTCATTTTTGAGGTGAATTTTTTCTTTCGGGATAGAAAAGCATACATTTACTAACTACTTTTGTTTTGTTTGGAATGGATTTCAGATCTAAAAAACGACCCCTGAGCTGCGAAATAATGCAGAACAACATATCGTCTAGCTCGAGTACGGCAACGCAGCCGAGCAGTGGATACAGAGGATCCTCTAGTATTTTAACTGATTCTCAAAACAGTCCAGCAGCTGCTGCCACTCATAATCCCCTCTTCGTCTACCGATATGATAGTGTGACTAGTTCGGAGGCTAGCCTTTTGAACAGGTAACATTGACTTGCGCATTGATCTTAAACAAAAAGTAGTATACTTTACAATTTGTTGCTAAATACATGGAAAAATAACTAAGGGAAGTTCATTTAAAATACGTTGATTTTCACAGCAGTCATTCCTAATTGGGCTATGCAGCACACAGAAGACAAAACAGTTTTAGTCAAAAAAGTTTATCCTTAAAACAAAAGCGTCGCACTGTTATATAGCACCAGCACTTTGTGACAGTGCAACTGCGGATGGTTATAATGTTACAAACTGCCAGCACTTTATGACATTCTAATCGAACAACAAACTTTGCGTCGTTCTTTGAAATAACTGCATGGGTTGATTTTAGATGTAAATAGTTTTAATCTATTATAACGTAATTACCCATCATTTTCGCTATAAATCTGCGATTTTTTTTATCAACGAGTAGATACAAAAGTATCCATATTTATACTCCGTCGTTTTATATTTCTAGTGACAAACAAGCACAATGTATTATGACTACCCCACATTGTGCTTTACGGACCGTACACCATCAAGAATGCGCACCACCTAGACCCCCGCTTCCTAGAGGAATTTTGAGAAAGGCTGAGCTTAATAAAAGATACAGCATGTACGAAACTAGCGAAGAGGACCTCCCTAATGAAGAGGTACTTTGCGTAAATTATAATTTCCCTTGACTATCTGCAAAAATGTTAATTGGAGAATGCTTAAAACAATTTTTACATGAAAAAGCTCAATTCTTGTTTAATTAAGACTAAACTCGTTACCAGAATAATTTTTTCTTTTAGAGCCAGTTAAATAAGAGGAAATCAGTCCCAGAACCTTACTTTTTAAACCGCGACAAGAGGTTTTCGGAAACCGAGGATGAGGGTGTGGATGCGGGTACTTCAAGTAGCAGTATGGACGAAAAGGAAATTTTGATCAACAAACCCGAGTATATTCTTCCGCACATGAGCACCGATGAACTGCTGCAACTGGAAGAGTATCTAAAACTCAGCGGATTCTCCTCGGGTGATGAAGAGAAGACTGAGGAAAGTTTAACACATCTAAGGAGCTATGTTAGCAAATTTTTGGCTTTGAAGATAAATCAGGTGAGAATCGTCATAGAGTTGGATTTTAACTTCGAGCAAATTTTGCCAAATTTATGTAGAAAATATTCGTGAATTTCTATGAAAGGTTTTTTAGGTGGGCCTACTATTAGCTATCTCCGAAATGGCAAAAGTTAAAACCAAATGAAAAAAAAATTGGGAATCATTTGTGAAAATAATAAAAATGTTGTAATGTTATATGGGTTTTCCCTAATGGGCTTTATGAGGGGCAATTTTTATCTTATTTGATGGACTACTCTCACCGTTTCGGAAATAACTATGGTGATCACCCCTAAAGAAATCACGTTGTATATTATTTTATTCAAAATTTAAACAACTCTGGACTCCAATAACTTGTTTTCACTAGGATGACTCCGAACATTTCGGGGGTAAAAAATCGGTCAGTTTCGCTGAAAAACTCAGCGTTAATCACCGGCACTTAGACCCGCGACAAGGCGTGAATCATCCGCCCAACAACTCGCCCAATGTTTCGGCTTTCCTTCTTCAGCGCAATTTCCAACCAAAGACAGTGACCGATATGACCATTTGCGAAGAGAATGAGAACAGTCCGAATTACTCCAGTCCTCAAGCCACTCCGATACGCCTATGCAAAACTGCCTCGGACAATTATGTGCAGAAGAGGTCGCTAATTAATGGTGTCATGGACGCTGTTGACCAAGTGATGCAGCATTTTTCACCCGCTTCAGATCAGCAGGAATTGAATGTATTAGGTAAGTGTGTGTTATTTTTTAGTGATAATTGCTAATGAAACGACTGATTGGTCCATGCTATTTTTTTAAATACAAGTTAATATATTTCTATTTCGTTTCAGGCGATTCAAGTGTGAACCCAGCCAGTGCAAAGCTAACCCTAACCACATTGTGCCCTGCCCTATACGCCGTGTTAAGTGATGGCCTCAAGCCCTGCCTGGAAACAAGTTTTGGGGCTATCAATAACTCTGTTTGGCAGGTGGTCGAAGCGTCGTCGCAGCAGGGGCCTTTGACTAAGGCTTTAAACGATCTTGTGATGAAGATTAATAGCGAGGACGTGATCAGTGAAGGTCTAGGTAAGTAAAACTTTCGAAAACTGTAAACTCCGTCAAAATTAAGAGATTTTATTTGAATTTTTAGTTAAATTCAATGCCTTCATTTTCGGTTTGCTCAATGTGCGGTCACTAGATGCTTGGATTAGTTACCTGAGGACAAGGGAAAGTGTACTAAAAAAACATTACACCGCGGATTCATTGCTGCTGCTCTCGCATACAGGGGGGACCAATCTTAGGACAATGTTGGACGCCATGGTGGCTGCTTTGCAACCTTTAGCCTTTTTACCTTTCCAATTTGATCTCCTTTTTGAATACAAGCAGCTACACCTCAGCTTTAAACGCATGGATTCCTATCATCAGCCTTCAAGCCCCACTCTGAAGGTCTTTATAACCTTTGTTTGTACCCATGGGTATCAATAAAAGTTTCCTTTTTTATAGTATTCACCGTCAAATGTTTTTAAGCAATTTGTGACTGCAAAATACTCAAACAGTCGTTCAAACTCTGAATCTGATGACCTGTCAGCTGCCACAATTAAAAACTTGCATCTTCAAGGGGAATTGCTCAATTCATCTGGAAATTCTAGTGCAAGTAGGTCCAGGAGGAACGATAGGGAACGTCCCAGGAGTTGCATGGAACCTGGAGTTCTTGCAATGCCCAGTTTCAAACTAGGAGAGGACGTTAATAATGTTGCAAAGAAGCGGTAAGTGTCCTTTTTTCGTTTCTCGTAGGAAACACAGGAATTTTGTTTGTAATAGGTGGTCTACAATTGGAACTAACTCTAAAATGTACCAAGTTTACGATCGATTGGCTCAAGGCGAAGAGGAGTATGCAGACAGCCTGGAAGGAGTTCATTTAAATAACGATCAAAATAGGATTAGTGGCAAGGTTGGGGACGTTGCAGGACCGGAATCGTTGGACTCGAATTATTCGGACGAAAAACCTATTAATGGTAGAAGGTTTAGGAAGTTGCAGCAAAAGTGGGAGATGTTGAGCGGTAGAGATTCAGTGGAAAACGATTCTCCACCTCCTAGTCCTACTCACTCCAACGCTAAATCTAAAATTCCCAGGTAATGACAGAGACTCGGCAAAAAAATTCTTTACTTATAAGGAGGTCTTTAACACTTCTGTAGATCATTTTCAGGACCAAAGAAATCAATAGTTTTAGTTTTTGATATGTCCAATCGTAAATTTCTCGAGACCTGTTGCGCTTAGGTATAGGACACGGTACATGAAACACACTTAGAATTTTGCGTAGAATTCAGAAATAAAATTTAAAAAAATAAATGTTTCCATTTGAAAAAACAAAGTTGGTAGTCGTACCTGATTTTTGAACTACCCTGCATACATAAATTTACCATAAAAAATACCACAAAAAAAAAAAATCGACGTGCCCAAGGATTTTGGCCGCATATGTTCAACATCTTAGTTATATGGACTGTTTCATTCAAAACTTCCACACTATATAATAATATTAATAAAGGATTAGTAGCAATAATAGCAAATAGTAGTAATATGAGCAATATTTTCCCTCGCAGACCGATTACTTCTCCGGTTAAACCCTCCGGTATCCCAGTACTTATATCTCCTCCATCGAAATCGGCATCCAACAAGAAAATCACGAGTCCGCAAAGCAGCAAGCAAACGCCAGGGAGTAAAATCTTAGTGAAAAATTCACCGGCAAAAAAGGTTGGTCCCAGAACGAGCAGGATGGACCAGGTGGAGTCGAGTCATGAGGTGCAAAGGCCGAGCAGTCTGCCCTATAGACCGGCAAGTCAGAATGCCAAAAATGCGAAAGTGGTACCGCAAAGGCGCGCAGTGTCCAGTTCGTTGAATCGACGACCGGTCAGCAGTCGGAATGTTGTTCCCAAGTAAGTTCAGAGGTCTCATTTTAGCGTACAGCCACCGTTAAATCTTAAGCGATACAAATATTTCTTTCAAGAGTATTTCAAAGCGTCGAAATATTATAAAATCACTCACTCACACACTCACAAAATCCTATTTTCTATGTATACCCATTAAGTACTTGATGTATTTCTTGCAGTTATCATACAATATACGAGTTTGGTGGTGGAATGCTACAGTAACTAATTTCACACATGGGGTCCGATAGCTTTAGAAGCCATTGTAGGTAACTGTAGCATGTTCATGGGGTGTTTACTAACTCGCGGATATCCTTTAACGTGAATAAAAACAATAATTATTAATTAAGATGTCGTCAAATATTTGCAGTTTGTTTTAATAGAATACGAATACTTTTGGAAATTCTTTGTGTAATTTCCAAATGATGCTACTACTAAATCCTATTAACAAAAGTTTGCAGATCAATCATTTCCTAACAACAAAACAATATCATGCCCACCATATATTAACAAAGCCAATGTATGTGACTGCAATCATTAACCATGAATAATAGCGAACAAAATATTAAAATATTCACCCGAGTAATGTTTTAGGAGGGTGCGCACCCTGAAACACAGATTGCCATCGGAGAGCGGACATCTTTCGTACAACGAGGGTGAAATACTCAAAGTAGTCTTGGAAGTCGACGACAAATGGTTGCTGTGCTGCAGGGGCACCCAAAAGGGCCTGGTTCCGAAATCCGCAGTTATTGCGGAAAACGAACGGTTCTGATAAACAAAAAACATTACGACTCAAACTAATGGTATTATTGTTTCGTGATTCAGGTGCTGTATTGTCCTCATTAAGCTTTAAAGTACATTAAACTATTAACACAGGAATTGGTTATTGAGTTTTGGCATCTCTTTCATTTGAAAATCACGAGACAGGCGCAAATTCAAAGTAAACAGGAAGTTTTGAGCCGCTTCAATGTATAAAAAAAACTAGACTGGTGTTGTGATGTATATTATAAGTAGCTTTAAGCGAATACTATTTATTTAAGCGTTAGATTAGTCCAAATATTTACATAAAAGGCGGCTAAAGCTCGTGTTTGGCCTTTGGAATTAAGTTGAATATCTCTTACAGGTCACCTTAGCCGGACAATAATTAACTAAACCTCTTTGCGGCAATCTTTGTACCTACTAATTTTAAGTGGTTCCAGAGACTCAATACGAGCTCTCGCCGGTTTGATATCACCATTAAGGCTTCTCGTGATGTAAAAGCAACTCGTGTTACCGCCGCTTATAGTTGTTGTCCACATATCTGAGTTTTAACAATGTTTGTTGCTTCGTGGCAAGTTGACTATCTTCATCAGCTCCATTAGGGTTATGGCAGTCTTAACAAGTGAAACTTGCCTAAGACCAACTTTAACCAAAAATTAGCTCACACCAAGCTTATTACATTAACCGACAATTGGGTGGTTGGGTCTTTTCCAGAGAAAAATGTTTCTTGCCAATCCAAATATTTATGTGCGAAAATCGACTAACAAAACTAGAAACATTCCGCGATGTAAATACCACTAACACTAAGTTAAATCGTACGTGAATAAAATTGGGTTTCTAACGTGGTGCGCTGATTTGGTCGCTGACAACTGCCTTTCCTGGTACTCCTTTCCTTGCATGCTAATAGTGTAAAAATTGCTCATCAGGTTAGAAAGGTGGCAAGCAAAATCCTTTTTCTCTTCTCTAAGAGTTACTAAGAAGTTTTGCAACTTCCGACGTGACCGAAAGCACAATGTTCACCGTAGTTTCCGTTATCTGCACAGTTGCAATGGGCTGTGTTGTCCAAGTATTCGGAATAATACCTTAGGATCCAACCTATAGTCCCAGTTCTCATATTTTTTCTTGTGTTAAACCGACTTTTCCTTCTGTTCCCTTACTAACAACCCCTAGAATTAACCTTCATTATTTAAGTTTTGGTGTTGGGTTAAAAACCTGGAGCTGATGATTTAAGTTATAAAAGTGCGAAGCAAAAATCCCTCAATTAATGATATTATAATTATTAAATAATATAATAAATATTGTGACCTCTTTGATATAGTTTAAAACCTAAAAATACTTACCTATCTAGATATCTAATAGATGATAATTTATCGCTGTTTTTCTTAAGTTTTACCTTTTAGTGCACAGTTTTATGCGAGCTTTTACCCAGTCAAAGTGTAAAGAAAAATGTGAGATACCTACAGCTAAGTGGCCTTTTTTGGTTTTTGTATATTCCTTAGAGATTCGCGCTAAAATCCTTTTCCTGTTTCGGTTTATTTTATTTTTGTATATATTTTGAAGATATACAATAAAACTGAGAGATGAAAAAATAATTCGCGATCGATCGATCGACTTAAATGATTCCGAATGGTGTATTTATGTGTAAGAAGTGATATTTTTTACAGAGTTTGTTTTTTAGTTTTCCATTAATATTTTTCGTGCCATATTCATCAATTCACCGATTAACGATTTAGTTTTGTTTTCTTTTTTGATGCATACATTTGTACGATTTTTTGGTTAGGTTTTATCGTTACGCTGCTAGTTTAAACCTTGTAATTACTTAGAAGGAATAAAGCGTACTCATAACCAAGACTTTGTTTCATGACAGTGAAGTAATTTATATAGTTAAGAAACAGCCTTGATGGAATTTCTAGCAGGACGGCTTAGAGTTAAAGACATCTCACTACTTCCAACTATAGTTAGTTGCGTTCATCTTTTTACCACAAGAAAGCATGTGTTATGATTCGATTCGTTTCTGAATATTCTCCTAAATACATGCTTCTAACTAAGAGCAGCAGTAAAAATAGCTAAAGAAAAGACGACTTAAAGTAATGACCTGTGAATACCTTTTACTTTGAACGAGTCGAAAGTATGCAGAGATGGTTATTACTTAGATTTTCTTCCTGTGGCAGGTTATTATAAACTTAAGTGTGGCCTTTACTGGACACTGACAGCAGGTATTTTCTTTCATAATTTTGTGCGAAAGAATAGTTTAGAGCGCAGTTTTATTCCGAATCAACGAAACGCTATCCCATTTTTTCCCCTGAGTTGTATCTCAAATCGTTGCTCTGATAGTTATATTATACCTCGTTATATAGCTATATGTCATGATTTATATTCGTTTTTATTCCGTTAAAATATTTTAAAAAACTATAGTTGCACTTCATATATAATAAACTTTAAGCAGTAAAATAGAACGATGTCATTGTTCAAAAGTACTTCAGAAAAGTAATTTTCGATATATGAGCAAAAAAAAATTGAAATTTTTGTACAGATATTGAAAAAGCATTCCCAACACTGCCGATTCGGAAACGGTATTTTTATTAAGACTTAAATTTAATCGAGACTCCAAAATAATAAAGGGAATCGAACTAGGTTCACACGGTATGGGAGATCAGGATATCTAATCCTTATTTTGTCATATACAAATCACGATTAAAATTTCTAAACGTTATTTTGAAATCATAAAACGTTCAAAAGCAACTCAAAATGTTGCTTAATAATATTTTCTGTGTACGTTGGATAATTGCCAAACATCATTTTGTTCCCTAAAATAAGAATAAATGGTCTTCTGGCACCGAGATTATAAAGAAAACTGAATTAGTTCTCTCCCAGAAACTGCAGCTCAAGCAAGCTAAATAATTTGGCCACTGTAAAAAAGAAATATGACTGATGATTCCTATTTCATCCAAGTTATTATAAATGCACGAATCTGCGCCCGAATTAAAGGAGCCAAATTACGAAATTGAAAGGATATTCAGAGCATTTGTGTGAGAAACATTCTCTCAAAATTGTCAAAAAATACCCACATACTGGTCCAAGTTCACTTTATTAACTATACACAAATATTCTAATTACTTTAAGTTGAAAAAAAAATCATTAAAACCATTGTCCGATGCCACAAGCACTACTGAAAAATTAAAATTTAAAAACATATAAGACAAAGTTGAGATCGGGAGACATGTAATTAAACATTTATCCACGAATAGAATCCCATCGAAATTCTCTTCAGGGAGAGGAAAAGAGAAACGTCCCTGTCTTACCTTATAACTTAGAAGCAATTGCCAAGTAAGTTTATGTCTTTGAATTAGATATGTGGGGAAAAATGGGAAGACTTGTTAACTTCACAAAAATAATAATCTCAATTTGTAGTATCATAGTATGCGAATTATAAATAATTACAGCACATCCTAAACTAGCAAATAAATATGACTTGTCAATCTTAAAATACTTTGTACTTGGGCCTCCCTGGAGAGAAAATTGATAACGTGCAATAAGTGAATTTAATCAAACTGTAAATTGTGATAGTGCAAGGTATTAGTACTCGCGTATAAAAAGTGCTTCTTCAGAATTTCATGCCCTAATTCACATATCACAGTTTGACTATAACAATTATTTCAAATTAAAAAACAACCTACGGTTAAAACACTTTGTCTTATTTACCTTATCGCTAACTGTGCCGACTTCAGCATACATTTCAGACGCAGGGCCGCTGATAAATCTACCAATCGCGCAATAGAAATTTTAGAAAAATACGCTTTAGTCAGATAAAATTAAAACTGTGTACAATACCTTAAGGATTATCTACCGTTACAATCCGCGGGGATGTCGTAGTTTTATCAGCTAACGTTGAGGAAATGCCGAAACAACCTTAACAATTAAGTACCTAACGGAAAAGAGAGACATACCTAAGTATATAAAGACACTAAAAACTACCCGGGATTTCGATTTTTTATATCAGAAGTTGCAGCAGACAGATTTTTTATGATGTACAAATTATAGGCTTCTTAATAAATAGTAATAACAAATACATATCACAGTTCGTAGGTACTCTTAAAACAAAGTAATCGAAAGAACAAAGGTAACCTTTCTGATAGGAAAATCGAAATTCCGTTTGCATTATGCTTACTTTCACTGGATACAACTATTAGTCAAAGAGCTAAACGAAGAAAATTGAACACATTAAACATAGGGCAATCTCAGAAATTCGGACAGGGTCAACTCGAAATTATAATCTTTAAACCGTATATTTGTTGCTTTATTTTAACCCTCTGCAACACCGTTTTGTTTTATGTAACTGGCCCAGTTTTACATTGCTGTAAAAAAGGCTTGATTTCAACTGGAGTTTCCAAACAGGCTGAATAAGTGTCCTAAACTTGCTTAACTATCTTACAAACCGATTATAACAATTATTTACTACAGAAATCTCCTAATGCTGCAAATTATAATTGAATTTTCCATAATATTTTATTCACAATTAAATGAATAGTAACAAGGTAAATGCACCAATAATCGACCACCAACCAACCATTGACAGGATATAAAAAGTGACAATAAAAACTTAATTGTATGCACAATGTCTGAAATAATCTGGAGCTGCCAATCTCTCGTTCACTATGTACATACAGAGAGGGTCAAAAGTTTCGTAAAAATTCGATGAAATTAAAAAAAATGTTTGAATAAAAATTATATTTTTAATAAATATGAAAATATTGATGAAACAGTGTCAAAATGTGTCATTCCTCAGCGATTAAAACGAGAAATGTTCAGAGTGTTTTACACAGTTTACATACTCACATTCCATGCACTTTAGTTCTGTTAATTTTCGATTTTATAATAATGTTTTCCTATGTTATAGACAACAAGGTTTTAACAAGAGTTTTCGTCCAAGACTTTAGTAAATTCGTGAATGTTATTCTCGGTTGAGAATAGTGGACCATTCCACAGCTTCAACAGCTCCTACCTATTTGTGAGGAGTTATTTCTAACCAAAATAGAAGAAAAATATGAAAACTTTAATTACTAATAAAACCACGAAAAAAGTTGTGTCCTTGAGATTTTTCCTGGTAAGAAAAAACTTCAAAATTCTAAATATTGTTAAAAGATAATAATCATTGTTGCACCTCTCTCGCAAAACGTACTATTACAATACCCCTATAAAGTAAATATTCGGGTTGCTTTAGACAGAGCTTTGCGCAAAAACGCAGTCTAGAGCAGCCTCAACACATAATCGACATAAAACCTTAAATACCCGCTGAAAGTCAAATCGGCGAATGTTTTTACCCTAAAATTACGTAATACCTAAAAATGTGGCAACACCTAATAAACAACAAAACAGCGGTGTCAATGCACAATCAGGATACACAATTCTTTGTTTGGTGGCGTGTCTTCTCCGTCAGCACATCTCCGTCCTACGACTATCTTAAGTTGTACAAAGTTTCTTTACAAAGTCACTAAACAAACGAAAAATTAAAGTAAAAAATCACAGCAACCTAAAAAAGCAAAACCAGTCCAAGTCCAATTGAGTGTGCGTGTTTCTTAAACCTACGACGTTAAGTTTTACCTTTCCCGCCGACTTTTTGATTCGATTTTGAGGCCGTCCGTCAGGTACCGATTTATTTACAACGTTGAAATTACAAAATTACAGTTAATGATCTGGCTGTACCTACATCCAAAATGTACACGATGAAGATTGCTTAACTAGTAAGGGGTGAAACAGTTCTCTCAGATGGCGTGTGGTGTTTTGCGACCGACGGTAAGTCGACAGATCGACAGGTACGGCGATGCGAAGGCGACAATGGCTACTTTCTAGTGTCACATCGCCGATTGCTACCTGAAAAACACAATTTTCTTAAAAACAAGGAAAACGGCAGTTATACGGGGTGTCCCACATAAATAGCACGGGGATCTTGAAGAGATAAATTGCCTAAATAGGAGCCACTTTGAGTGATCCAGGAAACCTTAATTTTCAATTCGTAGATTAGATTGTGGTGCGCGTGAATACTGTGTGTAACGAAGGCCTGGAACGCTTGTGAACCGTTTCTATTTTTATTTTATGAAATTCCTAACGTTATTATGCCCAATCGTAAGATCACCTTCGCATTGTCCCCTACTTGCTATTTTCTAAAAAGTGCATAAGTTTTTTTATGAAATCCTATTTATTTAATTTTATTTCTAAACTCTCCAAAGAATTGTAAACGATTCTCCTGTAGGACATACAGGTATTCTTGTTCCGTGCAACGGTGATGTATACATGGCAATTCTTACCATAAGCAAGTTACATTGTAGCAGTAGTTTAGTTTGCGATCACATGAATCTAATGGAATCATTCGGTTTACAATAACTTCTTTGTTACAGTTTACATACACCCGATCAACTCAGGTTAACTAAATAAGAACATAAAATATAATACATAAAAATAATGACGGTAGGTTTTCTCAGATAGGAAAAGTAGAAAACTAGGTTAAAGTCGAATGATACTACACGCACACAACAAAGACAAAAACACAAACGCAGGACTTTTCCATGTTTTGGAGCACTCCCAGACGCTTTATTTTAAAACACTTTTCAAAATCTATGAAGCAATTAAGTAATGGATAATGGATGTTAAGCAATACATTGAAAAACTGGTACAAGCATGAAGTTGTTTAATGTACTTGAATGGAGGCAATCAACTAATCGTTGGTAAACATCACGATTAATTCCTATTGATCTTGTTAGATAGAATACGATTTTGAAAAGTGTCAGAACAGAGATTACTCAACAATTACCTACTTACGACCAGAACTGCTGTAATGGTCACTGTCTTCTTAACTCAAATATACGAGTTAAAAACTATTGGTTGGTGTATCTAGGTGGGTGAAATCAAGCGTTATGTACATGAACATGCAAGCATTAAAGCAAAGAGTAATTTTGAAATTTGGACGGACGTCCGGAAACATCGCCAAAGTCAGCGGACAAAATTTCGGTTATTTTTTTGATAATAATACTTTCTCACTTGGTAATTTGCCCTAAAAACAAAAAAAAAAGTAAGCAATCAGCGAGCACTATTATACATAGCAAAGTATGATATATGAAACGCAATAGGACATGCATTGCCCTCGAAAAATAAACACTTTTAAATACTCACTACTACAAGTATTTGAAGCTAATTTATTCGAAATTAATCATGAAAATTCGTACCTGATAATCCCATTAATCGGGCCGGATATCGTGGGCACCATTTCCAGCTCAACTAACAATGGAAAATGGTCGGAATAGACGTGGGGATGTGGGCAGCCGATCACTTTGTTTTGGGCCACCCATTCCTGGGAGATCGGTCCCAACAGCCCTAGAGGAGTCATGGTATTTTTTGCGTAGAAAATGTAATCAATTATGCCTTTGAACTCAAACCTGAAATATAAATATTTGGTTGCAGATGACTGAAATGCAAAAGAGGAAACCCGTTCACTAAAATTGCAACATTTGCTCCTTTTGAATAGCTTGATTCATTCATAGCAAGAGATTAGAATCTAAGGAGCATTCAGGGAATTTACAGCGGTCGAGCGCTGCGGCACTTTAAGCTTGAATCTGCTAACAGCTATTTTTCTGATAATTTTATTTGACAAGTTCCTGTTTATTTCATCTAGTAAAAATTAAAGATTCAACATTACATCGAAATGCGACTGATGCAATAAAGTAGCATTGCAGTTCCCTGAACGCGCCTAATACATCAACCGTTAGGGCGGTTTTTCTAACTCCCGGTAACTTTACCAGCAAGATAATTTCCATGGAAATGGAGAAATTCGTCAATGTTCTGCTCCGATTTCATAGCTTCCATGAAAATTATTTTATTAGCACTTGTTGTACGAGCTAATAGATTACCGAAACTTCTTTTTAGACAACACTTACGTGTAATTGGTGAACGGCATGATTTCGTCGTTATAAGCTGATGCCAGTTTGAAGGAATGCGTAAATTCGTTCGGTTTATCACAGCTGAGCACCTTCTCCAAACAGGATTTGTAGCTGAACGCCTTGAAGTCTTGATGGTCTTGCGATACCCTGCCGGTACTCAGGAATTCAATCACTCCGGAGTCGGGTAATGAATTAAAATCGCCACATAAAACCTACATAATACTGCACTATAAACGACTCATTTTACTGCTTTCGAAACGCACCAATTGGATATTGCTAGGATCTGATATATTGACGTTATTGGCCCTTAACGTCTGAACTGACTCTTCCAAGATGGTCTTGAGCTCGTTGCTTAACATCATGGTTTGGATAAGTTTTACATCACAGAATTCCGGGTCCCAGTGGATATGCGCAGTGCACACCAATATTGGCTGTGATATGAACTGCGCATCCGGTGGAGCTACGTTCTCAAATTAGTTTTGCACCATTTTGTTAAATTTAATTTACCGTTGTCCCACGCGTTTTCAGTGGTTTGCAACAGAGCAGCCAAACCGATATTGTCCTTTGGCATGACCCTATTTAACATATGTTCTAAACCGTCTGCATTCGCCATGGCTAGTTGGTTAAATTCTACTAAATGTTCTTTAACTAGGGTAAATCTGCAATTGAAATTAATCTATGAATTCAGTAAATCATCCCGAATGTGCTTACTTTGATGTTCTATAAAATATCGCACAACCGTCGACGTACTTCCGCTCCGCCTCCCCCATGTGTTTTGCTCTTGATTTGGGCGAATAAATACCATGGTAACCATGAGCCTAGAAGCAGAAATCACCAAGGGATCTTCAATCATGAATCACGACTACCTTTAATTCGGGCATAAAGAAATTGTAAAACTGCTCCATTTCGACTTCCTGCAAGTTAATGATGTCGGCGGCGTAATGCTGAATTTCCTCGAGGATCCCTTTTTTTCTATAATCCCAATTAAGGGCCCAAGATGGGCAGTAACTGTACATCTGACGAGTGGCATATTTATCACAAAGAACATTGTAGCACATCACAGTGAAAATACCTAAAATAGGAAAATAAGACAAAACAATAATAATATAATCAAAGCCCTGGTGCCGAGAAAAAATTATCCATTTCACAAAGTTATTGTAACTGTGATAGTTTGGCATCTAGGGCCAGTTTATCAAAGTATTGACAACTTTATCTGAAAGACATATTGCGACACTTATCGATGCTCTTTCATTGTTCATCGTTTCTTTGCAAAATTATCCTTTTAATGCAGTTACCAGGACATTTTAAACATAATCGTGAATTTCATAATTTATTACGTCTTATCTGGACTCCCATTGCACTTTTAACAGTACCATTTAGTAGAGTACGCGACTATCTGACCTTTAATCAATATTCTAATACATTGTAAAAAAATAATCCAAAACCAGCATTCGATGGTCAAGAACAAATACCTACTCATTTTGCAAAGGAGGTCAAGAACTTTTGTTATAACCTTTCAGTTTTAGAAAAGACCTGATGATGAGGCCTTTAATTAGACCTGCAACAAGATCTCTTCAAATCTATAGCTTCTTCCGTATTATGTATCAAAGAAAAACAGAAAATCAGAAACATTAAAAAATATATTTCAAAGGAGAGAAATAGCATTCCCTTAATTAGGTATAGCCTTAATTAGTACTGTTTTTCACTGGCCGCGCCATCATGTGTTAATTCGAGGGTAATACAAGAGTTGGCAAGTATTCGCAGTGATTTGGTACGGCTAGTACTTTACTGAGCGATAAAGAAATTACAAAGAAAAATGAGTAAACTTGAACATATCCCAGCTGCGTACCACATGTGTAGAATTACAGAAATGACTGTTGTTACTAGTCGAATTTGATAACTTTCCTTATTTGAAGTTAACACCAAATCAGATGAGTTGGAAAAGAAAGCTGGAGCTATATGATAACTACGTCGAGAAACCAAATTGTATATGTTTATTGTGTGAAATAAATTCAATCACAAAAGAGAAGCAAAAAATTAGAGAAAAAAACATTCACCTCTCTTCTCCTCTCCCTCTATCGTTTCTTCTTTTTTCTTTTTGTCACGCTTTTATATTTTTAATTAATACCTACTGAAGCAGACCAACCTTGAATCTTCAACATCAATTGACATACATTTTGCAGAACCATAATAAATAATTGTTTTTGGGACTGCTCTTTAGGAATACTTTTTCAAATATATACCTACACGTCACTCACGTTTTATTTTAAATGTTTGACTAAAAATACAAACTAATTTAAGTATTCAGTGTTATTACTACACACAGAGTATTCCAGTGAAAACTTTCCACCAAAATTATTTTGGATAATTGCAAAAATATCGTAAAACCTCAAGACATGTCGATTCTGTTGTCGAGGAAGACACCTGATGGCGCGAATTTTAAATTTACTGAAATAACCCCTTTCTGTAGGGAGAGTGCAATCAGCTTTGGAGTTTCAAATAGAACCATGGGTCGAGTGGCCCTTAATTTTAAACGTAATAAAGTTACCTTTAACGTAATATTCATTTTTTTATATTTTTGATCACCAATTGTGAGAAAATCCAAAATAGAGAAATATGCGACGAAAAAAATAAATATTCACAAAATTCCTTTGATGAACTCGAATAAAAAAAACTTTTTTTATTATCATGACAACAATTTTTACTTTAATAAAAGAATCCATGCAAAAAATTGTTCAAGATGCTATTTATATTTCGCTCAGCAATTTAAAATTTATTTAGTACTTGTTCCTTCCTTTACAGAGGGGGTTATTTCAGTAAATTAAAAATCCGCGCCATCAGGTGTCCTCCTCGACAACAGAATCGACGTGGAACTTACGATATTTTTGCAATTATTCAAAATAACCGTGGTGGAAAGTTTTCGTTGGAATACCCTGTATGTACGTGAACCTTCAAATTTATATTTAATTAAAGAAAACTCAATTTTCAAGGCAATAATCACTTTCTGCACTAAAAAAAAATATTTAACCGTAATTATACTTACATGCTGGTCGACTTGCTGTGGGTCTAGCTAATGGTATCCAGGGCCTAGGAGGCGGACTGGGCGTTGTTACTGCAAAAAAAATTATAATTACATTTAGTTAGAAAAAATCGACAACTACACATATCTGGCATACCTATGAAATTAAAACAATACCTAGCCCAATAGAGAAATGTTCTTTTTCAGGCTGCCTTATTGTTTCCCAACTAGAACATAGAAATTTGCCTTTTTTGCTAATTACAGCGTTAACCTTGTAAATTCGATTCAATTTCCAAACGCGTCTAGCTCCTTGGCATATTTAACGGCTTAATTTATTGAAATAAATTTTTTCCGTTTACATATGTACATTAATATTACTCTAAATCGGGTTATTGAACTTAATTAGAAATATTATCTAATAATCCCAGCTTTGACATTACTGTGTCACACCCACAATTTGCATATGCTGGGCCTTAGTAATGTCTCAATCCAACTGCGTTCGTAGGCTTTCTATGGGTATGTACCATTGGTAATATATCAATGGCTCTCTGAAGGATTTACTATCTGATATCTATATTTACTCTCTTTACTGGGCATAATTAAAGAGACACTTACGAGCGCCAACCATGGATCGAAATGGATATTGATTAGCTCCACATAAATCATGAAAACGGTCCAACTGGGAGAGAACAACAATTTATTATTAGGTATGACACTGCATAATAAATCCACCTAGCGGAATTACCCAGTAATATCAAGATGGCCTTTAACCCGTCCAATTTACTTTAGTACGACTATCTTAGACTGCTTTTTGACAATGCATGTCAGTGGCGGAGAGAATCGAATTTCGCGTAGGTAACGTGGAAAAAAAATAATAAGAAGATGGTGTGAGCTAAGAAGAGATAGTGAGTTGTCCAGTAGAATGAACCGTCTGAAGTTTACACTGATCAAAGTTTGATATCTTGCAGATGAGGATGGTTCTGTCGTTACTGATGAAACTATTTAGGTTTAGATTACTAATGCCCGTTTCGGAGGGGTTGACGTGACCTTTCAATCCATCAGATCGTTGTGAGGCAGGGGCCAGTGGTAAGTGAAGACACAACTTGCGTGTGCTAATCAGGTCGGTAAACTTTGAATGTATGTCTGAAGTCTATGGGAACGCGGTTGGAGATATTATATTCCCTGAATTAGACAAGGTGTCCCCGAAATGACTGGACAATGCTTGACCAAAAATTCCTTAAGCAACAATAAGACGTTTGAGACAAACTTGCCTATATCCAATGTCGCTTTGTTTTGCCGGTGCAGGGCGCCAATGTTCATAAGTTAATATCGTTTCTTCGAAATAATTATTAAACGCTATTATCGATTTGCACTAATTTTTAAATTCGTGTTTTGACGTAAGCTGGATCTTTTTTTAATGCGCGAACAGTATTAAAAATGACGTGGGGTTTATAATGAAAGTTTGTATTTTTGTTACCCCCTGTACGAATGCCTAATTTTTTTCTGCTACTAGCTGACTTTATTTTCAAGCCTTTTTGTCTCTTGTAAAATTTCCCTCGGACATACAGTTTTCTACAAAAAAATTATTTACGCCTTTCAATTTTTCATTGTTGTTTAGCGGGGACGGAAATATATATAAAAAAAGTTAATTCTATCTAATTACTAATTTAGGGTAATTCTTATAACAATTATCCAAAATGTTGACCGTTTTCCTGAATACATAAATAAATTCATTTCAAAAATTAATCTGTACTATGAACATTGTACCGGACTTTTTTAACATTGTTTTCACAACAGTGATCAATAGCAAAATATCGTAAATAATTTTTTTGTAGAAAAACTATACGTCTGGCGAAAATTTTACAAGAGGCAAAAAGTTTCAAAGTAAAGTCAACTAGTGGCAGAGAAAAATTAAAGTCATTTGTACACAGGGTAAAAAAAAATACAAACTTTTATTTATCATGCGCCATTTTTAATATTTTCGCGCATTAAAAAAAGATCCCGTTTATGTCAAAACAAGCCAATTTATGTAGTACCTCTTATTTCCAAAATTAGTAAAAATCGATAAAAGCGTTTAGTAATTATTTCGAAAAACGATAGTAATTTGAGAACTTTGGCGCCCTGTAGCGACAAAACGAAGCAATATAGAATATAGGTAAGTTTGCCTAGAACACCTTATTTTTGGTTAATACATTTTTGGTCAACCATTGTACAGCCATTTAAGGACACCTTGTATAACGTTCGCGAAAACTCGAAAATATTCGATAAATATTTAAGAAGAATTATAAATTTGAATTAATGTAGTTTCGAAAAACAAAAAATATCATTAAAGATTGTTGTAAAATATGAAAGTCCTCAATACTTCGTGAGATTTTTTCACAGTTGAAAAAATTCCCAAAAATATATATGTTATATAATCAGCATCGTTGAAAGTTACAAAAGTGAATCTATTGTATCTGCATTAAAAAAAATGATTCACTAGTACACACAACATTTCGGAATCTTAAAAGTCTCGAAGAAACATAAAACAATGTTTCAGAAAGCCATTCATTTTCAGTTTACACTTGAATTAACGTGAAAAATACAGTAGTGTGCCAAAATTGCGTGAAATTTCCGACAAATCGAAAGAAACGTTTTTTCTTTCAAATCCAACCCTTGACATGTCGGTCGACTTTCTTGAGAGTATCAAATTTTGTCCATAATCAGAGCGGTCAGATTTTGGAGATTCAACTTCTATGAGAGGGGTACGTGGAAGTAGGACTCGTCTATCCTATCATTTCCCTTAACTTTGCTTTGAATGCTATCTAGGCGCCTGCCATCACACCAGGTATGTTTACAACATATTGAAATCTCGAAAAAGAGACTAAATAATTCAATCAAAATTGCCTCACACATGACTTGATATTTGCCTACTCAAAATTTTCCCTATTTAACCGATCTTCTATTTCTTACGGCCTCCGATAACCCAATACATCCACTACTTACACTTATGGATTCAACATTGCTCTATAAAAAAATATGGATCCCCTATGTAGAGATCATATGATCGGACTCTAGCCAGAGGTCGTAATTCATAGTCATTATGAGCAACCAACGACGAGCAGCAATAATTACCTGTTTAAAGACTCTCTCTGCCTGCGGGGATCCCACGGTAAATATTAGCAAGGACCGAGTTGCCGGCCCATTCACCCGTTGCATCCGACTGGACTCAATAATCCCAAGTTTTGTTTAAGCTATTTCCTTGAGATTTGGATTTCTAGCCTTCAGATGTGTTCCGTAAGCGTTCTGACGCGTGGTCAATCACTCAGCGCTAGCACTCGAGACTATATGTTAAGTTAACGAAGAATTATCTTCAGTCGAAGGTTTTGCGGCTGCTCTAGTAAAGCCCGAAGTTACGGAATACTAAATGTAACCTCACACTGCTACGTCAATGCAATTCCAGCATTTTTCAATTATTGTCGGATTTGCAGCGGCATTATTAGGTCCGTGTCTCGATAAATCTCAAAACGTGACCGATAAATCAGTGGTCCACGACCGAGGATTATTAATAATATTAACTCAATATTAAAGGTGCCTCGTTTAGGGCTGAACTGTGTAATGCTTTAGACATAAACAGGAAGGATGACAGTAATTAAAGCTAAGACGGATTTATCGGCACGACTGCGGCAGTGTAATTCACATAATTTATATTCCGTTTCAGTTTTCGATAACAGACTTCAATAGTTGCGAAAGCTTTGCGCAGTTTGGAAAAATGGCATTGCTGCGCGACAAGCTCCATAATGATAGTAATTGTCGCCCAATGGGCAGGGTGGGAACATAAATTGGATTTTTGAACGTGTTATTGCAGAAGCTATTAAGGCATCCGGCTTAAGACTTGTGACAGACAGTACCGACTTGCCTCAATAATTAAGGTGGCTCCCACATTAATATTAATGAAGATGTAGGATCACACACGGGTTTAATGATGGTTTATATAACGATAGATAAGAAAATTTTGTGAACATCAATTGCGACAATATTGCTTAATTAGGAGCTCGAAACAAATCTGACAGGTCTGAGAGCTTCTAGATTTATGGCTGAAATTATGTTTAATATCAGACATTACATTATTGTGTTCCACCATTTGTTTCATTAATCAAACCAACCGAAAAAAAAACCTAATCGCAAAACGTAGCATTATTTCACCTTGGGCGTAATTGGACTGTAACTGTATATACGCAGATTTAAACGAATAAAAAAGTAATTAGCCGTTGATTAGAAACTAAGAAGTGGTCCGTTTTTTAACGATGTTTATTCATTTCGTGCCTCCAGATCGAAATAAAAGTAGGACACTGCCGGAAAAAATAAAAGTGCATGCTATTGTCTTCAGACCACTTTCTCTTTTCTATACTAAATTAAGCGTGAATCGTCTGCACACAATAGAATATCTCTAGCCTAAAGCAAAACATACACCGGAGGTATTCAATGTAGTCGGCTTTTCCTTTCGTATATGCACAGATTTGAAGATGCCAAAAAATGCAAAAATTCTAAAGAGAAAAAAATGTATTAACTACTGTAGATTAATTTGTGAGAGATATTTCTATATATCAAATTTCAATTAAATTGAAAAGATTCTCTCAGGTTCAAACGTTCAACAGCAAAAACTCTTGAATTTGCTCTGAGAAAATAGTGACCTACAAATGATGTCAAAGTCACGTAGATTTAAAAAGCAGCCCTTTAATCCATATAATTAACCGATTTGCGTTATTTCGACGACACTGTCACTTCCATTTCCCATCTTTAACAATTCGGAACTGGAAAATGAGTTTTATAAAATATTCAGGACCATCAAGAGATTTTTTCGATCTGATTGATGCCCGTTGGAAGTAGAGAAAAGGCGTGCCTCGGCAATAACGTCATAATGACGTAACAAAACGGCCCACCAATCCCCTCAGCTTTGACGTCATTCTTCGGGAACGTTCTATGCTTTCCAAAACTGCTATTTAAGAATCTTGATCGTGGTAAAATTAGAAAAACTGACGTCAAAGAGAACTAATACTGTGTGTTTAAAAAATGTTTGGTCAAGTAGGCTTCGGAATTGTTTGATTCTGAGCCCGTATGTCTTTGATCTGTTCCTCTATATAATTTCGAACGTAAAAAATAAACTTAACCTCGCTTAAATACGACTGTTTACCTTTATTATTAATGGGATTCTAGTACAAATAGCCTTTCTCAAGACTTAAACTTTAAACTAATTACAATATCTCAATCTCTTTTCATAATCCGGGAGTTGCAGTTCCTGAAACACTTGCACTTTGTATGGGTAGAATTACAGATTTTTTTTTTAAATTAAACAACAAGAGCTAGGTGATGCATTCAATACTCGCCTCACATTTTCACCGAGTTTTAGGTGTTTTTTTTAATTAGCTTACCACTTCCTGGTTTCCTTTAAACACTACCAGTTTCACGAAGCTCTTGAACATAGGGTTGAATTTCAAAGGTCAATTCTCCGTTTATGAACTGTTCATTTTCGAAAATAACACTCAACCACAAAAAATTTTTTACCGAATGGAAAAACCATTTTTAGCAGTCAGAAAACTTGAACTAACCAACACACAAGTCCGTGAAGTCTTAAAAGATTATTTTTAATAAAATCTGACTAATAATAAAGGTAAACAGAGTTGTATTTAAATGAGGTTAGGTTTATTTATTTGTGTTTGAGATTATGTAGAAGAACATATCAAAGACATACGGGCTCGATGTCAAATAATTCCAAAGCCCACTTGACCGAATATTTTTTTAAACGCACGGCACAACAGTCGTTTATTCCACAACGTCAACAGCCACACGTTTCTGAAACTGGGGAATATGGTGCTGAGGCGAATTTGTATAATTCTGATTAGACTGGGAACGTTCGTATGGAATGATAAAGCCATCAGATTTTTCGTTAGTTAATCGAAGATGGAAGCTGTTTTCCTGAACGCCTGAAATCATCGGCTATTTAAATGGCGTGTAATTCTGAACCCTCACCGAGGCTTCGTGCAGAAATCTAGAGGCATTTGAAATACGGTCCTACACCTCACTAATCATACTGTTATGAAGGCGATGATGATAACGATGATGACGATGATGATGATCATTATCGCGATCGTCAAAAGGAAGAAAAAATCCTTAGGTGAATTTTGGATTTGGTCATCCAGTTTACACCACTCTCATTTTTTCTCGCCTGTCTGGACGATGATTTATTTAACATCTTTACGCGACTATTCGTACTCATAGAATACATTTTTGCAATAATTTTGCTTGTTGGATCGTCTTTGATCACCTTTATCAGACTCATTAGAGCTTACTAAAGCCGGGTTTCCGCAACACAACCTCAACGGGCATCTGGGTCAACGCAACGTGCAAGAAAGAAACAAATGACTGCATCGGTGGCGACGAATGGAAAGTTAATGTTGTATCCAATCAAACTGAGATCCTCGAACCGATCAGCCGCTTTGTTCTACAACCGAGTCTACAACTCATGGTACCAATGGATATGGCCTGCCTCGAGGGATGTCGGATTAGCATAACCGATTCTTACTTTTACTTGGTATTACTGGGAATCTAGGTCGTATTGTGCGAAATCCATTAATCGTTCTTTCGTGGTTCTACCAATTATCGTATCTCGCGGTTGAATGAAAAAGTACCACGCTAATAGCTTCGGATTGAAAACACATAAATTTGTTACGATTTGGTTACTAATTCATTATAAATATAAACGGCAACATTTTAGTGTTGTCGTAATTAATTCGCGTTTTGTTCTTAATTTAAACTTCAAATTGAAGGAAAATTGTAAATTCGGTAAAACTAGGAAAGTTATTTTCCTAACGAGTGAGAACCGGAGGGGTTCGGGCAAGCAGTCCAGTGCGGAAAAGGAACTTTTAAGCAATTTATATTAATTCTCAATGCATTTTCTTATTTGTGTATTGAGTGCAGAGCTATTAGTACATGATTTTATCTTCGGATTAACAAAGGATCACTGTTAACCGCAGGACAATCTCTACATGCATCTTCGCCCTACCCAACGTATTAGCATATAAGAGACATGGATGATAAAAGACAATGATCTTCACAATACCACCATGTGGGTGTTATAAACGGGGAGACATAATTATCATAATAACAATGCACGAGGAAATCATCGGCATATAGAACACCAACAACGCTTTTGTGCATCGAAATGCAACAAAAATTATCAAAGTGATTGATACATAATGGCCTAGCACTACAATGATAATTATAAATCAAATATTTACCGACATCAAGATGGAAAGAAGTTAAAAGAAACGCTCGTAAGGCGACTTGATTACATCGCCCACATGGTGTATAATGTGGCATAAATCGACCAACTCTTCCTGGTTGGTTCATAGGGAAAACGTGGTTTGTTAATGACCACCTGGCATGACGGCTCTATTTTAACTTCATTCATAGATATTCATTAGCTGCATCACTTCACAATTGCTAAGACCCACACATGTATTACAAAAGTTCTTCCAATTTCAGTGCTTTCAAGAAGTAATGATGAATCAAACTGGAAAATTGTGCGATAACGCATGTGATATGCATACTCATGGATTAATGCTCTATCCTTCGGATAGTGAAGATTGGCAAATCCGAGAAAAGTTACAAATCACTTAAAAGATTCGCTTAGTAAATATTAATTGTTGAGTTTAGCGAAAAAGAAGGAACATTGGAACTTTAACATGCAGAATAACTGGTAAGTCTGGCAACGACCCAATATTTCAAAAACCTTAAGTTTTCAAAATGGTTTGAATGAGAAAATTGCATGGTTTTCAAAAATCTGTCTGACTAAACTGTTCTAGCATATCTACCTACAAAAATCGCTGGATCTAATCCACAGTTCTGGTTAATCATCTTAATTAAGAAATTTATCCAGAAGAATCCAAGATACCATTAATACCGGTTTAAAAACTACAATTTAGCCGCTCACAATAGTTGTTAATTAATTGTTCTCGGATCTTCAACACACTTTGCCTTAGAAGTCATTAGAGGAATTAGTTTGAAAGGAAAAGCAACTCATTCATTTTGATGGAGCATTTCTTAATTAACCGCAGAGACCCAATAAAAAACATCGTGACTTTGTCAATACAAACTCGAGGCAAGGTATAATAATAAAAAACAATTTCGATAATTGTGTAATGCGATACTTTAGCCCAAGAAATTCCCCAAGTATAGATTTGTAACAACCTTCTTGCAACATGGGCAATCCGTTACACAATCGTGAAACCGCGAATGTTCCACCTTAAAGCAATATAAAAACTACCCGACACAAGGACATAAACAAAGAAACAAGTGGATACTCTGGGGCAAAAATCTGCGATTTGCATTGGATTATTAATTATAGTATGACTTAGAAACACCGGACAATTGCGCTTTGAGAATTTCAAGGCTACTTGGAACATGCGAAGAGTACCAAGCCCAGAGATATGAATAATGTTGAATTAAATTTATCAACGGATATTTGATATACAGGGTGTTCGAAAAAGAACGCGGCATACTTTAGTCACATTTTTATATCAGACTTTACTAACTCTAACTAAATTATACTCCAAAAAAAATTTATTACATATGGTGTTTTTCAGGCTCGTTAAAAGTATACTAACAAATATTTTAAAAAATGATTGAGGAACTCTTTCAATTTCTAAGATATTAATTTATACAGCCACAACAGGTTAAAACCTTGAACCGTGTCTTCAGAGCTAAGGTTATTTGCAATTTTTCAAATGTAGCCTTGTTTGAGTTACTTACAACTTTTAAAGCTCAGGTTGAAAATATGTTCTAAACGGTTGTGACGAATCGTTTACTTTTTCCTTTTATTTTGTGTGATAAAACCACCTAATGCACAAATAAGAATTGTTGAAACAGAGGAATTACACACCATTTTCAACTAAAACTAAATAAGAATAACATTTGCTATTTATAAAATGATCGGACGACATCCCTTATCATTTCGATGACAAATTTGGTACCGTTTTTAGGAGAGAAGAAATTATTACATAAATGAAAACTAGCAAAATGAAGATATATGGAATATGAGTATGTGAAATGCGTGAAACAGTCTTCTCCATCGCTGAGGAATGACAGTTTTGGGGTAAGTGATTGGTGTCGGTGATTACTCTAAATGGTATTTGATTGTGTTTAGTATCTTTTTATGTGTTCGAGGTTGACCTCTTGCTCATGCAAGCATAGGTAACCAGCTGCTATCCATGTTTCCTGAACAAGAGGCCACACATCGTTTTTATTAAGTAAAATATACGTATCTTCTTTGATAATGGTTCCTTGGTAACGATGCAAATATCATTCCGTTTAATTTCGTAACCGTTATCTAAGTATTAAAGGAACTGACACCTTTCCTGAAAATTCCCGTCTTAGTAGCACTTCGATCTGTAACTGGAGGTGCCCCAAGTACCACTCGAGATATAGCCATTAACAGCAGATGCAAATATGATTAGCATGTAAGGCAGGCACTTGTTCCTTAACCTCTCGTTTCATTGTCCAATTAATTTTGCAATCGACTACTTGTTATGAAACCCTCTGAACATGCAACGCTTCTTACTTGAGAATGAATCAACGTAAATCGTTAGTTAGTTAACATGTTAAGAATGTAATGGACCTCAAGGCCAGCGGTTCCGTCAATCCCTGAAACCTCGGGCTTTTACACTGAAAATGAACACAATGAAACGTGATGTGAGTTAGAAATTGCCGAAGAGAACTTCACTATTAATGCATTTTGTAGATTTAATAGTCAATGAAAGCAAAGCGATAAAAAATGGAAACGTATTAATGGAGAAGATATGGGTATAAGATACTTTTCCGTCCCTAAAACCGCCTATTAAAGTGGTTTTCAATTGCTCGGCCTCACGATATTTGTGTTGTCTTTGTGGCTGTTTAAAGCACGTCCTCGTTCGTCTTCGTGGTTTTTAAAAAACCACCGCGGCTCAATAAAATAGGGCTAAAAAGCAGTTTTCCATCACGATCGTGCGACAGACAGCGGTTAATCTGGATCTGCCATCTCGGTTTAAATGGTGTTACACTCTCAAGATAAATTGACGCAGATAAGTGTAGAAAATAGTTCAGTTTGTTGAAGCCTCCTTCATGTACCCAATTTAAATATTCACCTCTCACACACTTTAGTTTACCGTTTATTTTCGTTTTCCTGCTCTTTTTTCGTAGGTCCTAAAGATGGGGACACATTTGTGACCCAGACGTCAACAAGGGTGTTTGTCTCAGCGCCGGTAAAACATGAATGTTACTATCAGTTTTAGCTGAGAATAGTGGTGCGTGAGTCGTCATCAAAAGGTATAAACGAATTTTACTACTCCTTACAGTGAATTCGTTAAAAGCTCGTCATCATAGAATTATTAATTATGAACAAAAGTCTGGGATCGCAATGGGACACCCATTGTCTCCTGTGAAAACAATTATCCTGGTAATGTTCTCGAACAGCCTATAATAAATCAAAATAGACTTATTACGCATGTTTGTATATCATACCTAGCAGGTATATCAAATCAAAGGACATATTAAAACGTAAAAAAATACAAAGACAACAAGAACACAGAAAAAACATTCAAAATAAAATAATTTCATAGTTTAAATATACTGCTTTTGATATTGGTCGAAGAATTAATGGAACGATTCTTGCGAATCATTATCAAAGAACTTATTGTAATTATCATCACTAATAAGAAGAATATGTAAATAAACACGATGTGGTTAATTCGAAAATTGCCCTTATGCAAATAAAAATCCTCGGAAGGGGGATCTCCTAGACTGCTCCCAGGATCGGGTAACCGGCTGAGCCTTAAAAACTTAGCATTTTTTGGTTCAGACAGAAAGTGAGCAAATCAGGTGTTTCTTTTGCAAAGTGGAACCCAATGGTGTATATTGTTTTACCTTGAGGGAGGAATGCAACTCAAAAGGAGAAAAAAGCTTATGGTTACAACTAGTTTCAATCATTAAATATCAGTTACATTAGCGACATATCTCACGAGTCTTTCAAACGAAAAACACTCGATTATTAGTTTATTTCGTATTACGTACATCTTGTTTGTTCTACTACTATTCGAATGAATCATCTAAGAAACCACATTAGTTCGAAAACATAGAAAAAAATCACGGATACGATACGCGAAACGAAACAATATACATTGTGTTCAATATAAAGATATACTCACATGTCGAAGATTTTCCAGGAATTGTGAAAAGATGCGAAATTCTTCTAATTAGGCCAAATTTATCAAACGGGTTCGTACAGGTACAAGTTCAAAGACAGAAAATTTATAAGTTTGAAATACTTCATTTGCCATTTTTACAACATGCGATCGCAGTAGAAAGAACAAACAATAGGAGATTGCGGAATGGGAAACTGAATATGGAATAGAAATTTGAAGTAGCAGAGGTTACTTTGGATTAGCAGGATACTTAAGTTTAATATTTGAAAAAATCAATAGCCTTATATAACAAAAACAAAGTCGACGCTGAATGTTATAATAAATTAAGATCCGATTTTTAGCTGTTTCGAAAGCGTTATTAGCAAAAAATTAAAAAAAGAAATACCTTAAAGACTTTATTAATAATTAATACCATTGCACTCGTTGTAAAATTCATGAAAACAACATGATATCCTCATCAAAAATGAAAAATTTCAAAAAATGTATTTATTTTATCATGGTATAAGATTCGCATTTTTGTGACCACTTCTGACGTCGCTTCCTAGTTTAAATTAGTACCAAACACTTTCCCACAACAGACAGTTATTGACCATTTTCTCTTAAACCTCAGAGGCTGTTTAATTCAGCCCTCTACGAATATCCTCAAATATCTTAAAGTCCTTATTATCAAGTACCTTTTACTGACTGCATGTAATACGTTTCTAGGCTAAAGCTACTTATAAGTATGGCAGAGATCACCTTTCCCATATACAGTAACTTCCATATTCGCCATTTATAATGTTCCATCGTTCAAAGTCAAGTGATTGATATAATGATATATTTTCTTCGACTTAATTGTAAGTCTTTATTCGCATGACGAACCCATCACATAAAATACTATCGTCCGATCTTGAAATTATTCAAATTTAGATTTAATCGCACGGGAAATAGATATAGAAGCATAACAACATGATGATGATGAGACTAACCGCTTCTGGATCCATCACTGAATAAAATAAACAACAGTATAGGAAACAAAATTTAGAACTTTGTAAAAAATTTTCATGGAAAAAGTTCCATAAATGTAAACACAAAACGATCCACACCGTTTCGTAAAAAATTCTGTCGTTTTTCCTGAAATCACGTATACAAAATTAAACAAGACAACATACACCTTTTTATTAAAATTTTCATTTAATCTGCCTATCAAATACCCAACAAAATATAGCGTTGATAAAATTTTCATAACTTACATTAAATATTTTGTCACAAAATTTCATTTTCTCTCCCCTTAAATAACTTGAACAAGATGATGCAAAACATACTTCACCGTCTCGTCAAAAAATTACTTTTCTATCCCCTGAAGTAATTTAAAATAACCCGAAATATCGTCAACAAATGAAAATCATTAACTATTTTCTTAAAAATGTTATTTCTTTTCGTCGTGAAATCTGATGCGTCTTATGAATATGTTTTCAAAATTCTGTTCTATGATATACAGGGTGTACTATTGAAAACTTTGCGCCTGCTTTATTTTGATCTATCAAAATATTAGAAATTGCCGTTACACGTCAATTTTGCTTCCGAGGGGGGCACATTTTAACGTTAAATGCAGATTCACCAAAACAACCCCCTTCGCGGGGGTGCGTTCAACTTTAGAATCTCAAATGACACAATAGGTCGAGTGACAACTCATTTGAAAAGGTGCTTGATTTTTATTGTCAGCATCTATTTTTTTTTAAATTTTAGATCGCCTGTTAAATATTAAACCAACATAACCCATAAATTTTAAAGTAAATACAAGCTGAGCAAATTACACTGGGGTTTGCAATGGCTATGTGTAAAGCCTTCGCACTTTAAATTTATCTAACTTCCAATTACGGCACATTTTTTCAGGTTTATTTAGCGGTGATTCAATTTAAATGAAAAATTTCAAAAAATTCAGTTATTTTCAATGTATATTCATCATATTTTAATGTATTTTAATTTACATAAAACTGCAAAAAAAAATACATACTAACAATCAAAATTAAAAACCTTTTCAAATAAGGTGTCACTCGAGCTAAAGTGCCTAAAGTTGAATGCACCCCCACGAAGAGGGTTGTATTGGTAAATCTGCATTTAACGCTAAAATGTGTCCCCCTAGAAAAGAAAATCGATGTGTCGCGGCAATTTGTAATGTTTGGAGCGTAGTTCAAAATAATCTGAGTTTTCAATAGTGTAAGAGTTATTTGCAAAAAACCCAAACCACCAAATTCATTTTTTTCCGAATATCTTCGTAACTATTCGGAATTTAGCCAGTATAAAAACATATTGTTAATTTACTTTAATATGCTCAACTGTTTCCTAATTTAAACCATTTTGTATCTATTACCATTTCCGAGATCTCCATGATGTTCATCCTTATTTGGGACAGACTGTATACATATAACCGATTTAGTAACGTGTGACCCATTTTTGTTTTGTTGCAGAGAACAAGAAATAGTGAGTAGTAGTAAAGGTAGGGTGTCCAAAACGCACTTTAAAATAATAGCGAAAAACTTTTGAAAATGTATGAAAATAGCATTTTTCATCATAGGAACCTCGACATCACATCAATCATTGTTATAGTGGCGGACCTCATAGTTTAGAGTGCTGTTTTATTCCAAAAACGAGCGCTAAGCAGTTTACTGTCATCTGCAAGTTGACGTTGTGCCACCTCTTTCTATATTTTTTCCATCCTCCTGTAGTTATATGCATCCTTCTGAATTTGCTGCCCCGTGGAAATTCATAGTGGGCACACTGTATAGCGCTGTTCCCCCCCTACTGACTGTGAGGCAGGGTTCTCTGATGTGATTTGAAAAGCATGCATGTAAAGCCAGTAAAAATATGACAGAGCCGATCACAAGTTTCGTAAGAAATTAAGTAAAAATCAGTCAATAAACCAAAGGCAAGAAAAAAATTGAAAAATTTCTGGATCTTAAAAGGTTGCAATACACCAACGATTTATGCAATATGGCTGCTGAGTACTATAGAAATTCTCTACAATAGAACATATTACATTTAAGTGCATTAAAATAGGATAGAGGTAGACAAAACAGACTGTAGAATGAAAAAAGAATAAATCAAAGAAGTAATTTTGAAAAATTGAGGGGAAGTTAAAAGGTTGTTAGATGCCAATAATTAAATGTTTACCAGGTATTCTCTATATTTGAAAATCGATCCTATAAGTATATAGCAGAGGCGTACTGGACGCAATTTTGATTTGAGAAACAGGACTAAAAGAAAGAGTAGAAAGTAATAGAGGTAGAAATAGAAGAAATATTTAATTCGTAAAAATTGCAGTCTAGCAACATTATGATACTTACTGTATATTAAGAACTGAAAGGATTTTCTGCAATTCATGCATTTTAATCCTGTAAAACCAGGTACATACAGAACACCATTTCAAATAACAACGAGCAACAAAAAATCTGAAATGGAAGATACATTAATTTGGAAAATTGATAGATCACGAAAAGTTGACGAATTAATGTAGGCATATTGACCACTGTACGTGCGTATTTTCTATTATTTGAAGGTTTTTTGCATTCATTTACAGAAAAAGCAATGACGTATGGGACAAAATTTGTAGATAATAACTAAGACTAAAAGAGAGATGAATAGGAGCATAATTGATGTGCTACATATTAAGCATTGTAAGCAGGTGCGGGGCCATATGAATTTGATTTGCACCGAGCCTCACTTATTTACTATCATTCCCCGAATCATATAGATTTGTCTAATCTTTTTAGGCGAAATTTATGTTGATAAATATCCTTGACCAAATACCATAAAACTATTTTGGAGAAAAAATTAGACCGCAGATAACGTAAAACTTTTAAAATCGGGGTCAGTGAATACCTGATCGGCAACTCTCCCATATTAATGCACATCAACCGAGTCGTGTAACTAAATCTTTTTTTTGTTTATTTCCTCAAGATTAATGCAGAATTTTACAAATTACCTACATGAAGTATGATTGCAAGAAGATCCATAAATTCTTCCCAAATGGGAGTTCAGAATTGCTGTATCTTTTTAGGTACCTATAAGAGGTTTCGGATTTCATTTCTGCATTCACAACTGCGAGTAGCAATTATTATTATCAATAACTTTATAAATTCTACAGCGACGTCCTGCAGCTCTCCTTAACTGTAGGTTGCGATTCAAGACATTTATAACAATAAATACAAACAGTTAATAACAATCTAAACTTCATTATGTCGAGCAGCATCCAATTGAGAATAACTGAATCAAACTACGAGTAATGTGTGAATAACCCTTGAAGGCGAACAAAACACTGCTTATTACACTGTTAATCACAGAAAATCACAACAATTTATTATGATACTCCTTACGATCCGATTTATTAAACGGTTCTCGGGGCCAAAGACACCAATCACTATGGAATCGTGATTTGCCATACTATGGCGGCTGTCGGAAGGAACGTTAGTAATAACTTAGAATATAAACTGAAGGAAGGAATTGACATTTAAAGGTGATACTTACAGGTTTGAAGCAAAAGTGCCTACGGAATCGCTTACGAAATCTACGATCGTGAAAAGTCGCCGTGTTTGGGCGCGTCGTTGGGCAATTATGTGCGAACACAGCCGCATATAAAACGAGAGGCCTTCGCAACGTAACGAGAGTGAGAGACGAGAAATAGGAAATGCATAACATGAAGTTGCAGAAATAATAGATGATGAATGCGATGTCGTAACGGAATAATGAAAATTCCTAGATGACTCGATATTACGCGAACAGAGTGCATTTCTTGATTCCGGAAAAAAGCTTTTGAGATACAGTCGTGATTATGCTACATTTCCAATAGCTAACAATCAGAGCCTCCACTGTTCACTTTTAGAGTCATCCTTCTTTACGATCCGCAGACAATTATTGAAGATGAACAAATTATGGTAAATGGTTGCATGAGGCATGAGGGTTACCAGATTCAGAGGCATCAACAGAAAACGAACAAAAGGAGGAGGAGAGCTTTCAGCACTATAAATGATAAGAATTTTTCAAATTTACAATTTTCTTATTCTGAGCCACACATGTTTCATGCATGTTGGTAAGAATTCCAGCATACGCCTGAAGGCACCAATTTAAAAAAATTCGGCAAAATTTCCAAAAATTCCTAAAGGACGGATGGCATGGTAACTCTAGTAATAATTAATATCATCATGAAAATACCTGCTTAATTCAGTTTAGGTTAACCTGAACTGCGTTTACCCCACACAATTTTTAACGTTTATGCAAAAATAGGCACAATGAATATGAAGTAAGTAATAAAATTACCTAATGAAAATTTGCAAGCAAATATGCTTTGTGGTTATTCCTTTGGTTGCAATCAATGAAATAGCCGCCAAGCAGATCCACTTGCAAATTTCCATTTTGTAATTTTATTACTTAGTTCATATTCATTGTATTTACTTTTGCATAAACGCTAAAAATTCCAAACTCTCGAACTTGCAGAGGCATGTCTTATCCAGTATGTCATATGCTACGAACCATTGCAGCAGCTTCAACAGCAATTTGGAAATACCCGGTCCAGAGATTATTTGACTCACTTACAAACCCGTTGTAACTGGAGGAGGCCAGGTGATGTTTCTATAGCCATGAGATCTTTGGTTCTACTGGTAGAAATCAACACTCCACCATTCCGATGGCTTTTAGCTCCAATGAAGTTAGATCATGTGATACATGTAGTGACAGTGCGCTTACCCAACGAAACGATAACGCCAAAGTCTTTGTTAAAAATATGGCTACTGCCAATAGAAAGTTATTATCTCCTCCGGTAAACTTAAAAAATAAAAACTTTTAAGCGGGGCCGGCGTGCTAGGGCCTGGGCAGATAGGCATATAACTTCCAAGTCGACGTGACAACATCGCCATCGATCGTAGAGCATATTTTTCGTTATGCTTTTGTTTATGTCCATGTTTAAGTATCAAAGCATACACCCTTTTTTAAGACTTAGCTAGCACCACTCGTCTCGGAAGTTACTCTTTGCTCACTTTATATCGCCATTAACGTAAAGTACTAGCTTTGCTCAATATTGCTTTTTACCACATATATTATTGTTTAGCAATGAACCTTAGCTATAGTAAAAGGGTGGTTGGTTTTTGCACGAAACAGTATATCTGAGACTGCGAACTCAAGGCGGTCCGAACGTGAATAATCAATATATAGCCAATTTGGCGGGCCATTTTATACATTTCCAAATTCCGGCAACATCCTCAAAACACATCACTTACTAGCCACTTCGAGCCGAAAACGCATAATTTTTTGGTTTAAGTTGAAAATTTAGCAATCTAAAATAATTTTTGAAGGGCAACTTATGGCGTTCAAAAATTGGCTGGGGAATGATTTGAAGAGCGGAAAAATCGTTTTTTGAGAAAAATATTGTCTCTACTAAAGTCACAATCAAAAAACTACTAAAAACGGCTGTGGGACAAAAATTTACACTTTTGCCCTAAAATTGATCACAGAATGCGTAACAACAAAATGCACCCTATTTAAGTTTTCTCAATTTTTGCCGCACTTACTTTTCCATCCGGTACCATGCCGAAAAAAATTAAAACATCAAGAAGTCTTACGTTCTTTGATTTAAAAAAAGTCAGTATTTCACGACCCCAAACGTTTGTAATAATTAATGAAAGAGCTTTCGTGCTATCCACTTTTAATAATGAAATTTAGATACGATTATATTATGGATAGTCGATCTATTGTTGAGTAGTTCAGTTAACGTTTTAAGTCTAACGTGATAGTAGCTCTGCCCATGCCCATTCCACGTTCTTCACTAATGGCTCACCTAGATAGTCCTTCTTGCTTGACCCCAACTGTGCACAAACAGTAGTTTGTCAAAGATAACGACCCTTTCTCATATCTGCCTCAAATCTAAGGCAGTGGTCACACGATGCGATTCCCGGTCGATCTCTTCCGGACATCAATTGGGCGCGGCACTCAAGGTGTTGGACTGCGGGAACTGTAGTGTATACAAACGTCCTCCCACGAGAAACAAGAAAAAGTGCAGACGAACTACCGTTGTCCGCGATATTATCGAAGAGATTAAAGCAGCACAACGTCACTCTTAAGTGGACAAAGCCGTCCGACAAAGGTCGCATTAACGTCTGCGTCATTGAAGATACCACTGATGCGTGGCAAAAGGCGTTCTTCTAAATTATTTAAATAAAATGTTGAATTTTTGCTGCCAGATCGGTAACGGGGCTTGCAACATTCATAGGAAACGGTACTTGGAAATAGTCCATCCCTTAGGTGTATCTAGGTAATTATTATGGTTTCCATCAAGATGCAAGATTGAGATAATTTCATATTGTTGCCATGATTCGGCTTGACGCAAAAAGTGCGGAGATAAATGCGCTAAACGTAGCACTTGCCAGCAATAAATTATTATTATTCCTAATGCAAAATTAATGGCATGATTAACGGTTCTGCAATGATACCGAATTTATCTGGGACGTGATCGTCATAACTTACAGCGAGTGCGCCTTTTCCGGTAAAAGTCGAGATTTCTTAGCTTCAGCGACAAAACATCGTGATATAACTGATAGAAGAGACACCTGACAAATTGATTTCTGTCATGGGATTGCAATTGGAGGCAATTTGGTGCTTTTTTCTTTCGAAGGGAATGCAGAAGTTGAGAATATGCTTGATTGCTATAAATCATTCGTTTTTGCTGATGGTAGAAAATTTATATTGCCATGTAATTTTGTGTATGAGAAATAGCCAATGTTATCATTTCTCGCGTGGATGACAACACTGTTTCTTCTCATGAGGCAGTTAACTTCATTTTAGTGTTAGAAGTCCAAGTAACAGCTTAGAAACTCATAGTACTATTTTATCTATTTATCTTAATTTTTATTTATCTATTTTAAAACCAACATCACGTTTTACGAACGTTTGTAGTAACTTGCCCAATGCCTTACTTTGGCCCTCCTCATTAAGCATTGTATTGTATGCAAATCGCCTATTTTCCGACTGCTCTATTATTTATTCATATAAATCACAGATGAAAAGTCCCGTAGACGGTATATGCACATACATAAGTAAGATTATGGTGATGTCACGTCGTGTGTGGCTTTACGGTGATGAATTAGGTAGGAATTACACATACCATTGCTGATCGTTCCTGAGATATTGTAGGAATGTGGAAGAATTTGAATTTTGTACATATAATACCTATACTGGTCATAGGGCATATAGTGGAAATTAAGTTTCTGAGAACACAGCAAAATGAGCATTCAAAAGAGCAGAGGCATGTCAGAAATACTGGGAATTTATTTTGAAATAATTCAAGGGCTTGACTAATAAATGAAGAGGTCTCGTCCGCAGCTGGTTCTACATCCAAAAAAATTGCATTTTAAATTAACTAAAGACCAGGGGTGTATTAAGAATAATATAGTTTCAGGTAAGATTGAATTAGACGATCTTACCAACCATTCAATAATATCTCTTCTCCCAATCCATTTTTCTGGATACCGCTGATGTAACCATTCTCTTTCTGGTAAGATGTAGTGTCGGTACGTACAATCTTCTTTAAAATGCAAATAGTGGAAGTTGCGGCCTAATCCATGTAAAGATATTACATACATTTTCTTCCTTTTTATACCAATAAAAAGTGTGTATAGGGACACGAAATAATGATGCACTGACGTCAAATGAACATATTGATTATAGGACTACTATATTTGATGTTTTACGTAGCCAAATTCAATTACGGAATAACTAAACGTACATTTTCGCTGTTTCTACTAAACATACCACTTTGGGAAACCCCAACATTAATAAGCAAATTTCTTAGCACCACCTGACGAATTACAACTCCAATTGGAATAATTTTCTCATGCTAACCTCGTGATGAAGTCGATTCAACGTTTTTAGCCTACAGAAAGCGTTAATATGCCTTTTAATCAAAAAGGTCAATATACCGGTACTTCCCTGAAGGTTCTACTCCTAACCCCTCGAATAGCTACAATCATCAACCGGTACCTCACGTATATGAGGGGAATAATCGTCCCATTACGGACCAACACTTCGTGTTATTTGCAAAAACGGTACCGATATAAGGAAGCAACAGTCTATTTAACCTTGCCATATTATGGGGGTGAAGGTGATTATATGGAGCTAGCACAATCTACGTGCCGACTTGCGGTGTTGATTATTTTATATTACAGTAATGAATGGTACCTAAGTACCGGTATAAGCACATATACAAAGCGCCTACAAGGAGCAAATGAACACTGTGGTTATAGAGGATTATTCGCAATAGCTGCTCAAATCATCTCAATGATTTAGTCAATGTTCTATATAATTTGAAAAAAAAAAACGTTTAATTACAGTAAAAATAATGGAGTATTTGATCTTGTATTAAATTATATGGTGTAAAAATAACGTCATTACGCACCGCATACGGTAATGTTATTTTATCGTAGGTCATTTTATTTCTTGAATCGTTATAGTTGTAAACAATGGCAATTATCTCATGGCACATAATTGTACTAAAAAATATATTTCTAAAAATTACCAAATATACTACAGTGTTAACATTTATAACCAATGTTATGTCTTTAGCTAGGTCGACCACTGTTACTTATCCGATTCGGTCGGATTATTCATAAATGAGACATTTTAGAATATTTATCAATTTAAAGAGATATTTTTTAATACGTACAATTATCTACAACTACATCAAGGGTTGTTAAAATATTTAAAATTTGCAAAAAACTAATCAAAAATAAAATTTTTTGTGGTTTCACCTCGTGACTTAAAAGGTTAAATATTTAAAAATTTCGGACCGAAATTCATGATCGGGGGAAAAAGCGGGGGATTTTGTGACTACTTCGTGATCTGAAGGGCAAAAACTTCAAAATTCTCAATAAAAATTCCAACGCGCAATTTAAACATTTTCAGTTTTTCGAGATATTTTTAGATCCACTGAAATTTATTTGAACCTTAAAGATTAACTAATTCTACAGTTTACTGTATCTGTTAGAATTTCTGAGATAATAATAGTGAGTCTCAAATTTGAGCCACCCCATGCTTAAATCGATCTTACGTAGTTCTCCAAACTCTCGCTAATCACAGTCTATACCAAAAGCACCTTTCTATTCACCCATATTGCATATTAATAAGAAATCGAGGTTAATAAAGACCTTAAATTGCATATCATCAGTTTGAAAGAGAAACCGCCTCGTCTTACATTATAAACTTTCTCTTGCCAAGAACTAGGTCGGCTAAAAGCGAAGTTTACCTGTAACAAAAAAATTAAAATCAGTACCCGATTTGGTGTGGCGACAATGAATGAATAGGCGTTGGGAGTTTTAACCTTGATTCTTTCTCGACCGAGGAAGCATAACAAAGGAACCGGCTAATAATATCTATAAAGAGCAGGACTCATCGATTTATCTTGTTCTAAAGAATAAGTCAATAAAAACTCGGAGTTATTACGATCTAGCCAAGCATTAAAATTTTCATATTTGAAATAGCAGTTCCATGACTAAAGAGTAAATTACGATTGGTTTAGACGTTTTATTAACAGTAAATTATTATTTTATCTTTCACATCTAACTATAATAACCGAGAGAATTCTAATTATGCAACCCGATTGCCTATGAGTTGGCAAGAAGGTTTCAATATCTGAAGAATAAATTATTTCATCAGGAGTATTGCCAATCGCAAGGAGTAATAACACAGTAATAGTATATTAAGAGATTTTCAGCACGACATTGACGTTAATACACGGCGTGTTGTGATAAGCTAGATAATCATTTAGGAGGCCTAGAAGATTGATGATTATTGCATGAATAATGCTGATATGTAAAGAAATATGGGTAATGGATAATGGCAGAGATACAGGTATAAAATTGAATAATAGTGACACAGGTTAGTTCAGGTTGTTTATATTATTTATCGGGAAGTGCAATGGAGCAACTCAGTGATGTATTGGTTTCCAAGAACTTTCAAGAGACTGGGAAGACGCATGATTGCGAGATGTTCCCATGTGCGAGTTCGTAATATAACCAAAACCTATGCCAAAACAATGCAATATTCGATACTTGGGACGTATCAAGACTGCCACCTACTAGACCATTAATCTATTGGTGCATAGATGAGTGAAAGTGCGTTTGAGCATTGTTAATAAGTGAAAGTCGAAAATTTCTCTATATAGAAACTATTTGCTTGCTCGATATATGAATACATTAATTAAGCTGACACACTCTCACCGAGATGATGGGCGATAATCCGTTTACAATAGACAATGAGTGACCCGCAACCCAATTACGATCCTTTCACGATGCAAATACCTCGGATTTAATTGCGAAAACAGACAACATCAATAAAGACCTGTAATTATAAAATTACAGCTTCTCATCTACCGATAATTATTAATGATACCGCCCGAGGATGGAGCAATTTCAGCAACAATCGTACCTTGGAGGAAAAATGCGATGGAGAGAATCAAGGACGACGTCTTCCTTATAAAGATGCTGTAAGGATGAAACAGAATTTGTCTGATCAATTACAAGATTTTGATAGTAAAACTCGCTATGATACTCAAATATGTACTTAAGAGATAAGTAAGCCTATAATAATAAATCATAAGTGGACGGGCAAAAAGGAAAATCAAGAAAGCTGGTGTACTAAATCTTTTAAGAAAATATCGAGTAGTATTTAATTAAATTACGTGGCACAGTGAATTACTGAAAAAGTAGCACCACGGGAGATTAACCAAGCCTTAAGAGAGCTGACGTAAATTATGAATGGGGTGTGTGTGTTTTATGGCAAACGCTTTATCAATAGCGACGGTTAATGTTACTTATAATATGAAGAAACATTTTTGAAATTTAACTTAATATCTCCTTCACCTCAGACCGTTTTGAATCATTAAATAGTCTGAACATCCGTTGAAACAATCCTTAATACAAATTCTATTTTCCTTTCAATTTCCGATTGAAATATGCTCTGCAAATTCTTAGAGGCACAGCAAAACTCGCATTGGCTCATACATAAAACATGCCATATTGCGCAGTTAAAATTCCCCAACCGTCTAAACTGGAAGTCAGTCAATCCTCTTGATGAATAATATCTCACACACCAACCTTCGTAGAAAACAATGAACCTATCTGGTCAATCATCATTCGCATTCAAACATGTCCGTGTCACTCTAAGTATTATTCAAATTGTATTTTTTTTAGTCTAACATGGAAATATTATTAACTTTCATGCTGTTTTGTTCAGGTGGAAACGATACCTGAAATTATCATAACAAAAAATGTGTAAATAGCTCGCATAATGCGATTAATCCGAGGATTAATCACGACGTGACGACAATATAATGGAAAGTATCCGCCGAAATTGTTTGCGTTGATGATGATGATGATGATGATGGCCCGAGGAAATTATCGCACATAGCCCGGCAGCTTTGCGTTGTTATACCAAAGAAACCTTGACATTGGCCTGACATTGGAATTGGTTCAGTTTGATGGAATAATGAATTTGATGGTCTGTGGTATGGCTTTGAGTTTTGCAGGTTGTGTTGCAAGTAGCGAGATATCATCATTAATTTGTTGTTTTCACTAAATTGCAATATGTGAGGGTTCTCCGCACACCAGCGGCTTTTTGGTGACCGGTAGATTTGTGGGATTCAGGGTGCATAATCATGTGCGCACTCACGTATGTCTTTATGCCAATTAAGCAGCCGACTAAATTGTCGGCCGGCAAAAAATTGTTGGTCTGCCGGGTCCCTGAAATGGGACTCGCAACGAACTCTAAATTGACAATAGCGAATTAGTTTTTTTATAATAATATAGAGAGTTCAGGGTGAATATAGCGTAAATATTGTGAAACAAGTCAAAGAAACTCATAGTAACATCTCTCTCGCCCACCTTTCATTACTCTCTGTGGTTTACTCTTCACTTATCACATTTTCCCCTCAGTTCTCCTCTACAGCCCTAGACTTTCTACCTATGCCTCCCTGCTCTAGTATTGTCTAGTCTTTCGTTGTGTGCTCTTTAGACTGCCGACTGATCTTTTTTTTTAACTGTCTTGGATCAAGAGGTTTCACGTTAATTAGTTGGTTTCTTATTCAGACTTACTCTATCTCACAAACCTTGTATCATCAGCTTCCTTTCACTTCCTATTTTTTTCTTTCTCTCCAGGGACATTCTGTAAGCTATGGAAGAGAACGTTCGCCAATCAAAAAAATGTACCTTTCTCGATCGTTTCAAATATTCAAATAAAATTATTATCTGGCCTAAATAGTCAATAACCATCACATCCAAGTATCGGTTAAGGTGCTACATATATTTATTCTTAGTTCAACCATTGCTTAAGGGTGACTTCAATTCCATAAACACTGCCTGCCAGTGAGTTATTAACTGACAGCTATCGCTCCCTAATTGGAAATTGAAGAACTGGTCATTAGGGCCAAATTCATCTGCTGGTAATTTTAACATCAAGCTACTTTCGATAGAATCCAACAATTGAGCCAATTCTAAAACTATTTCAACGTTTCCGTAGAAATTAACTTGATGTCAAAGTTGACAGCACATTACTAATTTGGCCCTAGCTTTGTAGGTTCTAGTAAAACAATTCACCGTATTTACACTGACGGTTCATCCAAAAATAATTTTGAATTATAGTAGTGGGTTCATCCTTGGGTAACATTCAGCTTAAGCCTAGCCTATAAATCTAGTCTATAAAGTTTACCTTCGGTTCGAACAACAAGTTCAACTACCAGTTGCTTAACGGAAAGTTATCACGTCCCAGCTATACAACGGTAGAACGGGCCCTTAATTCACATTCACAATTAACTTTAAAGAAACGACCCTTAGTGACAAAACTCTTATTAATTAACTGTTACATAAATGCAATTTTTTCCATTCATGGCGATTTTGATGCAGTTAGATTAATTTATATCTCGAAAAGAGCGTTTAATTAAATACAGAAGTGCCGTTTCCATTATAGCTTGTGCTTGTTCTAATGGCCTTTAAACATCTGCTCTTAATTCCAAATTGATCGAACACGTTACCGATTTACGATACACTCATACTGTTTGTACATGTGAGAGTTTAAAAGTGCCATAAGGATCAGTAATTTCGATGACAATTTTAACGCCGTACCAAATTAAACGGCGTTTGTAGAGTACATGAAAACGTTGCAAATTTTATGGGTGTTTTATTTTTCTTGGAACTGCTAATTTAACGGTGAAGAAGGCTCTTCAATCTTCCTTGGACAGTTTAGAATGGTCTTTTATTGAAAAACGAATTCGCACTGCGAATAACGCAATAAATTGAGTAATTTCCTCTTCTGCGCCATTTCCTGAACGTACGCCCATAGTGAACAACCACCTGGGATACATAGATTATAAATAAGAGAAAAAGTTAATGGTTATAGAAAACAGAGCTGCCTCAATTTATAAGTAACCCGCTGACTGAAAACACATAAAACAGCGTGTACGTCGTGAGAATGTGAAGTGAATTAATCGTTTCTTGTTGGTGAAATGTCTGCACCTAACAAAAGAACGTTTTAAAAGGAAACTACAGCACTAAGTATGGGAAAATGGTAATAATAATAATGTTGCTCGGCAAAAAGGAACTGGAAAAAACCCGTCGAAGTATCGATTCGCGGAATTAATTCCCTTTAAAGAGGTTGTAAAGATGGGTGGCTGCAAGTAATGAGATTGTTCCGATATTTTCTCCATCTGTGGCATAATTTTATGACGAGATTTTAATTATTTTTCCCACAAACGTGCTTCTATCAATTTAGATCGAAAAACAAGTTCCAGGCGAACCCGAGTAGCCAATTAGGCATCTTAAGTCGAGTGTGCCACAGCTTTGGCTTAATTAAAAAGATCTTGCTGTTACATAATGACAGAATAATTGATTGAAAATCACCCTTCTTTGCATATTTGAGAATACTTACAAAACGGGTACATGCACACTTTTTTTTCGGCTTAACAAGCCTGATTAGCAGCTCGTATTCCCAAGAGATATTAGCTTTGTATTACCTTTCTGCAGATCAAATGGCAAAGAAAAATAAGGAAAACAAAGAAACGAAAAATCCGTCTCGAACATATTTAGAAACAGTAAGTTTTTTGCTTTTCTGATCTCCTGATAGAACGTTCCCAATTCCTCAAATTCACTTTATTAAAAATTTTAGAGCACTAGGTCCCAGAACTACAAGGAATTTTCACTCGTATGGAGGATTCTTTCTGTTTTAAATTTGGTGATGAAATTTCTTCAAAGTATCTATATTTCAAGCAATTACCTGATATTAAGCCAAGTGAATATCTAGCAAAAATATGAAACCACTTTTCTTGTACGTGCGAAAATGTCTCAGAACGAAAAATGGAAAAAAACATGCACTGGCCAGACAGTTCTAGAAAATTGGTGTCGAATACAAGAATGTTTAAATACCACCGTTTGCGACAAAAAATAATTACTCTCTTAACATCAACACTCAGCATGTTGTTTCTATAAGTATTATAGGTACTCAAACGCAAGAAGTATTCGGAAACATTTCTCCGTTAAGCAAGACCGGATGACTCGCAATAAATAAGAAAAATACGAGGTTACTGAGTCATTAATTGACAAAGTGCAGCCTTTTATGGAAAATTGAACAATTAAATTTGCGATCAAGGCGCAAACCTGTTACCGCCTTTGTTTTACAAGTCTACATCATTCATTTCTTCAAGTTCGAATCATCAGTTATTGAGGGTTCATTTCCTTGTATTAATCATCGGTTTTTGTGGAACAACACGGTTACATTAAATTGGTAATCAATTAATTGCGAATTAGTACCGGGTGATTCATCGGCGATTTTTGTTGATTAGGTGAAATTATACGCGAGGAATAATAATTTGCACGCTTCCAAGTACCTTTTCGGCTTTTTTCGTGCTTTACTAACTCTATGCTGAGAGGAAGACATCATATTCATATAAAAAATATACAATGTGTCTACTTCAGTTAGAATCATTTTACTTTTTAAACTTTTTAATTATTAATTTTACGAAAAACAGTTATTATTCATAAAAAGTTCTGCACGGTCTTAAACTTAAAATGAAGAAATTAGATGTCAAATTTTTGGAATCGTATTCCGGCCTTCTTAAAAATTAGAATTTTTGCTCAAGAAAATTTTATTATTTTTAATTTTAATAATGCACATTTATTACTTGTTCATTGCAAATATGGCAATTTTTCGTCTTTTAATATATTTTCATAACAATTGCACAATTTAAATAGGTAATTAATGCATAACAGACAAAAAGTTAATAATTTGTGTACCTATGTAGGATTATTTACTTTAGTTCTAAATTATTCTACTAATGCATCGACATAGAGACTCTCTCTTTCGAAATATTTAATCGTTTTTTTGCCAAATTTCCTTAATACATTCACTGTCATATTTGGAATAATTTCTTGGCGTCCTTTCGAAATAATCCCCTCTAAATGATTAACATATTGAAGCGACCTGTACTGGTGAATTTTCTATTTTAAATAACCTCATAAGAAATAATCTACAGGAGTTAAGTGAGGAGTTCTAGCAGGCCAAACAATATTTGAATATCTGCAAATCACTTTAACACTGAAAATATTTGGAAGGTATTTTCTAACAGCTATCGCAGTGAGATAAGGTAGCGTCTTGTTAGCATCAAATTTTTTGACGTTCTTACACGGGTTAAATATTCTGACACATATAAAACTGCACTGTCAAAAAACAATTAAATATTTTGAAAAAGAGGCACTAGTGGAACGACTTAAAACTAAAGTAAATAAATTATTGTTGTGCATTAATTACGTATTTAAATTGCGCAATTGTTATGAAAACATATTAAGAGACGAAGTTATTAACTTTTTAGTAAACAAGAGATAAACGTACATTATTGAAACTAATAATATTAAATTTTTTTTTAGCAAAGTTATGGCATAGTGTACGATAGCAAAAATTTGATATCTGATTGTTTTCTTTTAAAGTTAGGATCATGCAGAACTTTTTATGAATAATTTTTTTTAATTAAAATACAAAATGAGTGATAACAAAGTTTCCTTTATGATCCCAACTTAAGAAGACACGCTGAATAAAATAAACATTGAGGGACTTGTTTATTCAATGGTGGTTGTGCGATTATGATGACACTGTTGATGATATTTCCGACAATGCATTATTTTCTATATTTTGCCACGCAATATCAAAAACATCGCGTTACATCTAGGCTAGCTTGACGAAGCTATTTCTAATGAAAAAAATTAATCAAATCTCCGTCTCCAATTCGACAAATCATCATCATAATGGTACAGGGTGACTCGACACCGGTGGGTTGAAAGAAGTTGCATTGGGTGGCCTTCTTAAATCAGAAAACCTGAGCGACACGCATGCCTGTCGAATTAAGATGACCAACACGTTCGTCTGGACACACATTTCATACGCGATACGAACACTTTGCGTGCCCCGTCGGCCATACTTACACTTGATTTAGTGGGGAATTAACCGTACAACCGTGAAAGTCTCAAACTCACGTCTTAAGGACCTTGAGAGGAAGGCTTGAAGTGCCCTTGAGCTTGGTAAATTAGAAAATGGTGGTTCTCCAGACAGCCTATCGGCGTTGAAGTTGAAAGACAACTCAAATAGGTCAACAGGGAATACCAAATTGGCTTTACTGTTTCTTATCGATTAGCGGCAGTGATTTCCTCGTTGATATTTTTAATTAATCGGAGTAATTTGGTGTCGAATTGTACCAGACCGGAATGCGGTACTTCAAATTAAAATGGAAGCACTAAAATAATAATTTTTCTGCTGAATTTTTAAGAAATTTCGTAACGATACAAAATTCTTCAGTTAGGTGCCAAAAACCTGTTTTAGACGTCCGATTAAGTAACACCATGTTTTTGCGATATACATTAATTGTTTCTTCATTGGCGTATAGTGCAATAACCTCGACAGTAACTAACAGGTTCCTGAGATAATAGAAAAGTAATTAAAACTGGTAAATTTTGCGAGTTTACGGGTGGTTGAGCAATAAGGTAATTCACACAGTTCAATATTTGTTATATTTGGAGTCCGACCGGTTTGAAACGCCACAGCTGTAATATATTTAGTTAAACCACTAAATAATCGCTTAACAAAGACATCCAACCACGGTGACACGAACGCTCTGGTTGACTAATCAACAATCAACAAGTGAAACACAAAAAGTCCAAAAAATACCGGAAAGGGGGCAGATGCAAAGGAAATGAGCTGCAAGCACGGCAACATCATTATCATCTTCATGGAAATCTCCTCATTATCTGCCTCAATTAATCGACTTGGTGTGAATGAAGGCGAAATCAATGAGACATGGGAGCAGTCAAACTGATTCTTTAATGACCACTGACCTGATCTTTGTGTCAGCAAGTTGCAGAACGTTTTAAATTTCGAACAAAGGCAGTAGATTTGCCATAATAAATGACCTACTTTTAATACTGGAGTGCGGGTGAATGGCACTTAATATAATATACAGCATGCTTCAAATACTCTGAATGTTCGCTTTGATTAAGAAGAGAAATTGTTAGGGAAAAAAGAATTCACCAATAAGTTTCTACGTGTGTTTCGCATAGTAGTTCTTCACTCACATTTTTTTCTAGATTCTAATTTGAATTTCGATAATAAGGAATTCACCACAAACTACCAGATGCAGAAAACTGGCAAGGAAATTAACCAGTAATTGGATATCGACTAAGGTATGTAATTAATAAGCCACAAGCTAACGTATATGATTTAATAAAATTGCAATAAAAGCAAGTCCGCAATGTGCAATATCCACATGACTGTGGCATTTTGAAACCGACTAAGGACATACATTCCTGCAAATTAACATTTATTATTTTTATGGACATTGTCTAGTCACTGATCATCCGGTTAATAAAGAATGTCTTTTTCTAGGCTTAATTGCCTTATTCAAATTCATTTGGAAAAATAAATTTCTTTTGCAAGATGGTTGCCTACCTAGTTGCTTACGACCCGGATCTAGTGACAGGTGATTTCAATTGATAAACGACTGAGGAAGCTTAAAAGTAAATAATAATCACTATGTTTATACAGCATTTGGGCTCATCCTTCTTCTGATGAATGAAAATAGGAACATTCACAGTGGACAGGTGGGGCATTGAAAGGAGGTCCCCCGATAAGAGTAGACCACGAGTGGAGTATGTCATCTTCGTTAGATAACGGTAACGTTAGAGTAATGCATTATTGAAGAAAACGAGAAAAAGAAAATAAACAAGGAGTGCGAGTAACTGATGCTAATTCTTTGTTAGTTCAGGTTTACTAGTATTTACATGTAAAGTGCATTAGAATACAAAAGTGGCACCGATTTCGGGAACTGCTTGTTTCGAAGGCATTGTCAAAAGTCTTTCAGTACCTACAGAAACGAGCAAGCAAATAAAACAAAAACGAATAAAAACATACAAGCAGGAGGTTCGGCCAAATGGATTCATTATCTTAAAGTGCTGACTTAAGTAGTATATTGTTTGGATTCTTACTATTTCTTACTATTAATTGTTGGTAATTTCTGGACAAAAACGTCAAATTCCTTTCTGATATATTGAAGATAATGATTTCGTTCGTAATTACAAGCTTATTAAAAACATAAAACTCCTTGAATAAATGCCAAACGTCGAATTTCGCGCGGTTATTAAAATTTCTCCCAAAATCATTTTAAACAAAACGCGCCAGATACTGTTTAAGGAGCTCCCGGCTCGGTAAAATTATAATTAATAAATTACCACACCGTTTACTAAACATGATCAAAGACAATGAAAGCTCTGGAAGAACATGTGTCAAGACGACCCACGAAATGATGACCAAAGATAATGTTGCTACTATGAAAGATTGTCGTCTAAAACAGAAAGAAATCGCAAAAATTGTTTGCAAGAGAACGTAAAAGAAAAAGCAAAGAAAGTTAGCAAAATATGTTCTCCTAGTCCACGACAATGAGCCAATTTAAAAGGCTGCTCGTGACGCCTTGCAGCTTTGAAAAATTAACACCCCATCATACAGTCTTCACCTGGCGACAATTTTTTTTGTTTCTCAAGTTGAGCAAAGACTGTCGTGAATGGAATGGATTAACAAGAAATGTGACCAAAAAATGAAATCAAAACTGCAAAATAACATTTTGAAGCTTATGGGCGTGAAGTTCGACACAACCAACATTGCTCAGATAAATCCTCTGATAACCCACCAATTAGCTATCAAACCCTTTGACTATTACCATATGGCAATGAGGCGGATAGCCTCTTCAAGTCAGGAAACAACTGTCAACATGTCGGCTTTGGGTAGTGAAGCTGTAGCTCTAACAAATCGCTAGAGCAAATTTTGTCCAGATAGAGGCATCGCTCATCAACCTGATGTGTCCCCAGTCACGACCATGACATAGTTCCAGAACATTCAGATTCACACAACGCTGTATGAAATCTCTTCTCATTATAGCAAATTAAAGAAGACCAATTCCCAACTTATTGGAAACTCAAACCACACGAGACGTCACACTTACATAAAGTGGGTAAATAGTAACAGCAGAACTTGATTAGAACGTGTCTGCAACGGCCGACGAGTCTGAGAAGAATCATTAAAAAACACAATTAGAATGTAATAACACTGATATTATCGACGGTACAGCATCGTAACTGTCTGGCATACTTGCAGTGGTTGTTTCTCGGACGCCGAGAGAAAAATTGGGTTTTCAGACCTTGTACCAACATTAGACAGGTGTGGTAAAGGCTTTATTCGATGTGCGGACCAGCTGAACTCGTGGCTATAAAAATCTGGCGTAATTTTGCGGTTCTTCGTGTAAGACCTGTTTGTTTAATCACGGGATTTCTATCGGAACGATGCGGTTTCGGCATTGATTTTTGTCATGTTGTAATAAAGTTGGAAAGACCTAGACGAGAGCAAGAAACAGACACACAAAAATGTGGGTGAAAAACTATAAATGAAGTGAAGCTAACCATTTTTGCAATACCTGATTTCTGCTGGAACATAATAATATCTTCTACGTCACAGAGAACTGTGTCCTATCTTCTCGGAAACACTATAATGGCAACGACATGTCCCCACCCTTCGAAGAAACGCGTCCCAAAGCAATTAAATGTGCTTCCAGGACAATAACGGGAGTGGACTAATTTGAATTAGCTTCTAAAGTGTAAAAAATATGAAATAAAGCTGGATTCAGGGCAACTCATCATCGTTGAGTATGACAAACAATTTATGAAAATTTAGCGAAAATGTCTTCGAAAATAAGCAATAGAGATTCATGAACACAAATGTTATCAGAACAGGTTAACTGTTATATTAAACTTAGACTCTCAAATTGAGGACCTGCTAAAAGCATTTTTAGAGCACCTTCAAAATGGCAAAAAATAGGTATTAATGCGAAGCCATATCTCGGAAACCGAAAGGGATTGGACAATTCCATTTTGGTATGGTCATAGGGCGCACCGAGATGTTTAATTTCAGATATTTTCTAAAGCAAGTGCTTCACGTGTTCTCGAGATATCGGCGTTTTAAAATTTGAAAAATGGCAAATTTTAGATGTGCTAATAAGTAAGTTTATCAAAATTTAGAAAACTTACTCGTAACCAGATATGTGTTACTAAGAATAAATGAACAAAAAAACATATCAAGTGTAATACTGACATGTGGATTGTCCTGGTACTGCCATCGACCCACAGACTTTCCTTCAAATGCGACTCAACCAATAACCATTAACATAATGGGAAGAAGGCCCCAGAGCCTTATTTGTCTTTCTTTGATCTGTCGACTGACTGGTTTTTTTTAAAACTCATTGGTAGGTTAACTATTGAAGTGGGTCAGTTCCATTAAGCTCTTTGCCGCTGAGTCTGACAATTGCAGTGATTACCGCGGATGCTCTCGATCTGAATGAAAATTGCTCGTGACTCGACAATTTTCGGAGTTATACTGTGATGAATGTGTACTGACACATATTTACAATCCGTCAGATGAATTTTTCGATCTAAATTAACCGTAACTGTATCTTTCACGGTCATGGTAAGTGACCATATTAGTTGACTAAATAAATATAAGACCCAGAATTCAAGACACTGTAAAATTTACTATACCCAAAATCAATATTAGATCACAAAATGTTCAGATATTCAATAGACATACTTTAATCACACACTCTATATTGAAATAGTATATTAAATATCGAGAAGGATAAGGAAGATTTATTAATCGAAAGCTAAGTTTGGAAGCTGAGTGTAGCGAGGCTCGAAGGTTTGCTAATAACCTTAGAATCTGGCTTGAAGGTTATTCAGAGTTGAAAACTCGGCTGTGTTTGCGTTACTTACAATTTTTCTGAACTCGGATTACTTACAGATATCACACTGTATATTGGTATCGACGCACTTTCTAAACATCTTTATCCTATAGGTACAGTAATCTAATATTATTTTTCGATGCTACTAAAATATGTCGGACTTCTTGGAGAACACTGTACAACATTTTCTTTGAAAACTGACGATGCACTTTTAATACTTTTCTAGGAATCAGATAAGTTATTCAATAATAACGAAGATTCCCATGGCCTATTATGCAAAAACAAGCACTTTATCCTCATTATGCAATAGAAATTCAATAATTATTAGTCTTAAATCAAGACTATGTTTGCGATGCCCATGTCAGGCCATCTGAGCAGTAGGATGAATAATACAAAAAGGCATCAAAAACAAGCCCCCTTTAGGGGCAATAAACATGATTCGAAGACGCACCGCCACAATACCTTTTTATGGTGATCACCACAAACCATCATCTATCATGTAATGCAATTGGAGAGAAAGGTTCTAGTGCTTAGGATGCAAGTCACGAAGAAGAAAGCTTGTATAAACAACCGTTGCAGGGTATTCGCACCGGGCTAGAACAATTTTTTATTGCACTTTCACTGTCTTTATTGCTTATTATTCTTATTTTCTGCACGCAGTATCTTTATAAACGTTATGTTATTATTATAGAGGTATTAAATAACTCGAACCGTTTAACGGACAGAAATGTGTACGCAATTAAGCAATTCGCTTTCACTTGCCATTTTCTACAAAGCGTTCAAGTGCTAAACACGGAATCGGGTTTTGCCACAAATACGGTTACGAGTCTGGCTGCTGTGAGATTTAATACTGAGTCACTAGCTTAATGGGCACTTTCTATTTTAGATTGAAAAATACACGCCAAAATGTATATCTAACAAGAAGTTGTGTTTGCGCTTAAAGAAGTACACAGTGAATGTTTTAAGGTGTTACAAGGCAATTACTTTACACTAGTTTACAGTGGGTTGAGAAAATTTAAGAGACAGGCTATTTTTAGAGGCTATTGCCAGAGTATTTTGACATTTTTTTTAATTACACAAGTCCAGCAAAATTGTACCTACAAGGGCTCCTTCAAATGGAAACTCCTTTTTTAGCATACCGTATACTTAACTTCAATTGTTGACAAAATGGTACCTGAATTTTTACATTAATTACATTTTAGCGATGTATAGTGTCTAAACGATTTGAGATAAAGCATAACGATTAGCATTCTTCTATTTTATTTTTGACAGTTATATTAAACGACGCTCAACTTTGAAATTTCTCAAAATACTCTTTTTTCTGCTCACTTTGCATAATTACAAGCGCCAAAATGTGCGTCCATCAGCTACAAACAAGTCTCCCAAATTTTAACAACTTACTATAAATTGGATTAGAGAAATTGCTTAGTAACCCTTTAAAAATTCACCATATACATCAAGTCTTATCAGCTATTGAATTAACATTGCATATATCTTCCCCAAATAAATGTCAATTCGAGCGCCCCTTCTCTATCTTCTCGTCTTAGGAAAGTTTATACAAACACAAATTCTCTGAAAGTTTATTGTTAGTTCGATAACACCAAGCAAACTCTTATCGCAGTACATTTGCGTGTAAAGTATAAGTTCACATTAATTCCAGCATTCATCGCTATCGTCTGATAACACACCTTTCAGAAAGCCGTTTGTGCCCTACACAGAAGACAACCATGACCGATAAAAGTTTCTTGAACCCGATTCAGACCTTCAAAGGTGCAGTTACAACATGTTTTCCGATTATGGGCCCGCAACTCGGACCTTCGCTTAAGGGGACGTTGACCTGGACCATGTGGGTTTTGCACAAGCCCTTTACGAACAAAATGCATATATTGTTGATATACGTGTGAATATATGATTTTGGCTTTAGTATTTTTATTGCGATATTTATTTAAAGTACACAAAACACTCTCATGTCATTAGAGTAAAAAAAAATTAACTTCCTAGACGTTCTAGAACGCTTTTACACTTCAAAACAGGTTTGGATTGTACCGCCATATTGGTGTATAGCCAATATGGCAGCTCTGCTATCAGACCATATTACGTTGATCTGATCATTTCTTGACGCGTAGTTCGAGCCCATGAGGGAATGACAACTCTTCATTCTGGAACACCGTAGCATGGTTTCCAAGAATAGTGTTCCCGTTTCGCCAGCTCCAATACGTTTTCGCTGTCGGGTATTGCCACTTCTAGGCAGATTGAGTGTGGGGAGAACACCACTCGCTATTTTATTCACGACCAGCAGAAGATCACTCATCATCTCGCATGTATTGTCTCTGATTTAATCACTAGAGCCGTTCTCACGGCCAGAGCTCCGGTTATTCCAAGGCTCACAAGCTTCTGAACCTTGCCCAGCAGCACGCGTCCGTTGGCTCCACTCTAGGCCACCATACGATTGTCTCGTATGCGAGAATGACGGACCTGATCATTGCACAGCAAAGAAACTGCAGGATTGAGAGCCCAGATACAGCCGAAGGCCCTTTTGCGCCGTTCACAGTGCATCTGATTTTGCTAAAGACGTGTTCCTGATAAGACTGATTTTTTACTTTACGTAAACATGTATATAAAAAAAACTGTCCTCTGTGGATGAATCGAACAAGTGAAACTTTTTTATAATCTAAATTTTTTTTTTTTCGAATATTTCAATTTGCGGCAAATAATACGAAAGTGTTGCATCGCTGAGGACATTCCCACACCGATCAGACCAAATCTAAAGAATTGGCATACGCTCGACAAACAAGGTGTAGAAAATATTTTTGCCTATAAAACTATTTCCATGATTATACTAAATGAAACGCGATTTGACATACCATGAAACGCGTCTAAAGAGATAATAATTAACGAACACGCCTTGGAAACGCTAACGTTATGCTCTTGCAACACGTTCCAGTGACCTTTAAATCGCCTTTCACCCGCCGCATAATGAGCCTACTAATCAACGAAAAGAAAAAAATATAATGTGAAAAACTAATAATTTTTTTAATGCAAAATATCATTTGAACGCTGGATTAGAAGACAATAAATTAAAGAGAAAAACTCGAATTCTTAATCTTTTATTATACAAAACATTGGGAACTTATTAAGTTGAATACGATCGTATTTCGGTCGAAATTTCATTGAAATAATATACAAATTTAACCTGCAATCTGCACTTGTCAGAGTCCTTAGAAGTTTAAATTAAAATAAGTTAACTGCTCACACAAATCCTGGAAACACTCACACTCAGCACACTAATTTATCCAGAATTACCGGAGTTCCGAGTTGCACTTTTAGAGTCCACACTCCCACTCAACCAAAACTTGATTTCCAAGTCTCTATGCCCATTGGGCGAGGTCACAATTTCCGTAGAAACCTCCAAGTCCCCACTGGAACTGAAGCTGCTCGAGGACGATGACGAGGTGGACCTGGAGAATGGCGGTTTATGCTTATCATCATCGTTCAGGGACAGCTCTGCAAGTTGGCTCTGAAGATTATCGTATATGGAAGGTTGGGACGAAAAAGAAGAGAACAAACTGGAGAAATCGAACGATTTAGGAGGGGTCAGGAACGGGGAGTAACAACTCCTGTCTACGTCCCAAATTTGACCCTCGGGATCACAATAGCGACACTGGCACGTGCTGACCGGCTGGTTGCCGTTTACATCTTGACCCTCTTCGACTTCTTCGAAGGAGTGATGTAGTTTAGGAGTTTCGGAGATTTCTCCTAGGAAATCGAAAGTTTGGGTAGATGAGGCTTCATCATTAACATGACTGTTTTGAAACAATTCGAAGGGCTCGAAGTAGGGAAAGTAAGGCGACAAATTTGCCAAAGAAGTTTGATCGGGTATATTTGTGTTATCCCCACTTTGATTGAGGTGATGGGAGCGGTTTATATGAGGCAGAGGTTTTCGGTCCTTTTTCCGCCTCTTCCTTGGTTTTATAATCCGAGGTAAACAAGTTTCAGAGTTCTGCGAAGCAGAACTCTCATCACTAGTAACACTAACAGAGTCCACCCCTTTAATACTATTACTACTTCCTTCACTCACAGAGTCTGGGCACGGCTTCCTGTTATTGGAATTTTCGAAGATTTTAGTCTGCTGTACAACATTTCCGCTTTTATTGGCCCTATGTTTCCGGTGATGGTAATACTTGGTAAGAATGAGCGGGGCTCCCTGGGTATGGACGGCTAGCTGAGCCAGGTGATGGTTGGCGGAGGTTTCGTCATGGTTTTGCCTGCGGTTTCCTCTGTGACAGCCGGCGAAAGATATTAGGGGTGCACCACCTGCCCACCTTTCTGCCGAAGGGCCGTTCTGGAAATTCACGAAGCCATTCTGGGAATAAACCGGGGAACGTGGAAACGAGTCCCGATCTTTGGTGAAATTTTTGGGGTGGTTCTGCGAGAAAAGACAAGCGCCGATGTATCGCTCTATTTCTAAGGCATCCAGCGACGCGGGGCTCATGGTACCGGCTTGATCGCGCCCATACCGGTCGACGTGAAAACCAACCGAGAGCCGATGTCACCAACGGGTTCCCCTCGCAACGATCAACTGAAACAACGGCGGACAGGGGTCTTCCACTTTGCGTGTTGTACACCGGCGAGAGAATGGTAAGAAGCCCCACTACACGGCTGCGGAGACGGTGTCGCGACTGCACTAACCTACTTCTGCTGGGAGTCGAGACTATCGGAAAAAAAACTACAACCACCCACATAAATGGGTCAATAGAATATAAACATGGGCTTATAGTTCTAAAGGAGCCAGCATTTTTAATGGGTGCTCTTCAACGATAGCAATTGTATGGCATTTTCTTCATCCTGCAGCGAAGTTGGAAAAAAAATTTATGTGCGAAACTCATTAGAAAATAGTATTTTGTGTAATTCGTATCGTAAACTGTACTCGTCTCGAGAGATGCATTTCCTAACCGATTTTATAAATAATTCTTATGGTTCTTTCACCAAAAAGGAACGACGTGGTACCAAGGGTCAGCAGTGCATATGGTGAACGTCTTACACACTTTTTCTTTTGTGAAAGTCGGTACAGCCAATTCGTCTTGTTGTATATCATTAAGAGGATCTTGGAAAGCACTAATCACAATAGAAGACACTTCGTTTACAATTCTCAAGTGTGGAACCTGATTGCTTGAGAGAACCACTTCTATTGTTCAATTGGATTTTTTACAACATTCAGATCGAGATAATTTTTGTAATGGTTTTCGAGGGCTATTGTGACGGTTTCATAAAATAAGGACGATTATACGATGATGTACCTGAAGAAATGTTATTTTCAGTAAAAAGTATCTTGCTAGAAGTATTTACTTTGATGCTTATTAGATATAAATAATTAAGACCAAACACAAACACTTAGTTAGGCATCAATATCTCAAATCATGTGGGTACGGTGCCGCTTATTTTGCTGCAAAAACATTCATTTTCAAATCCCATTAATATACCGTTGATCAAGTTAGTTAAATTGGCACTTTCCTAAGCCCACATGCACCGAACATCCACTGCGACTTTTACAAACGGTACTTGCATAAATAAATGATCATCGTAATGTTATATTGCCTTTAAGACAACTTTCTCCATGTCTCTTTCAAAGGCGCGGCTGCTTCTTATCTCCACAGGAAAAAATCAAGAACAGTTCCTATACGTTTCTGTGTCCGACCATACACAATACATATTAAATTTTCCTATGATACGATCTTGACATGTCGCAATCATGAATAGGACATTAAAAGTGAGCATTGATTTCGATACGCTACCGGTGTGTTTTATGACCGAATTGAGAACCCCCGAGATGTCCGTGATCTCGATTATGGTATTGTTCTTTGCATTCCGACTGTTACTCGATTTACTTTCTCCTACTTTCCCTTATTTGCGCGTTTAGCATGTGCCTTGTCAGTGATGAATTTCAACAATTTCTCATTGCTGGAACAACTGTGATTGACCACTATAGCGGAAGAAAAACATTTGCGTAACATGGTTTGGGGTATAGCCGCCCAAACTGGTCAACAACTTGTAGACAATATGACTCGTAGATAAAAATTAATCCTGTTGACAATTATGTTGAATTGCTAACATGTATGAACAGGGCGGTCCACGTAAGATGATCCACTACCTTTTCTCAAAAACTGTAAGGTTTAGAAAAAAAGTTTAATATAAAAGCCATTCAGTTTTTCGTGAATTTTTATTTTCTATTTTCGAAAGTACACGGTGGTCCAGAAAATCGTGGCGTGACAAAAATCTTTTTTTTTTAATGGAATACCCTATATTTTGTTACGTATATTAATTCTGCTTGTAATTATAAATATTTTTTGTTATTACAAAATATGAAAAACGTTTAGCAGTTTTTGAGTTTTTTTAATTAAAAGTAAAGATCTATGGTAAAATAAACTTCTGAAAATTCTCAATAAATTCAGAAAGTGTTAATTGTATCGTTTAAAAACTCGAGCTAATAACAAGGGGTGGTTTTACTAGAGTATATTTTTAATTTTCGAGAAATATTATACAGGGTGTGAAAAAAATCCAAACTTATCACATTTCAAGTGCCTGAAACTCGATTTTTTTTAATGGGGCACCCTATATTTTTTTGAAAACGAATTCTTTAAATTCCCTTTCATATAATATATACAGTGGTGGCCATAAGTATGGAATATTATTTTAATTTGATAAAATATTTATTAAAAAGTATTGAACAAAAATTACACAAATGCTTGAAGGACTTTATTTAATTTCCTATAATTATAACATAAAATTGAGATTTCTAATTGAAAAAGTTTTTAAAAAAATGAAAATGAAAAATTACACTTGAACAAAAGTATGGAATATTTTTTATATCATGGTGTGGAGTCTGCCATCTTAAGTAAACTCAATATTTTGTGGCATACCCCTTAGCATCTAGGACAGCCTGACATCGACGCTGCATTGAATCAATTAGATTCTGGCACGTTGAGGAAGAAATGTTTTTCCATTCTTCTTGTATGATCCTCCACAATTCTTCAGCATTTGACACGTGTCTTTGTCTAATTTTTCGTTTCAAATGGTCCCACAGATGTTCGATGGGATTTAAATCAGGAGATTATGAAGCCCATTCTATAACATCTATCTGCTTTTCAATAAACCAATTTTTAATCAACCGTGAAGAATGTTTAGGATCATTATCCTGTTGGAACCGCCATACCAGTGGCATTTCTTCCTCGGCAAATAGAAGCATATGCTGCTCTAGGATATTTTTGTATAAAAACCGATCCATTATTCCATCAATTTTGACTAGCAGGCCAACTCCAGATCTCGAAAAAGATCCCCACACCATTAAACTCTGACCGCCATGTTTAACAGTGGGCTTTTGGTACTTGGGATCAAATCTCTTCCCTATTGGTCGCTGAACATAAGTTTTTCCATCCGAATCAAACAGTTTGATTTTGGTTTCGTCACTGAAAAGGACGGTATTCCATTTTTCGGGTGTCCAAAACAGATGTGAGCGTGCAAATTAATTAAATTAAAAAAAAATTAATTCTGGCCTTTCGTTTTTTTTTGGAAATTAATGGTTTCTTCACTGCCAATCGTCCAAACAATCCAGTATCACATAGACGACGCCTCACAGTACGATCACTAATTTCAATACCACTATTAGTTGTAATTTGTTCCTTTATTAAGCGCGATGATTTTTCGGGATCTTTGGAGGATATAATTTTAATACGTTGGTCTGTATGGGCTGTTGTTTTTCTGGGACGTCCTGTTTTCGGATGGTTTTCTACGGCGTTGAATACCCTAAACTTCCTCAAAATTTTCGATACACACCCCTGGCTCACATTAAATGTCTTTGCGATGGCCTTCTGATTGGCTCCGTTATTTGACATCTCCACTATTCGTGATCTAAGATCTTCCGAAAAATATTTTTTTAAACCATTTCGGCTTCAAATTTTATCGAACTGTAACACTCAATACTGAATACTAAATGCAAAATAAATTTAAATCTATGATATTTCATACTTTTGTCCATCTAAAAAAATTTGTTTATCGGTGAAATTTTTGATAGCAACATTCTATAAATACTGTATGGTTTAAAATGTAGAATTGACCTATCCCAATTTAAATATACCAGAATTGAAGAAAAAGAGTAAAGGCCCTTTAGCTAAATAAAGTTTCAAAAAATATTCCATACTTATGGCCACCACTGTATGTATACATTATATATCTAAACCCAAGAGATCTTACATACTTAGCTGATTAATAATATTAATCACCATTTGTTTTATTTAAATTACTAATTACATATTTATCATTCAATTAATTTACAATTATAAAATTTTCTTGTTTAATTACATTCTATATATTGACACATTACTAATAAGTTACCAGATAAATATGTAATTAGTAATTTAAATAGAAAAAATAGTGATTAGTAACATTAATCAATTAAGTATATAAGATTTCTTCGATTTAGATATATAACATGTATCATATGAAAGGAGATTAAAAGAATTCATTTTCAAAAAAATACAGTTCCCCATTTCAAAAAATAGACCTTGAGACAACTAAACTGAAAAGTTTGAATTTTTTTTCACACCCTGTATAAAATTCTTGAAAATTAAAAATATATTATAATAGAAACACCCCTTCTTTTTAACTGGTTTTCAAATTATTCAATTAATAGTTTGTGAATTTATTGAGAATTTTCAGAAGCCTATTTTTTCTTCGATCTTTATTATAAATTGAATTAACTCAAAAACTGTTAAAAAATGTTCATATTTTGTAATAAGAAAAAATACTTATAATTACAAGCAGAATTAGTATCCTTAACACAATAAAAGATATTCCATTTAAAAAAATGCATTTTGTCACGCCACAGGTTTCTGAACTACCCCGTAACTTCTAAAATTATAAAATATAAAAATTCACGAAAAACTGTATAACTTTTATATTACATTTTTTTTTAATCCTTACCATTTTTAAGATCATCTATGTACAGGGGACCATCTTACGTGGATCACCCTGTATGTATAAGAATCTCTGTTTTTTACTAATGGATTTAGGATTTTTAGCAGTGGTATGAGTGTACTACTCAACATCACTAAGACGAATATTAAACTAAAAACAAACGGGAATGGAGAAAAAGTGACAAATGGCTCATCCTTGCCGACAAACGTCGTTTATCGGAGATAGAAGTCCTGGGCAATTGAGTAGGTTTCGCAGGTACACAATCGAGTGTTGGTACAAATTTTTCCTTCTAATTATCAACTCCATTAACTGATTTCATTTTTCTTGGTACAGTTACATAGCAAATTGAATTCCGCTTGCAATGATTTGCCAGTCAATGGGGGCTGGGGGGAATCAAAAATATCTAAATGAGAGTAGCTGGAGGTGAGGCGGTGACGAAGGCAATTCCCTCTAATGTCAAATTAAACTTCCACCTTAGATATCTAAATAAACGTTTTTTTTTTAATTATTTTAAACTTTCCTCTCAGTCAATAGATCTTCGGATGGTTTGTTTTGAAATAAACACCCTGAATGTACATGTATATACCGATCTTTTAGCAACATATTTATATTTATAAACAAAATATTTAAAATATAAGCCCAAAGAAATAACACCGAGTTTTGGGAATACTTGTGAAGTTTCGATGAATTCCTTCGTAGTGGAACTAACGAACAAGGCAAGAACATGGAAACCACACAAGATACTCAGAAGGATATATAAAAAAATTGTATATATTTAGAAATTAGACGCATTCTAGTCCACAAAGCACAGTTCATTAAGAAATTAAATCTGATAGGCAGGACTCTTAGAACAAGATCAGAGTTATCTTTCCAGCATATATCGTGCGGCTATAAATTCTACGTCTTTCCACCAACTTTCTAATAAATTAATATCAAAAAATTTAAAAACAGCATTAAATAAGACCAAAAATACTATCTTTCGATATTTGTTTATTTTTAAAAATATTGCTTGCGTCATCGGTAGCGCAAAATGATCGATTTTTTTAAATTGCAACATAGGTCAAGTGCCACCTCAAATTAAAGGTCTTTCCAAACTACATTCAATGGTGTATAGCGATTCAAAATTTATTAATTAGTTTTTAAGAAAAGCAGCTACAAGTGTGGTAAATAGTGCAATACAAACTCAGTTAAATGGTACATAAACAATGGAAAAACTTATGTGTTAATAGAAATTTTATTTGTTTTCCATTTTGTGCCCACAAGTAGTTTTTCGTTATTTTTATTTATTTATTCTTTTTTTAACAAGTAAGTTTTTTCATTGATTACGTACTATTTAACTGAGTTTGTATTGCATTTTTTACAAAATTTATAGCTGTTTTTCTCAAAAACGAATCTATAGATTTTGAATCGCTGTACACCATTGAATGTTAGTTTTGGAAAGACATTTAACATGAGGTGTCACTTGACCCATGTTTTCAAAAACCGGCCATTTTGCGTTACTAGTGACGTAAGCAACAATTAAAAAAACAAAGGCCAAAAAATAGTATTTTTTGTCCTATTTAATTCTGATTTTGAATTTTTTTAGAATAATAATTTGTTAAAAAGTTAACAGGGGAGAGGGACAATTTAGAATCACACGGTAGAATCGATATCATCAAATAAAGAACAAAGATATTCAAATACCGACCTTCATGACTTTAGCAATGTAATTCTGGTAAAAACGTGCGATTTTCAGATTATATGTACACCCTCTTTATGTTTGTTTTTGTTTCTCTATCTAAGACCCTTAAGTTTTTCTCCAGTGGAAACACAACGTAATAGAAAAAATGTGTAAAGAACATAAGTCACTGTATTGTGCCTCCTTTGCCATGTTAATCAATAATAAATGTTCTAAATTAAATAGTTTATACAGTAAAACAGCAACAACCAAGCAAAAGGCCTGGAAGTAATTTAAACTCAAATTAACTCCTCTTCAATAAAATAAAGGGTCAGGAATCTACAGCACAGATATAAGAAAGTAGTAGCAACTGCAATATGTTAAATGGAACTTACCTGTTTCTAGCGGTTTTCGAAATATCAATTAAAGTTCTTATTTTTTTGTTCCAAACAAGGCCCGGGAAAAACCTCTGTTATGACGCGATTTCAATTTACAAAAAGCAGAAATTTGTCACATGTAGAAAAAGTGGATCAAAACGAATACTTTTACGATGAAAGACAATTCAATTTCCTTAAAAACGTTGTATCATGTTCTCATACCTAAACCGTAATATTTCGCAAATAAATGCAGTTTTATGTAAGGATCTTTTTTATATTTTTGCAGAAGGTGGCTCAGGAATGCTGTGATGATTAAAAATAATTCAATCATGAATATTCGTTTGCCGTGGTATTAAAGGTTTCTGGGCCACGCTAAAAATGATGATCGAGGTGAGATTTCCGATTTTAGCATGAAAAATACAGTGGCTCGTCAGATCAGTGGCGGAGATAGCAAATTAAGTTTTATAATAATGTTGTAAATCAAGTGTGATTTCCAACATTGTTATTCAATAATCTACTTTTTTTTATAGTATTTAGAAATAAAGCGTCACACGCCAGTATAAAGGTGGAATTGCACACTATTCTCAGTTAACATTAACTGATAATAATATTTATTCTTAATTTTTTTTTACTTTTCAACATGTAAATAACGCTCCCATTTACGTTACCCTAGTTACTGAATGCCCTAATCCAAAAAAATGTTAATTAGAAATATTTATATATAAATATCTGTATAATTTTTTTACTTGAATGAATTTTTTTTTATTGCTTTCACATTTTATTTGACAGGTGAAGCGCATCAACGCATTTTTTAAAGAACACCTTTTTGATGTAGAAAAACTCAGAGTATCTGAATTCGTAAAAATATCGAAGCTATTGGCACTGACAAAGAAGAAACAGATATCTTAAATAAATTCATCGTGTCCAAAAACTTCCCATCCCCCTTCTCTATATATTCCCAGTTATAAGAATTCAAAGAAAATAGAATACAAAATTGTTTAAACGCTATTATTTCCCTGGAGACATTGTGCTTGAAAATTATGATTTTTAGATTACTATGTTCTTCAAAGAAAGAAAATGACTACCTCCTGACTTAATTCTTCATTTAGGCTTTCAAGAAACTAAAATCTTGGCTATCATCAACTAGAAAATTGAGTTTTTCACATAACAACTTAATCATTAATCATCCACGTTTCATGAGTGGATATAATCAAGGTGCAAAGCGGAATGTTTTCGAAGAAAGCGATTAAGCTTGGACAACAAATCAAGGGCACTTTCTCTGACTCTGAACAGCTATGGGAGGCCAAATTCGACTCGAGTCAAATATATTGCCAATTTTTATGAAAGAAACAACTTTCTTTCTCTGGTTAAACACATATCGTGACTGACCGCTTATGATTCATCGTGAATTTCAATTTTTCTGAGCCAAATCAATTGTAATGCGTTGTTTCACTTACCGGAACTTTGCTTTGCGCTTAGCAGCTGGAGTTTCAGATTAGCACTCACCTGGAAGAGCAAAATTCATTAGAAAAGAAAATGGATTTGATCTTAAATCGTATTTGTAAACACATTAACACGAAAATTAACATTTTTTAATTGCAATATATGCGTTTAGATTCCTTAGAATTTTTCATTAACCTGAAAAAAATTATATTTTTTCTAGTTTTCTGGAAACCTGAATTACCGTGAATTTCTACCTCCTTTTGCGAAAATATTGTATAATATAATATATACAAAATTATTTCTAAATAATATATTAAATATATGTGGAAGGTTTAGTGGTTCATAAGTTTTAGTATGACAGTATTAGAGTTAGCAATAAGATAAAGACGGGCAAAGTGACAAAGCCATCGAGGGTCAAAGTACTGTCGAACGAGGTTATTACTACCGCTGCTACTAGATGGCCTGGTGTCGGGGAACCCCATTTTGGACTAGGATACCTCCCAAAAACTGAGAAGGAAAGGCAAGAGCAGAAAAAGAGTCAGTCGAGACACAAAAAAGTATGCGGTCGAGTAATAATAAATTCGTTAGTTTATCTTTCTATATCTTGATAATACATTAACATAAATTCTATTAATAGTTTCTATGTATTGTGGAATATATGGGAATAATTCCCATATTTGCTGTTCACTTCAATGAAGAGAATGAGGATTTTTGCAATCTCGGAAATTTCCAGGCGTTGGTCTTTTTTGAACAGAGACGGTTCTATTCCAAACCGTCAAACCTTACCAATATTACGAAAATTCAACCATTAGGAAATTTTTCAGCCGCCTTTCTTAACATTTCCCCATACTTTCGCATATATGTACATATTTATAAGACCTTAACATACTACCGGAATAAATCCATCCTTGAGGAAGACACTAGATGAAAGTTTTATAAACCTCATTTTCCGTTGCTTGTAGCCAACTGACCTGGATATGAAGATTTTCCTTCCGATAGGAAATACTTATACAAGCGCCAATTGCTAAGCAAACAATCGTGGTTTGTTGCACTGGGAAAGGGATACACTTTCTAATATATTCGCACATTATCGGGATAATAATGGAAACGACAATTAAAGGCTTTTTGTATTGAGCACGCCGGTGTTGAAATTTCTATTAAAACAAAAGATAATAATAATTATTATAAAACCTCTTATTAAGGACAATGCCGCGTCCTTAGATGAGCGATAGGTGAATGCGATTTAAGATCTTGCAATAATTTCCCACTGTACATATCTATAATAGATGAGGTGGTACTGGCACCAGCATGGAACCACTGGGTCCCTGAGAAGTGTAAGATGTGAGAAATTAGAGATTTTATCAACTAGATATAGCTGGTAACATTTGATTTCTAAGGTATGGCAGTGAGAGTATGAAAGAAATCGCTAACACACACTTCATATTGTGTTACTCTGATATTGTTTCATGATCGTGAACTATAAAACCCGATTTGAGACAACAACGATGAACATCAGAACATAGTGCATTCAATGCTTTTGGGAGGTTGTGAAGAATGTCTTGCTCCCTAAATATCGCGATCACGATCGAGGATCGTAAAGATGTGGATGAAAAAATTGGTTCAAGAAACTTACATGGGGGGTTTGTTTTGTCGTTAAAAAATTGTAGTAGTGATTGATAATGTGTCGAAATCTACCTTTGCACGATGACATAATATTCAGGGCAAGGGCGTAGCCTGAAGAGTGAAATTTTGGAGTGACTAGTTTTCATATAACCATCGTAAACGATCATGCGAATGTAACTAGGGTGAGTCCTGCAGAAACATCCAATTTCAATTCGGTTTAATTACCGTCATCCATCTGAAAATTTCCATAAAACGAGCTCGAACAATCCCGCTCGCAACGCTGAAACGCCCACTGGGAGACGGTCAATTTGTCTAATTTCCATAGATCACAGCGGTGCAACTAACGGTCGAACGGTCCACACTTATTACTTATTCAAGCGTGCGACAATAAAAGCATTAAAAACCCACGCCTTAAGACTTGCAGCCTTGCATGAACTGAAAATATCATATTTATAGGGTTTTACCGCCTCGTAAGACAGGTGATATTGAAATGTCCACACATACCAGACTGCAAATGAACGCATATTTTACCCGCTTAGAGGCTATCTAGAATATTAACTGGTGGCAATAAGGAGGGAGGTGTATTTTTGGAGCTGATGCAACTTTGTGTGAGAATACAAATCAGAACCAGTTTGAAATACTCGAGTTACCGAAACATATATGCAGGGCTTGATGAGGGGCGTGCTATCTTGAGCGGAAATCTGAATTGGGGTCATCTACTGCGAGTAAGGGGCCATTTAGAAACCAACATGACAATTTCCCACCATTACTTAATTTTCGTTATATCTTTCAAACAGTAACAAACAGCCACGACAGAGATTGCTGATAACCGCGTGGAACAAGAAAACAGTCGTAGGTAGAAAATGCGTTGGCTAGACCAAACTATGCATTATTCTATGGCCTCAACAACTTCGGTAGAAGCAGCTACAATAGGAGAATATGTTCATATTGCCCTTTAAGCCTCGGAGGCAAATAAGATCCTCTCACCGAAGATCCGATAAAGATGCAAAGATCGCGGTTTGGCTTAGATATACAGAACAGAAAATAAAGAAGCGCTATAGCTTCTTCTAATTCAAAGAAGATAAGGGCCTCCAGAAAGGAAAATATATCGCCGTATTCATGGGGCAGTGCACGCAATAGGACGCTCTTTCATACCCGCAAAGATCTTTATCTTTTAATTCCTCTATACGGGTCGCAGTGATGCGGCGAGCATTATCACCTCAGTACCGCGGTGGTACCGCGGAATACACATCGGGGATTCAACCATAAAATTTTACAACTGGAATTAGTACTACATTCTTTCTCATCGGCGCAGTTAAATGGTAGTTATCTAAGGCCCAATTAAGATCTCCATGGGCCCGCTGGATTTTTTCTTCGCTGCCGCCGAAGAACGCACCTGTGTACAAGAGTACGTGGTATTTACAATGGAACCTCTCATGACTTGAAGCTTCTTTATGGCTTTTTTATAGCACATCTCTTACGGCCGTTCGAATATGGAGAATTTAGAAAAATGCAGATTTCTGATTCTGAACAGAAGAACGCTGCTAAGAGGAAGACCTAACCGTGAGAAAAAAATCATTAAAAAATCAGGTCTTGCTCAATGACTATCATTATCAATTTCTTAATTATTTATGTCCCACATTACCACAATTAGCAATCCATTGTTAATTATTACTGATTGCCGAGCACAAAAGCACTACGAAAATAAATCATTCTTCTTCCTATATTATTTCTTGCCTCTTTCAATCAGAGTGAAAGTTGACGAACAATATCCGGCCTTCCATTCTTCTTCGCAAGTGATTTCGTACAGATAAATGGATGTACCGACTCGGAAAATACATACCATAATCAATCTTGATTTCGAACACCAACCACACGAGAGAAAGGTCTGTGGTAACCTTATTTTGCCCAGTTTATCAGTTTTACATAAAGGATATTTACAATGAAAATACCTGCTTTTTCAAAGTTGTAAACAGTCACCAATGCTCTTCAAGAGAAACTATTACATCAGTGATAGAGATCACTGTCGATTTTTCCTGTTGAATCCGCCGATGTTCAGACAGAGATATCAGCAATAATACTTGGAAACGCATAAAACTTACGTTCAATAGGTACTATGCTCTTAACTGGACGTATAAGTCTTGTTTATATAGGAAGACAACAATCAAATCGAGTGAAGAATCAGGCAAAATGCGCTATTTACAATGTTGATTATTTTTAGAGCATCGTAGATAGTCCACCGGGGATCTGATAATTAGCTGTCCAAGAGAATGACTGCAGAAGAGACTTGTCTTATTGTATTAGACAAATTAAACAGCTAACTGATCGTAAATCGTAAACCCCGATATTAATCGTAATCTGCAACAGTTTTCGCTGTGGTTCAGATTGAACAGGAAGATTGATATCGTGTTCGACAAAGGCCATTGAAGTGTGTCTGTTCGAGGAAGTGAGTGTATTGAATTGGAACCGGGAGATGCAAGGAAAGCTTTTCCGCTATGCTTTTTCCATATTGTTTGGTGTGAACCAATTGCATGGCAAATGCACTATTGAGCAGATGGGCGTTAATTAAATATGTTTTTGCAGCAAATTTTTCTTTAAAACGTGTTAAGATTGCGTGGCTGATTGGTAGGTTCAGGACCTTTAATGTTTTATTCATTACACCATCAAAGGTAATTCAGTGTTGTTCCGTTCCAATCAATCGGCTTAAATCAAGATGTTTAAGCACCTTAAAAAGTTTTATGGAAGTGCAATGAATCTTCTTGATTCCGCATAAATTTGCTCTTTTTCCTTGATCTTTTGATATTTCTCTTTACAATTACGTTCGTTGAGTTTTGCTTCCTTCGAAACGTTTTTTTTCCATCGCTTTCTCCACAAAATACGCCATAAAGAGTGTCTTCACACTAGCGTAATTTCCCGTTTTCTTCAGAAATATGCGTGTTTACTAGATAAGGACTTAGAAAATTCATAAAAATCATTAAAACACTTATAATTTGCGTCGACCATTGTTTCTAGATTTGTTCAGGTTAATTCTACTTAGTTCACAGGAATTTTTTTGCTGCCGACCCTAGTTCCTTCATTAGTGTTCTTTTTCATGTAAGTATTTTCTTCAAGGTTACCTTGCTCAAGAAAGGTTACTCGAGGTTTCTTCAGGAGGAAACATTTTGTAATTAATAGAATTACACAACGTTTCTTCTCTTTATATTATGCGAGTATTGCTTCACTTCACAAAATTATTCAAAAAATTCAGATGTTTTGAAGGTAGCCTTCCGCTAGGCTTCATCAGAAGAACTCCACTCATAGAATTCAACCAAGTTTTTTCGAGGTCGTTTCAAAAAATCGCTCAGTTTTTTAAAGTCTCAGGATTTTTTCTTCATTGAAAGTTTACCTTTGCATCCTTTCTACTTATACTATTCTATATACTTAATGTGTGCCTATAGGCCACTTTGCGCACAAAACATAAGCAAACAAGAGCCGACCCATTCGGCATTTTTTTGCCTGCACACAGAGCTAAAAAGAAGCACAAACATTATTTCTGCTTCCAATAAAAAATACAATCTTGTCCCGCATGCGCTACGCACCACATAAGCCATAAAGAATTACTGAAGAATTAATTTCCATCAATAACCTTTTCGTCCTTGTTCCCCTTACTAAATGAAATGAAAATTGCGATTGTCGTGCGTTGTGAATCAGTTATAGAACTGCTAGTGGGCGCAATGGATTCTATTACATACAATTCTTCAATAGTTAGATTTAAAACTAAGAATCGAGCAGATAAACTATACGCAATGTAGAAAAAATGGACTATTAATTTTGATCTAAGATACTTCGTGTTACGTGGAAATTTGCGGAAATTCCCTCAATGATCCTAACAAAAAAAAAAAAAAACAACAATGAACTAGCACCGGCTTCCAGTCACAGCTTATTGATTGTTCTTCATAAGAGTTTACGTGCTTATGCCTTCGAAGTAAGGAAACAATAACTATTAATTATCGTAGACCATTATGAGTGACAAGCTCCTCAACGGTGACTAAAAATACGCGAGTTTGTGCCTACAATTTCCGAAGAAATGAAGAAACAACAACAGGAACAGTTAAATACTGTATTATTTATGTAACATGTCGTAATGAGTGGTAATGTTCAACAAATTCATTTTTTGGTCGTTCACGCTGAAGAAAATCAAGAGGGTCGATTAATGGCTTCTTCGGCTGTAAATTGCCAGAACAACTTGCGTGAACACGTGGTTTGCATGGTGTGCAGATGGGAGATTAGGAAAATGAATTGGGATTCCGAAGATAAACGTCGTTTTGGAATTAAGTGTTTTCGTCGACGAGGAAAAATTTTAATTAACCGTACATGCGATGCGGCTCGATAGTACCAGTACATAAAATTGCGCCTGCCCTATCGGTTATTAGTCATTGGTTTTTCCCGCTTTTTGAAAATTATGCGTGATAGATTAGCGAGTTCTATATTAAGAATCTAATACGCTTATAACATGCAACCATTTCTTACTGTTTCCTTGTCGGGAATGATCAAAAATTTAAGGCGGAAATGTTCCAGGGGTAATTAAATTTTACCGCTGATTAACGCTAACGTTAATTTTGTCATTCTAATTTTGTGGCTTGAATGAACCTAGTAGTTTAACAACAAACCTACTTGCCCAAACTGCTGCAAAATGTTCATTAAAATTTAAGCCATCACTCGGAAGTTATTTTCACCGTTATGATATTTCTTATAGTCTAGTTACTTTTAAGGTAGTTTAATTAAACATCACATAAAAAACCTAATAATTTGCGGCTCTCGTATTCTCACGAAATGCCAGATGCATGAATATGCTCTACATGTTGATGATAGTTTACACACGTATTTCAAATTGTGTCACTATTTTCTAAGAAACATCGATACTGCATCTCCTTCTATTCGCTCTCAATTCATCTTCGTCCCAACCTCAACTTATTTGTCTAATTTTTCCACCCTCACAATTTTTCCCAATCTTATTATTTTTTTCCACTTATCTTTCTGCTCCTTCTCAATTCGTCTTCTCCAAACTTCTCTTTTTTTCTATATATTTTTTGTAATTTATTGCGGTCGGGCATTACGCGCTCCAGGAACTTTGAGAATTTAAGTGTGGCTGGTAGAGAATCGTTCTTCATTAAAAGAACTGGACACTTTCCAGTAGCTCAGTTCCATATGCGACCAGATATGCACATCTGCAACTGGCCAAGAGTTCAGGGAAGTCACAACGGAAAACGGAAATGGAAACATTATGGGAACTGACTAGTACGCAAATGAATTCCCCGGAAATAATAGAAAGTCCGACGAGAGGAGAAATAGAAATTGAAATCAATGGCCATTTATATAGAAGACTCGAGTGATGATAACAGACGGATCATATCTTATCATATTTAACTGTCACCACTCAGGTTAGTCAGCAAAAATTATGCTCCATGAGGTTGGAGGTGTTTAACAGGTTTTGTTTGGTGTCAAAACTTTCCATTTTCCTCCTGACGTTTTCTGACATTCGACTAAATCTGACGTGTTTGCGTCGTCTAATACGGTACTTAGATGATTGTTTATTATGACCGAAACCGTTCAAAATGTCGCGTAATTCTAATCTTGTCGTGTCCACCAAACTAGTTTGGTCATGTTCATGTTATCGCAAGTCTATGACAATGTTAGATGACTACTGCGGTTTGCGTGCCGGTTGTAAACGATAATTGCGGGCGCAAAGCGCCTGCTTACAGTTTCATTAATACGGTATTATTACGGAATTTGCATGGGAATATCTCTCTTTCGCTTTAACTAGTCTGAAAATTAATGATTAGCAAGTCTAGCTGTTTGTGGTTACCTACTCATAAAAACCTATGAGACGTTCAAATTTAGTTTACTACTCCGCTATTCTCGGTAATTTGCTACTTGTCTTTCTTTCACTTCACCCACGAGCTATTCTAAATCTTCTCATTAACTCCGTGCCTCGTTTGATTCAGTTTATCGGTTATTCTGTTTATTTGCTGCACGCATAACTCCCAAACAAGCCTATTAGGATATTGACTTTTAACCCGTTAAGTTGAATTAAATTGTGAATATTACCCAATCTCACTTGGGATCGACACGTTTTCTCGTGTTTATTGAATAATAAAATATTGCCCCCTTTGGGGCCTACCCACCTTCTTGCAAAAGGTGTGTTTAAGCACACGAATTGTTATTGATGTCTAATGTTTGCCTTGGCTATTAGTAAATCAGTGTTTTAATAAGTAATTAGAGTTTGCTGCATGTATTGAGGATGTAAAATTGCCCGTCAAGCAGATTAGTTTCAGTGCGAATATTGTTGGTGTCTTCAGTAGAGATTTTACTCAGATGTACCAAATTATTATTGCGCTGGTAATGTTAAATTTAAACATATTTCCAAAAAAATAGATGTTGGTTGATAATTTCGCCCTTTAACTCGAAATCCAAGTGTTTATTAGAAATTACCTAATATTTTTCTATGGACACCTCTCACGTCCTTCAACCTCCAGTGAGCACTTGATTTGGGGTTTATAAAAACAATCGGCATTTTGGCTTTTGGTAGGAAATCAACCACAGTCTAGAGAAAGGAAGTCGGAAGGCACACGATGCCGCATGGGCTTGCCCATATCAACGTAATTAAGTATTACGTATTAAAACGTATTAAGCCCGGGTCTTGCTTACTTTGCACTAGTTTAATTCAGCATTAAAAGATTTGGCACACTATAATTATGACATATTATTCAACATGTTTTCCTCACGTGATTAAAATGGAAATTAAGTAATAAATTAATATTATGTTAATTATCATGGAACAAGTTCCGATATCAACGCATTATCCGTGTTATCTAGATTTTTTTCCAACAATAAAAAGCGCTTTAAGAGAAAGGCACGTTCCCTCGACTCATTTCCGAATGAGGTTAAAGTAATGCATGTGTTCTTCTATTAGCGGCCAGTATTTCGCAGAAAAAACATACGACGACATACCCGCAATTTAATTGGACTTATTAACAATCCGCAAAAACCACGAAATTACTGCAATAAATTCAAAGTTTAAACTAACAGGATTTAATCACTTCCGACGTCCTGTGCCCATTGTGAGCCGATACACTTGGTTTGTTTTGGACAGCTCAGTATATGCCCTCTCCTCGAGAAATCTGAGTGTTACGGGTCAAGGGTTCCGATACTAATTTAGATTTCAAATTAATGAACGACGCCAAGCCAGCAGCTATAATTATGTTCATCGTTGAACTAACACGAAAGGAAACCGATATTTGTCAGTTTCGAGAAAAATACGTTAACAGTTACAAGATTTCTTCGTAATTTTTTAGCATTCGATCACTCACGTAATCGGTAATTAGATACACACCAGCATTAATTGCGCCTATTAAGTATAATTACTTGTCATATTAATAGTTTAATGCAATTACGAATTTAGAAGAGCAGTCGTAATATGTTTGCTAGGAGATGAAGAGCTGCTCTTACAAAGGTCTTAACATAATTTTCACGTGTTTCTCTTATATAAAGTCGCTATTTAACTAATAGAATGAGTAACTGAGTTCGAGGTTCGAAAAGATATCACGAACAAGAACTTTAAAGAACTGGCCCTAACACAAAAATAAATAATAAAAACAATATAAAAAAAAACTTGAATATGGTAATGATTAGCTCAGATATATAAAATGTATGAAATGACAGAACTTTACCGGCTGTGCCGTGCATAAGTTCCCCACATGCATAATGACAAGATGCTAAAAAGGTCAACAATCCAATGACTCATGATGTTTATAAATAACGAAACACCACTTGTCATTCTTCTTACGTAAGTCTTTCTACACACCAAAATTGTAATTCAACAAAATGGCAAAGTCGTAAAGGTCATTGAGTATTATCTTGGCAGTAATAATCATACACAAGATTTGCGACATGTAAATATTTCACTGAGTAGCATATGTTTGTTACCGATGAAAAGCACAGATTGATGCTTTAAAAAGGCTAGAAATCATGGCTCTAGATTCATGGATAAAGAAGACACAAATTTTTAAACTGTTGTTGATCTCTTGGTAGATTTTTCATTTGACAGTGCCGAACTAGACCTTTTTCCCTCATTGTTTAATATGTTCAACAAATTTAATGCATAAATATATAATTGTAAAAAAATTAGATCTTTTGATTTATAGATTTGCTCAACAGAAACTTTCAAGACTTTAATGATCTCTCAGAACAAAATGGCTCATTTTCAGTTAAAATGACAATTACACTGTTATTTTTATGCTCATGAGGATCCACCATTAATCATCTAGCAATGCCGACTTACAACTTCTACAGAACTGCGGGGAAACTAACGAAATTACTTCATATTTTCAAACAATGTAAGGCAAAGAATATCAAGATGCAATGTTCTTCAGAATTTTATTCATCTGTCAACTTTGATATATCAACAATGCAATCCTGATTTCTCATTGCTAAGCCGAACTCATTATTGACGAATTACAGCGGTAACTTCCAACTGAAAAAGGCATTCGCGCACTCGTGCTCACTTTTGATTTAATTTGCCTTCCTGTAAACTTGCCAAAAATTGTCGATAATTTTCGTTGTATTTAAGACAAATACACGTATACCACCGAAAGTAGGTAAAAAATATAAAGTATTCGTAGGAGTACATGGAAAAATATTCAGCCATCTAATGATCTTACAATGATGATAACAAACTTCCAGTGGCGGTACCGACTATTATTTCATTCCAGAAAGTTCTCTACAGAATTATAAATGAAAAACAATTTTTTTTACAATTCTCTAGAGTTAAATGACGAAAAATCTATGATTTTTTATATTCACAGACTTGGCAAATACAAATTTTCAAACCAAAGTTGACCTCTCAGTAGATTTATCGTCTCGCAGTTACGAGCTCCTGAGATACCTTTCAAAGTAGGACAATTAAATATTCAGTTTTCAACATAAAATTTCATACTACTAACCAACTTTAACTCTCTCCAATGTCAAACGAGGCCGACTTTATTCGTCGCCAAAATCGACGAAGTCTACAAATATGCAGGGAGAATGCTCTTATTGACATGCAAACCAAGTCCCAAATAGAAACCCATTATTTTATCAATTGGAACGTTAAAACCGTCATGCCCAATGATTTTACCTAACAAAGTCGCGCGACCAAAACGATCTATGTCATGAGACATTACTTAATGCAACAGCAAATTCAGGCTACCACTATGCAACTTTCCGTACCTACTCATTGTCATTGTTTTGCCATAAAACAGTCATTATGATTGTACAGTAGAGGTGTAAAAAAAGTTCAAATCATTACCATTAAAATTAGTAACGAAATTAACCTGCTTTGCACACGAATATATGAAAAGATTGTGTTCTTTTTTTAAGATGAATAAATAGTAATTTTCAACAAATATCGTTGCCACTTCGGGGGTCCAAATGATTCGAGTATACCCACTTTCAACTTAAACATTATTTATTAAATAAGCACAGTTACAAATCACCAACTCGTAATCCACCAATAAATACTTTAATACCCCTTATCACAATCACTTCCTTAGTATAGTTGTATTAGTTTTACACAAACTCACTCTTAACAACGGCCTTCTTATGTAGCTAAGAATTTTCTGACTAGAAGATTCCACAATTTTCTTACAAACATGCAAACATTAACATAAACAAACATAACAGAATATTCGACATACGCAAAAAGAAACAATAAATCACTCGTCTAGCGCGCCCACGATAAACCATTTTTTGTCTGTCTTTTACCTGCGGCGGCCGCCTGCTAGCCGTAACACTGCCCTCCTCTTAAGGTTGTTCCTCCCGAACAGACAGACCTTCATTATATCTCGTTAACAGATCCAGATGAACGATTTTCACGTTTGCTCTGGAAGTCCACGGGATTCTATAGACCAACTCATTAATCTCCTTTGTGACCGTATAAGTCTTCAAACTTTTTGGCTCAATTTGAGCGACTTGAACCTCCTCAGATTGTACAGCCGTGCGAACGCACCTTTCTGAAAGCTGCGAGAATTAGCTAACAAGTCACATCTCGTCTTGGCTTAATCATTGACTCCACAATTTCTTCCTGACTTGCTCTAGACAAGATTTAGTCTCTCCTTTAAATCATCCATGAAGCCCTTCGAGTTGATTAGATTTTTTTCTGAAGTTCCATTCATCAAATCCGCGAAATGTCGTATTTTCCCTCCAAACTCCTATGAAACCTCAATCGAAATGAATATGCCGTTAATAGGAGAAGTGAGTGTCAGTACCAACCACACTGATGATCTGCCACCATTTTTGACAAATATTGTTCCGCAGTAAGATTAAATCTTTTCGCTATGCCATCCGAAGTTCTTGTCTTGGGAATTCTGAGAGGTTTCATGACCTGCTGAAAAACTGCCCACTCAAATTTACGACTTTGGACCGAATGAAATTCGGGAGGGAACCTAAATCTGCTGAAGAATCCGTGTAACAGCACCGCTACCACAGTATATCTCTTGATTCGGAAGAGCAATAGCGGTAAAAATTCCCTAAAACAATGTCCTGGCAAACAAGATATATGTGTGCTCCCTGCCTGAATATGTGAAAATGAACCGGCGACGTCAATTGTTACCCCTTCGAATGGAGCATAAACGGTTTACAGTTTCCGGTAAACAAAATCATGACTCGACTTATAACTTCAACCATTCAATAATGATTAAAAAATGGGGCTGGATTTATCTGGTATCATGTAAATCTTCTAGAAGCGTTTTTAAGTAACTTAAAATAAATAAACGAAGAAACTACGAACTGGAGATAAACTTAGAGATGAAAATCTATTTTTTAATAACCATTATGACAATGGTTACGTTTTAAAATCATGTAAAACATGGGCCGAACGGCTGGTTCTACAATAGCAAAATAAATAGAGTCACGCCCATTAATATCTGCCTTTCATACATACGCACTACACAAATATCAAAGAAGAGGTGTGTACAAAATAAGGCGGTACCACTATTAAACATGAAAGCACAACAATTATTACATGGAAGATAATTCAGTTCTGCACGAATACAGTAACAAACCTAAATACATTATGAATCATTCGTTTTGTAACAAAGGGAGGTTTAGTAGGCCAAAGGAGAAATTTTATGTTCATTGGCTCATCCAGTATCAATCAAAAACTTCGTCTAGTTTCAAATATGGGCTTAAATAAAACAAATTCATACAAAACAACATAGTAACGTTAGATTCCTTGAACTGTATAATCACTGAACTGTTGGCAAAACCGAATTTTTTAAATGCCCAACAACAACTTGGATGTTGAAAAAATATAATCCAAACAGTGAAATCCTAAACGTAAGTAAAAAATCCTGGTTTAGGTATTAAACTATAAATTTTGGTATCACCTCTATCGATCTGACAAATATCCAACTAACAAATACTTAGGAATTGCAAGAGTCCGATATCTTGAAACAATCAACAAAGAGGAACATTTATTTATTTAAATTAGTAACAAATTAAAAAAGAAAGAGGATCAAGTTAATAATAGTTTAAAATTAAGAATATCACATACAAAAATTAATAAAAGTGATCTCAAAAGCCCCCAAAAGCTTTCAATTAGATCTAAATCCCAGGAACACGGTGACCATTCCAATAAGTTAAGTTTATTCTCCATAGAAGAGGTAAATCTAGAGTCTGAAGTGTTAAATAATCTGGTGGGCAATATGTGTTTAATTGTATGGTGATGTAATTTGTTAAAATGGTGCACTTAAATTTGCAATACTGCGTAAATATTTTAATGTATTTTAGTAAATATGTCGCAGGCAATCGCTATTTACTACTTATGCCCATAAAATTAGCAAACTAGCACTATTAATTGAATAGAATATAAAAAGGAGCTTAAGAAGGAAACGTATATAATTATATTACATGTAGATGGCACGAGTCATTAATAACAAAAACGGTTACTTTTATTGGTACCTGGACTATCAAGGCTACTGAATGGATTTGCAAAATTGCAATGCAAATATTTGTAAAATAAATAGTTAAAACACGATAATAAATGTTGCAAGCTGTAGGGAAAATGCTGTTAGTAAAAATTCTCAACAACATACCATACGATTCTTAATTGACCCCCCCCCTCAAATTCCAACTTTTTAATTATATTATATTATAAAATTCAGAAACAGCATTAAATAAGACCAAAAATATTATCTTTCGATATCTGTTTACTCTTCTAAATGTTGCTTATATCAGCGATAAGACAAAATGGCCGATTTTTAAAAATAAAACATGGGTCAAATGATACCTCAAGTTAAAGGTATTTCAAAACTATATTTAATGTGGTAATGCGATTTAAAAACAATAAATTTGTTTTTAAGAAAAAGAGCTATAAATAAAAAAACAATAAATGTAAAAAATGCAATACAAACTCAAGTTTATAGTATATAACCAATTTTTTTAAAAATTTTGTTGTTTGTTGATAGGAAATTAATTAAATTAAATGTTCGAAATGGGCACCGTTTTATTCCTAAGAAAAATGTAACCTGTCACCAGATTCCGATCTTACATTAACAAAGATTTGTAGGTTAATAGATCTACAAATTTCTGTAATTCGACCTTTTTATTGCAGTAAAAAAACTATTTTTATTGCAATAAAGATCTAATTTATGATACAATGATCAGACTTGCAACTGGTCACAGAAAATTATGAGGAAGAATGATGTGGTTTCAATGGTTAAGGATGGTTTAATTTTATGATTCTAATGAACTCCACTTGTCCATCGCACCAGGCGACTTTATACAAGATAATACAAGGATAAGATGGGATGAAATGCAGATAAACACAGAATAACGCAGATGGCCCTTTGTCGATACAGATGGCTATATAACTCTTGATATTTTATAAAATTTTTTATTTAATATAATATATTATATTAATATAATATATATTAATAATAAATTTATATTGCATTTTTATAACATTTATTTTTTTTCTATGTAATTCTGCTTTTAAATTTAAAAAATTATAATAATTTATTAAAAAGTATGGAGGGGGTGACAACTTAAAGCCACATAACATATCTATTCAATTATACGTGTACATTTATGGTGAGACAACTTCCCACAAATGAAGAGGAACTTACAGCCAAGTTGTGAAATACGTTTACAATTCAAGCCCAATCTCCCCTAAAATCTTCGTCTTGTTGATCCAACTAGTAGGCAACGCATTCATTTGTGACTGCAGAGATTTGTTACGCAGATAAATCGCCGAAAAAAAGCACAAAATCTCGACAGAAGGATGACTGACTCACAGAAGAATTTTCAAAGATTTCATATTACGGGCACGTCTTCGATCCTATCGCTGCGCTCTCTTGTAGTTTCATTCTCTCACACTCGCGATACATTTTGTGCAAAACAAAAGTATAAAATTTTATTATGCCAAAAGGTGAATGTCACTGTGATAGTTTATTGTTTTGACGAACTATATTGTTTGAACGGTGGCAATAATAATCTGTATGTGCCCAGTATAGCAACGAGTCAGTTAAATATATGCGTAAAGGAAGACCGCAACAGGATTTTTGCTGGGCTTGGATCATGCATGATACGAAATAATGAACTGATTTACAAGCAAATGGCTTTTTTGTACTGTAAAACGGACAATGCATTATGCTAAAATATGACATTTTCCAGCCAGTTCCTGGAATTTTAATAGATCGAGTGCTAAAACTGTTCCTGCAAAGAACCACATAAACAAGTCAGGTATAGGGCCGAACCCACCGTAAACCAGAACAGACTTTGACCAACATACTACTACCTACTACCTTTCGCCATCTGAAGTGAAATATTCGTGACTGATTGAGAGTTAACAACCTTAAATATAAACGGCGAGCAACCAATAGCAATCAGAATGGAATTCTCTAAACTGCCAGTTGAATAACGATAATCTTACACGACGGCAATTTGTGTATTACCTTATTTGGTAGATACTCATGGCCTAGTAAATTGAAGTAGGTAAATCTTCTTGTCTCATTTTGAGAATGTGATACTTTGCATTCTTTTCAGCACCAATTAAAGTAAACTTGAAAGATTTAAATTCCTGAATAGCGGTACCTTGTGTATTACTGAATGGAATCTATATTATTGTTATTGATGGTAGAGGAAGTTCAGTTTTACTAACTTTCCATCAGCAGAAGTACAAGGTGAACTTTGCAACTCACAAAACAGAAAAGGCAGACTTTACTAATATATTTTAAGTACTAAAAATTAAATTATAATTGATCCGTTACTTTTGTCAAAATTATTCCACTTACGCACCGCCTACATTCACAGGATATTGGATATTTACCCCTATTAATATCATTAAGCTGAGTTTTATAAACTATCACTTCCCCCAGCTTCAAATAAAAAACTCAAATGGTGTCAAATTGGAAAATTTTGTCAGCTATTAAATTTTAACTTGTCTTCTTTTGATTATTGTAATTGAACTAACGATCTTATTGAAAATGTAAATATTCTTCATTCAGCTATTTAAGTTTTTAAAAAAATATGGCTAAATGAAATAATTTTCAAAATTAATTGCTAAAACATTAATGTTTTTGTGAAAATTCAGTATGATTTTCTGTAGATAGATGCAGAGTTTTATTATCCTCATATTGGCAGTTATATTCCTCGAATATTAGGTATATAAATTTTATATGTTGCACATATTAAAATGCTAATCAATAATAATCACAGTAAAAAATTTGAGGATCCTCCTTCAAGACATAATTATAATTAAAAAATTTTTAACCAAAACCTTTCAAAAAAACTGTCCAAACAAAAGTTAGAAAGATGTTCAGAAAAAAAGAAAATAAACCCTCTTACCTTGTAAATTGTCCAGCATAAACGTCAGCAGCTTGTGGGTCCCATTTGGTTCAGTATAGATTGACATGATATCCTTACTGAGAGGGTTTCCCATCAGCCCTAACACCATCAGATTAAAGAGCCTTCCAAGTTCATATGGCAGCATTCGCAGATGGTTATTTCCTAGTTGCAATTCCCTAAAAAAATCACATTTAGATACAGTATCTGCATGCACTAAATATCATGTTATAACAATGAATGTAAACCTTAACTTACAAGGCACATACATATTCTAGGAAATCAGGAAAGAGGTGATAAGGAAAGGTTAACTTGGCCTCTCCATGAAAATCTTCAGTAAAAGGATCCTAGAATAGGTGTTAATAGCACAAGTTTTCCCTTTACACTACTCACCTCAAATGAATTAAATCTCCTAATTCAGCTGGCAATGATCTTAGTTTATTATGACTTAAATCCAAATTACGCAGGTTCACCAAGTGACAAATATCTGGTGGTATACGTTGTAGACAGTTATGTTTTAATGTCAGACCTGTAAGGAGAACTGCATTGAGGTTCTGCTTCATTTCATTATCAACAATAATTATAAGCTTATAATCATTCTTGACAAGCCGATAATGATGATTACATGTTTGATCCTTTTGAAATTAAATAAATATGACATGAAGAAGATAGAGAAATTGTCACTTTATACAACAAATCATTAACATTTCTAAACTTCTTTAACTTCATTTTTAACTGTATGCACAAACTAAATCAAGCATTATAGTTTTTTTTGATACCTGTTAAATGTGTCATCTGAAACAGGCTGGTCGTAAGATTTCGAATAGTCCCTGTTATCTCCAGCTCACTCCAAGTGGATTTTTTCCCACTGGCTTGATCCTCGGCAGACATATAAGTGGTTGTTTTCCTGAGGCTTGATGGAGAGTTATAAGATGATGCACCTTGTTCATACTTGTCTTTTGGGTTATTTCGAGGCATAATTTATCCTACAAATAAAATGGGTACTTACTGCAAAATACCATAATAATGTAAAAATATTGTAAAATTTACAAAGCAAGACTGCTATGGAAAGGGTTCAAGGAACTCATTACTAAGGATCTAGTTGACCCCATAAACAAAGAGTTGTATTGAAAAAACAAAGAATTATGTTGGTGAAATAAAGTCCAAGTGGCAGTTAAATATATATACAAAGCGGAAGGTGTAAATATATGAGTTTAGTGTAAAAATATTTATGTGGTAATTGAATTAGCTTTTTCTTGTTGTTTACCACAGCCATGACGCAGATTTGGTAGAGCTTAACTTAAAATGGAGTAGAGGGAATGCTAGCTCAATTCATTATGAAATATCTTATTGGCCACTGGGAATAGGAAATATAGTATTGCGTTCAATTTACCTGCTACCTACCTTCATCTACTCCTCCAACGGGCTAAATTAGTAGATTTATAATAGATGAAAAATTATAAAATTCACAATCGGTACCCAAAAACAATACAGAACACTCACGACAAAAACTCAAAGCAAATGACAATGACAGTGACAATGACAAGCTACAAGTTATTGTAGATAATTCAACTGACAACGAAAATACAGCTCCAGGATTGTCTTTCTTATTAACGATTTAAATGGGAGAAAGACGCAAAGGTGGTCTGACTCGAGTGAGAGCAACTTGTCGTTTGTCGTTAAATCAAACATAAACTTAACCTTCAATTTTGGTGTTGTTGATTTTAATTGAATTGATATTGAAATTAATAAATGCTTATTCTTATCACCACACCATGGAATTTTTGCGGTAAAAATTATTCTTCTAAGTTAATAATTTGAAACTGCACAGCATTTGATTTTAACCATTGATCAGTGATAAGGTAAGAGGTATAGTAAAAGATAGTCATTAAAAAAAAATCTTGGAATGTAAGCGGTCAAGGCGTTTTCAAATACGAGTTCTCAAAAATGTGAAATGAGAAACATCAGTGCCTCTCCACAAAATAGTGCATAACATTTTTTTGTGTGATATTAAGTTATTGATATATATACCAGAGCCCTGAAGATCCCTTTTGTCAACATCAGGCAATCGAGCTATCGTCACAAGCGACTCTTTGAACCACCAAACACACGCACATACTCATGTATTTCTTAGCACTTTGTATTTCTAAAACTTACTTGAAAATAATACTTTCACAAAATCTCAGTTCTAATAATTAGTTTGTGCAATTAATTAATAATTTGAGCTATTTTAAATCTGGCATGCTTCCCCCTAAATATACCCTTAAATCATCAAGAGTAGATTTAACCAACTTGGCTTTAATAATTTCGGTTTTAAGCCTTTTATGGGCTTCAAATCTGTGACACCCACCAAAAGAATAATAATAATTGCCCCCCTCTCTCCCAGTAATCCACAGCACATCAATGGGAGGCACTTGGTCTCGGGTTGCAGGATTTGAAATTGTTTCCATCAGAGATTCCACCTTTTTTTCATCTAGTATAGGAGGGATGGGGCGAATTATAATGGCTAAGGGCATGTCATGGACTTCAGTTATACCACTGGCATGGATGCTAGTCATGGTTGGTGTCGTTTTCGATAAGTCTGAAAAGGTATTATTGCTTGAGTATAAAGAGGTATATATGATTAAAAGAGCAAACCTGAGAGTTCACAAGTTGTAGAAGTATGATGTAGGCAAGTAATATTAAATTCCTTTTTCAATTGAGAAGTTGCTCTGCTCTTAAAAAAAAATAATTTAACATTGGGGCAAATTGGAAATAGTCTCGAAAATGGTAATAATCTGTTTTGAAACGATTTGAGGTTAAGTAAATACTAATAACATACCATGGTATTGGTAATGCAAGCGTATTATGTCTAACATTAATTATTTATTACATTTTCATTTTACCATTGGAGACCAAATATTTTCAGTTAACAATTAAGAAATATATATATTACCAAAGAAATATTTGCCAAGTTATTAATCCCGCTATAACATGGATATTTTATATCTTCTTCAAATTACCTCGTAAAGCGCAAATGACTAGCCATATTTTCGTCTTTAAATACAGCGTGAACTTGAATTTTAAATTAGTGGATAGTTAATTGCTGACATTAGTGCATTGTTGCCATATATATTATATGTGCTTGTAATAGTTCCGTGAAGCTCTACTCCATGTGTAGGGCAAACAGAACAGTTAGCAGTAACAAGCAAATACATACGAGGCATTTCAAATTCGACCCTCACAATTGGGATCTCGGAAATTAGAGAAGACGGGAAGAAGTTTAAACGGGAGCAAAATTGCGTAATTTAGCGCTTAATCAAATGCCGTTTTCAAAATTTGAATTTTCCGAATACCCTCGAAGATAGCCGAAAAAACTGAAAATTGGAGATTCCGTTTTTATTTTATTTAACGTTATTCGACAAAGAAGCCCAAAACCACAAGCACACTTTCGTTGCCACATTTTCTCAGCTACACGATGACGTTTTCAAATTTGACATCTGACGTTTCGTCTTTCCGCTTCATCATCAACTGCATTTTTTTTTATAGGCGCCACATTAAATTTTTCAAAAGAAAAATGGTAGAGCTTGAACTTTTTGAATGTGGTAAGGGTGCAATAGCTGCTTGTGAAGCGTCAGCTGCACTGTTGAACGGACAGCATTTATTTGATGCGCTACTGCACATGTGCTGGAAGTAGATTATTCTTCAGTTTTATGCAAAACTTCTTCCCCAAAGCCTCCATAGCATCACAGGTACCGACAGTGGTACCTTTCGTGGACGTCTACTTTCTCTATCTGGTTTAAAGATGTTTTTTTTCTCTTAACCGATGATGGACTGACCGACATATTTTTTGACAAGGATGTCAGCGATTCGGAAAGGGCTCAGTATAAAGACGCCCAGCTTGTCTGGCGTTGCATGCTATGTCGTCATAAATAAAATGCATACTTTTCAAACATAAATTGAACAATTTCGACAGTTTAGATGCAAAATTTCGTCACAAAATTTGAAACGCTCAATTCAGTGCGATCTTAAAGTTGCAAATTGGATAAAACCAATTTGAAATTCAAATTTGCAAAAGAGATAAACGTGTCTATTTTGTTTCAAATCATTTTTTGTGTTGTCTATAATAAAAATGACTCAAATATCCATGTTTTTTAGTGTCAACGAGAATATATTATATTTTTGGACATAAATTGAAGACCTTGGTGCAAGAATCGGACAACTCCAATTTTTAAAAATTTTCCGGAAACGAAAAAAACTTCGCCATTTTGGAATGATGTTTTATAAAATAAAAATGAGGACACAGTTACTTGTAGTATCGTTTAGTGGTTTGGTTAACGAAAATTTGTACTTATAGTCGCCCCATGATGGCGAAAAATTATTTTGAAAATTTTGACTTTCCTGTTTCTTGCACCCAATTAGCCAAATCATAAAAACACCCAGCTGATCCAAGAATGTTATTTATTAAATAATTATAAAAAACAAATTTTTTGTTTAAATAAATGGAGAATCGGTCTCGTAGCCCTTATTCGTTCCTTCCTCGGCCTCTTCATCTATATCATATTCGATAGTTGGTGATTCTGGTAGTTCTCCAAAAATGGCTTATTAGTAAGCCGCTGGAACATATTTTTCCACGAGGTTTTTTCAAGTTACAGAAGCAGCACAACTTTTCCTCCTTGCAATCAATTTAAGGAAAATTGAAATCGGTCTAGTCTCTTGCAGTCTTTTGTAGCGTGATCTACTGCCAAACATCTATTAACTTTTATTCTTTTCTCCATTTCCTACCGTAGATTACTAAGCCTGATATATGGGTTCGACAAAAATATTTTTTATTTTTTTCAAAAATGAGAATTCTGCATGTGTCCCGTTTACGTTTTTCCCGAAGTGCTCCAGTGCGCAGCTTTTTTTCTCTAGGCCTCCCGTTCTCTGAATCTGTTCTTTTGTTGTAACATCCATACATTTTTTGTATATGACCGTTCTTAGATGTTTGGTTTCTTCATTTTTTTTTACTTCTTCTGATGTCTCTGGTATTGTCTAGTTTGTTTCCGTTCTATTTGCCCCAAAGGGTTAGTCATTGATGTTGCAGTAGGTCATTCCTTCGACAGAGTATTACACGTTTCTCATCTTCCACGTCTGTTATCTTCTCCTCCCTCCCCCGGGATTGATTACCCAGATTCGGGAAAGAGGCATCCAGGGGTCACCGCGTGAAGATGCGAATAGGTCTGTGACCCCCAACCTGAACTAAGTCAATTATCAGTTTATGTACAAAAACAAATAGTTTTCACTATGCATTATGAGAAACTAGTGGTTTTCTCGTAGTTTTCGTACGATAAGTTCTGAAAATTTCGCCTTTATTTGGCTCATCCTTGCTTTTTTTCCAGTTTACGCAATTATGGAGATTTGCAGGCTTTGTTTAACATGTAGTGCGGACTGCAGTGATGTCTCACAAAACAAACTTTTGATTTCAAGAATCAAAAAATGTGTTTCCGTTCAGGTAAGTTAATTAATTTGAATAGCAAAATAAGAATATCACGTTATACGTCCTTAATCACTTTGCCCTTAGTAGTGAACTACTTTTTGCCTCATGCACCCATGGGAGTAGCGAAAGCAGCAACTGTACATTTTAGCGTGGTATAGAGAGATAAAAGAAGCTTCCATCTTGCTTACTTGTAACGGCCTTAATCCTTTTTATCTTGCTAGAGTGTGGAGCGTTACCCTTCTTTTGGAATAGTAATTTATACAGGGTGATTCATTAACAATGAGACGACTGAAAACTGGAGATACTACACGTCAAATGGTAACGATTGGAGAAAATATGCCTTTTCTGAAAGTTGATAGTTTCAGATGTATACAGGGTGTTGAAAGTTAAAATTTTAACTCATTTTTTTTGCATTATTTTGAAAATATTTAGGTTAGACACTTGAAGATGTGTAAAGATATGATTTTTATAGGTAACGAATAAGATACGTTTTGCAATTTCCGCCTTGCTAATAGAGAGTGCCACTTAAGGTCAATTTTACACAATTTAGGGGTAATAACTTTTTACTCTGTATGTCTAACATGAAATTTGAGCCAAAATCTGAAAGAGCAATAATTTTTCCATTAATTATGTATTCTTGGTTCATTTCGATACCTTAATCCGTGTTTGAGAAAAATCTATTTAACGAACTCTGTTTAAATTTGATTTGATAATACGAAATATTAAAAGCGAAACAAACCAAGTGTACTTTAATTTTCTAGAACACATAAAAATTAAATAATTGATACACGTAATAATAATTTAAAGTAATTGTTTAATGCATATATTTTCAGAATAATAGCAAAAAAATGAATTAAAATTTTAACTTTCAACACCCTGTATACATCTGAAACTATCAATTTTCGAATAAGACATATTTTCCCCAATCGTCACCATTTGATGTGCAATATCTCCAGCTTTCGGTTGTCCCATTGTTAATGAATCACACTGTATGTATCAATCAATTGCTGTAAGAGGTACTTTTCGGCGCCAGTTCGTTTATTGAGCAATTTGGGGACGGGGAAGGCGCTTTTCGCATATTCTGTTTGATATAACCTTTTTTAAGAGTGTATGCTTGTTATGTGTATGTTAGTGCGGTAAAGAATAATTTTCTGCTCGTGTTTATTCAGACTGGATCTAAATATTCTTTATCATCCCTCATTGTAATAAGTTTCTCACTAATTCGTGATATTTGCTCATGGCTGACGATCATATTTTATTCTTTAGATAAATCCTATGGATGACCTCCCCAAACACGTTTGTACCCCCTGTATTGAGCAAATTCAACGATGGCACGAATTCAAAATGATATGTCTGCAATCAAAACATACGCTTGAAGTTGAAGGATTTAAAAAGAACTATGAACCCTTAAGTGATGTAGAACTCGACCAAGATGTAACTAAGAACAGTCGGACATTCAATAAGGACATCACAGACCCTGCACCGATAAATGATCATGCCAATGCATCTGAGCCAAAGTACCTATACATGATTGTTTCTGAAACTATTTATTAATAAGACTTTTTAAACTAAAGGATCAATTCTGCAGAGAAATTGGAAACATTCATTCATATTTGTAACTTTTGCTCTCAAACATTTGAGTATTACACCGATTACTTGGACCATCAAGTGAATCATAACGGAGAGATTATCATTCAATGTGATAAATGTGATTTAGTAAGTGCCACATCTATTCATAGGTGTGTAGTATTATCAGATTATTCCTTAGGCTTTTCCCTCAATGCAGTTATTTGTTCAACATGAGAAGAGCCATAAAATCCACGATAAAATTCCATGCCATATTTGTGGCACTGTGTTACAGAAACAAAGCATGAAATTGCATTTAAATAAGCATACTGGCAAATTTCAGTAATTCACATTTATGTCTACACTGTAAAGTTATTCACATACGGACTTTTTTAGGTGCAGTGAATGTCCCACTTCGTTTTCAGGTGCCCAACTCTTAAAGTCACATATTTCAGCGAAACACTTGAAATTAAAACAATATTTCTGCGATTTTTGCGGAAAAGGATTCGGCACGAAATCCTCATTAAACCTCCACTTGAAAACTCACAATGACGAGAAAAGTTATAAGTGCGATCAGTGTGATTATTCAGGTGAAGGAATTTGCAATAATATTGAGAATTGGGAAGAAAGTGTAATTAATTTCAGGAAAAACATCGGGGGCCCTAAGGATGCACATGTCAAAACATGAAAGTGGCACTTATGTGTGTGAATATTGCTCCAAAATATTCAAGAGCTTTAAGAATTTGAGGGATCATCTAAGTCGAGTTCATTCGGGAGACAAGAAACACTCTTGTGATATTTGCAGTAAGAAGTTTAAATTGAGGCAAGTTCGCTTGTTATTCATGGCATTTGAGGGTTTATTATTGAGTTAGAAAAAATTAGAAACACTTCTGTAAATTAACGATCTACACTTGACATTGAAATTTTTATAGGTATCTCTTAGAACATCATAAAAGGACACATACAGGGGTGCAACCATATACTTGTTCAAAATGTACGAAAACTTTCACCAGATCTGATGGACTCAGAATGCATTTGCAAACTCATATTGAAAGTAAAACCACATTCCAGTGCCAACTGTGTGAAAGGTTGTTTAAGACGAAAAGAGGTGCTAAAAGGCATAATTGTCCTAACGTTATAAATTGCAAAAGTTGAATTTCGAGAAAAATATAATATACACGTATAATTAGTTCTTGATTTCATTCAGTTCTTAATATATAAGATTTTCTGTTTGCATCTTCAGTTCAGTGGTAGAAGATCACGAAATAACGTGGCGACGATATAGAGAATTAAAGTTTACAGAATGTTTTACATGTTTTCACTGCAGCTGTTCTCATTTTTGAGATATTTAGTTCAAATTTGGGCCGAACATTTTTCATAATGCTACTTCAACGAGTCATTAAAACGGCTATCTATAGAAAAATAATTTTATGGTGGTCATACCCCCTCAAACTTCGTTTACTGCTACTAGAAACTTGTTCATCTTTTGCTTTTTTTGTGCGTAATTGTGATCGTTTTCTAACTATTTGAAAAAATAACATGAAAGATGCCCAATTTTTTCTTAAATCGTTTCTATTTGAACGCTATCAAATCTATCAGTTAACTCGTGTTATTTAAGTACGTGCACAAATTTCAAGAAGCGATTGTAAGACGAAAAGTTTATATAAACATAGGCCCGGTAATGCTTCGATTTCAAGATACAGGGTGTTAAACTTTTTTTTTAAATCATTACATATTTAAAAAAAAAAACTAAATAACAAGAAGATGTGAACTAATATGACGTTGAAACTTGATGACAATTTTTAATATAGTACAAAGAAATCTTTTAAGCTAAAAATTTTTTATCTCTTTTTATTAGTAACGTGCATAGGAGTAATGCCGGAAATTAAGAAAAACCAAACAAGAAAAACGCTTTATTAAAATTTCATTTAAAATGGTACACAATTTTTTTTTGATAAGAAAACATTTAAAAATTGGTAAATTTCAATTGTCAATTAAATCGGCTAAACGATTATTAAGATTTTTACAAAAAAACGATTTAAAAAAGTTTGACACTCTGTATCTTGAAAACGAAACATTGCCGGACCTATGTTTATATAAACTTTTCATCTTAGAATCGCTTAAAGAATCACCCCCAAGAAGTTTGGCTACGTACTTAAAAAACATCCGGTATTCCAACACTTTCAGTTATTTTGTCTAAAAGACTAAATGAGATTGAAAAAAATTTAAAACACGTGTCTACCAAATCCAGCTTTTTTATCTTGCCGATACCGAAAATATTGAATTCGACAGCATGTTCAACAGAACTAGCTATGGGCTCAACAAATTGGAAACATAAAATAAAATGCTAACTGCACCCTCGATGAATGAAAAGAACTAATGTAAGATATAAAAAAAAAACATCTATTTCTCTTCAAAAAATTTATAAAACGTTGCAAATAATTAACTACAATTTTCCTTCTTTCGATTTTACTTTCCGTGCTAACTTAGCATCCATCAATATCTGGATATCCTTAACCTGCAACCCAACTTCTCATTATTAACGAACAATAATTTCCCTCATGTCTCTACCTTCTGATCGTATCGATCCATATTCTCCAACAACCGATCTCGCACTTTCTTGTTGGTTGCCTCAATGTCCAGGCAACTGCAAACTACTTTCTTCGAATACTCCTTCCAGGCCTCATGGTTTTTCTGTTAAATCCGGAAGTAATCAATTTTTGTTTGCCAGTAAGAAACTTTTTACTAAATACCCGAGAATCTTTTTCCAATTTTTTGATCAGGGCGATAAATTTCTGCTCTTGGGCTACTGTCGATTCTTTGTACTTATCAAAATCGGTGCGTAACATCTTCAGCTGGCCTGCCAGCTCCAGTTTCTCATCCTCGAGCCGTGAAGTGCATGCGTCACATTCGTTGAGGATTTTCTTTAAATATTCCCTAAACCTGTGAAAACAGATAATTATGCAATCAACATAAAAGGTAACTTCAATAAGAAACTCTTGTACTTTTTATCCTGCTCTTCCAATTCTGCTTTTTGTTGTTTACGTATGTCGTTTGTATCTTTGAACATTTTTTGATACATTTTTTCGATGTCGCTGATCCGTTTTTGATACTCGATTTGTAGCTCGTCTCTTAAGTTCAACTCGCGTTTCACCGCTTCTTCTTCAATAGCAGTCTGTAGTTCTATAAGATTAATATAATAAATTAGTTATAATGAAGAACAAGTTATTTAATTGAATCACAGAATTTCAGAAACACCCTAAATCCATTTTTTGATATATTTAAGTTAGACACGGGATAATGCTTAGACGATATAAATCTATCGATTGAGTGTGGAAACCACCATAGTCTAACATATTAAACATATTTTAATTGGTTTGACATTATTGACTGAGTGGTGAAACACCCTTAGTACAAAACTCAGGTTGGCGGAATCAGAATTATGCCTCGTTTACACGAGCTTATAATCTGTATAAATATCGAAAAAATTAACCATCACGGTAGATCATACAAAAAATGGATAAAAAATAAACATACATTGCGATTACACTGGTTCAAAATGTTACTGAATGGTCAAATCAAAACCACGTTAATTCCTTCATCCCTGAGTCTTAATGAGTTTTGGTTGTCCATGGTGCCAAGCGTCCATATGTGAGATAATACATATATTGGCAAGACAAAATCAGAATAAATACAGATATGACCACATGAAGATGTAAATGGCCCTATGATGTTATGAATGGCTATACAGGACGTTTCTAAGTAGATGGTAAAAGTTCTAATGGGTGAATCCTGAGCTAAATTTAAGACGAAAACTTCATATCATGACAAGTCCAAAAATGCTTCATCTTCGCCTTATAGGGTGTTAAAAAAACACTTTTTTTTCGTTTTTTATTAATTAGTTGTTTATTTTTTTGTCTAAACTTACGGAAAATTTTACATATCATACACCGAGTATTTCATACAAACGGAAATTTTCGGACTATGATTTCATACACGAGGTGATGCAGATTGATGGGTTTTGAGCTATCATTTATCACTTTTTTTTTCTAGAAGAAGAAAGACTCGGAAGATTGTATGCACAGTAATACATTTCCGTTGCTATTGTCAAGGATGATGAATCCTGAATTTCCAGAAAATTTTTCTATACCCAGTGGAAAAGTTCCAATTTCTATAAAGATTATGGATCACTTCAAAAAAAGTCATAAGTTTGTAAGCCAAAACAAAGAAGTCCAGAACTTCTGAAATGATATTTTAAACTGGCGCATCGTTGCAAAGGATGAAGGCCAATGAAAAGATTTAAGATAATTAATAAAAAGATAATATTTAAGTCTTCTTTTCTTTATGATCAATATTTTGTTATAGTTTCTTTTCGCGTTTCTCTTATTGCTATATTTTAAAATCTTCAAAAATATGGCAGAGTTGTTCGACGTTTGATGCAGAAACAACCCAAATTCATGCGAAATTTGACCTTCTAATATTTTTTAACATGACCGACCTTCATTTATTCTATCATAATATACTTTGTAAGCTATCACATTGTTGTACATCACAGTCAATTTTTAACATGATGAGAACAGAGTTTAGAAAACTAAATTGGTTTTTTGTTTTTATCTCAAAACTTGTTATTTATCGCTTAGAGTGTTAGGGTTGGGTGTGTCTACAATCAGTAATCCAATTAATTGTGTGAGGATTTTAATCAATCGTGTGTATACTTAATAGTACTACTCAACCAAACTTTGAAACTAAATATCTCATAAACTGTTGGAGCTATGAAAAAAATATTCCATTTTCACAAAAGTAAAAAAAATACTCACGATTTTCCTTCTTCCTTTCCTCAGTGTCCCCACCAGCTCCACTGGGTCCCACCAACCTCCCCTCCCTCGTTGCATTTTCCGTCTCCTTCAGCTGCTCAATCAACTTCGCTTTCTCCCCTTTTAACTTCTCCATTTCCTTCTTTACTTTATCCAACCACCTTTTTGTTTCTTTTTTCTCTTGTTCATATCTTTTGATGATTTCCAAAGCTTTGACCAAGTCTTCTTCTTTGGATTTTAGCTCGTTACTATCATGAATTTTCTGCCTCAACTCATCGACAGTTTTCTCCAAAAGCACCCTCGCCATTGCGGCACCCTCCAATTGCTCCATACAGTCTTTCAGCCGAGAATCCAAGTCTTGTTTCTCACTTTGCATTGTGGTAACTCGATTTTTGGAATCTTGCAGGATCTCTTCTAATTCCTTAATTCTTATCACAGCCTCCTTATATTGCCTTTTCAAAACTTCATCTGAATTTACTTCAATTTGCTGCAGCAGTTTTTTCCAGGAATTGAACTTCTCTTCTACTATTCCCTTCTCCACGGTGTCTCCCTGAACTTCTTGCAAGAACTTATCCATTTGGAATGCAATTTCCAATGCTTTTTCTGGTGCTTCTCTGTTAGATTTGTTTTCCAGGTGTTGCATGACGTTTTTGAGCTGAAGCTTCAACGCTTCGTAATCGCTTTTCACGGGGCCGTTTTCGAGTTCCAGAGTGGATTGCAGCTTTTTATGCTGCAGCCTCGTCTCTTCGAGCTCGCTTTTTAATTGGAACAACTGTAAATAAATCTTGGGGATTGCTTCAAATGTTTTTATTTGGTTAAAACCTCGTTTTTCTTGTACTCCAATTCGGCTGAAAGTCGGCGGTTTTCCTCCTGCTCCTTGGCAAGCAACTGATTAGCAACCTTCAGGTCACTCCTGCACTTCTCCACTTCATTGAGCAATGCCTCAGTATTGTCTTTATTGCTTTGATTTTCCAGAGATTTTAGTAGACTCAAACGTCTTTCTTCTGACTCCTGCAACATCATTAAAATGCAGATTTTCAAAAAATTTATCAAATAAATGTTTAACCTCAAGCTTCTTCTGCAATCTACGCTCGTTGCATTCAGTCTTCTCCAATTCCTGCTTCATCAACTCTAACTGCGGAAGGTTGTACTTAAGGGAAATGTTTTGAATTTCCGACCGGGTCTGCACAAGCATTTCTTCTATTCTTTCTTTCAGATCTTTATTGTTCGAGTGCAAACTGGAAATTTGCCGGTTTTTGTCCTCTATTAGAGTTTTGTAGTTCTTGAGTTCGTTTTGCAGCAAAAGCAGGTCTTTTGTGTGGCTTGGGTTGTCTGAAATTTGCACGTAAATTGGTTGAAATTTAAGCTGAAAGTTTGATTTGTTTACTGCAGCTTTTAAACTCTTTCTTCGAGACTTCACCCTTTAGTTGTCGATACTCTGTGAGGTCACGCAGATCTGATTCGTAGAATCTGTTGGGAAATAGGCAAATTGATAATTTTACAAAATGTTTTGTGGATGTTCACCGTTCTTAAGTATATTAGTAAGCTCATATATTTTTTTCATCAAAGTAAGCAGATAATTTTGGACTCCATTATATTTAAACAGTTCAGCAAGTAAACAGGAAAAACCTATGGTAAAAATAGACCGTTAAGGTCTTTTTTGCTTGTATATATTTTGGACACTCTGAACAATGCATCCATTAATTATTCATGATTGTAAGATCTATTTACCCATATCTCACTGTTTTATGCTTTTATTTATTTATATAGTCTGTCCTAGATAAGGATGAACAGCATAGAGTTCTCGAAGACGGTAATAAATACAAAATCGCTTAAATTAGGAAAAAATTACGCAATTTAAAGCAAATTAATAACTTATTTTTATAACGGCTAAATTTTGAATGGTTTCGAAAATATCCAGAAAAAATGATTTTGGCGGTTTTTGTTTTTTGCAAATAACTTTTATACGGTTATAGTTAGAGGAACAAAAGTCTTACAATATTAAGACATATTTTTCAGATCTTCTTAGCCAGTTTTCTCATTAAATCCTCACTTTTGGAGATAAATTATTAAACTATTAATTTTTTATATAGACGGAATATCATCTATCTAGATTTTTAAAATCCAACGAATTGAACCATTGGTTCTTATCCATTTTTCCTAAAGTCGAATACTTAACCATTCGTTATTTATTCTGGTATTATAAGGTGTTGCATCTTGTTGAAAATAAAAGGTATTCAATTCCGCAAGAAGTAAATTATCCAGGGAAATCATCAACATGACCAGTCAAAAGTTCGTGGTATTTTGCTAGGTTTAACATTTCATTAATAGTGAATCAATTAACCGATTTAAAAAATCCCACTCCAATCATTGAAGTTGAATCTTCTTTGAAAATGATTTTCCACCACAATTGACACTTAGTAATTATCGTCAATAACAACATTAATGACAACAAATCATCTGTACTGCATCATAAATAAAAATAACAACATCTGTTTTGAACACTTTTGTAAAATATTGTTGAATTTAAAAAATTGTTTTCATATTACCTTGTTATACTTCACCAAATTCAGAAAAATACTTTCTATCAAAAATTTTTAAAAAATACGGAGTTCTATTTAAAATTCAGAAGTTAACATCTGAAGCAGAAAAACTTGAGTTTTAAAAAATAAACTTTGACGTTATTTAGTTGTCTGAACGATATCATTTCATATGGTTTTTAATACATCAAAATCCATTCATAAATAATTAACTTCTAACTTCATTCATTTTTTATAAGACAGCTGGCATAATAATAATAATTTTATTATTTTCTTAACCCCATTGTGGGGTTGAATTAAGGGTTTCCCTTTATCTTCGGAGTATATACTTCACACAATTCTAATACAATTACTTACCTGAGTTTCACTTTCAAACCATCCAGCTCCACAGACTTGTCCACCAACATTTTTTTAAGCCTCTCTGTATTTTGATTATTGTCCTTGATCAAACAAATAAACTTCTTAACAAAAACTTAATATGTCACTAATGTTTAAACTTTTAACCGATTTTTAACAAACTACAAAAGACTTTCAAGTCTGCTTTAATAAACTTACCAAAGAAGTGTTTAACAAGGAATTAGGATCCTTTTGCAACTGATCATTTAATCTTGCTAAAAATAACTTCATCATTATGAAAAACTCAAGCACACTCAAACTATTAAATACCTCGAAAATGGTCATTTTCATTCTTCACTACTTCGACAACCTCTATCAAATTTTTACACTGTTTCTGTGCATCTTCAAAACTCTTAAAAATGGCCATATTGTCATTTTCCAAGGCGATTTTTTCAGAAACAAGCCGTTCCACTTCATCTCTGAGAGCATTTTTCTCATTACTCTGAGAATATTTTATTATCAAAAAGTCATCTAATAAATAGTGTTAAGAGAACTTACACAAATTTTGAATTTATTAACCTCAGCTTCTAAAGTGCCTTGCAGCTGTTCAATTTGATTTTCAAGTGATTTCTTCAACTCTTCAGAATTATATTTTGCATCCAAATTAAGAAGACCTTTCTGAGATTGAAGTTTTACATGCAACTCGGCTACTTCTGATTTATAAGCCATTAAGTCAGCTTCATGCTAAAAACCACTCACTCAATTAAAATAAAAGAAAATTAGGTAGCTGCAATGAAACTTACATTGGCAACAATTTCCTTAAGTTTATCAATTTGTCCCTCTTTTTGTTCTAAAGTTTTAGTCAGTGTATTAACTGTTTCACTTTTATCAACTACAAAATTTTAAATTGCAAAGAATTGTATTAGTAACAGCACAATCATCTCACCAAGTAAATTTCCAGAGTTTTTTAAGGAAATCTGAAATTGTCTTATCTCTCCTTCAAGCAAAAGATTTTGTTTCTTAAGAGCCTCAATTTCCTTGTTTTTTTCAACTTTAACCTTATCAAAATCATGTTTCAATGTCTGTATTTCCCTGCATCTGAATATGATAAGTAAAAATAAAAGACCATTTGAGTACCTAAGTCTATTGATTAAACTTACCGTACTTCATATAAAACTTTAAGCTGTTCATCAGGTGTGAGTGCTTCTTTGTAAAGATGATTTAAATTATCATTTGATAGAACTGAGGTATTCGTCGAAGAATTTATAGTGCTGTCGTCATAGTTAAAGTCGTCAAGATTTGCTTGCAGCAAATTTTGAAGCTGCATTAAGGATATTTGCAGATAATTTAGATGTCTTGCATGTTTTTAATAACTTACCTCCTCTTTTCTTCTTAACTGGTCTTCTAGGTCCTCTTCTTCCTCAATATTCTTGGAATTGTTTATTTGAATATCTGTGCCCTGAAACAGGCTCAAACCTTCGTTGTCCATGTTTATGTCTTTATATAAAGTACGTTGAGCGTTAGCTTATGTTGAAATCTATTTTTCGTTTAATTTTTAATTATTATTTTTGTTTTAAAAAGGTAAAGTAATGAGTAAAAAGGTCTTGAAGAATTGTTTACGTTTTTGAAATTTTATTAACGAAATATACAATTGATGACGTTTGGATACATGTGTCTATATTTATTTTCATGTCGGAATGAAACGAAACCCATGAAATTAACGGCAACAATGCAATTTTACTAATTGCTAACTCTTAAATAACTTCCATAAATATTAACGTTCTGGTGACAGAAATAAATAAGAACGAGAATTTTATGAACTGTAATCAGTAATATTTTCTACTTAACAAACTCATTAACCAGTTACAAATCTGCAAAATACATCGATATATTTGTTAACTATTCAATCTCGAAAAAAATGAACAACCCCCTTTGAATTGGAAGTTGGAACCTCAAATTCGCGTAAAGGAAAGGGATTTGGAACCTTAAAATTCGTTTTCACAGGACAATTTTAGGAATGGATTGTATTTGAGATTGAAATAATAATGAAAAGGCTGAATTTTTAAACAATCGTATTAATATTGTTAAGGACACAAATCTGCGCTACATTGCCATATTTCCATTTTCACAGCCTATGGCATAGATGATTTGTCCTTATTAATTTTCACCTCTAAAGCAATCAGCTGGGATCATTAGAGATTATGTTATACTCTCGTTTTTTTTTAAATTAATTTATGGATTAATTAAATTTTTAGCCGAGTTTTCAACATTTTAACAATCTTTTATAAGTAAAAGAAACAAAGATACTTTACCCAGCTACCTACATGGTTGCTCACTCTACGCAACAATCGAATTTAAAACCATGAAACTGGTATTCAACCTCAAATTAATCACCGTCCTTAGTGGCATCATAATAATTTTGCTGGTTTTCTATGCATTAAATATCATATCTACCCGCAATGCTAACAATAAAACAGCCAGTAGGAAGACTTACAAGAACATAAAACAGTCATATTCAGAAGAGATAAGAAAAATTGACATACCTGAGAGAATAGTTCACATAGACCTTAAAGGGGCTCCTCCGAAGATTTCATATTTCTCACAATTGCTCCCCTTATTGAGGAAACTGGGAGCAACAGGAATTTTGTTAGAATATGAGGACATGTTTCCTTATTCAGGCCAGCTATCTAATGTTTCTGCCTTAAATGCTTATACTCTTGAGGATGTTCGAGAAATCATTAAATTTGCCCAAACCAATAATTTAAAGATAATTCCATTTATTCAAGTATTTGGACAGTTAGATTTCCTGTTGAAACTGAACAGTTTTGTGGATTTTCGCGAAGTGTCTTCCTTTCCCTCCACAATTTGTCCTTCTGGCAATAATACTTTGCCTCTTCTGCAATCAATGATAGAGCAAGTTATTGATGTTCACAATACCAGTGACATGATTCATATTGGGTTTGGGGCTGTGCCATTTTTGGGTAAGGCAGGGGAGTTGTTAACAAAGGGAAAATTGCATATTTGAGAGCATCTTCAGAATAAGACTTAAAGCCTTGTGAAACAATATTATGGGGTGCATGAAAGCAGGTAAATAATTGGTGTAACTTGAATTTTTAAGCATGTGTGCGATTATTGAAATTATTACTAACATTGATCAATTTGAGGAACTTCGATTAATAACCAGTACATGAAATCTCAGTAACTAGGAAATTTACAAAGGTCATTAAGTTGGCAAAATTTTGCAGTTTTAATAGAGTAATTTAAACCATTTTTTATTTTTCTTTAAAAAGTTCATAGTTTACTAAATATTTAGAAAAAGCTAAGTATTCTCTATTGAAACAGCTCTTTTCAAACTTCAAATTTTGCTTATTAACTAACCCATTAACTACTACTTTACTACTTTATTACTAGTTATTGAGATTTCTGTACAGAACCTCAAAGAAAACTCACCCTGTAGTTATGTTACATATTATCTTGTGCAAAAAGCAACTTTAATTTTCAGGTCATTGCCACAAATGCATTAATCGAATGGTGACTCAGCAACTAACAAAAACCCAACTATTTCTTGAGCATCTCCGGTGCATTGTGACAATAATAAAGCAGAAAAATCCTGGCCTTAAAGTACTAATTTGGGATGATTTTTTCCGTACTTGTAAACAGGAAGAAGTTGATACTGAATTTGCAAAATCACAAATTACTCCAGTAGTGTGGTGGTATGGAAAAGATGTTTATGATGAATTAGGCCCCAGTTTATGGAACACTTATCGTGGCATATTTGACAATGTGTGGCTTGGTAGTGCCTTTAAAGGCACTTCTGGTAAGTTTTGGTAATGAAATGAATGGAAATCATAACATATCTGATTAACTTACTTAATTTTGATAGGAAGTAGCAAATATGTGTCAGACATAAACCACTATATTCAAAACCAAAAAAGCTGGCTTTCAGTTATAGAGGAATATCAAGAGAAAATAAACTTCCAGGGCATTATTTTAACAGGTGCCTATTTCAACTATCATTAACACATTCACCCCTGGTTTCATTCATATTAGGCCGTCAGCGTTATGATCACTTTGCAGTGCTATGTGAACTATTACCTGTAGGCATTCCTGCATTGGCAATGAGTTTAAGACTTCTTCAAGGTAGTATAATTTTCAAAACTCTTCGATTTTTTTACACAACTTTTATTTAGGGTTTAAAGACTCACCTTTAGGACCTCCATTGGAAGTCGCAAAAATTCTCCAATGCGATCAACCGTATGGTCTTATAGGCACGGCATTTGGCAGTCCAAAATGCAAATTTCCTGGTTAGTATCTTCAGATAATGGTTTAAAGCTTCTACTCATTTCAAATCAATCAGGTGCTGATGTGCTAGAATTTACCATTCATTTTCATCAGCTGCAGCAAGACTTTCTAGAGATAACAGATGATTTCCGAGTGAAGGGATGGCTGAGTGAATACAATAAACTGCATTCCTATTCAAATCCTAAGCATATAGAAGAAATTGCAGTAGCCTTGGACAGAATTAAGAGCGAACTTGAAGTTGTTAATGTTGGTATTTCCAATGCTATGCTAAAGGTTTATGATGAGTTTACTGTGGTGGAGTGGTTAGACACGTATTTGTTGCCATTTAAGAAAGAGGTATAACATTTTTTTCCAATTGAAATTCTGCTATTGATAAGGGAGTGCTTTAGGTATCATCGCTCTGGGAAGCAAAGAAGCGGATTCTGAGTACTACTTCTTGGCAACGAAAGCCTTTAAGCCATAGCAGTGAATTGTAATTTTTGTCATATTGAAATTTAATATTGAGAATTTCATTTACCACTTGTTCTACACTAAAATAAGGTTTTCTATTATTAAGTAACAATTGTAACTATAATAATAGAAGCTGACAAGAAAGAGACTCTCTGATTTAGATAAGCTTTATTTGTGACTATTTCCTAGAGATTTTTGGCCTTTCATTTCACGTGTCATTTATTCATCGGAATGTAGTAGATGTGATCCTAAATCAAACAAAATTTATCCCAAGTCCATTTCTTCGTCCGTTTAAAAAAGGGGGGGGGACTTTTAACGTCCGCACTGTAGAACGTTGTTTTTAAATAAATAAATGTTAAATAGGTACTTTAACAGTACCCGAGTTATGTAGCCATCTACGTTATTCTGCGGTCATCTGCATTTCATCCCATATTATCCTGTACAAAGGCGCCATGGACAAGTAGAGCCCATTAGGGACCAGCAAGAAGGGACAAAATAAAACCGCACTTACTTTTCACTTTTATCAAGGACTGTATGTCGTTCCATACTTCTAAAATTTTAGGGTCATCTCGTTTTCGCCGAATGATCATTATACGCATCACCTCACCCGGAAAGTTAATTTGGGCAAAATGTATGTACTCCTTCAATACTTAATAAAAATTTGAGCAGGTAAGTCAATATTACCGCTTCGATTTCAGTGAAATCACGAAACTTTTTCTTCCATAGATACTTTGGTATGAATAAAATTTTATGTTCTTATTTATTTTCTGAGAATTCTTTTGCAGTCTGAAGTTCGATCGAAACTTATAACTAAATAGCAGGGAGAATCAATAATAATCGGAAAACCTGATCATTCAGTAATCAAACCAAAACTCAATTGATCTTTTCAGGTTTAATGAATAAAGACTGTATCACTGTTTTTTTTAAATTTAATCACAGTTAATATTACAATAGGTTTAATTAATATATGCAACCGAATCGCATATTATCGAGAGTGTTATTCCCCACGGGTTTTCCCACATCTCTCTTAAGGAAATATTTCTTGGGGAAAATAAGAAAAAAATTTCTGTAAACATATACCTGGAATCGCTGCATTTCCGATATACAGGGTGTTGAAAAATCTCTAGTATTTTCGAGAGTTTAACCAGTTATGTAAAAGATTACATTCACCTAATTGGTAAATTTTAAAACGTTAATTTCATTAATTAATCAAGTTAAAAACCAGCTTCATGAGCACGCTCCTAAAATCTCTGGATGAAGCCTGGTATATCTAAAAGACACTCCTCAAAAGTGCTATTAAATTTAGGAATATTTCAAGGAAGAGGTATCTTTTTCTAAACTTGAACACCCCGTATTTCGAAATTGAAGCGATTTGCTTAAATTTGCGCCGTTTGTTTGCGAAATACCCAGTAAATTATGTGACTATGTATTTGAATTATATTATCAAATGGTGTTACTGCACATACATATAAAAGTCTATCAAGAAATATTTTTACAGCCGTCACCATTAACCAAACATAACACACTCACACTTATTATATATTGCAATAATATTATCACAATACGGCTATAACAGTGAAAATAATAATTAGGTCAGAATCTAATCATAATGTTGTACTAAGCAAACAAAATTAAAAAAATAATTGATAGCGAAGATACCTGCATAAAAAAAACAAGTACAGCTGTTTATTGCTGAAGGCCCAAATGAGCGATAAATAAAAACATACACATTTTATTGTGTAAGTAAGGACATATAAATAGAAAAATTAACAGAATTAACTTTATTAACGTGCTTCTAAGGACAACGGAGTATATACAAGTCATATAATAAAGCATTCCCAAACGTAGTGAAAATAAATCATAATTGAAGATGGTCACTATAGGTACATTGTCTAAAGCCACTTTCAAAAAGGTGAAAATGACTAACCATGACAGGGGCATTGCCCTTCATACCCATTTAGGATCATTTTGATGATCAATTCTTTATGCTAATTAATGATTGACAATAGCCCTAGTTTCAGCGCTAACATTTGGCAACTGCTTATACTATTATTCAATGATCTAATTTGAATTTATAGGAATGTATCAAAGTCAGTTATCAGTACAAAAAAGTACAGAATTTACCACTTGCAATCAAGGCTTAGCGAATTAAGTAGGATTTCAGTTTCATAATAAACAATAAAAACATTTTTGTAGTCTTGGGAAACCACAGAACTAACCTGAAGACCCTGTAAATAATTAATTAACATCTATATCAACAGCTTCCAACGGGATTTTAGACAAAAAATACGGCTTATACGCTTTCGTTTTATTGGTATAATGCGTGGTGTTATCAGCGCTTCTCTTATCTTCCTCCTCTTTAGTAACGTTCTCGTATTGTCTGTAAGGCCTAGGTATGGACCCATATTTTACGTTAACTAATTTCGTGTCCAAAACTTCACAGTCAATTTGCATCAATGGAATATAACTTGTAGTATCTACAAAAATTATAAATTCCAAATAGTAGTACAGAATAACATATTCAATCAAACGCACCATTAGGGTAAACAGAGGGAATAAGAAGTGACATCTTTGGCCTTCTAGTGTTATTGTGATACAACGCTGGAAGGAGCATGTGTTGCTCGCTGAAAGACACTACGTAAAATGTATCATCCCTTCTATTTATGGCCTGGTAAAACTCTGAATACAATTGATCAGGTTTAGGACTGAAGACTTGAATCCCATTTCTAACGTCGTTTTCAGGACCATACAGTTGGCGTTTCCTGACTTGAGCAAGAGATGAATCGAGGCGTAATTTCTTACGCCTCCATTTCGGTTTTTGGCTGGACGGTTTTTCAGGAATTGGTGCGAATTTAGGCGAATCCGGCTTGCCTATCCACCTGATATTTGAAGAAGCGGTTTGCATGAATTTTAAGAATTTTAATGGAGGATTAGAGTCTTGTGAAAAAAAGGGGATCTTTATTTTTTTGTGGCATACGGTCAAATCCTTAATTTTAAGAAATTTTTGACTTAACATTTGTTATCTCACCTTTCTAACTCTAACAGCACTCTTGCACTTTCGGTCTGATTGATCGAAGCCGGACACATAGTTAAAGGTGAAAAATAAGTGTTATTCCTATTTGTGTTATCGCCGCTACTCCAAAGAAGGTTTCTACTATAATGCCCCGATAATTTGGGGTAATCGCTATTTTCTGTGTTTACCTTGCTGGATTTAGTTGTAAAAGAATTACTAAAATATTTAATCAGTGGAGGTTAACGCAATATTCAACCTTTAGTTTTATATTATAGAGGAAAAAATCTTGTTCTCAGATAGGCAAAAGGACTGGTAAAAAATTCTTGACTGAAATTCAAATTTACAGCGAAAATGTTTACCCGTTACAAAAGTCATTTCACCTATCTGGGTACACATGGTATACAATACATTAAGGGTGTCCCAAAATACAATGGCAAAACTTCAGTCACTTCTATGTCAAAAAAGCATATTTTTTTCTAATATGACAGCTGAAAAAATTTTTAAATCAATATCTATCTGCAGTAGTTTTCCCTGTGCTGAGAGTGGGCCTGTATAGAAAAGCATTACTTTTGGAGGTAAAGTTTGGCAATTCTAATTTAAGACATCCTATACTAATCCTATAACTTAGAAACTGTATTTACCCCCTTATATTGAAATTGAGACCCACAACTAGTAAAAATGCACACAAAAATACAGCTGGTTTGGTGGTTTTGCTTGAAATGTTGAATGAAGATTTGTTGGTATTCTCATACAATGATAATCTTTCTTTAAGTGAGGCATTTTCCTGAAAAAGGTAATTGGTTATCTAAGTAAAAAAAAACATAAAAAATGCAGTAAAGTAGTAAATTTTTACCTCTTTCAGTTTCTTGTTTTCCTGTGTTGTACGCTGAACCAGTTCTTCTAACGAATTCAAATAATCCTTTTTCTTTTTCCTAGACATACTTGCAGATTCCCGATTTTTAATCTTTCGCTCTTGCCTCTTTAGGACTCTTGGGTCCACTTGCATATTTGGTCTAACAGACAAACTCGGAATGGTAACAGATTTATTTACATTAGAAACAGTAGGAGTCACAGTTGGATTTATTGTTTTGAAACTGTTAATAGGAATACTGTCTAAAATCACAATATTTGAAGCAATTTTATTTGGAACCACTTTGCTATTCTTTGCAGTTGTATTTGGAAAACCACTCTTTATATTATTAATAAGGACTATATTATGTGCTTTTGAGGGTACAATATAAGGTGCCTTTGGTTGAATTGGGACCCGTTTAATAGGAACCTTCAATGGTTTTGTACTTTGTGGCACCACTTGTATTGTAGAATTAATTGGCTTAACATCAACATCAATCTCTTTCTTTGGTGAAATATTCCAAGGGAAAAATACTGGTGGTGGAGTGTTGTTTGAAATTGCAATGGGAGGAGGTGTTGAGGGCTCCAATGAATTGCTGGATGAAAATGACTCTTCGGAATGTACCTCTGACTTTAAATCTAGCTCATCCTCCCCAAGAAGTCTTAAATAATCCAAATATGAAAGTTCTTCTTGACCATCTGAACCCTGAGGTGAATGATTTGTTGAGCTTTTTTGTGATATTTTTAATTCGTCATTTAAAAAATTGAAATCTTGCTTAACATCCATACTGTTAGCCATGAAAATGTCAGATGAATCATTGAATTCTTTACTAATAAAAGAATTTAGTACAGCCATTTCATCTTCATGAAGTAATGGTATGTCTAGTGTAGAGGACAACTGCGACATAAAGTCATCATCAGAGATATCAAAGGTATCTGAAACAGGTGATAGTACGGTATAAGCAAAGGGGTATTTAGGGGGGTAAATGAGTCTCACCTGTGGCAAAAGAAATATCACTGCTAGATTCAGGAGAACTTTTACAATGGTACTCCTCTGTAAAGTGTGTATCTTCGGGCCACATTACAGAATTTTCAAACAGAAATGTTACATATATTACAAAGTAAAAACAGATTACGCTGCTTTTACAAATTCACCTAAAACCCGGCAACAAAACAAATAGTCTTGTATTTCTATTTTTATGGCAATTTTTCAGCATGGGAATTGGCCACATTATTTATGTACTCTTTAATAACTATTGTTTATTTATTTTATTTATTTATAAAACGTCAATAGTGAAATTGAATCCAAAAGCTACTAAAATCGAAGTGCAACAGTGTCGGATCCAATAAGTTCCTAAAAGGACACCTTTTTTTTTGGACTTGTCACTTGTTTTATGACATTACTGTTTTTGTTTAGCATTTTGACATTTGATGTTAGGTTATAAATTATAAACAAAAGGTGATGGAGGGAGAATTTAAAATTAAAATAATCTTTACAATTTTTTTAAAGAATCAAGTCCCGTTAATTTCTCAACTCATTACCAATTCTTCCCAGTGTACTTTAAATTAACAAGATGAAAATCGTCTAATGAAGATTGCGTAAAATTTGAGCTTTAGTAAGATGGCACAACCCAAAATAATTTTGTTATTTAGTGGAAAACGAAAATGTGGAAAGGATTTCCTGTGTGAAAAGCTAAAAGCCACGTAAGTAGTATTAGCTGGTGGTATGGTTTTGAGTAAACAATTTACTTTAATTCATGCAGAACCAATATTGGTACCTATAAAAGGAGGTCATGTGATTCAAAATTATTGCATATTTGACTTTTAAGAATATAATGTTTTAAGTTCCTTGTTGTTATGGAGACAGTAGGTTTCATATGAATATGTTAATAAAAGCTGCTCCATTTGATTTTAGTACTTTTAATATCCATTGTCCCAATCTAGGTATTTTGGAACAACTGAAAACTTTATTAAATAAAGTAGCTTTAACATCGTCTCTGGACTGACTTCATCAGACTTTATATAGTTGTGAAACTAATTTAAAAACAGAGTAGAATTATTGAAATATTTGCTTTTATAATATACTTTTAAGAACAGGGTAAAATCTGTAAAAAGTGTTGTGTGTTGAAGTGGCCTTAACTACTGAAATCCTAAAAATCTATTAATTTCCTTTTAAAATCGTTATCTACATAAGTTTATATAATTGACTGGGTGAATATTATTTTCACTGGAACTAGTGAAAATCTATTGTATACTCCATTTTTATTGTTATTAGATAAATATTTTAATTCAAATTATTTAACTACTAAACCACACTGGAGCAATCTTTCATCTTAAATCATTAATATAAATCATTTTATGCTGTTACACTTGCCCATTTCACAATTAAATAATTACTATGTTGAATAAATTGTATTTTAAGTTTGACAGATTTAAATATTGTATCTAATTAACCAATATAACTTTATCCTAAATTCTCGAATAACAGGTCGCAATTATTTGAATTTTTTCATTTGTCCTGACAGTTTTAACTTTTTTAATATTCTTATAAAATGGGACAAAATGCTTTAAAAACAAAGTGTTCTGAAAGGGCCTTCCTAGTAGTTAAGTTTAGTTGAGGCACTATCAGCTTAATACCCACCGTAACATCATTTATAGAATTGGTGAGAATAAATGTAATTTAATAAGAATATCGGGACCTCTGAAACAGCTTTATGCAACAAACCATAATCTAATATGGGATAAACTAATGAGTAGTGATCTTTATAAAGAGAAATACAGACAAGATATGATAAATTGGAGTGACGATATTCGAAGAAAAGATCCAGGATACTTCTGCAAAGCAGCTTGCAAATCAGGTAAGTACCACAGTATTTACAGCAAAAGCAAATGATTTAATGAATAGAATCGATAAAACAAAAATATATTTCGCAAGCCAGACATTACCACATTATAGATTAAGAGTGATAGGTATGTATGTGCATTTAAGGCAGGAGATACATCTCCTGCTTTAAAATTGTAATGTACCCTTATGCTAGGCCCATGTACATCACTATTTTTTAGTCATATGCCCGGCATAGCTAGATTTCAGTATCTATTACTTTCAAAAAGATGTGGCTCTGTATAATAAAACTTTCACCCCTTTTCTTTATAAGAACAAGAATTTAAGTACTACCCCGTTTCGCTAAATCGGTATAACTGCAACATATCAATAGAAGACCCATTTTGCTATTCAATAAAATGTCACACTCTAAAAAGATAGACAATAAATTAACCAATAATTAACTCCTAGTCGTAATATGCCTATCATATGCATAATAGCCCTGTCTTAGTACTTAAGAACTTTACAATAGTTGTAAACTCCCTCTTGGTCAAATTACCACGTTAATATGTATTTCGTTAACCGAACTTTTAATTTTTTTAACCTGAATTAAAGTGTATTATTTAACAGTGAAATGAAATACTTCATAAGTAGTTCCTGTGTTTATCGTTCCAAGTTTCATTACAAAATCTACTTGACTTTTGCAATTCTATTTGTATTTTTAGCTCCGCAGAAAGACATTTGGATAGTAAGTGACATCAGAAGAAAAAGTGATATTAAGTGGTTTAAAGACAACTACAGCAGTATTAAAATAATCAGAATTTATGCTGATTTGGAAGTACGAAAGGCTCGAGGTTGGATTTTTACAAGTGGTAAGTTTACACCTTGTACTGTGCAGGTCTTTACAATTGTCTTCTGGAGTTCTACCAAAAATTTGCCTTGATATTAAAACCAAAAAATTAAGTAAAATCCAAAAGTGGATGCCTTGAATTAATTTCCAAACCTTTGAGAAATAGTTTATACTGTAATGTCCCATATTTAGTTGAATTGTAGCACGGCGCAATGTCATTTTTTAGGTGTCGATGATGTAGTGTCCGAATGTGATCTCGATGATTTTAGTCCATGGGATATGGAATTCGCGAATAATAATAATTTGGAGTATAAAAAAACCATTGAAGAAATTGTTAATATTCTTCCATTGTGATGTTGATTTGGGTTCTGGGTGATGGGGGGGGGGGGGGGGGGGGGTACCATTACCAAATGTCTGTTTTTATCTATATTTAATATATTACAAATATTATGTATTAAGTGTGAAATAAAAGTAATAACATGAAAAAGTACATTGGGAAACAGTTGTTTTTCTTGCCCTAAATTTCGAGAAGACTTTGCATTCAATTATCGCTGTAACTCGCAAAAATTAATAACTTATCTATGATATTAACAATAAACGACTTACGACAGAGATTCTCAGGGATATTGCGGTGTTTCATTTCAATAATTCGCTAAATTCTCTACAAATTGTTAAAATATCGTTCAGAAAATTACAGCTGTATATAGATTTTTTGGAAATTCACGTTGGTTAAATCAGTGTTCAAACATGCGACGGTAACAGAGGTCCAAAAATAGTTACCACTAACCTGAACTATACGGTGATAGGCTATTAGATCTATGTGTCCACAGTATTCTCAGCCTGATGTGTTGTCCTTAGTACGCGGCTTCAAGCGCTACTGGCCAGAGGTGTGCATTTCTTATATATTTGTTTCTGGGTTACCCGAAGGCTTTTAAAATGTACATTTAGATTAATGCAGAAGCATAAGGTCAATGTTTTTTTTTAACACCCTGTATCTCGAAAACTGTGCGTTTGCGGACTCGTGTTAATAGGAACTTTTTTTCTTAGAATGGGCCAAGGAATCCCACCCTTCATTCCTGAATCTTTTTTTTAACACCCTGTATAAAAGTAAACAAGCAAACGAAAATGTTATTGTTTTCACATTTTATTTGGTGCGGGCGAGGTGCATCAACACGTTTTTTTCAGTATGCTTTTTTGATATAGAAGAGTATCAGAATTCGTGATATACAGTCTAGTGTCTATACATAATAGACAGTGATAAAACAAAAACAGATATATTAAATTAATTTATTGTACCCAAAAACCTTCTTACTTATTTCCGATTTACATAATTCAAAAAATTACTTTTACCCCTGAAAACAAACAAGTTTTGTATGGAGAAAGTTTAACTGAATTACTGGATTTTTTGCCCTCTACTATTGTTTCAGAGACAGTTCATATAAAAAAGTAGTTGGCGATTTCCCTTTAATCATTTCTACTTAATAATTTCTATACTTATTTCTGGCAGGTTTTTAAAAAAACTAAGTTCCGATAAATCCTCCGTTACAACGAGATTTAGATTCAGCAAAAGTAGGAATTTTGCAGATGTTATCGGCAAATTTGGTTTATTTAGAAATTGCGGATCAAAATGATTTTTTTTTACGACTAAAACAATAAAACGATGCATTCCATTCCCACCCTTTACCATGTACCATTACCTTGAAGTACCTAACATTGACAATCATAGATAATAAATGAATTATTTATTCAAAACAAGGGTCTGATATTTTAATAATTAGTTGGAGCTTTTTTTAATGATTACCTTTTATTAAAGTCCAACATAGGCTCTTATAAAAACCACTTTATTATCTTATTTTATTATAACAATTATTAATAGATAAATACTCAAAATTGTATAAGTTTGATTGAGGTGATTTTTCTTTATAAAAATTACGGGGCCTGTCTGGATACAAACTTTCACTAAGTAGTACGTCGTCATTCCTGAGTAAACATTACGGGTATCTTACAGCCGATTTTACAGACTGGATCTTCTTTAGTAAAATCTGCAACGTATTTACATAATTTAACAATTAATATCATTTAAAATGTGATTGCAAATATGTTGATAAATTTATAACCATACCACATCAAAAATCTTAGACCCTTTCCCTCCTCTTTAATGTTTTACAAATACTAAATCTGAATATTTTTTGTTTTTCAACAGTTATTTTAACCCAAATTTGACTTTTTTTCCAAAAAAAAACTTAATTTAAGTGAACTATACACCTACATTAATAGTAATGCACATTTTGACACCAAAAATTCAAAAATATGATAAAAAAAAATAACAGCAACATAGTTCACAGTTTAAAATCGCATAATTCTTCAAAAAATTAATTAAGTTCCACAGTGTACCCACTTCTGTTGTCACTCGGTACAAATGAGCCAATTAAATTAAATTAAATTAATCTTTTAGTGCCAAAGTTCAACGTCGAATTTATAAATCCGGCTTAATAAAGGTTTTACTGGTCCCGAGAAATTGAGAGTAAAACTTTGGCCAGTAAAATTTCCTTATTACTCTTGATACTTAATATATCTTGGGCAATATAATTTCGAAAGATCGGTAATTCGAAAATTATTTTTACAAGTTACTCTAGAATTCTAAAACGGAATAAAAACGATATCATTGTAAATATTTAAAATCTTGGCTCTCATTTTTAGTTATAATTCTTTTGGTAAGTGTTTGACTACGATATTTGAAATGCTAATGAACATTCTCAACACTTATGTGTAAAGATTTTCAGTTCCTCTAAAAATAATTCTTAGAATATCCAAGTGCTTGAAAATAAACATTTTTAATGATCCTGGACATACCTCGTTCTCTCTGATTATCTTTTCCTGATGTCTCCTTCTATTAATCTCCGAACTGGTTACTTTAGATAAACAAGCAGCACTCATTTTGTACTGGTTGGGTCTTCTATGATGGTACAGTATCTTGTTTACTAGCATGGCATTTCCCCGTTCAATTTCTCTAATTTTGTCCGCTGAAAAGGTTTTGTTCTGAGGCAAATTAACTGAAGCCTGTGTTCGAGAGCTAGTCCTGATGCTTTTTTCGCATTTAGTCTGGTTTAAATTTAATTGCATTGGATCCAAATTTGCCACGGTTTTTTGCAAATCTAGGGAATCAGCCAAAGAGGAACTTTCATTATCAAAATAGCTGGAATAGTTGGACTCAGTGTTGTGATCTTCGATCAATTTGTAGTCGAATCTTATTTTTTCACACGTTTGACAGTTATTAATAAATGCTTCTGAAAACTTGCCAGAACCACCGCTCATAGTTTCTCCGTGAAAAATATGAAAATTGTAAAGATATAGAAAAATTCTTGATATTTGGTGTAAAAAATGAAATTCAATTTAACTTAAGCTGAAACAAAACAACGTAGGACTGTTTGTAAATGTAGTAAAAGCATTTCTATGGATACCGTTTGGTAGTCGACAAAATAATAATGAATAGGGGCGTGATTATAGAGCGAATAAAGTTTTTAAAATAATGTCAAATCGATATTGGGTGATTCTCACAAAAAGTTTAGGTCTTCAATAGGTAATTAGGTAGTACCATAAAAATACCTAAAGATAGCAGGCTACTTATACATATATGTTAATATGATAATATGATTAATGAGCTACTTATACTTATACGTATATGTATGAAAACTTTATGAAATGTCGGAATAAAATTATAACTCACAAAATTACTCTATATGACATTAATAATCTATAATAAGTGGATGTAGCACCTTTCTTTGAAGTCTTGAAACCCTTTTTCGTTAAATGAGACACTAATCCATGGCGGGGAAATCGAAAGAAGTGACGATCACTATGTACCATACTCTACGTTTTATATGCATTTATACGAATGGCGTATCTCTGAGGAAAAGGTGATGTCAAGGATATTAATGATGTTATGGGAATATAAGGCGGTTGTGACAAACAATATATTAGAAAATCAATTTAATAATAATTTGGTAATAAACGGTTTGAAAAACAGTGGCATTGTCTTTTATCTACAATAAGATATTCTATATTAAAGGAGAGCACCAAATATTTATGTTAAATTAACATATTGAGAATTCCTTGAATTATTAGACATTTTTTAAAATATATCTTTGGCGCCTTGTATATTGAATGAAAAACTGGAAAATGGAAAATGATATTCTAGAAATCGTATTATTTTTGTTCAAGAAATCTATAATTAACGAGTTCGCCAACATTTTTGTAGTTTTTTCTCTGCTTACCTACAGGTTCAGTGGTATCGTCGATATCTCGCGTCCCGTTCTAAAATTTCCATTATTTATTTATCAAATAAATCGCTAAAGTTGAAACAATTTTTTGAGTGCTGACAAAGAGCAAAAAATATTCAAGAGCTAGTAAGATAAGTTTATCCACTGAGCCAGTGACAATGCAAACCTTTACTCCCAAGTTAACAAAAATGAAATTTAATGGAGCGGAATAAATAGATATGTAATTAGATAAGTAGTTTTTCCTTGCATAAAAATGTATGTTATTACGCCCTTTCTAATTTAAATGTTTTTATCACTTCAAAATAGAGTGCACCATAAATTTAAACTAACAAAGTTGTTGACTAAACGCATAATTAATTTATTGTAAAGGGGAACCTGATGCATACATATGAAAAAGCCGTTTCTTATTACAATCAGCTGCTGAATACATATACCGAACATTATAGCAGAGTAAACGCATTTGAGGTTAGTTATATGGTTTCACATTGTTACGTTGTATGCTTCTCTGATTTCCCATAGAAGTACCTAAATGAGCCCAGATAAATTTATTTTACACATATTATTACTCTTTCTCCTTAAAAGTTCTTATGGTTACCGGCCAAACGTTTTATTTCTTATCGTAGATGATTTGAAACCCGCGTTGGGGTGTTACGGGGATTCTCAGGCGTACACCCCTAACATCGATAAAATTGCCTCAAAAAGCTTTGTATTCACTCAGAGTTTTGCTCAGGTAACACTGACCACACATAACAATATTTCATCATACCCAACTTGAAGTTTTAGCAAGCTTTATGTGCGCCAAGCCGGAATTCTTTCCTTACAAGTCGTAGGCCCGATACACTACACCTTTATGACTTTTATAGCTACTGGAGGGATGTAGTGGGCAACTTCACTACCATGCCACAATATTTTAAAGAACGGGGATACCATTCTCATTCTATTGGAAAAGTTTTTCATCCCGGTAAGAAATGACTGCCTTACGTATTCCAGATTTACTTCCAGAACAAATTTGAAGATAAGATTTTTCTTAAAGGCATATCATCAAATTTTACGGATGATCAACCTTATAGTTGGAGTCAGAGACCATTTCATCCAAAGACAATAAAGATCAAAAATGCAAAAGTGTGTATAAACCAAGATGGCTCACAGTCTGCAAATTTGATATGTCCAGTGATTACTGAGTATCAACCTATGGCAACTCTGCCTGACATAGGTAAAAAGTAAACTTATCTCCTACTTTTACTAAAAGTGATATAATTTTAACTTTTTAGAATCGAAAAATGAGGCAGTGAAATTTTTACACGATCACAAAAGGAACATCAGCAATCCCCCATATTTTCTTGCTGTTGGTTTTCATAAACCTCATATCCCATTAAAGTTCCCACAACATTTTTTGGGTATGTTTATACTCATTTATGGCTATTCATATAAATTTATTAATTTCAAGACTTCCATCCATTGTCAAACATTTCTTTGCCTGTAAACCGAATGAGACCCCCATCACTTCCAAACGTAGCTTGGAATCCTTGGACTGATGTTCGTTCTAGGGATGACATGAGAAAACTAAAAATTTCCTTTCCTTATGGACCAATGAATGATGATATTGTAAAAAAGATTATCCAAGCCTATTATGCTTCAGTTAGTTATGTAGATGAACTGATTGGTAAACTTTTAAAAGAAGTGGACTTTGACAACACAATTATAGTTTTGACGGGAGATCACGGTTTATTATCTAAACCTAAATAATTAGTCAAATATTTTAAAAATAGAACTATTGTAGGTTGGTCTTTAGGACAACATGGAGAATTTTCAAAGTTCAGTAACTTTGAGGAGGCTACCAGAGTCCCGTTGATCATCCAGGTTCCTCGTCTTTCTACCAAAAAAAAAAAAATTAATGCTCTTGTTGAACTGGTAGATTTGTTTCCCACATTAGTTGATTTAACAGCAGTTTCTGAATCATTGCAACAATGCCCTTCCACTGAACTATATAATATATGTACAGAGGGAAAGAGTTTAATGAAGCTGATGATTGATGCTTTGAAGAAACGCCAGGTAAGTTTCATGACTTTTTCAAACATCGAGGAATGTGCCAAAAATTGTTGAGAGAAAAATAGTCCTGATATAATATGTATTTGAATGTTTCGAAATTTTCAATCATGGCAAAAAACTTTATAATCATCATTCGAGCTCGACAAATCTTATTCCGATGGGCAACATCTTTTTGGCAATTTTAAGCTTACACAGGACCTAAATTAGTCGGCGAATACTGCTAATTAAAATGTTTTTTGAACGTCACGGGCATCTCCAAAGGAATAAACAAAATATTGATGGTCGTGGTGATGAGGCGAAGACACAATAAAAAAAAACAAACAGAAAGCCTAAATAGGAAAGAACTTTGTTTGAACCGGTTAAAATGTGCGGGAACAAACGCAAATACATCAGATTGTACAAAATGGTGATATTGAGGAATTAAGTACTTACCGATTTATCCAATTTCTCCTGCCGAACAATAAGTCATCTTCAAAATAATGAAAAATTGCTGCAATTGCGTGTTCTTTTGTCTGTTCTTATATAGATTTCTGAAGAAACATGATTTTTTTTACAACTCTCAGATTTCGGTATGTAAATCCAAGTACTTGTTCTTGTAAAGGGGCATGTATATTTCATATATTTATCAGTTAGCCCTCTTTAAGCTGATTCTAATAATATAAGGTTTTATATATTTATCTCTTTTAGTTTTCTTAAAAAATTCAAATGTTTTTAAATGCCCTTCAAAAATTTAAAAGGTCACGCTTCTTTAATAAACAAAAAAAAAGTGGCGCTTCCAAGAACCTCACCTACTGACCTAAATTCCAGACATTCCAATGTCAAATGATTTAACGCCAGTTAAAGGGGATGTTCTACTTATTAAAAAGATAGCCCAGACCGAAAGGAAGACAGTCGGTCACCGCAAATAAGACAGAGAACGAAAATACCAAGACGAAAGCTAGATAAAAACGTGAATATATGTAATACAAGATGGATCCTCGACCTGAATCGAACACATCATCTATCTATCCTTATCTCGAATTCCCCGGTCGTACAAGTCAAGAGAGACAAACTATTCCAACCGTTTCATTCATCTGTTTAATTATAACCACAAAAACGTTTGCTTTGACTTTTGTGGAAAAATTGTTGTTATTACTTTATTTATAATAGAATGTAATTAAAATAGTTGGAAACTGTGTTTCGGGATAATAACTATCAGCAAATTTGCTAATTATTACCCCATATGGTCCATGACACTCATAGAGTGTCTAAAGTAGTATCTAAGTTGTCTCTCACGTTTCTTCGAACAAGCCCTTTACGAACCACAATAGTGTACAATGTACCTTAACAGATTCATGTGATGTTCTACTTTATGTTTTGGACGTTTTTGTAGTCAACATAGTGAACGTTTAACATGGAGAAGTATTTTAAATATTGTACTAGAATGAGATCTATGAAACTGTATATTTTACTTTCATACTGCCCACCTGCTGGCCATTTGAACTTCTTTTTGGACGCTGTTAAGCTTTGACTAGTTTGTAGGTAGCATCGTTGTTGGCTACTAACATTCTCTTTGACAATGAAGTACCTCAAATGCAGGTTTTATTATTTGGTGAAGTCTTTTGATTTCGAGCAAACTGTACATGAAACAATGATGTAAATAACTTGTTTAGATAATATTTTAGTGACTGTGGATGTATGTGAAGAAGGTAAGTGTGGCTGAGGCTGACATGTCTGATCTATGTTAAATTTTGAAATGTCTGATTGTGGGTACAAATTTGGTATTCTCTAGTAATGCTGAGAAAACATCTAGGTCTATAACACAGATACTCATTTCCGTTCTACAGCATTCTGGACGCTACTTTCTAACATCTTATAGAGCAAGAGTTGAATGTCAACTACATGTTCAATACTTTTATTAGTGTTTTGGGAAATACATACCTTCAAACTTTTTCTGAAAGGAACTATAAAGTGAGGTATAAAAAGTAAAATAGAATTTGTGGTTTGATGAAAATCTTCAAAACATGTGATTGTCTTTACTTCCTTAATAAACTTAACAGCCACTTTAATTTATTGGATTTTTCCAATTAATATAACACTTCAAGAGAGCACACTATATAGAAGGTAAAAATTAAATAATGGCACGACTAATTTTTCTTTTCATCACTCTACTGCAGCGTGCCAGCTAATAAGTAAATATAGATGTCAAAAAAGAAAAATGAAAACTTAAGAATCACCAAGTAAATTTAGTAACTTTTCTGGGGTGGTTTAGTATGTGGATATATGTACATACAATATCATATTTATATACATCATATTAATCAACGTTAATTCCTGATAAAAAAAATCTTTAAAACACTTCGAGTTTCGAATTAATTTTGATTCGAAGCAGAGACGTACACAGTTGAGACCTGAAACACAAAAAAACTTTTAAAACTTCGAAACAGCTCAAGTTGTAATATAATTCTTCGGCTACGTCCTAAGATGATCCTAAGTATCTTCCCGAAGAGCCAAAATTAGAAATAACTTCGACTTCCAACTAAAATTCGAATTACATAGTACTCACTGACTTAAAAAAAGTTAACTGTGAACCACAAGAAACAACTATCACAACTCACCCCTAGGCATCAAAAGGGTGAGCCAGAATTACGTCAGCTACATCTACTTTCACTCACTAAGCTATGAATATACTAACGACGTACTTCACGAGTTTTTAGAACAGAAGAAAACCCAATTATCCAGATTATCAGTGCAGCGAGCATCACGAACGTCTTGTTCATCACCGCGAGTTACGTTTGATGTTCAAACAAACTTATTTTTAAAAAACTATTAGAAGCACCACGACTACCCTAGGAATCACAACAGAGAAAAATCAGCTACGTACTACTTAAAAACAGTTTTATAGGACTAAAAGTGTCTAGTCTGCTAAAGCGAACAAAGATAGTAGTTAAAAGCAATGAAGCGCTATTTGATATACTAGCAATAATTAATAAAATGGGAATATTATTATGTATCTATATAACTCGCGCTAACGTTCGAGTGAATCACCTACGAAGTGATATCGGTACGACCTGCCTTTTGTAAAGGTATAGCTGATCGGTCTTAGATAAGGTGCTTGCGATGTTTCCAGATTTAGTAAAATGGGAGAAAAGTTGTGAATTCAAGGCGGTAGTTTTATTATGCGAACATACACTAACAGAACAAAAAATTAATTTCTTATTGCAAAGAGAACTTAATCGAAAAAGAAATCAGAGGTTTTTCGAGAACAATACTGATTTGGAATTCCATACATCGTGTTCATATACATATAATAAAAAATTATATACATATATAATAAAAATAAAGCCACTGCCAACCTTAACATTTTGTCTCAGTCTGTTAAAACTTAACAACTTGAAGGGCTGAATGATATATGTGATCCAAAAAATGTAAATTTCTTATAAAAAATAGTCATAAGCATCATGTCGCGATACTGCCTTTTACAAAGGTACGAGTCATAGGCCGAATGATAGCAACGATACAATGGCCTCCAAACGTTCGAATAATTTTATACATTATTTTGCGAATGCACAGCTCACCGTTATAACCATGGAAACGATACGCGAAACAAAATAATATACAGCGTGACATAAACAGTGACAAAAACCACTTAGAGTAGTCACCAACACAGAAAATAAAATTAAGGAAGATTAAATTAGGTACAATGATCAAACACTGGTCATTTACCACATATAAGCATTCTGAAATTTTGATCCTTTTGAAATTTTGTCGAAAAAAGTACCATTCCTCAACCATTGACAAGAGAAATTTCAGTTATTATTTATTTTCGACACGGTACTTAGTTCCAGGTATGCTACTCGGGGATCGTACAGCTTCAGAGATCCGAACGCCAAGACGCTATTTTAGGATATGGAAAATAAAATCGAATCCAAAAGAGCGATTTTTATCCATTTTTAACCGAGCACAATGCTATATGAACACTCATTACGTTTCTATTTAATTAATCTTTCGGGGCCGCATACATTTTTCGCACATTTTCGATTAAAATTTGAAAATTTTCGCGACCGACATGAAAGGAAACACGGAGACACCATTAAAACTGATAGCGGAAGTATTATTCTTTTGTTTCTAGATCCAAAACGTCACTTCCGAGTGACGTATTATCGCAAAACTACGTGTTGATCTGTTTGAGCTGAAAAATCGATATTAAGACGAGTGGTCCTTCCGAAAAAAATATAATCTGAAGGGGGTCTCCTCAGTTTTAAAAATTTACTATTCAACAATAAAAATTGACCAAAATAATATATTTCTTTTATAATTTGGACTTCAATTATACATTTTTTTTACCTGGAAGGAGAAACGCGGCTCAAAAAAATACCCTGTGTAGCAGAAAAATGAGAATTGGTACAGATGAGTTTTAGATCATTCTATTTGAAAATCTCGCTTCATTTTTATCCTAAAAAAGGCCTTAATAGTACTTTTAGAAATTTGATTCCATAAAAATGGACGCAGTTGACCATGACTATGAGTGAAGAGTCATCGTACCCACTAGACAGATGCGTATTTTGAATATCTAATTAACAAAAAAAAAAAAACGTGAAAATCGGCCAAGAAATAAAGATTTAACAAGAATGGTAAATTCTTAACCCGGACACACTGTATAATGCAATAAACCTAGTTTTGTTATAAGCACACATGTACACATAAATACATGTATGTATAACCGTAATGCATAACAAAAAATCGCGTAAATATAAGCATAATACAGCGCAAATAAAAAACTTTTGTAATATAAAAATTGGTTCTTTTTTACCTTCATTCAATTTAATTTATCGATTATTTCAGAATCATAACGGAAAATCTGCAATTTTTACTCAATATCCTAGACCCGGATTTTATCCAACATTGCACCCAAATAGCGACAAACCTCGCTTAAAAGAAATCCAGATCATGGGGTACTCGATTAAAACCAAACGGTATAGATATTGTGAATGGGTGAAATTTAATTCTACAAATTTTTCTATTAAATGGAATAAGGTATTGCGGTAGAAAATTTAATGATTTATGATACTTTTGGGTTTGCATTTTAAGGTCTACGCACGAGAATTGTATGATCACTTAATAGATCCCAAAGAAGATCTAAATCTTGCGGACCGCCCGCAACTTGCTGATCTCATGAAAAAACTGAGAAGAAAGTTAATTAACGGCTGGAGGAAAGTCTGATGATAAGTGAAATCCAATATGATGATTATGCTGTTATATTTTTATTTCCAGTACAAAATTTCTATTACAAAATAACGAATCTACCTACGCATGACTTTTATTTATAAGTAGTACCTAACCAAAACAATTTAATTTTCTCCAAATTTTACATTTCGTGTCAGATTAAGCGAATCGGCGCGCGGCGTTTAAAATCATCCCTTACAAATTTACACATATTACATAGATTAGAATAAGGTAGATACTTATTATACTGATAAAGTGAAAAACTTGGCTAGTATTATGTCGATTTAAAACAACAAAGTTTATAGCAATATTCAGTCTAGAAAAAACTACCCTTTATATTGCATATTAAAAAATTGATATCCCTTCAAACAAAAAATTTCTTGATGCAAATAAACGACTTATTCTCAGCCCATAACAGTAAACTTATCTAATATAAAGAATTATCTAATATAATAATTTGTAATGATTACAAATAACATCAACTGATGTTTGAATTCACGACTGTTTAGAGGAAGTCTGGTATTGATAAATAAGTTGATAAAAATAAATTAATCTGTAGGAATTCTTTAAAAGAGGTGCGTATATTATTACCATGTAAAGAAGTATATTCTACACATTGATCTGTCTTTTTGACAGCCATTCACATTCACATAAGGTACCCTGCTGCTATTGGCTATTGTACTTACCTATTGAGTTTGATCATACTCTCGAAATGATAAAGAAAAAAAATTGATTCTACTATTTACCTAAAACATCTTACCACTATCCGACAACATACGTAATACATACATGTAGGCTACAATAACGTAATATTTAAATATAATCACACTTCTGCCCTTGTATCACATATTTGTTTTGATCCTGACTGGAAAAATCAAGAATAATATCACTAATACAGCTTTTGAGATTGTAAGTTTGGCTTGGGACCCGAATAAAGGAATCAATCATTTTTATTTGTTGAATATATAAAGAGAGAAATTGACATGCAAATATGGCAAACCTGGAAAAACTATAAGTTACTTATGGGAAATCGTGAAACCATTTTAAGTCATTGGATGTTATTAGGATGTAATGAAAGTAAATCAGGTCTGTCGGAGTTATTAGATGTTGGAAATCACGTGAAAATTTATTATATTGAATTGGGAATTGTGAAAAATGCATAACCAGAACTGTTACGAAGGGATATTTAGAAATGTTTAAAACCTAAAAATTTAACTGGTCCAAAGCAAAATGTTGAAAAAACTCAATTTGACTTCAAGGAAAATGTTTAAAAAACCTAAGCCGATTGAAGCTAAACACCTAGGAACGTTGAGAAAATCTGAATTGTACTGAGCAAATTTCTCATAAATTTTTTATTTGAAAAATTGAATGAACGTTGAGAAATGTGAAAGAAATCCGAACTAATTTGACAAGATACTTTGAAGAGAAATTTAAACACATTGAGGAATTACATTCGCATACTACTTACCTAACTGACATAAGACTTGCTCAGAAACCAGAATTGTTCCGAACGAGTTTTTCGGAAATGTTGCAGAAACACGGATTGAACTGAAGAAAAATATTTAGTCTTGGGTCAGTTCATATAAAACTTGAACTGATCCAAGGCGGAACGTTGTACATCGAAATCACAGCAAGCAAGTTTTTCGAAAATGCTGAAAACACCCGAACTGGCCCGAACAGGAACTTTCGGAAATGTTTAGAAACGTCTAAGAATATTGTAGGAACCCGATTGCTGTCGGATTCTTGTTTTCAAGGTGAGTAGGCTATGAAAATACGTAGTAAGTTAACATACATTTTTATCGCATGCGGTTAATCGGACGCCTGGCTGCGTCATTGGTTCCCGCTTAGTGCGCATGTGCCCTAAGAATGACTTGCTGGGTCTACATTACCGTAGGCCTGACAAGGGTAAATGTTATTTTAATCGACGACAAGTCATTCCATTAGTTTCAGAAACATCACAACTGATAATTTCCATAAGGAACTTCTTGAAAAAGAGTTTTTCCACATTTGTACCTATTAAAGAGTTTACAAAATTCCCTTGGTTGTTATCATCATAGTGAATATTAGTTATCAAGCCGTTTCACAAATGCTGTAGAACCTATATCAAACAGTACATAATACAAATATTTTTAATAAATTCGTTTTTCCTTTACTGAAATCCACAACCCAATGCTAGGTCCCTAGCCATGACGGTGTGACTCGAATTAAGTTGTATCTTAATGCGTTCGTTTCTCCAGTTACACAATTAATTATTCCTATGGATATATGAGTAAACAACTAAGTAATAATGACTTAAGTTATAATAAGAAGTAGGTTAAATGTAAATATGCAAAATATGGGACGCACAAAAAGGATTGTGAATCTGGAAGGAAGATCATGTACATGACGCCATTTGTTGTATCTAAATGGTCAATTTGCTTACATGTGGTTTTATTTTTAATTTAAAAAATTACAACAAAAAGAATTTTAAAGTAAGCAACAGTAGGAAGAAGCTTTAATGCCCGAAGATATGTGGCAAGGGTCAAACATCTTACAATCCGATTGAGGAAGACTGAGGAACAGAAAAAATTTGCATTTTTACATTCAATTGTCCCTTAAAGATGTAATATTACATCTACATATTAAGAAAATTATCTACAGGTTTACTAGTAGTCGCAGCATTTACTGTCGGCTGAAAAGCTCATTTGTTACCCCAAAATAAGCAAATTGTTTATTTATCACACACAGCCAAATTATATCAATTAAGCCATTCTCTTATTGGTCAACGTTAGCTTTTGGAGGGACGTTAAAAAAAACTATGTATCACATAAAGCACTCGATTGGTATTAGTAGGTATGTAAAACTCTTAAGAAGCGAGCCTAATTGGTTCCAGAAATTTATTTCATCTTGATACAATTACCCAAAACAGGCCTTTACAACAATTTAATGTTTAACAGTTTCCATACTATGAGCAATCAATTTTTCAAACCTCCATTATTGTCCGTTTGTGATATGTTATGCAAGTATATAAATAAATTCCTATATGTTGTAAAAGCCAGTTTTTTTCGCGGCAGCACCGATTTTGCCTTTTTTTTTGGCTTACATTGAAGCACTGGAATCTCCAGGAAAATGTAACAGTTGGCCATCACCAACAGAGGGTGTAGGTGACGCCCTACTAGCCGAACTGAAGCTGCTCCCTATACTGAGATCCTCGATGTGGTTGTAGATAAATTCAGTAGAGGCGTTTAGCTGCTCACCTGACACCAGATAGATGTAAAATAAATTATATTTGGCATACAGTGATGAAGATAAATAAGGTCGGGGACGGGGCAAAAATCCGATTTGCGGCTTTCTAACATCTTTATTCAACTCTTTTTATTTACAATACATTTTTCTGACATCGTTCACAATATTACACTTTCGAGAACATTTACAATATAAATATTTGTGTAAACGCATTTATTCTATACAACGCAACTATAAAAATATTTGTACACAATGTACATTTTACGCTGGGTCAGCTGCATAAAGTCTATAAACTTATCATTAAAAAATAACTTCACAACAGTTTCGTAAACAATCGAAGAGGTTTAGTGGTATTACTTGAAAAAGTGGACTTGGGAAACCCTTTAAAAGAAGGATGTTCTATAATCTTCAAAAAATTGGATAAAGATTAAATTAGTAAGCAATTTGCATGTGTTTTTTTCAACTAAGACGTGTCAAACTAAATAATTGGATGAAAATGAATGGTTTTGGCACTTTCGAGGATCGTAGCTTCGAAACGCTACGCAAGAGGTGAAAGACTTTCTCCTTGCTTGATTCTAATTTGTGGCACATTTTTTATAATTTGATATATACTTAAATTCTAAAATTTTGACACCTATTACATTGGCCATTCAAATTCGTCACGAAAAGAAAATGAAAATACGAAAAGAACTTCTTTCCGACTCCGAACCGTTTGAAAGTTGCGATTCTTGAAAGTGCAATAATTCTGATATTTCAACGGCAACATCCCGAAAACAGTAGAAAAGTGGAATTCTTAAAATTGCGAAGGCAATCAGCAACAATGTGCTATAGTAAAAAGTGCGTGTGTTGGGGTCCACTTAAAATAAAAAACTCGACATTACGACACCTGCGGGATTTCGGATCGCAAAAACGGACACCCGGTAGAAAACAATAATCAAAGGTTAGTTGGTCAAATGTTATAACAGTACGTCATAATATAATATAAAAAGGCCTTTAAACCATGCGTTGCTTCGTGTTTTGCCATATTAAAGGTGCTTACACACGAATATTATACAATATTTTTTATTAAAAGTACAACAATATTTCAACTAATTATTGTTTTCAGGCATCAAGAAGTGGAATAAATTTTTCAAAATGTTTAGACATGCCAGAATTTCTGATATATCTTTTCTTAGTATCTTAATGTGCATCGTAAAGGCCGTTTTATGCACGCTGCAGTGTGCTTGCCTTGCGTGCATCATTTTAATGCGTGGATAATAAAAAATAATATTATATCATATTACGAAAAATCGAAAGTGTTTTATTTTTAAGAACAATAAAATCATTAAATTTTCATCTAAAAGAAACCTTTTCCCAATCTATTCTTTTTGAAAATTCCTTTTTTTATCACTAAATGATTATTAGATCGAACTGAAATAGAGTATTTAAATCTATAGTTTTTGGTATTTTTTCATTGATCTTTTTATTAAGTTTATGTATGAATTAATTATTTTTTTATTTTTTTTAAGTGCTCAGGGCCCTCCAACTGTAAATTAAGAAAATTACAGTATTTTATATTAAAATATGCTAGCATTTTTCAATGCGCGTTTAAAAATAATTATTAATAATACGTAAGAACAATATTATGATTTGTATGGAAATATATATCTATTAACAAGGAAATGAAATTATTGGATATATCAATTTGAGCCCGAACTATCCTGATTTATCGCACCGAGAAATTTTGAAGAATATTTAAAATTAAAGTTACCTACAGCTCAAAAATAACATAGAAAGGTTTTGAGTTAGGGATACGTTCGTTTTAGATGTATGAGTATTTATGATTACTCGGTGCAAACAAGAATAAGCTCCTCTAAATTAGTATTTTTAAAAATTTTATTTTTTGTCACTTTTTTTAAATTTTCCTCTCTGAAACAATTAAAGTTATGTTATTTCAAATCTGTGAAAAGCTAATTAACGTAATTAAATAAAAAATAGTCTAAGCGAAAAATGAAAATATTTTCTATACCATTAATTTACCTGTGTTTCGACTTATTTAACATAATCACTTATTTAACCACTAATAATGATTCTGATCGCTACATACCTGCAAACGCGATATTAAGAGTATTACAACAATTCCGATAACTGCTATTTGGCAAGTTCTCGAGATCTAGAATATTTAATGTTTGCTAATATTCGGATATTTAAAAATTCGCTTCTAGTATGTATTTTGATGCAACTGGTTTGGCAAGTGTTTTATTACATAAATTTTAAATTTTAAACTCGAAAATCCCTACAAATGATCTATTTAGAGATCGATCGTATTTATCTCACTTAAAGCTATTAAATAAAATATAATTTCGGAGAAACATTGTTCACCGTCCACAATTTTACTTTCAAAATGAGAAAGAAGATCATTAATTCAATGAGGGCAGTTAAATGTTTGACGATGTTAAGAGGTACATCAAACTGAATACTTATCTCGAAACTCAATTCTTTTCAACGAATCCGAATGACATTATACAAGAGTAAAAACCCTCAAACTCTCAATCTTCCACTGGATATACCCAAAAAAAAAACGGTTCAGTATTAATCACAAAATCTGTGTCGAAAATTAATAGGAATCTGTTAAAAGAACCAGAAAAACTTTATAAACACACAGGGTGTTCATAATACTAGCATGTACTTGCTCGTACTAGTATAAAAAATAAAATAAATTCTGCTTCAAAATTAAACAGTGGAAGAAACGTTTTATTGCATTTTTTGAGGATATCTAGTGGCGCACTGATAATCATATCACATGGGGCATAAATATTTTTGAACTTCCAAGTATGAGTTACATTATTAGTTCGTTAAATTTTTAATATAAATGAGAAATTTGTAGGTTAACCAAAATTCTGTTTTGAAATTTGAAAAATTTCGAATGTTTTCTATCTGTCGTACGTATCTTATCATTATATATGCCTAATTTCATCAGCATAGAGATGAAACATCGCATGTTTCATCTTTGCACTTATCATCGCTTTTTTATCTGGAATACGAGCATTGAGTTTGTCGCACATATTTTACTTCGAATGGATCACTAAGCTGACCCTCTTGCATTCAATACATTAAAGTTAATGATTTTTAGACCATTTTATAGGCGAGAAAATGTATCTATAATAAAATATCGTTATTTTAAAGATGTCTTCTGACATAAGGCAGTGAAAGAATATAAGTCATTTTGCAATATTTCATTTTTTTTGGATATGCCTGGAACCACTACGAAATATTCTAAGTTTCAAAAAAGCATTTTGTAGACACCTTTGCTACCATATAAACGATCTCGCATTTTAGCAAGTATGTGGAAAATTAGTAGTCCGTATGCTGCAATTTATGTTTTACACAACGCAATTTCTCCAGCTATTTCTACATATACAGAGCGTCCGGAAAGGTCATGTCATAAATTCTAGGAATTGCACAGAAGACTAAAATAATGCTAGTACTTCATATAAAAAAAATCCTAGCGGCTTTCGTTCCAAGGCATTCGCTCAGAAAGTAAACAAGTTAAAAAATGTATTTTTGCTATAACTTCTCTTATATAAGGAAGACATATGAAACATCCGTTTACATATGAAAATAATCACTATTATGAGTTATTTAAACCGCCCAACTTCCATTGTTACCATGATCATTTTTTGAAAGTTACAGCAAAAATACTTTTTTTAACTTCTTACTTTGAGAGCGAATAACTTGGCAACGAAGGCGACTAAGAATTTTGTTTTGTATGAAATACTAGCATTATTTTAATCGTTTTAAGAGTTTGCAACTGCCATATTATGTTATTTTGTGGTTGATCGGATATCGCATCAACTTTTTCTTTTTAATTTATGAATTCTATTTCAAATTACCTGTCAAACCTATCGTTCTTCCCAATTTGATCTATCTACAAACATAAGTTTTTTTTTGTAACATAATTGATACGACTTTTTCAACGGACCATCTGGGCGTATATTTCAATGGAAGATACAGCTGGAAAAGAACGATTGCAAAACACTTTTTCAGATTCATTCAATCATGCTTCAATATAACATTTTAAAAACTTGAAGTATAATTAAAATTAAATCATAATAATGATAACATTCAACTTTAAAATGATATATATTTTTTAATATTTTATTTGAGACTTTCTTAGATCGGACCAATTATGAGGGAGGATTGCATTAGTTAACGACCCAGACCGCTACGTATGTAACCTTTATACAGGATGGTCCATTTTATAATAGCAAGACTTCAGCGTTTTCCATATAAATATTTATACGCAAAAGCTAGAATTTTGAAATACAAGCCAAAGATGTTAAGGTTTACAAAATAAAACCAACATAGTTTTTTAAAAGTAACTCGCTGGCGCTTTACTGACCTTAATATTGAGGTGCACACATTGTTAATTTGAGATAAACCTCAACTTCGTGCAGTGTAAATAATTTTTACATTGCAGGTCACCTAGCATTATATAAAAAAGTCTGGGAAATCTCGAAAATTGTGACAGTTAAAAAAAATTTAGTGCATCAAAAAGTTTTTAAACTAAACGTCTTAAAGGGCCCTGTGTCCAGAAAAAATATCATCATGCAGATTTCCAGTTGTTTGAGATAACAAACTACGTAGACTAAAAAAATGTTAACTAATTATCTGAAAACCTGCAGAAGAAAGTAAGAGGAAATGGAAAAAATTTAAACTTTAACACCCTCCACAATATTTAAAAAATGAGGCTTTTCTTAACATAAATTTGCAAGAAACTGTCATTATTTTCAAGTAATTTATCTATCATTTGGTGTTATAAAGTGGACCTGTAACTTATTAACTGATATACTGTCTTTAGAAAATATTACCTAGTCTAATCTCACAACATGCTTGAAAATTGACAATCTGCAACTCTGGTTCATGTTCACAATGAGAAATAATACAATATTTACATACGAGCATTTTTCATCGTGATCTATTTCTTCTTTTTCTTGATCCTCCTTTTAGCGCTAGACTTACTCACCACACTGACACTAATGTTCTTGATGTCGTCATCGCCCGTAATACCAGAGATTTTGCCTTCATCCGAACTTTCCGTTGTCTCAACGGGAGAACTCCCGGATTCGACTTTCTCATCATCGGATGATCTGTCAGAGAGCTTTAGAAAGTCTGGAGATTTGTCCAGAAGATGGCAACTGGGAGACATATCGCAAGGTTCCTCCGGGGTGTCAATATCCAGGAGCTTTTCGGTTGTTACCACCGAGAAAGTTTTCTTTGAAGGCAACGTTACTGTGAAGTTTTCCACAAAAGAATCGCTGTTGTTGTTGCTCTCTGCTACCCAAGGGTCAATTTTTGAGGGTTCTGCCGGCTTTGGTGTGGCAGCTATACTGCTCCAGCTCCTTTTGGGAACGGGAAGAGTTATTTCCGCATCTGCTAGAGAGCGCTCAGGAGTAGGTTCCTTTCTATCCGGACTTTCTTCTTTGCTAATTTTAACTCCCAGCTTAGTCTTCACTTTCCTAGGTTTCTTTAATGACGCTTTCTTCTTGTCTAGCTCTTCCATAATACTCTCATCTGTAGGATTTATATGAGGAGTTTCTTTAGTAAAGTATTTCTCCATTGGTTCTATAGGCAAGCCGCAGTCCTCTGCATCTTCATATTTCTCGGGCTTCACTAAGTTTTCTAGAGAAAAGAAGTTTTCCTCCAAGGGAGGAAAATCAGAAGTGTTGGTCAGAAGCTTGCTATCCAGAGCGGGAAACGATAATTCCTCCACTGATTCCAAATGATTCAGGATTGTAGCCTTGGCGGAAGGCTCGATTTTTGCGGCTTTCACAGTTGGTAAAGTGAACGACACTTCATTGTCTAACTCTTTTCGCACTTCTTCGCTGTACTCTGGCAAAATATCAGCAGTTGGAGGTTCCGGTACAGAAGCTGTATCGATTTTGATTATTTCATCTACGGAAATCTTCTTGGTTTTAAATTTCCTTGCCGATATTTTGGGGAAAGCGTAGCTATCTGGAACATCGTGCTGAGGCTTTTCGGACTCGTTTAAAGATTTGGGACTGATTTTTTTGGATTTAATTCGCTCACATTCCTCTAAAACATTGTACAGTGGATTCACCAGGCCAAAGGATGAATCATCGAATTGTGGCTGGATTACCGCTTCTACAGGTTTCGTCGCCTTTTTATCAAACTCAGGCTGAATTACTGGATCTACCGCTTTTATTTTTTTCTCCTTATTTTTTGTCTTTGATGTGACTTTTTTAGTGGAAGTTTCCCGCTCAGAGCTATTTCTATATTCACTAGGATTTGGCTTTTTCGTATAATTTTCCTCGTTTTTTTCTGGAAATTTGCCTTTAGAAACTTTGCCGCTAACTTTCTCTTCATCACTCTGCGTTACGACACTTTTCTGGCTCTGTAACAAATCTCGAACTTCTCCTTGTTGAACAATAACTTTAGTATCATTCCTTAAATCCTGCACTCGAGGATCTTCCCAGTTAGTACCTTTGACCATACCCTCTGACTTATCCAGGACTCTTACGGTAACATTGGTGTCCCCCTTCAAACTTTGCATCATGATATTACCGTCAGCCTTGCTGCTTCTTACATACGAGACACTTTTTGGCGTTACCAACGGTCGGAATAACGTTTCGTCACAGTTCTCGTAAATGACGATATCCTCGTGAGGAGGAATTTCCTCGTCCTCGTCCGAATACACCGTCACTACCGTGCCGAGGGGGTTGACTACCTTCGCGATGGGCGAAGGTGCCGCGGTCGCACGTCGTGGCGGATTGGGGGATGATTTCATTGACACAAGCACGCACCTCCCACCTGGTGGACAGAAAAAGCCAATGGCAGGTTACTCGAGTTTTGCTACTTTTTGCGTTTATTGGTTGGGTGGGTGAGTGGTGTGAAGGGGGGTTCATGTTGAAATAAAATTCATGCAGAAAAATTAAATTAGAGAAGCCCCTTAGAAAGTATCACGTGAGTATGTATAATTTTACGTTAGATAATACAGGATGTTCCATAATTACTATTAATAATACACAACTGAACCACAGATTCTTAAAGCAAAAATATTCAGATTTAAGCGAATTTATGTTCTCAATAACCGAAATATCTGAAAGCAAAATTTTAAACCATTTTCAATTTTTTTAAATAGTTTTGGAAGATAATAGTACGACATACAACTTAGCATTAGGTTACTACTTAATTTTTATAGTGGTACATTTCTGTAGTGAATTCAGTAAAGATGATACAAAATCTATTAATACTCCCTTCTTTACAGGGTGCGAATTATCTTAAAAGATATGAAAGAGATTGGTTTAATTAGGAGAAAGTTATGCAATTTAAGACTTAAACGGATTTTCCATTCTCTTCAAGTGGGAATAATTTGCTTTATAAATGTCATTCTGAGAAATTGTTCCCCCACTAATATTATTGTGTTGCAAGTCTTAACAATCTAAATGAAGGATTACCCAATTCAGTCTTTTTAGTGTAACATAATAGTTTTAATTTAAGAATTTTCTTAGAAAATTATCGACTCAGTTTATGATGGCCATTGTAATGCATTAGAACCTACAAAAGTAAATATCTCGAAAACGACTCTGAAGAATAGAAAAACAAAACTGGATTACCATTAGGCAAAGGCACAAAAAAATATGGGGTTTAAGCATATGGAAACGATCAATGCCTTGTGCAGTTTAAATCAGTAATTAAAAAAATGTATACTCACAATCTTAAGAAGAAAGCCCTGTATACAAAGTTTTAGGCAGGAATATGTGAAACTTATTTACAGAAATATTTAAAATAAATAGATATTTATGTAAGCCATCAAGAGAATAATTGAATAGAAGATTTATATTTTGTAGGAATAATTTAAGTTTGGAATTTTTAGTGTTATAAAATTTTATTATTTAAATAATGCAACAAAAAGTTATTTTATGGTCAAATTATACAAAAATGGGCAAGTTTTTTATTCATTTATCCCATATGTTGATTTTAACGTCTTCTATATGTTAATAATAATATAATGAATATAATAGTCCATTGCCATTAATGGAATAAAAGCAAAGCAAATTTGTTTGCAAATGTTCATTTTGAAATTTTATTATTTACTTCATATTCATTGTACTTGCTTCTGTGTAAACATAAAAACTTCCAAACCTAAACAATGAAAAAGAAATGCATAACTTTATGTAACGACTGAGATTCCAACACGGGGTATACGTATAATAATGGAAAAATCATAATATTATTGCATACATTTTAGCAGCAATTATTGTGTTTAGTAGTCCTATTTATTAACTGATTTATGAAATGAAGGTAGGTACCTGTTTTTATTATGTAACTAGTTAAGAAACAAAATCTGTTCAGTTACCGGTTTGTGTGATAAAAAGTGTCACTTTATTCATAATAACGGAAGTACATATACATAGATAAATAAGGGTAAATTATAATATTTTTACATAAGCAATCAATGGTTCAGTTTTTCATACCATTAGACTGTGGCATACCCTATAATAGAAGGGGTGAAAACATTTAAATAGATATTTTGAGTCACGGTTATTTACTGAGGGGCCCCGTTCCATTTACGCTGTGTTATCAAGTGCTATTAGATACAGAAAGCTCTGATTATGCAATAAAAATCATTTATTCGCTAAGTTGATAATCGGTACCTAATCCATTTGTGGCATTCCGCAGTAATACATTTATTCAGATTCTCTACTCGTCATTTATAAATCTAGGAAGCTATAAGATATATCAAGTAGGTTAAATGGAGTCAAACTCACGCATTTGATTCCGATCCACATGTTAAAGTTTAGAAGATGGCAACTTCTAAATTCTTATTCTCTAAACTCTTCTGTCTACTTCCAGAAATATTCGGAAAACTGCAATATTTGCTTAAATCGAATAAAAAATAAACCTTGTATCATTTTTACTATAACTACAAACCCTAAAATTTATATGTCTACCGGTCTTTGGGATACTAATCTGTAAATTTCGAACGCTAATTAATTGCCATATTGGATAAACAACAAATTAAATATGAAAGAAAAAAAAAAGTTATTATTATTAATAGAATTCTTTCATTAAATAAAGCATTAACTGTTTCCGTAGTATTAGGAAAATTTTTACTCTAAAAGCAAGTTCGAAATGAGTATTAGTTTCCGCAATTTTGCCCTAACTTAACCCTTCTGATGTTAATAACCACAATGCCAATGCTTGAATTTCAAATATGATTACGCGTCTTTTTTGAAAGATTTACGAAACATCAATTTTAAAAATTTAAACAAAATTTCGAAAAAAGTGAAAAGTTTGAATCGTACCATTCTTTCATAGATCCTTCCAACAACAATTTTACTTTATATCAAATTGTTCACGAAGACCAACAGATCCTTAGACGAAAAGTATAAAATTTAAAGAGCCATTATCTCAAAAATCTGTCCAAGGTGTGAACAAAAACGTGACTCATAGAAAATATTTGAAAGGTGTAAATTCTCCAACGTCTGCATGATCAATGGATAATTAAATACTCTCGTATAACAAAATTCATAAAGCCGTGTTTAGCTTATACTTTTTTGACTTTCGAAGTTATTATTATTTGTCACTCAATAATGACATTAAATACTTACTTAAAGAGCACAACAACCTTAAGTGGAATAACTTAACAATAATTTTTATTGTAACGCGCATTCTCATGGGACTAATAAACGTATAAAATAAACGCAATTTTTTTAATTAAAGGGAATTTCATTTATAAATTTAATTAAACATAACGTTCCTGCTTAAGCTTACAACTTACTTCTCAAGTTACTAAAAGCGCCATGGAATGACACACAAAAAGATACTCTTTCATGGAATTTAGACAATAATTGAATCCGCGACAAACATAATTTTCATCGCATAATACAGAACAAAGGTGCCTGCCTTTGGCTTATTCGTCTTGGTGGGGGATTAGATACCACAACCAGAGTGTTTGGAAGCTGAAACCACTGGTTAGATATAAGCGGACTTTGGTTACATAAGTGTGAGTTAAAAACTTACTGGAGGAAAAAAATGAACGTTATTGTACCATAAAAAGGTGGTGTTAAACAAAGGAAAATATGCTGGGTTGTTGAGGTTTGTGTTATCCTTCAGTGTAAGAAAAAATTAAAAATACAGGAGTTTCCATTAAATCAAAATATGTTGAGTTCACATCTTCCTCCTTTAAGATATCGCACAGTATTTTGCGTTATAAGTTAAACATTTCCTTGATGACATAGAAATCAAATGTTTTTCTCCTGTATAACCGGTAAGTAAAAGGTTAAAAACAAGGAAAACATCGATTTCCATGGAACAGTTGGATTAAACTGAAATATAGTGTACTCTGAAACACCCTGTAAATTTGTTCCGTTCTTTATACAGTGTCTTTCAAACGCATAGGAACAGTCAAATATTGCAAAAACGACTTAACTAAAAAAATTACTGCATTTTACAGATATTAATACATTTCATACTCTGAAGGTGATTTTATTTTTCGAAATTTAACTATCTGCAGTTACCTTATGGTTTGAAGTAGAGCAAAACAGATTGTACTGCTCGTTCATAGTTTCGACAAATCAATCACATTATAAACTTTTCGAAAAAAAATAACATTAAAAAAATCAAATGAGATGGATTGATGCATCTTTCAGAACCAAGACGAGAGAGTACAATCCGTTTCGTTGAAACCGTTATAAAGCTACATATAGTTAAATTGGAAAAAATTCAAAATTGAATGTTTCCTTATCTCAAAAGCTATTAGAAATCGCCCGCAATATTCAAATATGTTCCTAATGTCATGAGTATCCCATTTGAAATTAAAAAATAAATTGGGCATCTGTTAGAAGATGCATACACTTGCAAACGTTGGTGTTGCGTCACTGAATTGGACGCTGCGTATAATCTACAGACACATTTGTAATTTTCGCTAAAGTTGCTTCTGGAATATTTCATCATTTCCATTATTCTGGAAGACACTGTATAGCATCCGATAATACATACAACCCAGCGACTAAGAGTTTACTTACTTAAAAAAACTTTAAGTAGTCTTGGAACCGCTTTTCACTCTTTAAATTAAAATAAAATAAAATGTGTTCCAAAACCATCTCTTTTAAGCAGTTAATAAATTCAATGACTTACCACCTTCTTTCAATCCAGGGGACTCCATCATGGCGTCAGCTAAGTCCTCCTTAATCTTAGAGAAACAAAGTTAACCTACTATTAAAATGATAAGACATCTAAAGAATACCTGGTGCTCCCCTACAACTCCAAATTCCTCACTGTTTTTCCTGTACATATCCAACAAACACTGTTCGCTGCTGCTGGCGGAACTCGATTCTATCAGTACTGCATTAGCTTTGGTAATTGGCATATTTACAGGCTTAGAGCGATTGAGATCCAACGGTTGTGCGTCTGCTAAAGACATCGGCGTTCTACGGACATTAATTACGACATTACCAGAATTCAAATCAATTGATTTTAAAGCTGACCCATTCGTAGTGGTATAAGTCTTAAATGTGAATTGCGGTCCCATCCACAGTCTGCGGTGAGGGCCCGCGTGAGTGGTAATTTCTACTTGAGACAGCCAATCGTCATCATTACCTAAAAATCAGTGATAAGTAATGTTACACATATTAAATTGTTACCTACCATTATCCACTTTCTTTTTCGCAGCTGGAATACCAGATAACAGGAACATCAAACCTTGGTGAGGCAACGGTAACGGGCGATCAATGGAAGCGGGTTGTCTTTGCAAACGCCACTGTAATGTAATATAAATAATCAAGCTGAGTCAATTTCCACAATACAATGAGTTAAATAAAATAATTAATTTCTATTCCTTGCTTTTCTCGTTGCACACAAATATCTATTTATGTAACCATTTAGGAAATACACAACTTTATTCAACGAGTGGAATTTTCCAGGACGAGAGATGCGAGATCCTGTAATATGACGTAAGTAGCACGATCAAGGTATTAGAAAAATAAAGAAGAAATTTCAACATATTCAAGCTGCACCTTGTATCTGTAGACTACATATTGCAGATTCTTTTTTCTAGATCAGTACGTTTCAGATTGTAGAATAAGACAGTTCGAACCAAAATGTCAATATATCTTAAACTTATCTGCACAAATGCTTACTTTTTGAGATACAGGAACTCAAATTTTCATTTTTTTTTTTGGAATTCCGCTTATCGCTTTGATCTGAGATATTTGATCAGTATTTTGACATGACAATACACCACAAAAGAAATCAAGTGATTCATTGTTTTAAAAATAGTTCTAACTTTGACAGGATGATGCTTTCCGATATGCTCAGATACAATTTAATCATCTACAGGTCTAAAAATGTTTGTTGATTTTCTTTTTTTTTTGGAAGCTGTACAACAAACGACTTCTGAGATATAGTCTTGCCCAGCTAACTTGCCTACCTAGTAGATATTGTTTAGAATATATCTAATTAGGTTTTACAAGCAAAAAACCTTTAGTTTAGAACATTTTCTGCGGACAGTCTCCACTTTATTCCCTCAAATCTTGTGTGATATTTCATTACCACCATTCCTATCTTACCTACCTACTCCACCACGATTATGAAATTTGAGCTTTATGTCGCATTTTGTATATTTTATCCACTTAACCAGCAGGGATATTAAAAAACTAATTAATGACATGTACATTTTTCTGCGTAAAAAAACTTACCTGTGCCTTTGCGACCACCGTCAATTCAACTGGGGAGTCGTCGCAGACTTTCTCCTTGGGAATGTGGGTAGCATGGTGTGGTTCTAGGTCGTACTGCACGAGAATTCCATGACAATTCATTATGAATAGGGATTCAACAGGTTTCACTGTCTTATTTAAACTTGTGTCCCGAGGGAAGGACGTGGTAGAGTCGATCCATGCTCGAGCAGGGGCGAAAGTAGCGTTGAGCCGCAAGGCTATGTTTTCTTCAGAGGATGAGGTCACTCGTTGACGACCTGTTTGATTCGTTCAAACATTTATTTCTCGAAGAAAACGAACGGACCCGTCTATTTTCATCTTTATAAGATGTCCCTGAAATGACTGTACAGCGCTTGACCAAAAATTGCTGATCCAAAAGTAAGGCGTTCTAGGTAAACTTACCTATATTCAATGTTGCTCATTTTGCGGCCACACCGCACCAAAGTTCTCAAATGAATATTGTTTTTGTTAAATAACCGCTAAAGGCTTTTATCGATTTTCACTAATTTTGGACCTAACAGTTAATAAATAAATTGGTGTGTTTTGACATAAACTGAATCTTTTTTTTAATGCCTGGAAATATTTAAAATGGTGCGTGGTTAGTAAATAAAAGTTTGTATTTTTGTTACCCGAATGTTACGAATAACTTTAATTTTTTCTCTGCCACAAACTGACTTTACTTTGAAACTTTTTTATCTATTGTAAAATTTTCGCCAAGCATACAGTTTCTCTACAAAAAAAACTATTTCCAATATCTTGCAATTCATGATGGTTATGAAACCAATGTTAAAAAAATTGTATTTTGCATTTCCTACGCAACAATAAAATAAATATTCTCTACATCTGACATACCAATAGTGTTTACTATGTTTGTTGTTAATTGGAATTGATTTTATTGTAAATTGAATACTTTTTGATTTTTTAAAATTGAATATTATTCTATCGCTAAAAAGGTGGAATGCTTCTAGTATATGAATTATGTTAGGAAATTGAACGTGTGAGTGTCAAATTTTATCATAACAAATATCCAAATCGCAGAATTCCGAATCATCAAACTTTCGCTAGTATTGAAAGCCAACTTAGGGAAACGAGTATTTTAATACAAAAAATATTAATCGAAGGAACCAGCACCAAAAAACGCCAAATATTGAAAAGAAAAAATATGGTGCCATCCTAGTCGATTGGAAGAATATCCGTGAATATACAAGGTACTATATAAACTCCTTCCTAATCGAGTTCTCAATAATTCCTAACATAAATTTAATTGGTAAGAAAGTTTTCAGGACGTTGATCGAGAAGTAGAATTATATTTATATATTTATTGCAAAATTACAAGTTCTGGACAATTTGATGAAGAGATGTCACTACAAGATCGCGACACGATGCTTATGGCTACTTTTCATAAGAGAATTAAAGTTGTAGGCTCACATGTATTATTCGGCTTTCGAAGTTATTAAGTTTTTAATAGACTCAACCAAAATGTTAAGGTTGATAGTGGCTTTATCTTTATTATATGCAAATGTATGATTATGAACATGACGTATTTAATACCGTACGAAATTCTTTATTAGTATTTTTGTCGAAGAACTTCATACTTCATTTTTGATCAAGTTTTCTTTGCAATAGAAAATGTATTTTTTCCATTCTTTCGGGGTATGTTTGCATAATGAAACTGCTGTCTTAAACCCGCAACTTTTCTCCCATTTTACTAAATCTGGAAACATCGCAAACACCTTATCTAAGACCGATCAGCTGTACCTTTACAAAAGGCAGGTCGTACCTATATCACTTCGTAAATGATTCACTTGAATATTAGCGCGACGATGAGCAAGATGTTCGTAATACGCGCTGCACTAATAATCGGGATAATCGAATTTTCTTTTGTTCTAAAGACTAGTGAGGTATACCGTTAGTATATCCATGACTTAGTGAGTGAAAGTATGTGACCTTTAACTGTTATTTTGTGAGTGAAAGTGTATGCTGCTGACGTGTTTTGGTTCACGCTTTTGGTGCTCGGGGATGTTTTGATGGTCATTCCTTGTGGTTCACAGTAAGTTTTGTCAGGTCAATGAAAACGACGTAATTAAAATATTAGTTGGACGTCGAAATTATTTGTAATTTTGGCTCTTGAAAGACACTTAGGACAATTTTTGGACGTGGCCGAGGAATTATATCGCAACTTGAGCTTCTGCGAAGATTTTTAAATCTTTTTTCAGGAATTAACACTGTTTTTTTGTGGCTTAGGTCTCAACTGTATACGTCCCTGCTTGAGGTTCAAATTAATTCGGAACACCAACTGTTTTAAGAATTTTTATTCAGGAATTAATATCGAATTCTTTTGAGGGATTATGCAATATTGAATTTTTTTTCAACGCTGCAGATTATTTTAAAAATAAGCCCGACATGATGGTTAAAGTACAGGTTAATTTTTTGTAACGAAGTTATTTGTATATTCAGGAAAGCGATCAACATTATTAACATTTGTTATAAGAATTAAACTAGGTCAATAGTTATTTAGGATTAAAACGTTTTTTATGTTTTCATTTCGACTAAGCAACAATGATGAATTGCAAAATATCGTAAATAATTTTTTTTGTAGAGAAACTGCCTGGCCAAAATTTTACAATAGATAAAAAAGTTTCAAAGTAAAGTCAGTTTGTGGCAGAGATAAAATTAAAGTTATTCGTAACATTCGGGTAACAAAAATACAAACTTTTATTTACGAACCACGAGCCAACCTTTATTACAAATCAATATCTCCACGCATTAAAAAAAAGCGTCCGTTCACATGAAAACACTCCAATTTATGTAGTAACTCCTAGTTTCAAACTATTTAAAAATCGACAAAATCGTTTGGCAGTTATTTAGAAGAAACGATATTAATTTGAGAACTTTCACGCTCTGTAGCTGCAAAACGAAGCAACAATGGATATAGATAAGTTTGCCTTGAACGCCTTATTTTTGGTTGAGGAATGTTTGGTCAAGCGTTGTACGGTCATTTCACGGACGCTCTGTATACGAAATTCCTTTAAACTAATTGCTGTTTATACAGGGTAGCTCAAAAACAAATTAGAACAACTTTCATTCTTTTCAAATAAAAACATTTATAGGTACCTATTTTTTGTTATCTTTTTATTTTCACATTTTATAAAAAAGCTTTTAACACATTTCATGTGGCGCGATTAATTGTTTTCGCAATAGTAATTTTTCAAGAAAAATCGTAGTTTTATTCAATTATACGTTGCAGTAAAAATTCAAAAATTTCGAGCAGGAATAAATAATTTTCACATTCTTTATTACTTTCAAAAAACACCAAAAGTCAGAATTAAAAATTTTCAGTTTTGAGCATTAACAGTTAATAATAAGCAATTTTTAAATGAATGCAAAGCCAGGGAAAACCAGCGTACATACTAAATATTACAGTAAGACATGCTACGCAAAATGTGTTAACAATTTATTCAAAAACATAAAAATAGAATATTAAATAAGTTTCTGTTTAGAAACATTAAGTTTGGTTGCCATAACATATTTTTGATCTCCCTATATAAATGAAAATTAGCCTGGAAAATGTGTAATTAAAAATGAAAATTCAATGATCCATGCATTTGTTCGAGAAAATAACATTTGAAAATGAAATGATTCCAACCTCCAAAGCGATACGCAGCCGATTAAATTGGGATAAACGCACAAATTTCGATGTTTTTAAAATTTAGATGATGTTTTAAAGTTTTAAAAAATCCCTTTACAAAATATTTCGAGAAATAGACAAAATTTACTGAAATATTTCTATTCTCTTTCAACTCATTTAATCAGGGATGCATTTCATTGCTTGTTTATTATAATATCAATTTTAACCACAAGTAGACTTTAAAATTAATATACAGAGTGTTAGTTAAATAACTTTCGTAAATTTAACCAGTGATTAAGAACATCATTTTGAACAAAAAAGTTCCTTATAAGAGGGGTCGTAAATACAACCATTTTTCCGGAAAATCAAAAAAACATTTTGTGAGAATTATCAACGTCGCGTCGTATTTATTTTATTTCCATACTTACCTAAGTAGCCGCATGAAGTGGGTTTGCTTTTTTACACGTTTTTTTTGGGTCTGGTAGGTTTTCCAGTACATAATTAACAAAATGCACTAAATTCATGAAATTTAAAAATTATGTGATTCCTATTTTATTATTTTGAAAAGCCATTTACCTTTAAATTATTGTTATCTTTAATTAGCATAACGTGTTACGTTACACATTTTACACCACTCACATCACACTCAAAAACACACATTTATTATAGTTTTTGCTACATTAAATGTTCGAAATGTTCACCATTTGAGTCCATGCATGCTCTACTCCGGGTGCTCCTTGTTGAACTCTTTTGAACAAGGTTTAAAATTTGTTCTTCGGCTTTAGAACCAACTTCCCGCTATCAACCTCGTCCTTTATACGTGGGAATAACGCTACTTGTATCCAGAAACCTTTGGGAAACTTGCATAAATATTTGTCAAGCTGGAAGTTTCTTTCTGGATAACGATTACCGTAAATGTGTCTAGCTTCTTCAGAATTTTGTGACGCCTCTCCATAAATCAAAAGCATATCATGATACTCGCTTACAGAATACATTGTCACGTAGGTGCTGTTAATAAGTCGGAATAAAAGCACTTAAAGCTCGCCCAAATTAACTTTGCGGATGATCTGTTGCGTGTACTAACAGAAGATGCATTCAGCGAGAACGAAATTACACTAAAATATTAAAAGTATGGAAGGACATATAGTCCATGACAAATTTGAAAATAAGGTTGGGTTTTGTCTTGTCCCTTCTCAATGGTCCCTAATGCGCTCCACATGTCCATGGCGTCAGGCGCCTTTGCCCAGTATCATATGTCACATAAAATGGAATAAAGTGCAGATGATCACAGTATAACGTAGATGGTTACATAACTCAAGTACTATTGAGGTACTAGGTCATCCTGTTTACTCCGCATTCCAATGTCTTATCGCTTCACCCGCAAAGTGGGCGAACGACCCTCATAAGGGCCATAAAAACAATCATAACAAAAACAAATTTCTCTTCGTGGGTCACATTCAGAGCGGCGTTTCTGTTTACGTTTTTTTTTACCGCTTAAGTTATTAAGTTTCCAATTGCTATTAGTAATGTTATTATTGAATAATTTTAAGTTTTTTTATTATATGTCAAACAATCAACACGTGTCAAGAACATTTTTCCATATTTAATTCAAATTTTAAAGCTTATCATAGCTTTTCAGTTGCCAACTTTGACATTTTTTTTAACTGTTAGGTTTTCGGTCCCTGTTGTAAGGAACTTTTCTGTTCAAAATGATGTTCTTAATCTTTGGTTAAATTTACGAAAGTTATTTCACTAACACTTTGTATACAACCGATTCTATCGAATATTTTAGGTATGAAATCAGCTAACTATTTCGGATGTGGTTTTGGTAACAGATAACAGACGGCATAGACACCAGTGCGGTCGTACTGGATATCTCAAGCAACATATAACTTGTTTTTAATTTTTTTAACGAAATTCTCAAAGTACATTTACAATCTTAAATTGTATAATCCACTGATTGACCAATGTAATGCGTGTTACGGTAAAGCAGAAAATAACCTCCAATTTGCAAATTTTTAAATTTAGACCATGCATATTTTTAATATTTAAACTCTAGACGTCAATCCGAATTCATTAAAATATAAGTATTAAAAAATCTACAGGTCAATTAAACATTTCAAAATTGGAATTGTTTCCAGCTAAACGGAAAACCACGTTAACTTTGCCATGATAGCAATAAGTTTCAAATTGTAAATGTACTGAAAATTTCGGTTTAAAAAATATTTAGCAAAAAGTTCACGCCAATTTAACAGACTTCGTATATCTTACTGTATGCGACATCCCAACGGTAAGCAGCGAATCTGAATATGCCTAAATATGTATTATAAGATGATATTAGCAAAGTGAAAAAATGAGCATAACTGTACTAACCTTGCCTCGGAGTGCTGCTTCCAATGTTCTGCATATAAACTGGTTGTCGCAACTGCGCCAGCGCAGTAACAACGGTGGGATGAGGGAAAGGAGCAAACCGTGGATTATGATATGGAAAGGTCGAACTGACAGGCGAATCAAACATGGACACCGGACTATTGGAACGCCCTTCCGAGGTCAACCCTGCTGACCTGTGAAACCTGGACATCCTATTCACTACGTGAGGAGTTGTGTGAGTCCGCACCCCCACATTTCCACCATAGGGAGTGATCGGAAATACATGTGTAGTGCCCCTCAATGTCGATACTGCTGCCCATCTAGAGTCAAAGGAAAAGCACATATCTTGCACTCTAGATGAAGTGTCACCTAAGATAAACAGACAATGACTCCTGATATGTTCCAAACATTTTGTCTAATATACCTCGATGTAACGTATATAAGTGATGCACGGCAGCCAAAGCAGAACCGACTGGATGAGGATTGATCCTAAATAAATTAAAATCATGACCCCTCTTGTCAGCAGTGAGCAATAATAGTCCACATGGTCCAAATTGCAACCATACTATGGCCTCAGTATGCGCCACAAAATGGGCCACTATAGATTCTGCGTGAAGAGAACCGTCAGCGTTCTGAGTTGCTGAGCTCTAAGAAATCACAAATTTAATTATAAATATAGGACAAGATAATGTTTTTATTAACATATACTTACTTCAAGATCAAGGATCGTAACAATGCCCTTCTGTGGTACATCACCTGAACCGCCTGCTTGGGGGCTGTTTGGTGACGTTCCCAATTTGCCAGTTTGATTACCAGTGAGACTTGAAGCGACAGCGTCTCCTAATTCTCGCAATCCTCTTCCCAGAGATTTTGCAGCATGCAGTACTGTTGCTGTGTAACTCTAATTCCAAAGATACAGGGTTAAGGAACTGTATGAATTACAGTTTGGGTATATTGATTTTTTTTGCGTTTGGCAATGTAAGAATTTCTACACAATAAAGAGTGTTTGGTTATTTGTTTTATTTACCTGACGATTGAAGAGACTAAGCGCTAAATTTACAGGAATATTGAATGTTGGAATATGTTCAAATGTTAGAGAAGATTAGTGATCGCAATTAAAAAAAAATTAAACCTGTGATTAACATCTAATTTCATATCTCTCCGAATTTTAATAAAATACGAAACTAAACAACAACCTTCCATTTTTTTAAAACAAAGTTAAAGTTTTATTCTCCTAATTAATAGAGTAATTAATTTCCCTCCAAAACTCCCAAGTAATTAACATATTTCTTGATAAAACGTAGCCTTACATGGAAGCACGAAGGAAGCAGAATATTTAAAAATTGTTTGTTTTCGTTAACAATACATTATACGTAGATTTTCGCATTGGCCGAGCACGAAATTTAATAAATAGAAGACTTGCCTGAGACAATATTCCCTTAAATATTAAATAAAACAAATACATACCTGCACACCCTCACCCTCATTACCCCCACTGCTCCTCCTGGAAGCGATTAACTTCTTCTCAGCAAAGGCGAGCCATCGCGGTCCTAAAGCCACGGGATTGGCCTGTACCCCCGGGCTCAAATAACATGTGGTAACGCTCAGTTTATCCTCCAATGTAAACGCATCAAATACAGCAAGTTTTTCTGAGAAAGTTGCAACCACCGATCGACGGTTGGCAACAACATCCAGAATTGGAGTTTTGAATTTTATTTGTTTGACCTATCAACCCAAGTAATTAGCGTAAAAGCTAAAAAGAATTGAATATATCGAACCTGCTCGCCACTCTTAAGGGAATAAAAATTTAAGCTAAAGGCCGAAGATGATCCGTGCATTCCCACATCTACCAGTGCCATCAAGGGTCGCTTTGAATCAAACTGGTCTCTTTTCTTTGAACCTACTTCGTAAGGAGCAGGTAAAATCCTCAATACTTTCACAGAACCATGACGCCATGAAAATAACTCTACTGCTTCGCCATTGGCTGGCACCGCCCATACCTTTCCACAAAAGACGACTATTAAATACTTGTTACTGTTAAATAAAGATAATAATATTTCTTAATACGACATATTACAGTAAACTTTACTAAATAAATAAAACTAACTTGAATTCCTGTGGTATATCCTAATACAAGAATCAAGCTAGAGGGCAAGGAAGTGTCATTATTTACAGCAAAGCCTCCCTCGTCGGAATTTAGATTCTCAAATCTGACCCACTGGATTTGATCCTTGGAATCAAAAGTATCACTGCAAGCGGTTGGTACCACTTCATTTATGAAACCTGCGATTGAATATTAATTTCAAGATTTAACATGCCCACCACCTTTTATGAAAAATAGCACCTGCAACACTATCCAGAATTGTGGTATCAGTGACTGGTTGTGGAGTGACCACATTCTGCATTGTAGCAGTCAACTCTGGCCGAGAATGATTTGGTGAGTCTGCAGACATGCTATTTCAGGCAAATCTGAAAAAGTTAATTTATTATATTATTTGTTTATTTATAACCGTTTTTAATGTACTAATTAATGTTTATATTTAATTACAAAACAGTATGTCATAAACATCTCACAATGATAGTTTTTGCACATGTAGTGAATATACTATACAAGAATACCGATAAGACACAAAAATTAAACAATATTCACAATATCGATTTGGACACAGTGGTGGAATAATCATATCGTGAAAATAGAACTTATAAAGAAATTCTGAATTGCTTCTTTTTTTAAATTAGAATTTCTAAGTATTGCCATCCTCTTTTTTTCTGTATTATTTTAGAAGGAAAAAAATCAATTGTGCTTTCACCTTTTGCCAATTCGACAATGTCACATTTATTCTCTGATATCCGATTTCCATATATTTTCTTTTATCTAAACCGAAATAATTTTTGCTCGTATCTAATACATTATTCATTGATTATTTTAATATTTTGCATTTTTCTATTGTTTCTATAATACGTAATAGCGGCTAGAGTATTTAGTATAGGTTTAGTTATTTAAAGCTAATACAGTTGGAAATTCCTGTCAAAATAAATTTTGAGTAAATTAGTGAAGCCCTCCATAGACGTCAACAAAGAAGCAATAGAAAGGCATTCAAAATCAAGAAAAATTTATTTGATTATCACTTGCTTAAACCTTGGGATTTGGCATTAGAAAGTAAACACTAGTTTCTTATAAATGAGTTATTCAAAAAGGGATTTTTATTTAATTTGCGAAAAGTATGAATGTTTAGTTGTGCAAAAATATAGCATTTTATTCGGATGTATAAGCATCACCCTTCTAGGAGAATACATAATCTTCATTCTATGATCGACTAATAGCACAGGACATTAAACATTTGATTTATTAGTATTGCTATCTTTGTAATTATACGAGAAAGAGAATTGGATAAATTGAGCTAAAATTGCGCATTTTGAAGTTGAATAATTTGTAAAGAAGATATTTTAAAAATTTCGATTACTTCCGGAATTATCTAAAAAAAAATATCGATTTATTTTTTTAATTATTTTCAAGAACTAAAAACACTTCCTTAAAGCACCTTTTTTATCATTCCCTTGGAAACAATGTTATTTATCAGACTTGACGGTGAGTTTTTCCGATATTCGCTTCAACTTTATTGTTTCAAATCCGAACCTACATTTTTGTCCATTTTAAGTAGCTTTTGCCTTAATGAAACTTATAATTCGATGAAAGATTCATTTTCTGCGAGAAATAGGTCAAATCTTAAATTTTTAACATTTACCCCAAAGTAGGTACAATTAACATGAAGTAAGGAATAAAATTACAAAATGGAAATTTACAATTAACTCTACTTTGTGGTTACTCTATTGATTACAATTGATTATTATATACAGTATCTCCACAGATAGAGGGCCCATGAGGACAAATGGATAAAAAATGTCGTTTTTCGACAAAAAGTCATTCTTGATAAAAGTCCCCGCTTCTTGAAAAAATACGATTTACAAAGATAACTTTGAACTTTTTTATACAGAGTGCCCAAAAACTACAAACACATGAAATGCTATCCAGAGTAAAGTACCTTTATTTCTAATTTTGGAGCAAAATGGTAAATAAAAACAGATTTCAAATCCTATCCAAAGTTTACATACAAAATTCCACTATTATATCCACTATAAATAGTTTATAAATAATTCAAAATAAAAGTTAGCAGATATTACTTATTCAAACACATCTCTCCCGTATTCGACGCATTTTTTAAATTTAATATTGTGACATTTGTTGTCATGCTTGTTGTGAATACATAAAATGAAGTGAAAAAGATAAAATTAGAAATTGTTTGAATTAAAAAAAATAAAACTTGGAATACTCAGTTAAAATGTTGTATGCAAACTTTGGATAGGATTTGAAATCTGTTTTTTATTTACCATTTTGCTCTAAAATGAGAAATAAAGGTAGTTTATTCTTGATAGTATTTCATGTGTTCATAGTTTTTGGGCACCCTGTATAAAAAAGTTCAAAGTTATTTTCGTAAATCGTATTTTTTCAAGCAGCAGAAACTTTTATCAAGAACGACTTTTTGTCGAAAAACTACATTTTTGGTCCATTTGTCCTTTTGGGCCCTCTATCTGTGGACATACTGTATAGATAGAGAATGAAATAGAAGAAATTAACCATAAAATACAGCAGAAATTTAAAGAAATTACGACGGGCTTCGACTCACATTTCAAAATCAAATCTCATTTTTTACTTGATTTCTTCAATTCTGCTGTTTACTACTGTTACTTTGTGGCTATGTTTAATTTCATTCTCTATTTATCTGTAATAATCAATTGTAATCAATGAAATAACGGTAAACCAGACTTGCTTGTTCATTTTCATTTTGCAGTTTTATTTACTTATTTCATATTAATTTAATTACTTCTACGTAAATGCCCAAAAATTTCAACCTTATCTTCGATGAAGACAAAAACGAAATTTCGAATGTCAGAGTTTAATTGTCATCTAATTAAGTAGTAATAATCCAAATTGAAAACAATTTCGTTCCCGACTGCACGCTTGCATTGAACCATGAACAAAATGAGGAGCACTTATCTTTTTAAATTTAGATTTAATATTTATTTTACGTGTAGGTGTGGCTTAATTTAAAATACTAAATTATTTTTACTTGAATGTTTGAAGGCTTCATTTGCGAAAACGCTTTAATTTCGCAGTTTAAAATGACCATAATTTTTTAGAAAAAATGAAAATACCAGATTCTGCATCTTTTTTTTTCTTTTCATTTATTTAAGAGGTGCATACGTGTAATTCCCCGCACTTAAAGACAGTATTTTCTATTATACACAGGATGATTCTAAAAAACCTGATAGATAAGGAAACATTTTTAATACTTTTATTAAGTGGTATGAATTAAATGTTAAGAAAGATACCCATTATTAACAAAACTTGACTGTGCAAACAAAGAACAATGCTTAATAAAAATACTAAAAATGTTTACATTTTTACAAAACATCTTAAACAAACCTGTGTAATGAAAAATTATTGCATCTCTCATTTTTTTTATATGGTATGGTTAGACCACAACATAATAACTAAAAATAAAAAAATTATATTTTTTGTGTTTTTCAAAACTTCCAATTTGCAATTATAATCATTTTATGTAGTATAGTGAATATGAATGAAGTAGATCTAGTAATATAATAATAAGCTCTTAAACGTTAAAATTTTTAATTTATATCCTGAAGAGATACCCTGACTGGCCCTAACTACATGTTTCTGATATAATGAAAATTTGAATAAAATATTATTTGATATCTTAAAAAGAATTGTTTACAAGACCGGTAAAATGTGGTAAGAATATCCAGAAGAGATACAATACTCCAGATCGTTCTCAGAAATGTACAATTGCTATTAAGCTTTGAAGTTATGATCCAACAGTGCATTTCTCAGTTAAGAATGGAATGTATTTGAAATGGAGTACATTGCCACAATTCCAAAAAATATATATACTGAACAATTTGAAAATAAATAGTGCTATTAACTTTTGTGGCATAAAATTATAACTTTAGTACCTACATTACCTATTATCCTAGTTAAATATACATGGAATACTTAAATTTAATACCAATTTAAATAAAATTGCAGTTTGTCTGGTTTTTCTGCTGTGAGTTTTATTTATGCTGTTTAGGGTATTAAATTAAAGTTTTTTTCTCATTGTAAAAACCATGCATCCCAAAATTATAAGTCTTAAAATTATTTTAAAAAATTTTATACTATTCAATTATTAAATTTCCAATACTGCTAAGATTCATTTAATATGTGGGTAGCCCTGTTCAAATAGAAAATAAAACTGTTTCTGAATCACCAGAGATAGTAAAAAATATTTCCAAAGAGTTCCAACTGTTATACTGTGTGGATCCATCTGACTTTCTCTGATGGTCCAAAATCTATTGACTTCTGTTGGATCAGACCTACTGTGTCATGTCCACAAACATAATATAACAAATATATCTTACCAGCCTTCAAATCTCCATTTTTTTCTTCCCATCTAATTTTTGTATATATTGAGGAAATATGAGAAAAAAGGCAAAGTTGATTTCTAGAGAGTAAAAGATACAATTCATAAATGAACAGTATATAAGTACTTATGTACCAAGCTATTTACCTATAGTCTTGCTATATATACAATTATCTCCTAGTTGAGTACTTATTAATTTTACTAGTTACCCATGTTATATCTGATTAAAAAAGGAAACAAAACAATAAATAAAAGATAGATCTATTGATAAAATTCAAATAAAATTACCTACAGTTAATTGTTAGACTACTTATAATTTTTATGCCTGGTTTTTTAACATCTTGGTAACTTTGCCAATAAGATAATCTCCATGGAAATAAAGAAATTTGATCAGTGTTCTGCTCAGATTTTTTTGTTTGTGTATAGAAATTATCTTGAAAACAAAGTTATCAGGAGTTTGCAAAACTAGGCCTTAACAGAGAAGCCTTGCTTACCAATGTACTTGTAAGTACCTAACTATAACAAAGAACAATATTCATTTGATTGTAAGATGTAAGTACCTATCTAATTAAAGTGACTACGAAAACATTATTTCAACAAGACAGTGAATATACTAATAGCAAAATATAACATTTTCAGTAACAGATAAACACATAATATTGAAAAAACCTTGAATCTATACTCAACTGTACTACAGCTTTCCAAGTGATTTGTTTGGCAACAAACACAAAGGGTGTGGAATCCAAACAAGCCTTCAAATTTAATGATTCTAAACCTTGAATTCGTGGGGGCGTCAGGCTTTTTTCGAGACTTCCACCCTTCCAGAACGAGTTCGACCCTTAATTAGAAGAGGCAAAATAACTAAACTTACCAGAAATTTGAAGCTTTCCTATAAGTTACTGAAATCACTACTGCGTCATTTCGTAATAATAAAGAACTAGCGTCCGACGACTGACATTTTCGAGATCTAAACAATATTAACTGCTACGATCGATAGATAGGAACTTGGGCACAGTTATTTACTGGATTTTGAATTGATTTAAGCGCAAATCTTGATAAACTTATTAATTGTCTGTTAACTATTTTTAAAATAAACATTTACGATTAACAGATTTCTTGCCAACAACTGTCATCCGCTCACAACAAGCATCAGCTGATTGGACAGAAAAACAACAACCTTCCAAAACAAAGAAGATAGATAAAGAGAAAAGCAGCAGATTGTCTTTTTTTACTGAATGCCCGCGCATGATTGGTCATAGATTTTTCTTAAGTTATTCGCTAGAAAACCGCTAGGTGGCGACTCTAATGGTTGACAGACTATGCGGCGTTATCTGTCACCTCTCACCTTTCAGTATCGGTGTCTCTGCCCTCTAACCGGAACTTGGTAGTTCAGCAGCCGAATTCTCCCGAAGGCGTTCCCGTCGAAAAAATTAGGAAAGTTGTTGGTTGTTGTTTGCTGTGTATTTATAAAATAAATGTCGTTAAAGATTGTTTAGAAAATTCAAAATAATTTTAGGGTGTGGCGAGTAGAATAAACTACATAATCAATGTCGAACTGCGTTAACTATTAGCTAAAAAATTTAATTCACAGTTGGTTAGTTTTTTTTATCCAGGACATAGTAGAATTTCCTGTAAACATTGAAGCCCTGCAGCATTTTATGACTAATCCAGTTATTTAAAAAAAATTGCTAATAGTTTGTTGAAGATGAATGTAAAAGAAGTTTCTACTGTACCAAGTAGTGATTACAAATAGAAGATGTCAAGGCTCGCTGATTATTTTGTTATTGTTGGATATGATCATGAAAAAGAAAGTAAGTAGATCCACTATTTGTGTAATTCTGTGATGAATTTATAATATATGCCCTTTAGACCATGTCTGATGAGGAAAAGTAATTGGATACAATATACATCTCTTTAATACATTATTTTTATGTAAAACCTTGAGGACAAGGAACATTATATTTATCTAAGCCATATAGGGTGTCTCTAATGCCTTGTTATTTCATTGCTATGTATGAAACAATAAGAGATAAAGTTTTTTAAATTTAAAAACAGTTGCCATTTTTGGAACCTAAAAAATATAAAATTGCTTAAAAACTATTAATTTTATTTATAAAACTTCAAATCTAATCAAAAAGTTATCTGTACAAGACATTTTAAATTCTTTTCTTTTTACAAAAGGATTATATCACTTTCAAAATAGTGATTAAACATCAAATAGACTGGTAAGACTACACCTTTTTTTTAAATCAGGACACTCATTTTTTTGCCTTTAAAGTGAAGCTTATTCGATTTGCAATACAGCCATGTATCACAAGTGTATGATTTACTATTGATAAACCATACTTCTTAAATAATTAATTAATCTTTAAGAATGCTTTTTGTGACATTCTTAAAACTCCTTTCCTTACACTTTTTTTTGAAAAACTTTGCCATTATTAATAAGTATACTGTAAAATCAAAATCATATTTTAATTGTAAATGAGTTTTGATGCAATTTAATTCCATGCAATACCTACTGAATATATTTAATTTGTCTTCACCATCCACTGATTTAGCTGAAAAAATTCTTTTTTGGGGTTTATAAAAAAATACATACTTTCACAGATTTTTTTTAGTCACAAAAAATATTTCCATTTGGAATGCTTTTGAGATACATGTGTGGTTGCAATTTCTTTAGCATGTCTACCTTCTTTCCTTTAGTAAAATGAATTTTTATCTTAAAAGTCATAAACTTATCAAAAAAGAAATTCACATTAAGTACTTTTTAAGCAACGACTTTCGTAGATATTAACAATGTCATCTACTATAAGTGCAGTATCATCAGAGCATGGCAATATATATTCCTGTTTAGTATATAAATATATATGTTTTTTGTCCCGTAAGCCTTGATTGCATATGTAATCATAACAATATACATTATAAGGGAAGCAATCCCTAATGGAAGTTTCATTCGGAAGAAAAAGAGAAGGAAAGTGTGTTATCAATTCATACTTCTAGTTTTTTGTTTTCCAAAATATTTTTGATAATACGAAATAGGTATTTTGGTATTTGAAATTTATAGAATTTGTAAAGTAAACCAGTACCAGACGTAAAATACTCTATTAATATTCTTAAATAAACTTGCTAATCTACAGCAAATTTTGCATTTTCTTCAATATCCCATGAACTATTCAGCGCGGCAGTATTTGGCAAATTTAATTTTGTTTATATTTGAAACAGCAGGTTATGGTCTTCAATTCATGTTACATGTGATCTCCTTCATAAGAAATTTATTGTCTTAGCCACAGATACTATAAATTATGTTTCATTTTAAATTAAAATAAAACTACTGCAAATTTTCAAAAAAGAGGACATTTAGTAACATTTAAGAAATACCGCCAACCCACACATTGGCATAAAAAAAAGAGGACATATCCCAGAAAAAGTAGATATCTGGTTATTCTAAGCCAAATTGGTCATTTTTTGCATAATGTTGATTTATTAAAAATATATGTAGTACAACGCTTGATCAAGTCCTCATATGAGGGGCTCAGTCCTCATAGAAACACTGATCTAAATACCTACATGAGTTATATGAAATAAAAAAAAGATAATTTCAAAAAAGGCAAATGACAAAGTAGCCTTTGGATCTATTGGTATTTTTACTACCGAGACAGAGGTTTCATTTTCCTAACTTATAGAATAATCAAATGTAAGGGAATGTTAAAAATATTCCTAGTTTTTATGCACAAATTGAGCAACAATTATAAAAACACTAACACATGATAATTAAGTAATGTCTGGATTCTGTAATTACACTTCACATCAAAGTTGACACTAAAATTACCTCAGTTTCAAAGTCTGCGTATTTCTGTAACTGTAGCACAAATTTCGAGGCTAAATTATAGTATTAGCAAAAGAAATTAGAAAGGAAACTCGCATAAACAAATGTGCGAAAACAATTACAGAATTACCATAAATGTGACCGAAAAGGTTGGGCCACTTTTATGCAGGCACGTTCGGGTGTTATCCCTGTGATTCATTAATGCCATATGCCATTGTACTATGATTTACAAAATGGATTGTTGCTTATTTAAAGTAATGTTTCCTATTACTGCTTTATCTCTTGTGAATGCTAATTCGACATTGATAGAAAACGAATGTTTTAAAAATACGTAAACAAATATTCCAATTTTTGGCGTTTTAATAAATGAAATAAATTTCATGGCTTTTATTAAAGTAGGAACTATTTGTATAGTATTTTAAATATGATTGGATATACCAAAGACGAACAAAGTACCTTCATTTGGCACTTAATGCGCTTCCGGTTAACAACTTAACTGAGAATATAACTTACAGTTTCCTACAGTTGCTGTCTACTACATGGAAGGCAAATATTATTTGATAATCCCAAAGAATGCTATGCTAGCATTACAATTGTCATTTTATAATATTAGATCATGGGTACATTAGTTTAGTCTTAGTATGAGTAACGTATATTGACTCTTCTTAAGCTGCTTTATTTTATTGCTTTCAAACCATGATTAATTACATTCGTATTAGATTTTGTTTATACATTCTACTTATAACATTGATAAAGCTGTAGACATAATAAATATTTTGTTTTAATTAACAGACCTGGTACCTTTATTAATAGATTTCGTTCAATAAGAAATTGGTTTCATTTATGTGAAAAAAAAAAACTAGATAACATTGTAATGCTAATTAATACATTTCAGGAAGTGGTGCCATCCTTCAGAGATTCCCTGAAAAAGATTGGCAAGACACACCTTTCATTGATGGCATTGAATGGGTGGGTTAATTTACCATGTATTAGAGATTATCTAAAATAAATGGTATCTTTGGTGTGCTGATCTTTATGCTTAACTACTATTTTCTGATAAGATTCAGAGTATTCTTCTAACTTTGCCAAAAAATGGCATATTGATCAACATGCGAACGATTCTTTCTTCACTTAATTTTAATTCTCTCTACCTATAGTTTTGTCAGCCTCAAGGATGGACCCTTTCAACTGAGAGGCAGGAACCACGTTTCTTTGTATCTGTACTTACCGACGTAGATGCAAACCGTCATTACTGTGCTTGTCTTTGTTTCAACGAAACTGTCGCCATTACCCCTAGTAAACCTGTAGATGAGGTAAACACTATGTACATACTTAAAGAATGTTTGGCAATACACAATTTTGTATAATTAATTGCCATAGGAAGAGGATCCAGTAGATGGAGAAACCACCCCCTTAAAACCTATTATCCCATCAATATCGCACAGCAGCATAATGTACGCCCCAAAATGTTTAGTTTTAGTCTCTCGGTTGGATTATATTGAAACTTTTCGAGTAAGTAATAGTGTGCTTGCGTCGACTGTACAATGTGTCCCAAATTCTACTTATAATTTGGATAAGAGATACATATTTGGTTAAATTATAGTATAGTGACAGTAAGATGTAGAAAGTTCTCTTGTTAGTTGCGTTAAACAAAATTCACGTATGAAGTCTATACCCAATGTTTGATAAGAGGATCCCCATCCCAATATTTCGCCTCCATAATATTTAAAAGATATTTTTTAATGCTGTAAATACCGCTTTGCAGTTGGTAATTTCCCTTGTCGACTAGAAAGCAATTTTTTGTTGCTTTTTCATTTGATGATCCTGCTATACAACTTTAGTCCGTTCGTCCTATAATTTGATAAAATTGAAGACAAAATAAAAAATCGCTAAGTGTATATTGAAGTATAAAGAAAATTTAATACTGCTATTATATATTAACTTGAAGTAGATGCATATGCATTGAATCACGTTTCTGAAATTTGAATATGTGCACTGTACTGCATTCTACAACCCTCGCATTTCATTTTATTGCTTCAATTGGAATATTAAGGGAGGTATTGGATTACTTCATACTGTTGGCACGCCCTGTATACAAGCTACTTCATTGAAAAATTAATAACAAATGTAATGGGGATCTAACTAACAAATGCACAATAAAGATTTTTCTATCAACCACTATTTTTCAAATATCTCACGTATGTTTTGTCAATGTGCCATAAAGTATAAAAATCATTGCTAACCTATTTCGGAAACGATTATCTAGATCAAATTGATCACATCAGCTAATATTCAACCGATCAAAATGTTCCCAGTTGGTAACTAGCCATTCAATTTGGCTGAAAATCGGCTGAGAGGGATCAATTTAATCTAGATTTGCTTGTTCGAAAATTCCAATAGTTTTCTATAATCGATCAAAGAGATTACCAGAAAATTCATTCAGTATAAATACACAACTCTACTTTATGAATTTTTGAGAACGAATTTTTTTTCTAGAGCACAGCGTGCAATTTAACAATGGCCTTAGACTTACTTAATTTAACCAACTCTGTCTAACTAAATGTTTTCTAATTTCCTTTATTGAAAGTTGAATTTGGAACTCGTCTTGTACAAACATTACAATATTAATAGAAATATAGTAATAATGATTATTTTAGAATTGTCTTGGTATAATATACTGTGTTTACATAGAGAACATGCCAGTTCCCCTGGAAACTTTAGTAGGTAATATTTTGGGTTGCATACAAGTGCCTCCACCTGGAGGGCCGCAAGTCAGGTTTAGGTTTGTTGATTCATAGATATTGTGCCCAATTTATGAATATTCACTGTAAATTGCTTATAGTATTGGAGCCGGAGACAGACAAGCCCTTCAGCCACCTTTATCCCCTTCTCTTCCTGTTACTTATACATCAGTGAATTTACTCTTCCAACAACTCGGTATTCGCAATGTCCTCACTCTATTTTGTGCCATAATGACGGAACATAAAATACTCTTCCATTCGAAAAGCTACAATAGGTACTTTCATGCAAGTGATAATGTTTCATTAAAAAGTAAGGTACCCTTTGCAACAGGTTGACTGAAGCCTGTAGAGCTTTGACAGCACTAATGTATCCATTTCGGTATACTCACGTATATATACCGCTACTCCCAGCCCCTTTGGTAGAAGTGTTGTCCACTCCTACTCCATTTATAATGGGGGTACATTCTTCATTGCGAGTTGAAGTTGCGGAACAGGTACATTAATTAAAATGCCGAAAAGAATGTCTTTAGACGATTTGTGATTATAATTTCAGATGGATGTTATAGTTGCCGATTTAGATGGGGGTTCAATTCTCATTCCTGATGGCATCTCAGTGCCTCTTCTTTCAGAACCTCTTTTTAGCCAGACTCAGGAGGCCTTAAGTTTAATTTTACAGCCAGAATTGAGTTGTGCGGACCATGCATTCCCACCTTTGGCATTGCGCGCTCCGCAACCCATTATGTTGGATAAAGAAATTCGTGCTGTGTTTATGAGAACTTTTGCCCAATTATTGCAAGGGTAAGTAGTAAGAGTGAAAGCAAACTTTCCAGTCCTAACGGTTCATGTGATATGTGAAAGTTAAATTATGTATTAATGTGGTTGATTGGTATTGCCAGCATTACAAATTGATATTTGAAATGACCTATGACCTTCATTAAATTAATTCCATTACTCCATAAATATGGAATTTGTATAGGAGAGGACTTTCCCATTTTCTTTGACAATGGTATGGATTTTTAGGTCCTAATGAGAATTAAGCATTCGGATAAGTCATACTGAAAACCATTTCCATTCCATTTCTCAGTAAGGGGTTATTATTGTTATTAAACTAGGTATGAACCATCCTTCGCAATAAATATAATGTAAAATAATCCTGCTTAGTACAAAACCACAATATCAAGAAATATGACAATGTCACGTACATATGTATGGTATTTTTTTAAATTCAACTCCTCACAGCCAGCATTTTAGGTTTTTTGTTCAAAATGCTATATAGTTAGATTTCTGCAATGAGACGTTGAAAATCTGGAATTTTACTAGAATGGACATAGCCAATCAATCACAATAGGAATGAAGGGAGTATACTCATACATGTGTTTTACTAATACAAAGTAACAGCATCCTTCATGATCACTTCATACCGATCGTCATTGATGCGTTTAGCCATTTTTAAGATATTTAACTATTCTGTAACATTTTACTAAATCACCTAAATCAAATAATCTTGCATATTTTTTCTAGATATCGTAGTTGTTTAACGCTAATTCGGATCCACCCAAAACCGGTGATAACTTTCCACAAAGCCGCGTTTTTAGGTAATTTTAGTAATTTTTAAACATGTATTTTTACTCAAAATCTATTAATATGTTGTAACTTTTAGGTGAAAGAAATTTACGAGACTGTGATTTTACGACGAGAGTGTTAGACTGCATGTTCTTTACTAGTTTTGTATCGGAAAGGGGACCACCATGGAGACCCTGTGATGTTTGGGATGAGCTTTATAGTAATTTAAATGATTTGTTTAAGAAAGAACGACAGGTAGTAACTTTCATCTTTAAAGCGAAATTTATTCCTTATTATTGACTTTCTTTAGGATCCCAGGTTAGTTTTAGTCCACATTCAGGAGCTCGCAACCCAGCTGTATACCAATGAGATTCCAAATCCGCAATCATATGCCCAAAAGGTATAGCAAAATCTGTAATATTTTAATTTTTGCTGAAATATACTTAAACTATTTAGATCCCAGTGCCACCTGAAGGCGCATTTGCTCGCATTCATCAGCCAGCTTTGCCGCGTATTAATGTTGATCTTGTGCAGGCAATCATCAATGAGGGCATGTCCAAGAACGATCTGAAAACCAGGTATGTTTTTATTCGCTTTCTTCGTACTGATATAATTGGATTCTAATATTTTGGAGATGCGTTTTTTCATATACAGGGTTCACATAAAGTTTATTATTAATATTTTTTCTGCATTGATTAAAAAAGCATACAGGTGATTTTTTACACATTTTGTTACATGTTACCATCAGGGTATATGCATAATAATTGAGATAACTAACCTGAACTTTTAAATTTTATATATTCTGGATTTTATGTACACCCTGTATAAATATCAAAGACTTAATACGTACTAAAATAAAGGTGTTTTAATATAATTGAACACGTTGTTGTTTTTTATTAATTTCTAGTGATGATCTTAACTGGTAAGTTTGTTGTGCATTTGTAGACAAATTAGCACTGTGCATCTGCTTTATGTTGTTCACTACTCATTATTTAACCCTTAAGCGGTTGTGCGGGATCTAGCCAGTGTTCGCTTCAAAAAAGAAAGAACGCATTACCAGTAGGTATCTTCCTGTTTATTCGCTTTTTTTTACGCCAAATAATTATCAGTCATTTAGCTTTAAAAGAACAGGTTACGATTTTTCCTTGGCCAACAAAAACGTTCTAACACTACTCGAGGCATAAGTTAAGAAACACCTCCCTAGAACACTCTACTATTCGTTTATTTTTTTATGAGAATCATGCACATTTGTAAAATATACGTTTACGTCTGATGTTTGGTGCTTTTTGTAATGTTTTCTTGTTGTATATAGAAATAAATATCCTATTTTAATTACATATTAATTTTAATATATTAAACCATCTTATAGATAAATGAGTACTCATTATATTGTATTCTTGCACATAACCAATTTACTTTAACATTTTATGGTTGTTTTAAGGTTGTTCATAACATCCCACTCGACTGAGAATATGTTTTGAAAAACCGCAAGCCCGTTTAAGGTTAAACGGAATTTTCAAATAATGATTCGCTATGTCTTTTTAACATTTCGTTTATGCAGAGTTCATAGTTTTAAACGAAGATAACCTGAATTTTGATGAAGAATTGCCAATGTAAATAGGTGCAAAGTTTTAAAGTTATCGAAAATGGTTTGTATTGACCATATATTCTTACAGCAAAAATATAATTCAATTCAATTTCAATACAAAATTTTTAATCTCCTATTTTTTCTTACCTGATAATTGTTTTTAAGTTATTTGCCAGAAGGTTTTAACTTGTTTTAGCATAATTTTCTGTGAGTATGCAGTTTTTAAAATTTTTACTAATAATAAAATTATTAGTAAAACTAATAAAATTTTACTGAGCTCTTTTAAATTTACAACAGATAATAGCCCAAAATGAACTCAACTAAGCATGTTCCTGCAGTTTAGCTAGAAGAATTTTAAACAACCTTAGAGAATTATTTTACTTTTATCTCTCACTTTCTCTCTACTCTTCTCTATCAGTATTCTCTAAAGGACGGGAAGAGTATCCATTAATAATATCAAAATAAGTGACATACATAACAGTAATATTTGACATTTGCACAGAGAAAGTGACCAATTTCAAATTTTAGGAGCAATTGCTCGCATTATTTCAAAATAGAAATTTCCAATTAATCAATTATCCTTGGCAGCATCGTTACAAGTATATAGAGTGTTCAAATTTGATTTATATACTGCTGGTTTTCATAAAAACATTTTTTTTCAATTTCATTTATTCACAATTTATTAAGCAACAGTTCTCTCATTTTGTTTTTAAATATGCTATTTCGGTTATTTCAAGATATCCGTACTAACACAGCAGTCTATAAAACTTATTCCATGTAACCGACTTCGTAACTCTTATAGTTTCTAAAATAACAATACATGTAAGCCAAATTTTGAATGCATTGCAGACATCAATTTTTCTTCTTTGTCTTTGAAAATCGTGTCGACATTCAGCGCTTTTTTCTAAAATCTAACAATAAAAGTAGAATGCGTAAATGAGACGATAAATTCTATAAGGTGTCAAATTATAATTCTATTTGCCTTGCCCTGCTATTGTAAAAGATTTTTATTATACTACTGAAATATTGAAACTGAATAGAACAAGTTGTGTATATGATATAGTATTTTTTTCATATGAAAGCATATTTAGTCACATTATTTTTGAAAAAAAAAAATCAAATCTTGCGTCAATATTTGACATAGTGAGGATAGAAATTCCGTCAAGTACTAAATATGGTATTTGTTATATTTTTAATCTCATTTTTATATCAAATTTGACAGCTCTCATTGCCCGTGGCTTATACAGGGGGACAACAATCTATTTCTATGATACCACTTGATTTTTAATAAATTGGAATAACATATACACAACCTATTTTACTTAATTTCAAAGGTCAATGGGTCTTAAATGAATGAAATTTTTTTTATTTCATTTAATTTTAATTAATATTTATGTAAAAAACATCTACCTCGCTTGTCTAAAATTATATCACTAAATATGGCTTTGCTTTAAAAAATGTGCTTTTTTTTGGCAAAGGCTATCATCGTTGAGACCAATTCAACCCAGAATAGTCCCGATGGGACCTCACATATCAAATCTTCGAGACAATAGGAATATTGTTAGCAATTCAGCTAGGCGTTTAGAGGTAACGTTTACCAATATTAGCACATCGTGGTATTTATAAATTAGACTTTTTAGGTTCTTAGGAATTGCGTCAACTGCATATTTGAAAACAAAATTTCGGATGCCCGTAAAACGTTTCCAGCAGTATTGAGAGCGTTACAGTCCAAGCAGGCCCGGCTTGCCTTGTGCAACGAATTATCGCAGCAAGTTAGTGGTACCAAGGCTATGTTGGAAGGTAAATACTCATCTTAAGTAAAAAATATTTACAAACATTTTGAAAAACTTCAATTTAGATCAGCAATTTGATTTGGTGGTGCGTTTGATGAACTGCGCATTACAAGACGACAGTTCTATGGACGAATACGGCGTCGCGTACGCTTTGTTACCTTTGGCTACCATTTTTTGTAGAAAACTCTGTACTGGGATTATTCAATTCGCCTATACCTGTATACAAGAACATATAGTTTGGCAAAATCAGCAATTTTGGGAGGCAGCCTTTTATCAGGTAGGTTATCAATAGAAAATTGTAAACCTAAACGTGTAACTTTCTCGTTTAGGATGTCCAAAAAGAGTTGCGAGCACTTTACGCTTCTAGAGTGGAGAGTCTGCTTCCTAATGATAGGTTGAGTCCCCTGTCTCCTAGAGATAAGGAGCTCAATTGGCATAGAAGGTCTGTTTTGAGGCTACAAGAAGCATCCGCTTTGGAAATTGCAGCAGAGCAAATGAGGTTATTCCACATTTTGACATATACATATCTTTTTAAAATTAACTTTTTATTTATGCTTAGAATATGGAATTCTATAGATCCAGAAAAACAGAAAGAGCTGATCACTTGCGAGGAGAACACCATGTATAGTCAGGCAATCCATTACGCTAATCGAATGGTTTATCTCCTCATTCCTCTAGATGTAGGTAACAAAACGCACAAGCAGGAAACTTATGACGATGAAAGAGCCAGCAATAGTATTGCAAATAGGTAAGTAAACACATGTTTTTTTCCTATTTAAATTGGACACTCTTAGTTCTTAACTATTTTTTTAGTGTATGATATATAGCTATACCGGTTGAGTTTATATTTAAGATATTTAGAGAGTCGGACAAATGCATGTGTTAAATAAATTATTGATCTGGTGCAATTTTGGTGTAAATTTAGTCAAAATTAAAAAAAATCAGACTTGTATTTATAAAAACAATTTTTTTGGCTTATTTATTTGTTAGTGATTCTCACATATTGTGAAATGCGGGATTCTATTTCCGTGAGTCACTCTAATGTTCAACTTGTTAACTATATTAAAAAAAAATTACTGCATTTACATTGTTCTAGTGTTCTTTACAGTGTGGCCGAAAGTGATAGTGCCGATGCAGAATCCGGTTTTGAAGATCAGGATCCTACTGAAACCGGCAGCACGGTTATTCGAATTGTTTCGAGGTTCATTGATAAGGTTTGCAATGAGGGTAAGTCAATATAATGCTTTTTATAGGGTATGGTAGATTTGATCAATAATTTGACAATGTATCATTTTTAAATGAGGGTGCAATTGATATCTTCGAAACAACTGTAGACACAATTTCGATTAAATTACGTCACGGTTACACCTTTACAACGTTGGCAAATTTTAAATAGCTTTCGAAACATATATACAAAATAACTAACCTGAATATTAGCAAGATATGAAACTTACTCTAAGCTAGAATTTGTTTGATAATGGGTTTTTAAGGGATAAAACGTAATCACGTAATACACTGTTGAATTAGGAAAAAAGCACTATTTCAAATTGTGAAATAAAATTTCTAAGCCCATATTTTAAAAAATCGTTAAACTTAGGGGTAACTTAACTTTAAGTGTAGTTAAAAATTACTTGATGGGAACAGCTAGAAACGGTTTCTTAGATAGTGGTTAAATTACGACATTAAACACTTTATCACAACAAATACGTTGTGTATATCAAATTTCAGCTGTCCTTCGTTTTTCCGAAGTGTACTACAATATTTCCTTTTCTTCATAGTGGATTTTTCGTTACATTTTCTCTAATTATTATTAATCAATAATTGTGTAAAATACGACCAGGCCGTAGATAATAACAATAACCTGAACTAATGCAGATGGTAATGAGGTTTTACAAGCTGCTTGTGGTGTATCGCCCTTGGAACTACTTATGAAATAAACCCTGCTTAGTCACCAGTTTAAATTATGAAAATTATCACCGCATTTGACAAGTTACACCATTTGTTAAATTCTCTCCTATTAAAAAAAGAAATAGACCTCAGATGTGTATGCAAGAGATTATGTAACTTTAATAATTATATTTAGGTGGAGTTACAAGGGATCACATAAGAAATCTGCACCAAATGATACCAGGAGTAGTGCACATGCATATTGAAACCTTAGAAGGAGTTTACAGGTACATATTCATTCTAAAACTACCAAAATTTAGTAGCTTATTTTTATTACTAATTAACTAATTATTTAGAGAATCAAAGAGACGTCCACCTATACAAAAACCGAAAATTCTTACACCAAACTTGCTATTGGGCGAAGAGCTTATAATGGAAGGTTTGCGAGTTTATCTACTTCCAGACGGGAGGTATTTTGTTAACCTAATCGTTTATATTATTAAATAACTCCTGGTTTTTGTCATAGAGAGGAAAGCATTCCAGGACTTTTAGGCGTACCACCGTTATTGCCCGCAGAAGGTGCTATATTTCTTACTAATTACCGAATCATTTTCAAAGGAACCCCTTGTGATTCTTTTGGTAATATTTTTAGCTTTTTTCTGTAAATTATATTAATTTTGATCGTTTCTCAAAAGCTTGCGAGCAAATCATAGTTCGGTTTTTCCCAGTAACCTCTTTAACCAAAGAAAAAAAGGTTGCCGTTCAGTATTTAGCCCATTTAGATCAGTGGCTCCAGGAAGGTTTGCAATTAAGGTACTTTTGACGTAACCCAACTTGTTTTTGGCTCTATAGCAAGTGATTTGCTTAGGTCTTGCACTTTTCAATTGATGAAATTAGCATTTGATGAGGAAGTGACCGCGGAACATATAGATAATTTACGAAAATTCATCCACAAAAACAGGCATCCGCCCAACTTTTGGCATTATTTCGCATTTGCTGGTAAGTCTTGCCTTTCATCAACTGAAGAAAAAATCAGTATCAAATAAAATGTAGGTCAAGTAACAGTTACTGAAACACCGTTGCATAAAAGCAAGGAGAAAAATGCGACTCTGAAAGGTTTTGCCAAGAAGACTCTTTTAAAAACTGCCAGAAAAGCTGGATTTAAGCCAAAGTCATCCTCAAAGAGGCAAAAGTACGTTTTGCCTAATGTAAGTAATGTTTTTGTGATGCTATAGAATTATAACGGGCAGTATCTTGAAAATTAATAGTAATAAATCAACGTGGAATAGACGAGATCAATATAAAATCTTAATCATACATCATCTTGAAGTTTGCGTTAAACAATTATAAATCCAACTTTAGGGAATTGAAAATTATTTCCAGTCATTTCTCGTGGATTTTCATAGATTTTTTCTTGAAAAATTTTTAGTTGTTTTCTATATAATTCAACCATTATTAATGCGTCATCTAGTACAAGAATAAGAGCTTCTAAAGCTGAATTTATGTTTCGCTAACGTAAGCTGCAAGTGTAAAGTTAAGACTTAACAAGAATACGTATATCAGCTGTTTCGTTAATATTTTTACCTTAAAACAAATTAATGTAAGGCATGACATCTATCACTATTAACGATATATATTATGGCAAATGTTAAAAAAGCTTAAGAAAGGTTAATTTATTGATATATTAGGTAACCCTAAATAATTCAAATAAGTACATGACGTCACCGGGAAGGATGAGTGTACCTTTAGAAGATTTTGGCAAGGAGGATGATATTTTAATGGACGACTTCGAAAATAACCCAATTGTAGCCACACCTACTCCTACAGATGCCAAAACATTGGAACGAATGGTGGAAAGGAGTTACGTACGAGACTGGCAAAGGTATTTTAAGTTTTAAAGTTTTTCTAAAACAGGGTCATTATTTATATTTAAACTTAGGTTGGGGATTTGCAACAACACGTCTCCACTTAACACCAAAGGACCTCAAGATCAATTTAAGTTAACTTCTGTGAATTCAACCTACTCTATGTGTCGAAGGTAAATTATGTGTGATGTATGCAGAATACCTAAGATGTCATGCCTCATCCCCTGTCTAAATGTCCTGTGGACTATCAAGACAATGTTTTATGCACAAGTTAAACTAAAAATAAATTATAACTTTTCTCATGCAGGGCCTTCTACGAAGTCTTGTCCAACCAAACATCTTTTATCTAAAATAAAGTAACACCCAGTATTTTATTTGGGTTTTCCTTCCGTTTTTCTTTGGCCCCCTCGAAGCCCAAGCTTCATATCTCTGGATTTTTACTTTTGGGGTCACCTAATAAACTTTAAAATAACTTATATATTAACGTTTGAAATATGTGCTATATCTGAAAAAAAGGCTTTCTTTTAGTCATTATACTTCATATTTAATATGTGTATTCCGACAGTTATCCCGCTCTCTTGGTAGTACCAAACTCGGTAACAGACGAAAGCATAAGGAGGTTTTGCAGGTGCTCTAGACAAGGACGAATACCTACAATTACCTGGCGACATCCCAGGACAAAAGCTTTGTTATTGAGAGGCGCCGGACATCACGGTAAGTTTTCGGAATTACTTTAATGTATAAATTTGTTGCCTGAAATGTTATTCTTATAGGTAAAAGTGTGATGGGAATGCTAAAAAGTCATCCTACTCCAAATGCTTCGACCGAAACTACTTCGTCGAATGAGCAAGAAAAGTATTTGTCTGCTCTTGTGAATGCTACCCCAGTGTTTTCTCATCGGTAAGTGGAGTCAATTGCTATAATCTTGGCATGAGATTTTAACTAATGTTTTAATTAAGTGCTACACTCCCTTATTTAGATGTCTGGCACATTTTCCAAAAAATGTTAAACACAAAAGGTCTTGCTCAGAATTAGAGAGTAAGTTAATCAACCTCGCATCTCTTAATAACTGAGATTCCAGTAGTGGTGCTCGAAAAACGTATATTCTGTACATTTATAGCTACACATTATTCTCATTTTAGGCCTGGTTGGGCAATGTCGGATAGTTCTTTAAGTATTGACTCACTGTTATTGGCAGCTGAAGACCCATTAGCCTGCGCCACTTTAACTCCAGAAGTTGCTAGACGTTCAAACGCCTTCAACAAAGCTTTCGGTACCTTGGGGTAAGGCTCAACAAGATCAATTTACTCTTACAAGTCAAACCATTTATTTGCTTAGGGTTTTTCCCCGTCATTCTGGTGGTAAAGGTCCGAAGAATTTTGGGAGATGGGGCTCATTAAAAGACCGAAGACAATCTTCCCAAGGGTCACTGGCGCCTACCCAACAAGTTAGAGCCACAATGCGACATTCAACTGATTTGGATGGTGCAGTTGACAGCGTACATACACTTCAAAGGTAATTTGTACATATGAATAGTATTTTCTCAGATTTGCAACTTCAGAAGTTTCAGAGCTGCCCTGTACATATTAGGCGAAAAGGCTCAAATGAAAGGCATTAGGGTGGAGTCGGCCCCTAAAACCGACTTTATTCCAGTGGATTATTATGACGTCAGGCATACTAAAACTTCGTTTAAAAAACTAATGCGCGCCTGCATCCCCAGTTCACAAAATCAGAACGTTGAGCCTGAGCACAGTTTTCATAAGTCAGTTCATAAAAATTAGTAAAACACTTTTAATAATTCATTTTGATCAATATAGGTTGATAGAGGCTTCAGAGTGGTTACAACAAATCCAAAATATCATGCAATTGGCTGGCGCTGTTGTAGATTTGCTAGACTTGCAAGGATCTAGCGTGGCTATATGCCTTGAGGAGGGTTGGGACATCACAGCTCAAGTATCCTCAATAGCGCAACTTTGTCTTGATCCCCATTATCGCACAATCGAGGGATTTAGGGTGCTCGTAGAGAAAGAGTGGATTGGTTTTGGGCATAGGTTCAGTCACAGGTATCTATAATTGTTCTGTATGTTTTCAAGTATTTATTTATTATTATGTTTTGTGATGTGTTGTAGAAGTAACCTTAACGCCAACTCGCAAGCGAGTGGCTTTGCGCCGACTTTCCTTCAATTTTTGGATGTGATTCATCAAATCCAGAAACAGTATCCGCTAGCTTTTGAATTCAACGATTTTTACTTGCGTTTCTTAGCCTATCACTCGGTTTCTTGCCGATTTAGGACGTTTTTATTCGATTGCGAGGCGGAAAGGGTGGAATCCGGGGTCGCTGCTGTTGAGGATAAGAGAGGGTCCTTAACATCTCATCACAAAACCGTGGACACCACGTCCGATGATGAAAATATCTATCCTGGTAAGTAGTATATTGCTAGTTAATTTTATTATACAGTTATATGAGTGGTAATTTCACATTGGAAGGAGGAACGCGTTGTTCGAACATATACTGTGTATTAAAAATCTCATATTTTTTTTCAATTTACGAATAAATACATGTATATACAGGGTGATTCACAACTTATCTATAAAATTTTAGAGGTAGGTGTGTCATGAAAAACCAAATCGATTTTGTAAGAACTTTTTTGGAAAATCTTTAAAAAAATTTCGGAAAAAATTGTTAAAGTTTAACCATTGTATAACTGGACGACTGTAGTGTTCCCGTTTTTCTGCAGAATCCCTTTTAGGTTCATCAACCTTACGTATAATTTATAGTTGGGTCTCCTACGTGTCACTAGTTGGGAGCTGAAGACACGAGTGATCTGACTTAAAGGTACTTTTGTTTCACCCGAAATAAAAGAAGCGAGCTTACATGTGTAAGCAATTTTGGCATCATAATTTGTTACCCTTAAGTCGGATCCCCCATGTCTTCAGCTCCTAACCATTGACACGTGGGAGATCCGACTATAAATTATACAAAAGGTTGATGAACCTAAAAGGGATTCTGCAGAAAATCGTAAATATTGTATTACAGTCGTCCAGTTATACAATGATTAAACTTTAACAATTTTTTCCGCAGAAATTATAAATATTTTCCAAAAAATTTTCTTACAAAATCGACTTAGTTTTTCGTGACACACCTATCCCTAAAATTTCATAGATAAGTAGTGAATCACTTTGTATATGTCATTACAGGGCGCCTAAATTCTCAAATTAATATAGTTTTTTCGAAATAATTGCTAAACGCTTTTCTCAATTTTCACTAATTTTGGAACTATGAGTTACTACATAAAATGGCGTGATTTGACGTGAACTGTTTTTTTTTTAATGCATGGCAATATTCAAAATGGCGCGTGGTCATAAATAAGAGTTTGTATTTTTGTTACCCCCTGCATGAATGACTTAATTTTTTCTCTGCCATAAGCTGACTTTATTTTAAAACTTTTTTGTTTCTTGTAAGATTTTTGCCAGGCATACAGTTTTTCTACAAAAAAAATATTTACGATACAATACAAATACCTTGTAATTCATCATTGTTGTTTAGTTGGAACAAAACCATGAAAAAAATTTAATTCCAAATAACTACCAACTTAGTTTAATTCTTATAACAAATGTTCAAAATATTTCCTGAATGCACAAATAAATTCGTTTCAAAAAATTAATCTGTACTTTGGGCATCGCGTCGAACTTAATTTTAAAATAATCTGCAGGGTTGAAAAAATTAATATTACATAATTCCTGAATAAAAATTCTTAAAACAGTTAGTGTTCCGAATTAATTTGAACCTCAAGCAGAGGCATACACAGTTGAGATCTGAACCACAAAAAAACAATATTCATTCCTGAAAAAGCTCTTAAAAATTTTCGAAGCGAATCAAATTGCGATATCATTCTTTGGCCATGTCCAAAGATGGTCCTAATTTCCTTTCAAAAGAGTCAAAATTGTAAATAATTTCGATATTCAACTAACATTCTAATTACATCGATTTTATTGACCTGACAAAACTTACCTGTGAACCACATGAAACAACAATCAGAACTCACCCCCCGAGAATCAAAAAGGTGAGTCAGAATCACGTCAGCTACATCTACTTTCACTCACTAAGCTATGAATATACTAATTATTTACCTAACGAGTCTTTAGAACAGAAGGAAACCCGATTATCCCGATTATCAGTGCAGCACACATTACGGACGTCTTGCTCATCGCCGCGCTAACATTCGACTGAATCATCTTCGAAGTGATATCGGTACAACCTGCCTTTTGTAAAGGTACAGCTGATCGGTCTGACGATACATGCGATGTTTCAAGATTTAGTAAAATAGAAGAAAAGTTGCGAATTTAAAACATTTTCCTTATGTAAACGTAACCCGACGCAATAAAAAAATACATTTCCTATTACAAAGAGAACTTAATCAAAATTGAAGTCTGAGGTTTTTCGAGAACAATACTAATTTAGAATTTCATATAATATTAAATATGTCATGTTCATAATTAATATACATTTGTATATAATAAAGATAAAGCCACTATCATCCTTAACATTTTGTCTCGGTCTGTTAAAAATCTAACAACTTCAAGAACTGAATAGTATATAATACGTAAACTTATAAATTTAATTATCTTATGAACAATAGCCATAATTATCGTGTTACGACGTTACAGTAGCAACTCTTCCTTCATCAAATTGTCCAGAACAAGTAATCTTTATTACTATGTGACCTTTGTAAGAAATTAATTAAATTGTATAACCAAAAGACGTTTTATAAAGAGATTGCTCCCATGCATTCCCGAGATGTCAGTGTTCCCAGTTTGAAAAATGGCAAAAAAGTATACCTCTCTTGTAAATTAAGGATAAATCCTATTATTAATATATATGATTATAATTTTTTTTCTATTTGTTGTTTAATAAAATTGTTTCCAAACAGGGTAAATAAAACATACTATTATATTTTTTTATTTTAATGAGATATCTTCTTTTTCTAATGTCTTAATAAGCAATAATCATAACCATCATGTGACGATCCTGCAGGAGAAACTTACATTCACCAAATTATCCAGAATTTGCAATTTTTATTAATGGCACGTTTTTGACTTATGCAGGCAACTATTTATTTATTTCTAAATTGATAATTCACTTATTGTTAGGTGGGAGATTATGCGGGACATATCAAGGCAGTAATCTGGGACAAAGCGTTTTCGACTACATCGAGAAACAGCACGCCAGAAACCCTTTATTTTTCAATTTTCTATATACGCCCGATTTCGAGCACCCGGTATTAAGGCCACAAAGCCATTTGCCTTGTCTTGAGGTAAACTTTCAATTCCCTTAGACCTAATTTGGTTTTTAACATGCAACTTACCCAGATTTGGAATTATTATTTGGATGAGAATCTCCACAATGGCCCCAGTTATGATCCCGAAATCATTCAAATGGATACCCAACAGGAAGAAGAGGCTGAAGCCGCTGATGGCTCAAATAAATCATCTAGAAAAGTTGTGGCACTTGGGTAAATATTTAGGTGAATATTATAAAAGATTTTGACGTATGTTTTTTTTGTTAGATATGATTGCATCGATAAAGTGGTCCCAGACGCCTTCAGTCATCTTCTGGAAGATATACATAAATTAGAAATGGAATTAGGGCATTTGCCGCAAAAGTGGAAAGTCTTGTGGGACAAACTGGATATACCATTGACAGATTCACTTACTGTATGTTTTCCTTCGTTTTAAAAATCAAAGTTAACCTCAGATCATTGTAGCGCCATGCCTCATTTAGCGCCGCTTTAGTGCGATCCCACGGCAGACTAGTTCATAAACGTTCCACTTTAGAAATTTTAATGCGAGGTAAGATTTCCCGGAAAAAATGTAGCCATATATTAAATATGTATGTGCTTAGGCAAAATGGCGGGAGCCGCTGAAGCATCGCTCATGTACTCACATCCTCACCGATTTGAGAAACACAACTACACGACCCCCACACACTGTGACGCTTGCTCAACTCTCTTATGGGGGCCTGTGAAAGTAAGTTTTCCAAACAATATCAGTAATTTACGTCCTTAGCTAAATGTAAACACTGACAAACTAATAATATTCCAATTATATCCAATTATTATGACGGTCCAGTAATGATTTAATTAATTGTTTATCTTTTTAGTTAAGAACGAATCCTATCGGTCCTGTCACGGTTAGTTCAAATTATTTTGTATTGTTTATTCACGTAAATGACATTACAATGAAGTCTTCAAGTGAAAATAATGCTGTTTGCTACATAAACTACATTCCAAAAATTTTTCGTCGCCAAATACCAGGTTTTAAATTTTCAGATTTTTAAAAAAATTTATGTCAAGCTTCTTCAGTTTTTGAGCTATCAAGTTGAAATTTTGCGCGTATGTTACTCTTTAGAATATACATAATTACGATTTTCAGTTTGTTGTCAAAAAACTGTTGTCAATATGCAATTTTAGACGGGTATGCGATGCATGGACTGCGGCTACAGTTGTCATGAAAAATGCGCAGAAGGTGTCCCCAACAATTGCACGAAATATAAAGCAATTTCGGATGCTGCAGCGACGCAAACTATGCAGGTTAGCGGCGGCGATAATGGATCTGTTAGTTCAGGAAGTGCTCGTCAAACCTCTAGTCAGCAATACTACGAACAGTTTTCGTCGAACGTAGCGGAAAATCGTACCCATGAGGGGTATCTTTATAAAAGAGGCGCCCTCCTAAAGGGCTGGAAGCAACGCTGGTTTGTGCTGGATTCCATCAAACATCAATTGAGGTACTATGATGCTATGGAAGACTCGCACTGCAAAGGATATATCGGTGAGCTTCCCGCACATAATAATTGCCTTCAAAACCACTAGGAGGTGAATTTTTTTTCTAGATTTGGCAGAAGTAATGTCAGTCAATTCGGCAACTCCCGCTCCAGGACCTCCAAAGAAAACGGATGATAAATCCTTTTTTGATGTAAGCCTGCATAGTTTATGCATTAGGGTCAGTCTAAATTGATAATTTTATGTTTCAGCTCCGTACTAGTCGTCGCACGTACAATTTCTGCGCTGCCGATGCGGCATCTGCGCAAGAATGGATCGAAAAGATTCAAGCTTGTTTGCAATAATAAAACGATAATACTCGAATCAATCCAAAGATATTGTAGGTAGTCACTAAAAGTTTAAGTTACATTTTGCTAGGACAACTCTAATATTTATTTAAATTGGCAGACAAATCAATAATTTATAGTATTGCAGTAACTAATTTTCTTTTGTTCTGTTCTTGTTCCTACGTACTGTTGTCCTTTCAGTTGAATGCCTAAATATTCTATTTTTTTATTTATGTAAATATGTATGTAGCAGTCCTTGTTGAAAACATGTTTCCCATGTTTCCGGCTTTCAAACTCGTCATGAACCTTTTCATTTCGCGTTTGTTTAAGCAGTAATTGAAAACCACAATTAAAGCCAATCATATTTCAAACAAGGAGAAGCACACAAAACGGTAAGGATGGATCTTTAGAGTGGTTCGTACTTTACATATATAAAGTGAGTTTAATTTCTCTATGAATATAAAAACGTCAAACAGTACAAGGCGTCACAAATTAGAACAAAAACGCACACTTTTGAGTTTTTCATATAATTATTGGAAATTAAAAATATGTACTGGCGGAGCGTAAATACATACGTAGTTAAAAAAAATTTACTGGTTTTCGAAAAACATAAATTATCACTAATATGTGTACATTTATCTTGCTATTTACATTCCCCAAGAGGTTTGATATATCATCTATATTCAAAACTACTCCAAATATTATTAGCTTTGGCTGAAATATCACATTAAGGCTGGGGCGTGTCTCTTACGAGAATGCAATTTTTTCCACAGAACAACACTGTTTCAACTCTCCATTTCCACTACTATTCCTCACACTCTCCACCATTTCTATATCCCCTGTCGATATTCCGAAAGTCACTATTTGAGAGCGCCCTTTCCAAATGTTCCGTTGCTTCAACTGACAGTAATGTAGATTTATCTATCGTCTTAGTGATCTCCAACTTTGACGACTTGGCATTTGATGTTAACAACACGCATACTTTACCATGCTTATATCCATAATTTTTTTTGCAAATACGTTCAAATTACAAATCAGGATAGTTATTTCAACTATTTAATCGACATTTCAACCAGTACCTTTTTTGACTTTAGCAACACTGTTTCGCATTCACGAATCTACTCCATATCCATAATGTGATATCCTCCATATTAGAACTTAGGTGCTTCTCCTTGCTAACGGGCGTTGTTTGTGTTCGCCTAACGTGGTTGTTCTGAGTCCCGCATAAATTCTATCCAGCACTTTTGTAGCCGTACAGAAACCTGGCCGTCAGTGCGGTGATCAAAGATACGCAAAAATTGCAATTAATTGACAAGCCGCATATTCTTGAATATAAGTTGGCCACCTTTTCAGCTTCTTCTTCTTCTATATATTTATTTCAAGAATAAACTTGACAATCACGATATTTTCATCTTCATTTTTCTCATAGTTAGCTGTGGTAACCGATGAAAAACGCTGTTAATCAGTAAAGATCTATTATTCGGTTGGTCTTTATAACTAACTAGAATAAACATGCATGACGTTAATTTGGTTATTAACTATACGATATGATTACATGCAGACTAGAACTCTAGAACTTGCTATATTACTATAGATATCAATGGTTATGACCAAACTGCCTAAGTATATATGGACATGCGCTCTTTTGCACCAGCCCTCGTAGGGGCTTTCCAGCGACGGATACCACGATTACCTTTAATATTAGGTGGAACTCGGAATGAGGTGCCATTTAAGATTCGTACGCTAGGATATCATAGTGCTAAGGGGTTAGGATTAGTTTTACGTAGATAATGTCAAAAATTATCCCCACTTATAACAGCACTTATCTTCTTTACAACCCCTTTACTTTCTTCTCCAAAAATGTTTCGGTTTACATTACCAAAATAACAAACACGGAATAGTATATTATACAACGAGCATAAGATGCTACTAGTATGAATAGGAAATGAGAACAAATCATATGAGTGAGAACTGGTAATTTTGTGCCAGTTGTGTACAATACATTTTCTATGACTATAATAATTAGTGAAAAATAACAGGTATTCACTGCATTAAAACTTATCTGAATGAATCCCTTAAAAATGGAAGTATACGGGTCTTTCGATATCAGTTTTAAGTGTGTAACAATGCAATATCCTTACGGTTGTAGAAAAAATTATACAAATACATTTGGTATATTAACATATACCGGATAAGACCTTCATTAAAGATCCTATCATAAGAAGGTTCATGGCATATAGTTTGAATCTAATGTCCAATGAAATGCATATTTAGCACAAATAAAACTCGAAATCGTAACTTTATTCTCATTTGACAATTAGGTTTCAAAAATTTGCAAAAATACATAAAAAGAAGCATTCGTTTGTGATACTAATTGACTGCAAATAAAGATAATCTTGAAGAATAAATGTTAAAACAATCTTTTTTAGCACTTTTACCTATTTTACAGTACATTCATAGTTATTTAATTGCTATGGTTTTAAATTTAGAAGAGATTGCGACAATATGCTTTAAATGCCAAACAATATACCATTATTTCTTCATCTTGGAAAAATCGTTATTACGAGAAGCGTAAGAAGCTATAGTTTTCCGAAAAATAAGTGATTTTTGAGGTATGTTTAGAAGCTGTTTTGACCTATTTGGTAAATTGCAGTCAAATTAGGACTGGAAATATTACTTGTGCCAAGTATCATAGCTGTAACTCTAATAGAACAGAGTTCAATACTGGGTTAATAAATTTAATACGTAAAACTCTATGTTGCTCTTTAGAAAACGCACTGTATAACATCCCCATGATAGACCTGAGGTAATCTTTATTTACATTATTTATAACCTACTTTATTATTAAAACACAAATATAAAAGCAATACAACCGCTGATTTATCTGCTGTCTTAAAAAGATTCAAACCTATACATAAGTTTCACTAAAGAATTTATTAGAGATGTACAGGTGAAAAAAAAATGTTGGCATTAATTTGACTTTTTTTGTAGCCAGATTCTAAATAAATACAGCATTTCCATATATACAGTGCGATCATATTGTTTGTGTTGGTTGTGGCACAAATTACTATTATGTTTATTAAATTATAATTAAGTTTTTGTATTATAGTTAAAAAATTTTATATTTTTTTATGTCAGTTGTATCAAAGCAAACGGAAAAGCTCATAATAAATGTTGTTATGTCCTCTTAAACCTTTCTTTCTTCAGATTCAAAGAAATTGAAATTTCAGGAAATATAGATTCGATCGATGGTCAAACACTATATTAGCAACGTAGGTAGGTACTGTAAAAAAATTGGGGTGGTAAAGGGGGACCGGGCTTCCAAAAAAACACCACCCTTGTAGATTTTCGTATTAGCTTCAGGGGTTTTCTAAGATAAACTCTTATGAGAAATGGAACACTTTAAATTACAAATAAAAATCTGAAAAATTGTAAAGGTTGCAATGAAAGATGTCAAAATATATTCGGAAAGTTTATCTTTGATATATCCTTTTGACGATTTTTTACCATTCCTTACATGAAGGCAGATTAAAATTGAAACATCCTGTACAGACAGGAGTTCAAGACAGTAGAAGTGCAAACAATCAAAATAATCGGTATTTAGATACAACTTGCTTTCTGAATTTAGGTGTATTGGAGTAACCGGGCCTGAGTATCCAGGTTTTCCGAATTCGGTAGTAAAAAAAACATTAAAAATGCCAAAATACAGCCATCAGATCACTTAGCATATCCTAGTTGAAGAGATAAATAATTTCTACACATCCAATCACAAGCTCCCAATTGATGGTGAAAATCGTATATCTTTGTTTTTTCTTATTTCTTAAAGATCTTGCTTTGAACATCATCCAAAAATGTGTTCTTTCATTTGTGTTATCCATCCGTTTATATGTGATTCCAAAAATAATTAATTTCAACAAATCAATATGTTTTATTGAATTATTAAACATAACATACATAAAATCATTCGAGAATACAATACAAAGATAAATAGTCCAAAAATAGATAAACAATATTAATATAAATATAAAATTTCAAATACTATCTTAACTTCCACATACAAAAATACATTTCGTAAAATCACAAAATTGTATGGAATGTAGATTAGATTTGATTTAAAATGGACGAATGGAGCTTATTTTTAAAGATACCTACAAGTGATATGATAAAAAGCTTAATAATTAAGTTTAAAGGTAAACTTTATATTGAGCAGCATATATCTGCCAGATGACTTGCAATATCTACACTGGCTGGGCATTAACTTTGACAATAAGCTGATTATTGGCAACAAATTCTTGATCGAGCAATTCCTCAACCGAAGCAAACTCGGTATATCCGAATCCTTTCAGATTTAGATCATGTATTGGACGGTTAAAGGCTTGTAGTTCTGGACGTGACATCATAGTTTCTTTAATATTTTTGTAAGATTGCCTAAAAAAAATTTCATTTATTAACCAATTATAGAAAATAAACAGTCATACATTGGATGCACTATTGTAACAGTCAAACGACCACAAAACGGCCAATCCAAGGCGTGATCATGTTCCGACTTCATCACATGCAACAAAATTGCTAAATAATTCGAGTCTTTTGGGGAAAGATTTATTCTAATGCACAACCTGTGGAATAGTATATAAATAAATGAGACAAATAGTGAAATAAAATAACTTGCTTGTATCCATATGGGCTGGTGTAGAATCCAGGACTGTAATGCATAAGTCGCATATTTTCTCTCATTGCCGTAATTTTGGTTTTAAAGTCATTGAAATGCCATATGAAAGATCCGTTACAGTACCTTTGCTGGAAATTTGATATTGTAGTCGAGTAATTTGAAACTTGCTGCGACATATTGGCTATGATGATATCTTGTTCCCTGGTTTTTTGTTCCAGATATACTATCTTTTCATACAGGGCTCTAAATAAATAGTATTTTTAATTGTGTATTTAATGTGAATAAATCAAACTCCTGGCAACTTTACTATGAGGATAATATCCATGGAACCGTTGACATAAAGACACAGCATTGATCGGTTTTATGGTTTTGATAAAAATTATTTTCCAGGTGAAGTTGTCACTCGTTGTTCTACTAACCCTTAAAATCCACGAAACCGACAAATAGTGTCTTCATTTCAATGTTACCATGAATATTATCTTCTTAGCAACGCTATCAGGCCGTTACCATTCGTTTGATCTAATTCCACTTAGTCGGATTATTTCTCACAATATTATTATCTAATCACCTTAGTAGATTTTGCATATTTTCATCTTGGTTTAATTGGCTAGAAGATTCCTGTTTTGATGGTGGGTCCCAAAAATTGGCCTGAGCTAAAGCTGAGCTGGCACTTTCATTGCTTTGATTTATTGTAGCTTTTGAGTATGCTTGTGATACTAACTGAAAGACCATACAATGGAAATTTTTATATCTAAACATGCAACGTTATTATCAGTTAGTTTCAGGTTTAAAAATTATACTTCATCTCATTAATAGGTATATGAGGCGGACAACAAATAGAACACTCGTAAAAAAATTGTATTTCAAATGCCAAAATTTAAAAGGAAAACTAAGTAAAAAGTTTATAATAATGTTCAAAATCTCCTTCTTGGCTTTCTAAACCACATTATATGAGGCGATTTTGAAATTTTTCCACGGAATTTTTTATGAAATTTTGATTTATTCGATTGTAGGCGGTTGATGTTTTAAATAATATTTTATTTTAAACCGGGTAATGTACGTAAAACAATCATTACCAAAACGCCGTGCAGCAACGAACCAACACAACTTGCTGTTAATGGTAGTAACTGTACACAACCAATAGACGGACCAAAGTATAAGACCGAATGGGCAAGTTCATTAATAAGATAAATACTAGCAGTCTGTAATCTGGTCTATGTTACTTGAAACCAATATTTCAAACAATTCTTACAATTCAAAAAGGCCGTGTTTTGTCACTGTTTTATGTGTGAAAAACCAGGTACTATTCAGTTTCCATTTCATCCAAAAATGATTTATGGTTTAATTGCTTTCTAATCAAAGGCATATAAGTCAATTAATTCAACGGAATGTAACACCACAAAGCGCATAAGAAAACTTTGCTGTTACCTGCGTTTTTATTATTATCTGGGAACGGAGTAGATAATTCACAGTTTAAAATTCTCACTGGTAACTCCTTTCCAATAGATGGAACAGAGCCAAATCCATTGGGAAACTCGGTAAAGCTAATTGAAACTAATTCATGTCATATCAAATTGACAAGATTTCACAATTTGATAATGCACTGGTAACTGTATTACCAATATAAAAGTCAGAGTTCAAAGCCACAAGCCAAGTCCACTAGTAAGCCTTACAGCCTATGGTCTGAACTTATAATTATTATTATCAATTGAAGTAGAGAATAATGTTATTTGTGCTGTCCTAGTTTAATTATAAAAAAAATTTCTAAAAGGATAATTTTCGAAATTATAAAACCAAAAAATGCTCAGAAGTTTATGAATTGAAAATTGGAAAAAGTGAGTAACTTTAGAAATAGCAGATCATGCAAATATGTTAGCAGCCTAAAATATTGCAAATTGCATTTTAGGTGTTATTATAAAGATTATAAATTAGGTTCGTACATAATAAACTGTCCAAATTTTGGAGTTAAAGTACTCTCTTAAAATGTGAAACTATTATGTTTTTCAGCTATACTGTAAAAATAGCCAAAGTGGACTTTGCATTTTCATACTTTAAGATGACAATATATTCTACAGACTAAACCTATTATCCTTAATATGTATTATAATTCCCTACTTACAGCCAAATGTTGTTGAATGTTCTGTTCAAGATGTCTCTGTAACTCTGGATCATCTTCAAACTTCTCATAGCAACCAATATTGACAAAAATGCATCTCAATTTCTCATGATCTGGTAGCTCTGGAGGTCTTCAAATCAAACTTTAAATGAGAATGTTCCTGCTAAGGTCAAGAACTTACCTAAACTCACAAACTAAAAGATGCTCTTCCACATCTAATGGTGATAATTCAATTAGACAACCCCTAACAATGTTGGGACACTTTGTTCTTTGCTGTGATATTTCCCTTCTAGTGAAATTATCAGGAAATATATCCTTATTCTTATCAAGTTTCATGTTGTCCACAGGACAAGCAGCATTCCCTTTCCTAACCCACATAAAAATAACTTATTTCAGATCAGTTAAATCCTGCATACATAGTTTTCATTAGAATTATGAAATCATAGTTATTATGACTCATGTCATTAAAATGTGAATCATCTGACATAAAATTGATGTTTTGTAAAAACAAAAATATTGAATATAAATACAACCAACAACTTTACATCATATATCAGGTCTTCAGTAAATAAATGAAATTTGAATTATCTACCTCCTTGTAGATTCTCTTCAACACATTACAAATAAAGTAATATCTAATTTTTATTAAAGCATAAGCATGAAGATGTAATGGATAAAAATGGATAAAAAATGAATTTTCAAGTATAAATACCTTGATTTTCACCAAAAACGTACTTACTGTAACCAGTCATGGATGCAGTTCCTGCAAAAACGATGTCCACAGGATGTCAGCACAGGATCTCGCAACCATGCCAAACAAATTGGGCATTCAAACCTGGCTTCCTCAGGAGCAGCAAACTCATCTATAGAGCTTTCTTGGGCTATCTCAGGGTTCCCAAATTCGTTTACACGAGCTCCTTTTGAGGAAGAACCGTTCCTATCAAAACTTTCAGGTTCAGCTGCTGCCATGGTATGCTGTTTTGGTAATCCTAGACCAATATATAACTCATTATTCAATATAGTTTTAGAGTTTAAGGCGTATCTATCCCAAATCTTTATATCCTTAAGGTAATTTGGCAATAAGGTCAATAATAATTCAATTCAACAGTTAAATATTAAATATAAATATCAAGATTCTAGAACTCAAAAACCAAAATAGTACACAGCTGACTTTGACGTTTGATATCCTCATGTGAATTTCCCATTTAAGATGCACGTGCCAAAACTTTATTTATTATCTTTGTTTTCCCATGCACTCGAGCAAGAAGAGATAATCGGATGTGCCTATAGAGTGTCATTCATCTCTGGCTATTCTGGAAGAAATTGTGGTTATGTATTTAAAATTTAAATATAATTCTTGGATAATATAAAGTTAATTATAATTAAAACAGAATGGAATAAAAATTTTAAAATAACACATATAAGTTAATTGTTATAGTATTCTGCTACTTGCATATTACATTGAAACCGTTTAACAATTTTTAGATAGAATATAGAAGCTGAATTAGAAGTATCATCTTTTTGTTGCCTGAATTCTTTAGATTTCCTCTTTAAAATGGCATGTATCGCAGCCCCAAACTGTAAATTCGTATTATGATCATTTATAAATTGTAGAATTTAACGAAACAGATATTTCCAAGAATGTTCATGAGCAGGAACCTTTGCAGTTTACATAAACCAGTAACTGTCAGTGAAACATCTTCAATGCCCCTTCAAGAACCAGATAAATTAATTAAAACATTGCAATTGGAATTAAGAAGTAATGAACCAGCAGTATTGAAAAGTTTTTGTAAATTTGCAGTGACCACTGGAAATCATTTAGGACTTGATTCAAAATCGTAAGTACATTCATCAAAATTATTTTACTTTTGATTACTAATACAAAATGATTAGATGGAGCTTAAACAAACCAGTCCATGAAAGATACACAGTATTGAAGTCAGTGCACATCTTCAAAAAACATAGGGTTCAATATGAGAAAAGAACTTACTTCTCTTTTGTCCAATATAATAAACTAACTGGATCTACTGCAGATACTTTACTGGAATATGTAGAGAGAAATTTACCTGAAGGTGTAGCATTAAAAGCTACAAAAGTAAGTAGAAAATCATTTATGAACAGGGTGTCCCAAATTTCATTCACAATATGGAGACCTTGAAAATCATTGAAGATGTAAAGTTTGATTTTTAACTAAAAGTTGCACTTTTATGAGAGTGTTTTGATTGTTTGTTAATTGAAAACGTCAGAATCAATCTGGAAAATAAAATGGGAATTTTTAATTCTTTTTTTAAGAGATGTATTCTGGATTTAATTACAAAAAAATATAAAATCAAGTCACCTTTGTGAAGAATAATATGTGTTATTAGTAATATGCCTGATGGTAAATAGTACATTGCCCAACCAATGCCCTACGTTTACAATTGAACATTTACTACAAATTTTTTTTTCATAATGATCACCCTTTATAAGGTTAAGAATACCTACATATTGCCTTAGCACAACCTGTGGAACATATGAGAACATCTTTGTAAGAGATTTTTTTCAGAATTTTGAAGTTTTAATGAAGCCACTTGACTAAAAAAATATACCAAATTTCAAAAATTGAAAAATATTACTATAAGATTCAGGCTGACATATATTTTATCTTTTCTTGATTCCAATATCTTAAAAGAAATCTGAACAGTTTCAAAGTGTTATAAATTAACTTATTCAACCCTAAATCATTTTTAGGTTGAGGTCCAAGAACTTCCAGAACATCTAAAATCCAAAGATCCAAATTAATTAAGAAGTTATTAGTTAGTTTTTTGTGGGCACTTGCTTGGTGTAAGTAATATAATTAAAACGTATAACTCTACCAATTGTATTTTATTGATTACTACTTTATCCTCAAAAATAAATTAAATAATACAGAAGAGAGTCAGAAGAACAGATCCTTAAAAAGAAAATATCACAAAAAATAAATAAAAGTTCCACTTAGGAGCTAGAATTTTTAATATATTCAAATACTGCTCTTGGAACATCCATTGTTTGATCATCAACAAGGACAATGTCAAATGTATCCATATACTGAGGCAAATTATGTTCTACCTAAAATTGAATAATGGTTGAAAACAAATCAAAAGTTATAAGAAGAGGTTATTTACATGATCATAGAGGAACCCTATTTTAAGTACGTTCAGGCAATGCGCCATGCCTTTGGTCATTTGAGCATCCCCCAAAGAATCTCCCATAACAATTGCATTTCCTCTGTTCGCTACCTCATTGTAAAAGTCCAAGTCTTTCAAGGCATATTCGTTTTTATTAAATACATGAATAACTTTATCTTTGAAGCCCAATATAGTACCATCTTCAGTGAATTTTAAAAAGTTTGATATTACCTAAGGAAATTAGTCTATTAAATAGGTAGGTAAATAATAGTTTTTTTGTTGTTTTTAATTAAGTGACAATCATTTATACATAGATTGTAACATTTATATTTATACATATGTATAGACTTACTTTCACATTAGGCAAACAAACACCAGACTGCTTCAATATGGCTAAAACTATATCTCCACAGCCAGCAGAAAATACAAGAACTGGTATATTTGAATCAAAGAGACAATTGAAAAATTCTTCACTGCCATCTCTAGAATTTAGTTATTGATGTAAAGCACAAATAATAATTACACATTTCAATTAAATGTTAAAACCTAGGGGAAAGTTTCTAAGTTACAGGTTTTCAGGACATACCTTAAAGATGATTTGGAACTTAAACATGCTTGATCTATCTCTTCTTGACTAACCTTTAGACCCCTTGAATAAAAAAAAATAAATCATTAATACTATAAAAATGCCAAACCTATTTAAAAAATTAATGCTACATTGAAGTGTGACCTCAAATTTTTGCAAGAATGTCTATTCCCATTTACAATAATGAGAGCTACCAAATTATACCTTGTAAGGAAATTAACACACAAGGTAGATCCAATTTGTGGGAACCATAGGCAGTTTATGGTAAAATAATGAAAACACAGTTTTTCTCTTTGGTTTTCTGTCAACTGTTAATTTGTTTAGAAAATAATATATAAATATTTGGATTTATACAATTATAATTATGTGATTACATTGTTTAATAAAAATAGAATTAATTACTTTAATTCTTATTTTTATTCACTACTAAAATTCATTACTTATATAATTATAAAATAACTAAATAATTAATAATAACAATTACTTACCTAATAGCCTTCTCAGACAAGTCCCACCACATTTCCATATGTTTAAGTTTATCTTCAACTGAAATGTGGGGATCCATTTCAATTGGGTAATATTTTTGTCTTAAACTCTTAACAGTTGTTTGATATATTTCATTTTGAGCAGTTGAAGGTATACTACTGAATATTCCTATAAATGAAATCACAATCAGAAAAAACAATAATTCAGTTTAACCTGAAAATATGTGTGTGTGCAAGAATTTAAAATTTAACCATCAACTTACCAAAACTACTCAGATGTGGGACACCATTCTCATGTTGTTTAGTGATGGTTTTATCAAAATCCGAGACTACTTGTAACTGCCCAAGGCCTCCAAGGGACATGTTTTGCAATATTTTACTTAGATTAGCCCGGTCTTTAATGTGAACATTATTTCTTGATAAGACTTTGATTTCCCCAGTAATGTCAGACATTTTTTTAATGATTTTCAATGGAATTATGGTTTTTAAGTTTAGGCGAGTTGTAGTTTGGCAATACAATTTAATCCGTAACTGAAAATAGTCAAAAATTCGATAAATTTTAGCTTCGAAAATTTCAATACAAACTTTAATAATTTTGAAATTGGAATGATGTGAGAGATGAGAAATTGAGAATTAACCTCATAAACTGACATTTGGTTGATTGGATCAGTCCACAGCCATCATCGTTTAGCGAATTTGATTTAAAATTGGCAACAGCACAGAATCCAAACAGAAACTCTGACCTTTTTATAATAAACGTCTCCTGGTATTTACTGGTTGGTTGTGGTCTTGAAACTCCATTATTTCCGGATAGCTGTCCACTGAAGTTGCTGTAATGCCGTCTAGCGCTAATACCATATCACAATGTTTTCCTTGTATAACAATAGCAAATCTAGTATCTCAAATCGGAATTTCAAGATGTGGTCGATTTTTTGAAAAACAACCTTTTTCTCCTAAATCTACATTAAAAGAATTTTCTCTCGTGAAGTATATCCGTTGACACACTGTATATCCAAAGTAGAGTATATTACTATTTGCGTCACAACGCACTTTTGTAAACTTTTCTCATGGCTTTATAACATAGATGGCTGTAACTTTGGATTAGACTAGCTGACGTTGAAAATCAAATAACACCTCACAAACGTCAACAAATTGTCAATCATCATCATCTATTTTGTTTAATTAATTAATCAATTTCATTTTTCTTCATTCGTGTATATTTTTAAAATATAGAAAAATGTCTGGATTTGGAGACAATTTTGACCAACCGGAGGTGGACCCGGCAGCAGAGTTCCTTGCAAGAGAACAAAATGAATTAGCCGGACTTGAAGATGAAGTAAAACCTGCAGCGGTCGCCGTCTCCTCTACATTAACAAATAGTGGTGAGTCTCAATATTTAAGGGGCGTAATCTTAGTATTATTGCACGAAGTCATCCCTCGTTTGTTGCATGGTCACTATGTCTCTTGAGTTTTTAATACAGCAATAAGATCCTTGAGTAATAAGTAAAATCCTTGGTAAAACATAAGGTAACATGAGCAAATAAACTGAAGGGTAAATATTCAAAAATATATTATTATTTTGTGTGTAATAATGCATTGTTAAACACTCCATCCAGGTTTCCAGTCTTTTATTTGCTTGTGAGCCATATTGCATTAATTAGGACTGTGTAAGAGAATTCTGAAAGTGTAATCCTTATAAGAAGTGCTGTTTTATTTTGATAGATTTCACAGTTTTTCCTTAAAAAAAAAACACTCAATACCCTGTTTGAATTATATTATTATTGTGATAGGCACAAAACTAAGGGGTGAAAAGCTTTTTTGAGACTTGCAACAAATAGCCACTATTTAATTTAGCTTTAGCAGAATATTTTATTTTGCTTTACATGTCCAGATGATCCCACTAATTCTGCAGGGAGTTTTGAAATGGTTGAGAATTTTGATCAGGAGGGAATAGACAAAAAAGATTTATTTGAGCAGGAAAATGATCTTGACCTAAAGAAAGAATCTTACGCTGGTAAGTCACACTATTAAACATACATTGCACATTATCCTAGGCTTGCCATTTTCAGTAATGCTTAATTTACCAATATTTGTAAATAGTTATTAATAGTGTTTATTTATTTATCTATATATATAGTATATATAAATGTTTCCTCTAGATTTTTTTGGTGTTCAACCTCACCAAGATGCGTTTGGTAAGCAGATATGTCAGTGTGCTGTCTTATACTCAGTAATTTTTATATTACTATGCTTTTAATTGGTTAAGAAGCTTAAGTTTTTGTGGTCTAGCAATTTTAGTCATCTATTAATGTTAAAAACATCCAAGGCAAATGTTTCTCAATACATATATCCTTGGAATTCACATGAGTTATTTCATGTTACGACTTTTTGCTTTATTTTGTGTTGTTTGCAGGTTCAACTGGTATTTCTCCTCCGATGTCATTGAGTCGACCCAGGGAAGAACCTGAAAAAATTCGAAAATGGAGGGAGGAACAAGTAAAGAGGTTAGAAGAAAAAGGTAAGTACTTACCTGCAATTATTATTCAGTTTAAAGTTAAAATTTTAAATCGTTTTTTTTGGCTTTATTATGAAAATATCTGAGTTACTATCTAGAAACTGATGAAGTCATATTTAGGCACTAAATTAGATGTGCATTGAAATTTCTGCATTGCTCCCTTTTTTGTCATATGTAATTTTGTTGAATAGTGCCCACTCTTAAAAATAGGTGATTCAAAAATTCCTTGTCAACAGTGGTGTTCAAAGATTCGCAATCATATTTTTTACGTCGTCAATTACATATATTTAAAAGATAATTTACAACCATAATTTATTTAATAACAATTTTTTTAGATGTATAGTTAAATTTGTACTTGTCATTATTTATGATACATATCACCATGTTAAATATCCTTTTTTTATATTTTTTGAAAAAATTCCTTCTAAAAAGCATATACCATTTATAGATCGAGAAGAAGAGAAAAAAAAAGATGAGCTGAGAGAAATTGCAAAGAAGGAATTGGAAGATTGGTACCGAAATCATGAAGACACAATTGCCAAAACGAAAGCTGCCAATAGGTAAAACTAACTTTTTTATTTTATAAAAATTTAGTAGTACTTTTATCTATTTTCTAATATATAAAAAATTCACAAATCCTTCTAAAAATCTACTGGTATTCAACTAACTCATTCTTTTTTCTGTTATTACTAACAGGGATGCCGCAAAGTAAGTGAATATTTTGATTTTTGGGTATTTGTGTTGTGTCAAGATATTTATGTAAGGTCTGTGAGAGGTGTAAGTAACAAACATTTAACACAAACAATTTTGATAACAACACTTTTGTTTGTGTGTGGTGGCAGAAACAGAATATTTTCATGGTTGACACTGCACATGTAATTTTTTACAAATCACTAATTTGTATTCAATTGTTTTATCATTCTTCTTCATGGAAATTCACTCTTCTATGATCTGACAGCAATCAGACATTCATTTTGCTTTATTGCAATTATTTTGATAAAGGTGTGTTTTATAAAAGTGTCAAATATGATTGTTGGATTTAGTTGAATCAATTTAAAGTCATGGCGCACTTATGGCCTATAAAAATATTTATGAATTCTGTTATAGAACTAGTAACGTACTTAATATCGAATTTTGCCAACTTTTAGTCTATGTAAAAGATACAACAATTATGCTTCAAAACGTTCACATATGTTTTCTGGCATAGTCTTTACAGAGCGAAAAATATGCATTTCTCTTCATATGCTCTCCTACTTCTGTAAGAATTTTACGTAATACTAACTTCTATAAATAAGTCACCATAGATATCTTTTTTTGGTAAATTTTGACAAATAACACGGTAATCTAGCCGTCAAAGAAATTGATTGTGGATCCTATTGATAAGCATAAAAATAACAGCATAACTGTAATTTTAACGGAAAACGAACGATTCAGTTGGTTTCAAAAATGCCGCAACTGTTAAATAGACATTTTCCAAAAATGAAGTTGGATCCTCATAACCGAAAAAAATTATGACTTAACTGTCATTTTAACTAAAATGCGCCATTGGTCGTGAAAAATTGACAACCATTTTACACCAATAAGATTGGGATACCCCTATCATTTTTTATAATGGTGAGGGCAAAAGTTAAATCTCAAAATGGCCTTTTTTTAAATAATTGACCTTCTCAGTCAAATTTCATTGTAGGCAACAATTGAAGCAAAAAACGTGACTTATGACCTTTCAATAAATCCAGTACGAACGCGTGTATACTACATAAATGACGGCAACGTCGCGGCAAATTTGGCGAAACGAGCAGGACAAATATTTTGCTTCAATTATTGTTTCTAGTATATGGTGGCTTGTTTCAAAATGTACGTTCCAATTCAATAGAAGTGTTTTATTGAGCGTTTTTCATTGAATGGCAGCAAATGAATCGAAGGATGGCAGGTGTTTTATTGCGATGACCTGTGCTTTAGTAACCTTCTCTCTGTCCAGGAACGCTGAGAAACAGTTTGTTGCGGAAGACGATGAAATTCAACCGGGCACGGAGTGGGAGCGAATTGCCAAACTTTGTGATTTCAATCCCAAAGCCAAACCTGGCAGCAAGGACGTTTCACGCATGCGTTCCATCATCCTTCAGATGAAACAAAACCCAGTAACTATTAAGAACAAGGCTTAGAAATTATAAAATTCAGGCTAATAAACAGATATGGTTTGTTGTACTTTAGATGCAGTTCATTAAAGTTTAGTTCACGAATTTGTACAATGAGCTGAAAGAGATGGTGTCATAAGCTTAATTCAGGATTAAAAATGATGGAACATCTGCAGGTAGTAGTTCTTGGTTAAAAACGTACACGTACGTATCTGTTTTCTAGATGTATAATATATTATTCCCTTTTTATTAACCCGAAAGTTTCCATGTATTAATACAAAATATAATTTCATAAGTATACTAATGTTATTAGATAATAAATTATTTGAAAGAAAAAAATGTCATGTTTCATTATAACTTATTGGTTAGCAAAATAATAACGAGGATCTGTTTTCTTCAAATTAAAGTTCCTGACCAGGGCGATGTAGAATTGTTCAGGAAGACAGTTTCATGTTTTCATAATCTAAAGTTTCTGCAGCATTTATCACAACATTTGCGTTTCGTTGGGAATAAAATAGTATCGATTGAACCCTTGATCGTCGACCGAACTTTGTAAAACTACTATTATCACAATTATTCAAATAAGCTGTTCCTTAATAACATACTAGCCGGAATGGAGGATCTCGCCAGACAGTCATGATTTAAGGAGATTTACTTCTATATACTAGAAAATAACGTCTATAAGACTTTAAATTTCGCGCTTGGTTTACCATCTCGTTAACAAGGGTTTATCGTGCTCCCACGTACCTTTGGACGTTTCACATCAAAAGTTATATCGTTCCTGACAAGCCCCTACAAAGTTGTACAATCTTGAGGACCCGGGACTCGCACTTTAATTGATACGAGCAAGGCCATGTTCCTACATGTGCCCCTCAATCGTTCACCCTCGATTCTAGTAAAATTATATATTTATTAGCTTTGTGCGAGGATATCGAGCACGCTCGATAAGTGAAATACGGAGTTATTTTGCAATGTTTAGCTTTGGCATCTTTGGAAGAGTAACAGTTATAAGATCGGTTAGATTAGAAAAATATTGCTAATTTTAATGCTTCTAAAATCCACAAATGGTAATAGATACGTATATCTTTCATAGATTTTGAAATATCTCGAAAAAAGCGGAAATATATCAATTTTCAAAATAATTATACCGGATGAACTATAAGTTCAATTTTGATGAAACTTAGGCTATTGACATTTTTTGTGATAGCACTTCGTAACGCCTTCACAGATTTCTTCTAGGCGTTCTAGATTTTGAGGAAAAGAAGAATGTTTTTAATGTATCCATCTATAATCGACTCAAGGTCATACTTCGCATATGATAGTGACACCAGGTGCAATCTGAACCTGATTCTACTGCCACTCTAGATTAAATTTTGACAGTGACAATAACTGACATTCTACCTCGCAGGGAATCGTCTTGCAAGTTATAGCTAGTCTTGTCAATGAAATGTCAAAAAAACAAATAACACAAATTGCGACATTGCCATTTTTCTTTATTATCTTGTCAATAACCAATCAAATCAGCTCAAATTTGGCAACTATGCCAGGTGTTTGTTTTTTTATAAAATGCGTCCGCCTATCTGTGAAGTACGGACTCGTTCGCTCTAAAATTGAAAAATTTAGACGTTTAGTGATATTTTTATCAAATTTATCAGGATATATTATCAGTTTTACATCACCTACTTGATTAAGGATTTTACCGTTGTATAACTAAAAATTAACGTGGATATCGTAGGTTTTCATGTACTTGTGTTATATCTTTTATCTTACTTGAGAATATCAACAAATATATTTTTCTCATTTTGATAATAAGTTCCGGTTAAAGGGGACTGCATAAGGTATTTTAGAATTAAAGATTAGTTATGGATACTCTTAGTACTGACAATGGAGCTGGTGATCAGTATAACCTTAAATGGAACAATCATTTGACAAATTTTGTACAGACTTTTATCCAGCATCAGCTCGGAGAAACTTTAGTGGATGTTACCTTATCCTGCGAGGGTCAATATATTAAAACCCATAAGCTCATTTTGTCAGCCTGCAGTGATTATTTCCACAGTATTTTTCAGGTATTTAAAATAAGCTTCTCTTTAATTACAAAAAAAATCAATGAGAAGTTACTGTATTTCAGGTACATAGCACTCTTCAGCATCCAATAATCTTCTTAAATCATGTTCGATTCAGTGATCTTAAATCCATTTTGCATTTCATGTATCATGGAGAAGTCAAAGTGCTTGATAAAGATTTACCTCAAGTGTTACAACTAGGAGAAACATTGCAAATTAAAGGTATTATGTCTCCTTTTAATCATTTTCAAATAAACATATTATTGTTAATAGGTTTGTCATCAGTAAAATTGAGAGATGTACCTCCAGAAACTTTTGCTCCTATTCAAACAACAGCCAAGAAAAATAACAAAGTTTTCAAGAATTCACATTTGGGCAGTCAAAGGTAAAGTTCTATTCTTCAAAGGATAATTTTGAATATGTCTGATGTTTCAGCTAATACCCCACATTTTGCACTTGCTGTTGGTCAATTGTTTGTGGTACACCATATGTTTTTTTTCATACCCATATTTATCCATATCCTAAAACTTCATTTGAACTCCAACATTCTTACTTCACTCTATGATAATGTGGATTTTTGAAAATAGCTTATTGAGTTGACATCAGATTTGTTTCTACCTCATTCAAACACCATACATGTCCCATTATTTGCACACTTTTGTGATGTCTAACAGCAGCAGTTAACATAAAAGTATGATATATTTAAACCATTTCAAACCATATTAGCAAAGAAAACACAGCTTTAATTGCACAGTAGTGGCTTATGGGCACTTTGTATTGCAGAATTTACCAACAATAACACATCTATGGTGAAATCGGGCACCAATTCTCGCACGGTGCTATAATAGATAGACAGAAAATAGCCATTATTTACGACAAAAAAAAGTAAATTCTGTGTAATTTACTTAAACACACAAAAAACGTTATTGAAAGGTGCAAACTTTCTTTATCAAAATTTTCATCATAAATTTAAAGCTCTATGATTTATACAGTTATGTTTTCAAGCAACTTAAAGACTTTTTTTAATTTATATACCTTGGTCTCCACAAAACTCTCTAGGAAGCTTATTAAAAAGACAAATAACTGCTCCATTTTTCTATTAAAGCTCTATTGAATTTGATTTTGAGTGTTTAGCGTTGAAAACGAGTACGTTTGGACATTTGGAGAAAAACCTATTTTTTGAGTAAAGTGATGCTAAGAGTCATTTTCCCTCCATATGCAATAATTTAATATTAATTGTTTATACAAAGATTTTATATTTGTTTCATTGTCTTAGGAAAAACGATAATCGAATAAAATATGGCGTAAAAATAGTGACACCAAATCAATTAAATGCAACTTCAAGCATAAATGCCCCGACTACGCCAGTACCGTCTGCCATAATTCTCCCCGCTGAACCATTGTCACCTAGAACATCGAAGGTATTACCGGAGGTAAGTCAGGCGTTTGGGCAACAATACCAAACAATTAAAACGTGTTTGTGAGAAAATGCAAATTCTTCTTTGTCGTGCATATACCGTGGGATTTTTCTATTGTTGAATTTATTGCATGACTAGTGTAGTACCGTAGTTATACTATTTCAGTGACTTTTTTAGACAGGAATAAGAATAAATTACTTTTGTACTAATTTTCCACATAGAAGATATTAGTAGATAGTTCATGAATTTTTAGACTCCATCAAAAAGCAGTACGTCACATACAGCCGTATCACCAAACCTAAATAATACTGAAGTAAGAAACGTGGTTCCTAAAACACCACATGCGTTTATGATATTTGCCAGTGAATGGAGAAAGAAGCTAACCGTTGAACATCCAGGTAAGAATTCTTTTTTCACACGCTATTTTATGTTTTCCGTATAAAAATAAAGTAATTACTCTGTAGAGGAAAACAACAAAGAGATATCAGTGAGGTTAGCAAATATGTGGAAAAATTTACTGCCAGAAGATAAAAATAGGTATTATACGGAAGCTAAGAAGAGAGAGGAAGAGGCTAAATTAAAATATCCAACGTAAGTGATTGAAAATGTGTTTGTCAATTATGACACAGTGTTTCATGAGGAAGCGTATAAGGTCTTACCTTCTTATTTCTCCTGTGGCTATCTCTATTATTGATTTTATACAAAATTTTAAATTAAAAAAAACGAAGAATTTTAGTTAGGAACTTTATCGACACCGCCACAAGTTTAACCTCTAATAAGGTAAAGAAACGTTATGGTTGTGACAAGTTGTATTTTTTTAAATATATCCTTCTATACCTAGGATGTCCTAAATAAAGTGAGTTATATATTGCTTGAAATCTTGAAGACCTAACAAAAATTTGAAGATAGCATTGTTGATATTAATAGATTATCCACTTTCCCAAGATTTACTGGAATAGTTTGTACATGATTTATGATTTTCGAAAATTACAGTGTTAAGTTGGAAATTGTAATTTTTGAACAGAAAAGTTAGCTTTTTATTGAGTCAATAGTAGCTATGATTTGCAATAAAAATTTTAAGTTTGTGTTGTACTTGTTTTCAAGTTGGTGTCCTTAGATTGCGCACCTGGTAAATTTCTTCATGAAGTAATGTAATTTGCTATATAGTTTATTAATTTTTTCCTCTTTGTGCAGTCATGTTGATTCGAACGATTCATTGAAAAGGAAATCGGAAGTACTGCAAGACACTACAAATTCCACATCGGTAGGTTTATTATTTGTTTTCTCATTTAGGTGAAAGTGGGAGGAAAGATAATTTTTTCGACGTAACTCTGACATACGAAACATAGTATACACTAAATTTAGCAACAAACGTTATTCTGTCATGCAACAAAATATCATTGAAATTGACGCTATTGTATACAGATATATGGGAACAATATACAAATAAGGCAAATGGTAGAAATGAAGCCTAACCACTTGACAATCCTCCACAAATTTTCAAATGAGAGTTATTATGTATTCGTCTAATTTCATTAATCAACGTTAGAACGTCAACCTTTTTGAAATAGCAAGTAGAGTGCATAATAGAAATGCGTCTCAAAACTGAATCTTTTGCGAGATTTTTATAGTCAAGTGAAATGTTTCACTTTCGACCTATTGTCGAGGATTAATGTTACCTCTACAAATCTAAGAAGTATGCGGTCACATACAGTCGAAAAAATGAAAAATATAGGAACTCGGCAGAAACGGCAAGTCATACGATGCTCAGGTTTGGTTGCCATGCCATGTCTCTGTTTGTATTCCCTTCAAGAAAATATTTTTGTCTTTCCTCTGTGTTAGTACCGTTTTACATTATCCAATTTCTTGTATAATATATAGAACGTATTTTTGAATGACATCAGATTTGCTATATTATGCTATTAATTTAACAAGGGATTGGCTAATTTAAAACATAGTTAAGACTAATGTTTACAATCAATTTACCTCTTTAGCCCAGAGTGCAAATAGATCCAATGGAAGTTGTTGAGATACAAGAACAAGTTGAGATCACTGATAGCGATTAATAGCAAGGAAGATTTAGTGCCATTTGACTTTATAAGAAGCAATTTTCCTCAATTCAGCTAACAGACTGCAAAGTGTATAATATAGTATTTTTCCGATCTTTTTAAAATTGTACTTGTACCTTAGTTTTAATTTGTTTAAACAATGCTTGTATGAATTGGACCCATTTGAATAGGTGCTTATTTTAGAAATAACTCAAACTGTTGCAACATTGTAAAATATAAAGACTGTAATATTTACGGTCGTCCATGTTTCATTAAAATAAGATTGCTCCAGATACGAATTTGTAGAAACTGTTTACCTATCACCTTTCCGTAATTGCTATCGTTATTAAGCATAAATATAACCATCACGTGCTTTTGATCCTTCAAGATTCCAAAAAGTTTAATGTCTTAATGAAGTTCGTTATATTTTGTTGTATTTTCGGAAAATTTTGTAATTTATCTGCTTTTTTTTATTATATCAAGACTGTTAAATTGGTTCTCGAGAAATAACTTGTAATATAATATTAAAGTAAATATCTAGTTGGAGTTTAAGTACAAAATGATATTCAATACAAAAAGCTTGCAATCGACCATAGCCGCGATTTTCACAAATAATTTTATAAATAACTGGAGACAACTCTTTTTGTATTTGATATATAATTTTAGTTTTTGCGGATCATTTTTAAGTATTTTCTATGATGCACACGTCTTACACCCATCCTCAAGTTTTTTTAATTTTAACTTTTTCAGGATCAATAACTCGTCAATGGTATTGAATTACATACAAGTACGCAATTTGCATTGCCTGGATTTAGTTTTGGATGTTCTGTACGTACTATAAGAATTTATTTTCGAAATTTGCATTTCTTATTCAGTTTAGAAAAAGGGGGCCTGATACCAGAAAAATATGACCACGTATGTTTTCATTTTCACAACGATTTAGCAAACCACCTATCTGGATAGATATATTTTTAGTTCTTAAACACGCTGTTAAATTATTGCGCTCTAATTTTGGAATACCCTGTATATAGATATCAATATGGTCGTGTTGACTTTTTGAGTGGTGCCATCTCCTGTTTTCGTGGATTGAATCGCTATAATTGCCACTTGTCTACATGTCACTTGAACATGTCTCAATGTCATATCTATCAGTAATGTCAGTGTGACAACTGTATCCTTCATTTAAAATTGATTTTTTAAATAAATTGTTCTTATCTATTTATTATTATTGTTATCGTTCAATTAGTAGAGGCGGTTTTCCTTTCGGGTTCTATTTAGATCTAATCTGGTTTTTAATTTGTGCGGTTGTTATGGTGCCTGTTTGGCTCAGTTACGCCGGCAAACAGTGTAATGATGACTGAAGGTGTAGTAATGTAGTACTGGGCATTCTAACAACTTTATGCTGATAGGACATTTGGACAAGGAAGTTACTCTTACAACAAAAAGAAAGTGCTAGTAAAGTTTATTAATTCATAATTCAACAGACATATCAGCCACTCATTGTGAACCATTGTAATAACTGAGCAATTATGAAGTTAACTAGAGATTTCACCAACATATCTTGCCATTTAATAGCTTTAAACAGTCAGATAAAGCACCTTCTCCATTGCTTTCTTTTCCTCATAGTGCTCTCCCTTTTTCAATACTTTTCTCGCAACCTTAAAGTACCTGCAGATGAAGATGCAAACAATCAAATTGATCCCTGGGTGGAGTATGGAATTGTTAGCACTTGTGTTTTGTACGCTCTTCGGTTTGTGACATTTCTCTCATTACCTCAAGTGATATTTAATGTTATTGGACTCACATTTTATAATTGTTTTCGGGAAAAAGTTACGTTAAAGGGATCACCTTTACTGGCACCCTTCATCTGTATCCGAGTGGTGACCAGAGGAGATTATCCAGATTTAGTCAAAAGTAATGTTAATCGCAATATGAATAAGTGCATTGATGCAGGATTGGAAAACTTTTTAATTGAAGTTGTGACTGACAAACATATTGGGTTGGATCAGCATAGACGTGTGCGGGAATTGGTAGTGCCACAAAATTACCAAACGTCCACTGGAGCACTTTTTAAGGCCAGGTAAATATTTCTCTAAATTTAAAAATAGAATAATATAAACCAACACTGTGAAGTACATTATTATCTAAACATTGGGTTTAAATCCCAGAATGTGCAGTGTTGAGGGATTTAAGACATGAGGGTCCTAAATACTCCAAAATTTCAGTGCTTATATAATTTTTCCCATTATTAGATTTAACTAGATTCTATAAAATTATTTACCTTATGCAAATTAAGCCTAAACTTTATTGAAAACATAAATTGTGTGCATTTAACCTGCGGTTCTGTGACATCAAATAAATTAGATAAATGGGGTTGATGAAAATGTGCTCCATCTAGTTTACTAGGTAAATAATAAACCATATAAATGCCATTTTTACTGCTGAACAATTAAATAACAGATCATTGCATTAACCTGTTATTCAACTATTTTATAAGAAAACTAAGAAAACATAGTTTAGAGTCATTCAACACACCCAATAATGATATCTTTTAAAGCTAATAATGAAAAAATATATTAATAATTGCTGCAAGTTTTGTCAATATATTGTTAATAACTGGGGCTTGTTTGGTATTCTTAGATGCTAAGATTTTGAGGTCTTGTTAGAGCAAAATTTTGGAATGTTTATCTGAAATTCTGCTTATCATTATAAAGCAAAACATCTGAAGCATTATTGACGGAAATTATTATTTGTGAGGTAGATCACAGAGATATTTTGGTATACATACTTGAGGTATTTTTGAGGTAATATTTTGAGGCGTTTCAGAAGTATTTTGATATGCAAAGATTGTATCAGTGTTCTACCTCGCATTATTATAATTATATGTTTTTGACACCATAAATAACAAAATAGAATTTCTCACTTGCAAGTCATTTGGCTAATGTCTCCTTCCCACTTTGAGCATAGGTACATATCTAAATTTCAACTTACTACCTTACTGGGATGCCCATTTTAAGGCAGACATGCATCGAATACATTTGAGAATCATGAAGCTCTATGTGATTTTGCTTGGGTGTTTTAAAACACGCTAACATGGAAGTATGTGATACAACATACTTCAATTTAACCAAAACATGAACATGTTCACTAAAGGAAAGCCATTGTATTAATCTAAGCTAATCCACTCTAAATAATAAAATTATGCAAGGGACTCGTAATTTTTGATAGCTTAGGGATAATGTTTACTACAAATTTTGCCATACCCATGCTTCCATCCTGTTTCTTCCAAAACTACTGTATCATTAAAATACACACCAAACCCACCTAGATTGCCAGACGTTTTGTAGCTTCTTTTCTGAAACTCCTTAGACGGTGAATGACTCAGGTGACCAAATGCCAACAGGCATTCTACAGAACTGATACCTACTAAAAGGCACGACACAAATCTGTCCCCCTTAATAATCTCTCTTCTGTTGTCTTGTCATAAACTCCCATGACCATTCAAACTTGAATCATCTCCTCAGGATATTTCTATATTAAGAGGAAGAAAATTCTCACTAGCTTGAGAAACTGTGAATCACAATGAACTGCTCATCCCATAAAATATCAATTACATAGCAAATTCCTAATCAAATGAGCATCAATTTATATCACTTGCCAATGAATCTGATAAGACATCAATGTAAAGTCATTTTTAAATATTCTTTACCCCTTTAGGGAATAATGAATTTCAATATTTCTACACTTCACCTCATTAATTTCTGTTGGAATCTTGTGAAAGCCAAGTTGTGATCTCATCAAATAATATTTCAAATCTGAAGAAAACACTTATCGTTTTTATTATTGATTTGAAGTAATATAAATGTACTTGCACGTAATACATCAAAGCATATTCTTATTTATTTAGTAAAAATCAATTACATGTCATTATAATTAATTAAACAATTAATATCTTTTAATTTTCATATTTAAAAAATTGCCCAAAATAGTACATATATTCCTTATGTGAATTATTGAGGTCAAAGGACATTTAAATGTTATTAGATAAAATATGTGCTAGTAGGTTTCGGTTTCCAAAGTACAAGGTCTGGACAGATATGCTTGTGATGCCTGCCTGGAATATCTACTATGTACCATAAAGAAATGACTAATATTGTGACTAATAATTTTTATTCAATATCTCATTCTGAACCACTCGTGTATAGAATGTTCCATTGTAACAAATTAACTATTAGATATTATTGGCTTTGGCAACACTACGTTACTAATGAAAAAATACAGGGTGTGTCAGAAGTAAGTAAATTAATTTAAAAGAGTGGGAGACCTTCGTGTCAGAGGCAACATTTTTCCTATGTACCACTTTTCTCAATAACCACGTTTTTATTTTCCCTTCTTAAAATTCATGATACGCCAATGATTCTTGTTGCTGAATTAAAACTATTTTCCAAATAAAGGGTCAGAGATTGAACTGCTTCTATGAATATCTTCATAAACACCTCAAATCTATTTTATATCGTCGCCGGTTATTGTTTGCGTTCAGTGTTTCGATAAGTGAAGCAGTTATAATCTGTTAAAAATTCTTCATTTTTCAAACAGAGAATACACAGATATGGCTTTGGCATATAGCACCTCCGACGAAAACGCTGTCGTAACTCGCAGGGTCTACTTACAAAAATTTCCGAGTCTTCAAAATCCTAACGAACGCGCTTTTGTGGAAGCGATTCAACATCCTCCGGAAATTAGATAAGTTAATTTTGTATTACGATATAAAAACTAAATTAATAATTATTATAACGCATCTAGGATGTTAAGAATTCGGTGTAAGTACAAAGACCTGCCAACCTTTTTTGCTGTTGTTTTGTGTGTTTATTGCTCAGTCGAATTGGTCAATGCTGGGTGGCTAATTTTGTTCAAAACTATTTCAAATTTTATCTTGATAGCGAGGGGCCATCGAAAAAAATATTGAGGAAAGTTGTTACCCTCGAAAAGTTCTACCATCACTTAAAGTTAATGTACTTATTTCTGATACAGCCTGTATAAGTAACTTCAGATTTCAATCGGTTTACAAATTATTTGTTTCCCATCTATTTTGGATAATTATCATCTTTTTTTACCTCATTTTAAAATTCAATTAAATATGTCTAAAATTTACTAAAGATTAATAAAATTACCAGTGGAGCCTACTAAAAACGATGTGCTGTTTCCAAATATGCAATAATATACAGGGTCTTGCATTTAATCGTTAGAAACACCTTGCACTTCCAATCGAACTGAAAGTGACGAAAAGTTTGTTAGAAATCAATAAACGGCATTTATTTCACACAGAACACATATCAAATTTCATTAAAATCGATTAAAAGTAAAAAAATAGCAACCCAAAAATAGTTTCATTTGCACGTAGTAGATACATATATTATGTCAACTAAAAATAAGGGGTCATCATGGAGAGTTCATATTTTCCCCTGAATAAATCATGGGCAAGAGCGGTCGGATTTGACAAATAAGCAAGATTAGTTGGGGTTGTGGACGTTAGAAATTTAACGCATAAACATTAACCTGAACTACCATGAACAAACCTTAAGAAATTTGATATTTGATAAATGGATACTTTCAATCTTCACCTCACTCAGCTATCAAATTCTGCCACTGCGAATATCTATTACGTTTACAGGGAAATTGTTTTTATTGATGAACTCAGATGTAATACTTTATGAGTTAGAACAATATGTATATATCAGTGTTAGGTATGAGTTCCATGTAAATACCAATACTTGTTGAAACCCTCTAGGGCCCTACAGTACTGCTTAGAAGGTAAAGTCAACATCTTGAGCGATCAAGACTGGATAGTCCATTTGGATGAAGAAACTCTCCTCACAGAGAACTCCATCCGAGGGATTCTCAACTTTGCGACGGATGGCAAGCACCATATCGGACAAGGCTTAATTACTTACGCCAATGAAGAAGTGATGAATTGGATCACAACTTTGGCTGACAGTTTTCGAGTTGCAGACGACATGGGCAAGTTGAGGCTCCAGTTCTACAGCTTTCACAAACCTCTGTTCAGCTTCAAGGGATCGTTTGTTGTTACCCAAGTGAGTATATTTATGTTTTATAGTATTAGTATTAAGAAATAATGATGATTACCTATAAACCTCATACTCATTATATCACTTCCGTGCAAACCCTAAAAATTACAAACTTAAACTCTTTCTCACAGAAAATAAATCTTCTATTCAATTAGATGTTAATTTCGTTTCCCTGATGTGTTTTCAAGGTTGTTTGTGCACTGTCTCTAGTCTTTATTCATTATCACATTAGATTCACATGGTATCACGGCGTGATTCCTGCAATTCATTTTGAGTTAATTCGCATTCATTCTAAATTGGCGGGGAAGAATTTACCTTTTACAAATATTACGCTAGCGATTGCAGTTTTGAGATGATTTAAAAATATCTAATTGAGTGGAAAATAAATATGTTTGTCAATGCTTAATATTTTTGTGAGAAAAAGGTCCCTCGAACATTTTTTATAACGTTAATCTGTTCATGAAGAAAAAAAAACATTATTTGCTAACTGATATTAAAACTACAGCACAAAATTAGGTACATTACTTTACTTATAAAAGAACAATTAAGTAAGGCGTTGAAAATGCCTTTCACCTACAAGAATGCATCTGCCCTTTTTCGCATGTTATCGCGCACCATTTCAAAAATTCTTGGTGTATTTTTTATTGTGTTAAACGAATGAATTATGTGATTTTCCAGTTGCGTTTAATTTTTCCCAAGAAAACGGTTAACGTTGTGAAAAATATTTAAGACACCTTTTTTTATTTTTTAGCCAGTGGCGTATTATGTTTTTCGTTTAACATGTTCAGAGTCAAGGGAAGTTTAGATCAATAGGAACACCACTAGTGAAATTAAAAACAAATTTTCCCTTTAAAAGATGTGTCTCTACACCTGTTTTTCGTTCCCTAACTTTTATAAAAAGATTTTCTGCTCAAACGTACTTATTAGGAAAAAAACTAAAAAAATAATTATTTTTATCAACCTGTATTTCGAACAGGAAGAGAACAAGCCCATGTTGGTATGAACTTTATTTCTTTTTTCGGTCACAGGAACCTACAATAAGCAGTTGGCAGGTTTATTCTGAAACGTCCTGTATAAATACGAGGGAGCAAAATTAATACGCAATGAACAAAATTTCATTGTTAAAAAGACGTACATATGTAAATAACGTTTTATGTACAAAAAATGATCCTAGCAATTTTATAGATACGTGTTTTAAAATTAATGAAAAAATAGTGGAAAAATGCGAATTCTTTCCTTAAAATTTCTAAAATCAGAACTTTTATTTGCCATAATATGTACCATCCAATGTGGATAAGAATATTGTTATATTTTCATTTTTGTTACACATAAGTGTAATCAAATAGTGAAGATACGTATCTCCGGTGTTAGCATAAAACTTTGTTTAATCAACTAAAATTTTAGCACACCTTATATAAATGACTGAAATATGCACTTAAGTGTCTTAACTGTTTTTTGAACGGATTTTGAACTAATCTAAAGAAGCTTTAGAATGTTTTCAACAAACTAAAACCTAAGAAATATACTAACTATTTAATTACGAAGAAGAAATATACTAATAAAAATAACTAACATGCCCCATATGTCTCCTTATATTTGTTACAGTTTATGATCGATATACATACGTGCGATAAATCGTTCTGACAAGGAAATACACGTATAACAATACAACATAATTATTTCCATTACAAGCTGATAATTTTGATTAATTAGTTAGGTTTCCAAAGTCCCGGTCAATCCTTGTAACATTCCTCCTACTTCGAAATTACCGCAATGATTGCCCAACCGTATTTTTTAAAGGAAATCGAAATGGCCCATAAAGATTATAGTTTATAGCAGTTGACTCCGTTAAGTCCACAAATTCGTGTAATGTATCATAGACTGAGTGACTTTCATTAATTACTTTGTCACTGGGTAAACACTTCACAGTTTCATATGGAAACTGCAAAATTTTCCAATATAAATTAGATGATCAAGTGCCTATATCGCGAATTATCTAGGTATTTTGTCGATCTACTTTCAATGATCTTGAGTGATTTTTTTTTAAATTGATTTTTGATCAGTATTTGTGCAGCAGTGCCAACAACTGCTGAAAACATGAAAGAAAGAATAAGAGTAGCTTGCCGTAACATTCCACCAGAAACATATTGGAATATCCACCATTCATTCAACATGAGGATCGCTAAATGCATTGAAGTAGGACATCATTTTAAACACTTATTTGATTGAATTGTTTAAAAATTATGTTTTTTTTTTATTTCTTCTCTTGAATGTATCGATACAAGCACTTTCGTTATAACAAAATTCTTTAAAAATGTCAATTTGTGCCAAAACTATCAAATGAATAAAAAAATGTTTCAAGTAAAAACATGTTTGTTTTGAACAACAAATCAGAATCTGTCAAAAAAATGTGGGGTTTCCATTTAAAAAAACAAAGTTGACGTTGATTAGAGCCTAAAGATGACCTTGAATCGAAACAGTGATGATGCCAAAAGTTTTCCCCTTTCATATAATCCCTTTTTTATTTGAAACTTTTTTTTCTAAAACTCATAACTTCAGAGATATTTACGTGACACACTTAAAAAACTCACCCTGTATGTTGAGGATTGTCTAGTTTCAGGCCCATAACTGAAAGCGTTTTGCAATTAAATCAATTGTAAAAGTGTTGAAATCCAATGATAAATGATATTGGCATTGTTCGGAATTTTGTCCGGTCTGTTGTTTTTAGCCAGAAGTACATCATCAGTTTAAATAATCGAACCTATTCTTACTTGAATTGATTATTTTATCGGAATAATAATTGTTTATTAGATATATTTCACCATTAATCAAGTGAATTTAGCAGTCTCAATAATGATAAAAAATGGAGAAACTATTAAGACCCACAAGCGTTAACGATGAGGAAGTTTATCAAGAAAGAACATTTTTAATTTTTGCAATTATCAAAAATTTAATTTATTACAAAAATTGATACTTAACGGAATACATATACCGGGTGTCCAGACGAATTCTGGACATGAGAGATTAATATGGGAAATCGGTTTTTATTTTTTTGCGCCTGTACGGATTATCCAATTGAAAAATTTTTACATGGAGATCATAGTACTCAAGACCGGCAATCATTCCGTATTTTTTTCAATCTTCCATTTAGAGTCGTTTTGGCTCACAACACCTCCAAATTTCCAAAAATTGAACGTCCCACGCACCCATGAGCGAGAAAGAAGCTATAGGTTATGTCTTTGTGCTTTCATCATAGGTTAATAACAAACTTTTTTATTTACTGTGGGGACATCAAAGCAGATCCCATGATAATTATCCTCATGTTTCCCATTGATTTTTCACCAAATTAACTTGTAAATAAATTAAAAATTACTTGGAAATTAGCAAAAAAGAGAAAATTCATTTGACATTGGATTTTTACGTTTATGTTCGTTTAATTTTAACTTTGACTCTGACCAATCGAAGCCTTGAACGGTTACGCAGGACATTACATTTTTTTTGAAATTTAAAAGCATTTTGAGCCAAAACGGCTCTAATTAGAATATTGCAAAAAATTGCGGAATGGTGTCTGGTCCTGAGTATTGTGGCCTCCACATAAAGGTTTTTTTAATTGGATAATCCGTGCAGGCTCAAAAAAATTAAAACAAATTTCGCATGTTAATCTCCTATATCCAGAATTTGTATGGCACCCAGTATTTTATTCAGTTTTACCACTGAATGCGTATTATCTTTATTGATCGACTCTAAATAGGAAAGTTGTGAATGGAATAAGCGTCTTTAATTGATGAAGTAATCCACTATTGATAACTTAACTTTACCTCATATATCAAGCTGTGGATTGAAAATCAGTTTTGATACTTATGAAGGGGAATTAAAGTCCTGATTAGATTCGTTAAAATTGCCAAGATATTTTTAAGGAAATGCCCAAAAACCTTAAATTTTGTTCTTAATTGGGCAGTTTTTTACTTTACAGGCAGTTAATGAAGATGAGCCATGTATTAGATAATGTTTTTTTATGGAACTTCATATTGAAAAATTCTCTCTGGTATTTTGTTACCATGATTCAAGTTATATTTATTGGATGAAAGAAGTTTTGATGAAAATCAAGGTGCATAATTGATATTTGTTATGAATTCAAAAATTCCTATGTTGGAAGTCAAGTGAACACCCTGTACTTAACTGCATTTTCGTGGCGTGTTGCTTTCTTCTTGAATTCAGTTTTCGTATCCTATTTACCTTTATTAGGATTTAAGCGGAATCTGATTTCGATCCGATGAAAACACATAATATTAATAGACCCAAAACAATTTGAGTAACTTATGAAATTTGCAATACTAAATGGGATCGGTTTCATATTTGAAGTAAGTCATTAACTTGTAATACATTATATGGCTCGAAAGCTATTAACCGTTTTACAATAATTACTAATCTTGGTGCTATTTATATTTGGTTACACATGTAGGATAGAGCGGATCTTGTACGCCCATCGGCTGATTCAGGCCAGGCTAATCCGTGTTAAGGTCGTTAGATATATTTCACTGATATTAATGAGCTTAGACATAAGTATTTAACTCTTATTAACCTCATAGGTGTTATGTGTTGAAGAACCTTCCGAGCACTTATAACTTCATATTGACTGATTAATTAATTACAATGGTTAAAAGGATTATATTCTGATAACTCGTATCTACGTTACGACCTTTGTGTCGTAATAAAACGTGTGTACTCTTAATTCGAATGACTAATTCTCAATGGAAGATAATAGTTAATTATTGTTTGAGTTGAGTGAAGGTGTCAGATGATTGATATACAGTTTTTTTTCACGTATAACATGGGATTTTATGTCGTACGTTTTTAATCTTACGTTGAGCTTTACTTTGTTAGAGTTACAGTTATAAAGTTCTAACAGAAGAAATGATATACTTTGTGTAACTATACACGTAATATTTTTCTCGTGGTTTCCTTCAAATCAAACGTTTTAATATATGTATATGTTTTGCTTGTTACAATGTTTCTTCAATTGTAGGTAGCAGCTGAACGGGCAGTATCGTTCGACAACGGCCGCGATGGCTCCATAGCAGAAGACTGCTTCTTCGCCATGAAGGCCTACAGCATGGGTTACAGCTTCAACTTTATCGAGGGAGACATGTGGGAAAAATCTCCGTTCACCATAATTGATTTCATCCAGCAACGAAAACGCTGGTTGCAAGGCATACTTCTCGTAGTACATTCCAAATCCATACCCATCCGTTACAAACTATTTCTGGCATGTTCCTGCTATAGTTGGGTAACTTTACCCTTATCTATCAGCAATATTTTGCTAGCCGCATGGTTCCCCATACCTTGTCCTTCAATAATGGACTTTATAGTGGTATTTGCCGGTGGCGTTAATATTTACATGTTCATTTTTGGCGTTCTCAAATCATTCAATGTTTATCGATTCGGATTGCCAAGGTTCTTTTTGTGTATTTTGGGAGCGGTGGCGGTGATGCCCTTCAATTTAGTTATTGAGAATATTGCCGTGATATGGGGTTATTTCGGTCATAAACATAAATTCTACGTGGTGAACAAAAACATCGGAACCCCAGTGACTGTATAAGAGCCGTATAGTTCATCCTAGTCTTTTTTGTTTTGTTATCTGTGATAGTTGAAGTAAAGAGTACGATCTCATGATTATTTGTGTAAGTAGGCCTTTCAATAAACATCGCGATAACATTAAGTTTCATGGTTAGTACAGAGAGGGTTGACTATTTTCTTTATGATCAGCCCTAAACACAATTTTTAAATCGGTTTTTCCTGAATCGCCTGAATCTTTTGTCCAATTGAAAAAAAACAGGCCTTGCAACCAATCTCTCAAAGAAATAACTATTTTATTTTTTATACCCTGTATATTTTGCTTAAATTAATTTAATTTCTTGATTTTAAATATGTATAAATAGGTATGGTATGGTCGATATACATGTCTAAAGAAACAGCATCTATCGATGGTGGGACCATAAAATTACAATCACGTCAAACCGGTAAATTTGTTACTATACTAATGTTCTCTAGGGTCAACGATAATAAAAAGCTTATAGTATTACTTATTTCCATAAGGAGTCATATTTTTACTAAAAACAATGTTGTAGAGGTTATTAAGTCTGCGTCACTTCTCTGATTTTTGATTTTATGTTTAATTTGCTTACTTTACGTTAACGCTACATCAATATCAATTTATAAAATGGCTGCATTTATATTTTCATTAATGTAAACCGTAAGACATGATATCTGACATCAATATAATTTACAATATAAAATATTAACGATACGTCTAACGGTTTACGTCAGTGAAAATATATAAATTCAGCTGAATTCCGGATTAATTCATAAACTGCAATCATAAAACTTCAATGTTCCTATATTTTAAAATTTCTACATTTCTTGTGAAAACTTATGTACATGTACAACTGGAACCCACGTTATCTGCGCAGGAAAACTCATTGAAAAATAAATCGGCCCAATAATTATATTTTAATAAACATTATAAAATTGTTAGATATTAATATGAGATTACGTGTATAAAATGTCACAAAAATCATTTAAAAAAATTGTTTTATATGAAAAACTCAAAAGAAAAATCAAATTTCTCATGAACGGTTTGACGTCACAGAGAGGTATGCTTGGCTGTAACCAAGCGGTGGGGTACGTAATAAATTTAAGATTACGGAACAAACTTGACTTTTACTGACCTACATTGTATTACTATTATCTGAAAAAAAAAACATATTTTAAGTATTTTATTACGAACTACCTGTGATTGCAAATAATCTGATTTGAAATCAATAATCTGAAGTAAAATGTAAAGCGTCACATGATGGTTAATGCTTATTTCCTTATTGCCTATATTGCTACCGTTGAGTCGTCAGGGTCTTATAGATGTACAACGCAACTTGTAAACACCTGACAGTGAAGAAAATAGTACGAAAATCTATAATTAATTGAACCTTCTTGTGCATCTCTATTTATTACCTCAGGGATAATACAAAGGACAGCTTTGATTTGTCCTGATGCAGACAGTGGAAAACGCAATAAGTGCTTCTGTGTAAATTAACACCCACATGGCTTATATATTATAAGATGCGAAAATTAAAATTAAAAAATAGACTAACTGGAATAACAACTACATTCATAAATAATGACCTGTTAGGTCATTTTAACCATGTTTCACTAAACAAAAACAGCGAAATGCATTACATTGAAATCCCTATGACTCATGATAAAAGCCACCGTGTATGTGTACGCTTCTCTAAATTCGAGCATATTCTGTTAATTTGAGAGAATTGCATAATTCTATAGAATCTATTGTGTTATAGGATAATTATACCTAAGCCACAGTTTTACGTAACGAAGACTACCATCATCCATCAGTATCAGGTATTTTAATTTTAAGTATAAACAACCTGACTCACTGCGTATTTATTCTAATGAGTCCACGAGAAAGGTTTAGTTGCGTTTTGCAATCTACATAGATCAGTTTTTAATAGATAATACATACAATGTATAATAATCCATGATTTCAGGGGAACATTAATGAGATCAGCGGATGTTTCTGTTGAGAAATATATTGTCGGTTTTGTCCTTTTCAATCAATAAGGAAATAAGTAAATGCCTACCTACTCAACTATAAGAAATACATAGCAAAGCGTCATTCACCAATGAAATATTTTATCGAAATTCTTAATATAGTGAAAGAACATGTATATTTTAATCCAGACGAATCTGCGATAATGTTAAAATGAAGTCCCCAACGTGCATGATTTTGAGGTGCTGGTTTTACATGCCGTGAAAATAAAGGACAAATATTTACTCCTAAGTACCCGTAATAAGGCATATATTATTTGTGCAAACTTGGAAGGACCAATATTTGAACCAAACCAATGAAAATCAGTTTATAAATAACTATTACAAATATGTTTTTTAAAATAGTAAAAACTAACAAAATAATTTTATTATACCAGTTTAGAACAATTCACTGAAAGATTAATTATTACAGAAATCCGATTTCAACCATATTAAGATCTGCTAAGTTAAATTCCTATATATTTTTTTAATGATCCGTATTACTGTGATATCAGACTTATGGTTTCAATCAAAATCTTCTTTATTGATTGTAAATGTGTATGCATGTGTTTGAAAGTTTTTACACCTCATCAAGTATTCAACATTTAAATATCGGGAGATTCTAGATAAATGGGATAGGAAAATACCTTAAAATCGAGAAAATCTACAAAAACAATGTTCAAATAAAGTCTTTTTTATTTTCGATGGCTCAACTTTTTATGCTGTCAATTTTCTCCCCAAGGTCACCTTTACCTGTCTTTTGGAATCAACTTGAAAGTTTTGAAAATAAAAAAGACTTCATTGGAACTTTCTTTCGTAAATCTTCTCGATTTTAAGATATTTCCTTATCCCATTTATTTAGAATCACCCGGTATAGCAATCTCGCAAGGTAATGGTTTCTACTTTATAAATGTGCAAATTTTTCGATCAAACTATTAAGTATTAACCGAGTTATGTATTGTAAATAGTTGAATTGTGTTCATATTATAATATTAGATAGTGGTGGGCTCGTTGAGCTAAAATTATTCTGTTTTCCCTTTTCCTTATCATGTGCACAACGGTAAGCCAAGAAAACTTTCCGTTTTTTGCAGAAATTCCAACCATGTGCAAAAATATCACGGCTCCAAAAATTCCTACTTATGTGTGAGACATTATTTCCAAATATAGTAAAAGAAACCATAAAGTCAGCCTGAATCATACAGAACTTATGTGCAAAAAATAGACGGATAAAGGAAATTGGGAATGGCAAGGCCTACCGCTTTGCAAAACTAGAAAATGGATATGTTATGTAAATATATTACATGGATTGTATTAAATTTTATTTATTAAGTAAGGTAATAATAACCTATAATATGCTAAGAGTACGAGTATCATACCAATTTCTTAATAAAGTTAAATTGTTCTTAAGGAAATTGTTGTATTATTTTGCATTGTTGTGAATTGGTGAATTCCAATAGATCTGTTTAGGTAAGTTTCCTTCGGCACTTCAGGCATGGATGTATTTTTTCCATCACACTATTACATTTCAATTTTATGATATCTTAAAAAAGGAATGGTTAAAAATATAAATCATTTCGAATTAGATTGTCGACATCTCCGGTAATTTTGTCTCCAATGCTTGTTTTTTTATCGTATTATTAGTACTGGATACCCGTTTCTGCCACTGGTGTTATTCAGTCACTCTATTGTTCATTATTGTGATACTTTAAACAATATCTTCAGTCTGAGAAGCAAAAATAGTGATGGTACTGGATCAACATTTAATCTGAGGGCTGTATTTTGAAACACACAATATTACCTTTCAAATTAAAACATATTTTATTATCAAAAGGTACAACAATCTCATTGGCAAGGGTCATAAATTAAATACGTAACTAAGCCAATATCAACATAAAGGCCTACAAAGGTCCCTAACTAATAATAACAAATAAAACAGTATTAAATAAATCAAATCAAATGCAGACATGTGAGACAGAACTTAAAACAATCAACAAAAAATTTATTATTGCTAGGAAAATGTTTGAAAAATAAGGATGACTTCAAGTATTTTTAGGTTCATTGGCAAAAACTAGTTTGCAGTGCAAAGATCCTTAGAATTGGATCCACAAAATAGCGTTTTTTTTGGCAAAATAAACAAAATGAACCAGGATAGGACAACAAGAACTTAAAATCGAAACTTCTTTATTTTATATGAAGTTTTGCCCTAAATTTAACGAAATATTCTGTGAACAGCCCAATTCAGACAATTTAAACAAATTTCACAACAATGATTTTAGAGGAGGGCTTGTTATACACAGTGAATACTTATATTCACTATACAGTATATTGCATGACATTAACAATACGAAGAAGCGTATGCTTTCGCGCATTCCCATTTACAGTATACAAAAAACGAAGTAAATATAGTGATCAGCTATCTTAGTATATGAGATCTGCAATGTTGCCGGCTTAAGTTTTTAAAGATATTGAGTTCATGCATTGTACTCTGTGCAAATTTTTGTGCAGTTCTGCAAATTCTTTGCAGTTTTTTTAATAAAGCAAGCCTGCAACATTGCAGATCTCATACAGTACAATAGCTAATCTCCACTATGTTTACTTCATTTTCTGTATACTATAAATGAAGATACGTGGAAATATACACTTCTTCATATCAGTAGTACTATGAAATATACTGTATATAACATCAGTGGAATAAATAATTTCAATTCCAAGATTAATTTAATAATGTTTCCTACAAAAATCATGGCAATACATTAAGTATCATTCAGCATAGATATTCGTCTGGGAGGCCATACCTTGCATATAGCTCTACTACGAATAAGTCCTAGTGGGACTGCTCCATAATTTCTACTATCTGTGGAATTGATTTTGTTGTCTCCTTGTAACCACACATGCCCTATAGGCACTATTTCATAGCTGGCAAAGCCAGTTTTTACTTTATCACCCTAAAAGAATATCAGAGTAGGTACCTAGAACAATGCGTTCAAATATTAGTGCCCTTACCTGTACAGCTACAACTCGTTTGCATATCTGTTGGTTTGGATTCGTAGGGCACCTTGCTATAATTACATCACCTTTTTTTACTGATTGCATAAGAGCAGTGATGTGTTCTGTGAACAAAATATCATCCGAGTATATGGTAGGTTCCATTGAAGGCCCTGAGCACTTGAAACATGATTTTATATAGGAAATATGCTTTGCCTTTATTATATTGCTTACCAACACTAAATCTCCTAAATATTCAAAGGTACAATGAATGACACATCCATATTGTACTACATATCCTAAGGTTCCTAGGAGTTTAAAAATTATTTGTTTCATTTTTCTATAGTCCTTTAAATAGAAACTCAAAAAGAGCCGTTCAAAGAGCTACTTTTCAAATATTATTTGTATACATTACAAAAGGCTTTGAGTTTTTGAGGTTGAAGTTTCGAATATTTGACCTAAAACGGTTAGTCTCTTTTTAATACCTTATGAATGTTTTTATCCTTTATTAAATATGATTATTGAAGAAAGATAGAATGATACCTCGAGAGTTGAATGTGAAGTGACATCTAGCAAAATGATAGCGTCCAATTGAAACGAAGGACGTGTGTGTGACGTGTAACTTGTAAATGTGTCAAAACTGACAAATTAGGAAAATGTGGTGATTTTTCAAGCCGGTGAAAATTATTGGAAAATATTATTTTAAACTAAGAAAATTGGACTGAATTGAAATATAATGACTGCAAAAATATTACTAGGTACGAAAACTGTGTGCCACATTAACGATTTTCTGAAAATTACATACAAATTTCCTTTATAGCATCTTTATTAGTGACTGTGATAGTCGGCCTCTCCAGTGGAAGCATTCAAGGCTACATTTGCCCACATTCACGTACAAAATTTATAGAAATAGCCCACAGGACTTTACGCGTCCAAAACGAAGATTCGTCCAACATTTATTTTGGAGCAAGCATCTACAAGCAACTAAATGAGCCTGTACCTCAAGAGTTAAAGAAAACATCATGTGAATCTCTAAAAAAACTGTTTAAACCTGATTTGAACATTGAGGGTGTGTTTTATGCTTTAGAAGCTCAAAAGCTGCTAGCTTGTGATGGGAAGTTGCCTGTCGATAGCTTAGCAAAGGTGAGTTCTATTCAGATTAATATAACTTTACATTTTGCAATAATTATCTTATAATTTATTACAGAAAGCTTTAGATGTCTTGTCTGATGAAAAATCATCACTAGCCAATCTTCACTATGCAGGAGAGGTTCAAATATTATCAGGCCAACAAATCTCAAACCCAAGCAAACTTTCACAACTCACTCAGTCACAATTGAAAGCTGATGATAGTATCTTGAGTTTAGGACACGCTCTGCATTTAGCTGCATTGTTGGGCAATTCAGGTACTTAAATAAAGTAAATTGCTCTTTGATTTTAAAAAATTAGCAGCAAAATCTTAATTTACAGGAAAGTTCATCACTGAGCGTATTGAAGATATTGTAGTGCAAGTTGATGAAGTTGATGGAAAGCTTCTACAGTGGGAGGGAGGTTTAAGTACCACATCTTTAATTATTACTGGCTTGCTTAAATTTCCTGCTGGAAATTCACTAAATCAAATCCAGGCAGATAAACTGGCCAATTATTTATTGTCGAGAGTCACGGTTCAGACACCAAAAGGTAACATTTTTTTAAATATAATTATTTGTTTATTAAGCAAGTTTTCAAATCATAGTTTAAGTGTGTTTTCTTTAACCTGACCCTCAAAATTTTTGATGTTCATAAGAAATGCATTACATTGCTGTCTCAAGGGCAATCACAATACACAAATTCTGTATGTGTATTCATATATGCAAGAGTCAGGTTTATTAGAACTGAACTTAAGCCATAATTCAACAACTGTATGAAGAAAGTCTTATTTTTCTTACTCATATAAATCTTATATGCCTTTATACTTTTAATATATTATATTATGTATTATATCATATATATATTGTATTTCCTTATATTTTTAAATCAGAAAAATTTACCCTGTTGCAGGTGTGTTTGCCCTTGTTGATGCAGCCACTGCTCTTTCCACAAGCAAATTATCCCCAGTGTCCATTTCCATCGCCGGCTCTAATTCAGTCAAACTCGACAGTCCCAATTTGCGAATTCAGGTCTCCGACATCTTCGGTAAAGCATTGAAACCAGCTCCAAGCCCAGTTGCAGCTCAATCTGCCACCAGGATTGCCGACGATGTGGTAGTCTTGGCAAAACAACCTTTGAGCCCCGGTACAAAGGAAACGGAGTTTGTTTTGCCATTGAAGTAAGTTTACGTCAAGAGAATTGCTTTGTAGTATCTATTTTTGCTGCCTATTTGACTCAGCTTAAAAAAAGTGTTATATAATCGTAATACGTATACAGGATATCCCATTATTATGAAATATTCTGATTGCAACTAGAGAGTTAGAGATTGTTAATGATATTTTATTGTTGTGTCAAATAGCATAATGCGGGCATTTTTAAAAACTTCAAAAACTATATCTCAGTAAACATTGAAAATAGAATGATGTTGTTTTCAGGAATTAGAATTTCCTAATTTTGAGTCCAAATCTGACTACCTTATATCTTTGTATTTGTAGGCTTGAGCCTGGATTTTATAAAATCCTCCTCAACATGGGCTCCCATTCAACAACTGTTAATGCCAGAGTTTTGGGACCTGTGGAAGTAAAGAGTTTTGAAATAGGACTCTCCGATGCTGATGGAAGCGCTGCAACGAAGTTGGAAAAAGTTTCTTACCCTAATAAATTGGCCAAGCGGTTACAAGGTGACTCGGGACAAAATCTGTTGGTCAAGTTTTCCTTGTCTAGACAGGTAAGTAGGCTATTTGCCCCACCACTCTGTATTAATTGTTATTGTCATTTTCAAGGGGGAAACCCTTTTTTTTACTTACGCCTTATGTAGAAAATTGAAGTGTTCTACGACCCGCATAGAAAATATAATTCTCATTTCTTACTTGCTTGAACTAAACTTTCTTTAAATAACACCTGCTTCTTTCCTATGAAAAAGAATATTAGTCGTAGAAAAAATTAGACACATTAAAGAAATGAACCAAAACCGACCTAAACTCACTTCTGGAAGAAAATTGCCTTTTTCTCACTTGTAAAATGTAAATAACTAGTGCAGTAAAATTTTCTTTTATTTCACAACTGCGTACGGTAATAACTATTCACATCACGAGACAAAGAGCCAAAATAGGAAAATGTTAATTAGTACTGTAACAACAGCTAATGAACGTGTAATGTGTATTATTTTATTTTATACTGTCATCTAATTTACAAAAGATTTGTGTTTAAGACCAAAAGAAATAATATTTCTTAAAAGTATGACGAAATATCATTTTCTACCTGGATACGTAATCTACTAGAATTGTATTGAATTTTTTCAGGTGCATCAAGCATTCGTTCGTCTCTCAGTCGGCAAAAAGGAAATAATCTTCGTAGCGGGCCAAGAACCTAACAATCAGTACAAAGTGGAAGCTGATTTGGGCCAAGAACTGCCAATTTCGGACACATTCAGCATAGAATTAATCATCGGAGACTCTGTCATTACTAATCCCTTCCGGTGGAATGTTGGCGAGATTGAAGTAAAAATCACTAACGCTCCTGCGTCGAGTTCGCCGAAATTAGTTAGAGGGCTCAAACCGGAAATAGAGCATATGTTTAGGAAACCCGAAAAGCGCCCGGCTAAATTCGTGTCTTTGCTATTCACTGCCCTTACCGCAGCCCCATTTTTGGTCTTGTTGGTACTCTGGGGTAAAATTGGAGTAAATTTCAGCAATTTCAGCGTCAAAGCGGTGCCATTCCATCTTGGTTTTGGAGGCATTTTGGGATTGTTCGCGTTGTTTTGGTTGAAATTGGACATGTTTACCACGTGCGCCTGGTTGATCCCAGTTGGGGGATTCACATTTTTTGCGGGACACAAGTTTTTGAGTCACGTAGCCAAAGGAAAGAAACCTGAGAAGTAACTTACGTGTGAATGAACTTTAATGATTTGTGTTGTTTGTGGGGTCTGTGATGTTTATGGGGAGAAATTTTTTATCTGTGCTTAAGTATTTTCAAATTAGTTCCGGTTTGTGTAATGTTTATTTGATAAATATGTAAAATAAACCGCATTTAATGTCACAAACAAAAACCTAGAGTTTTATATTATTTAATTCTGTAGCAAGTTTTGAGCTTTAAATGCAAAGAAAAATTTACGTTTAGTAAATATATGAGAGTATAAGAAAGAAACTTGGAAAGTTCTATTTACTGAAACATTATAATAATGAAGCCGAATTCGAGCTTAAAAAAATAATTTTCGTATTACCCTACGTTTCAGTAGCAAGTTTAGATAAGGTTATGGATTGCTATCCGGGTTATCGGTGGAATTATTGCCAGTTTTGAATTTTTCCGAGAATAGTTATGCTTTTTTTTAATTTAAACCTGATATTTAGTGAGTGCACATTACACTTTTAGAAGACAAGCCACAAATGTTGTTTGAAGCAGCTAGAAAGTTATTATTATTTTAGGACCCTAAATTTCCTGGATGCAAACTTCTAACACTCAGATAATAGATGTGTATCATAATAAAATTATTAAATGAATCCATATCATTAAAACCTACCTTTTTCACTTTTAAGCAGAAGCTATTGTTTAATTGGCATTGTTAGTAATGTAAATAACTTTTAAAAGTAAAAAAATATTTAATTCTTATAAAAAAAATTAAACAAAACATACAGTAGCCCAACTGCTAGAAGATATCTGAAATCCAAGATGCATTTTACAACCCAATATCAACGTCATTGCTACCCATTTCAACGTCACTACTTGGTAATGTTTGTGTGTCAATCAACTGAGGGTTTTGTTTAACTCTAGCAATATATTCTTCTGCCATCACACACGCTTGCTCAATTTCGTAATTATGAGACACAAGAGTGACCCACTTGGATTCTAAGTTCTTTAGTTCTTCTCCACCTTTTGTCTGGAGTGACTTTCTTTGCCAGTTAACCTCTTGCAATGCTTGCCGGACAGCAGCTAATTTTTTAGATGCAGTTTTCTCCATATCTTGCAAAATTTGCAGATACCTGAAAGTAAATTCCCAGTTATGTCATTTTTCACTTAACTTTTGGCATTAACCAACCTTTGCCAAGCAGGGCAACAGTACTCTGTCATCAACTGAAGATTTAAAATTCGAACTGCCTGATGTTCCAGCTGTGCTTTAGAGTTATCCACACATTCTGTCCAGGCACTTAACTCATTCAATTTACCACTTGGTGGGGGAGGCAATTCATATCGTTTCATAGAAATGGTTTCCATAGGTAAGCGGTTTTGGAGTCTTTCAAATTCATTGTGCATTATTTTCGTCTCGAAGGCAGATATGTTTAGTGGTGGTAGATGTTCCAGATAGTTTTTAGTAGGTCGATATCGTCTACATTCCTCTTCAACCATGGCAAAGGCCTGAAAAGTTATGCTAATGTGTATCTTAATAATTATTGAGAATGACAATAAACTCTTTCATTTGATGAAGTTACAAAGCTTCAAGGAAAACTTAATATCTCAGAAACTCTGAAATTCAGATATATAAATGGTGCTTAGTAAAAGTTATAAAAGTTTTTAATTAAGCTTTATCTACTAAAAATGCTGGCTCTTATGTCAAAAATACAATTTCTTCGAAACATATTAGACAATTTCTATGTTCGTGCATTACATATTGTGATATTATGTATATATTTGAGATGGAGAGAGGCAGAGTCATAAGCTGAACATAATTTTAAACATAAGGGTTTGGTCAAATAAGTGCCATATGATTCAGTCTTTATTTTAAATCAAACTCCCAGCATATTGTTGGATTTCTGGAATCTACAAAAGATTTACTTTTAATCTGTAACCATCAATTACAGTATATTATAAATTATAAACCGCATTTCCTAACAAAATTTTTGTTTTGAACTTCTAGTATTTACAGTTTCTGAGATACTTATGGTTGATAGGACATCGATTATTCTATGTAACAGAACGAGGAGTTATGTACCTGGGGAATGTACAAGACAGGGGATGACTTACCGCTTCTCGTACTCCAGGCTCATCATATCCTTGGTCAATATAAGGAAGTGCATCCACTACAACTTCTCCAGCCATCCTGCTTTCTGCTTTGCCGTTTTATTGGAATTATTATTAATTCTTTTAAAACTTTTCTCTTAAATCAAAATGTTGTTGTACTTTATATTTTTAAGAAAAAAATATAACCCAACATTTAATATTACACCGGTCATTGTCAGCCTCATTGTCTACTTGGAATATTTGATTATGAAGCCGTGAGGCCAAATGTGGCAATATTGCATTGATTATAAAAAGCTCTGAGATTAAATCAAACATCTTTCTTGAATTATGTACAGGGCGGTTACAAGCATCATTTAATAAAAGCTAATAATTATTTTATGGAACCAAGAATAAAAGTTTTATTAACTCGATTGTTACATGAGCTAATGTGTAAACGAATTCTGCATTCTATCGTCCGGCATTTAAAAGTAATGTAAAGGGCCTAATAAAAGAGTGACGTGTCACGTGAAGAGGTATTATTTTATGCGGTTAGATCAAATTTTCAGGTGCATAAATGTTAAATTCGAAAAGTTCTGGAAAATTCAATAAATAAATGTACGAGAAATGGTAGTAATTGATTCTTGCACAGTTGACGATGTTTCGCTTCTTGACTTGATAAATAAGACGATGACGTGTCGTCTCTCAATCATTATACAACTGTCATTATTTGTTTATATTTTCCTGCCAAGTTAAAGACACATTTTAATTTTATTTTAATAATAATACTAAAAAATATATTATTCATCTATATTCAAGCTCAAATTCGTCATAATTCCTTATTAAGGATATTCAGATTTTTCAGAAAATTAGGCATAATAAACTTCAACCAAGTGAATTAAAGTAATTAGGTCTAAAAATGGATGATGATATCCTTACTACTTTAAAAATATTAATTATTGGAGAAAGCGGAGTAGGTAAATCCAGTTTGCTGTTAAGGTTTACAGAAGACAACTTTGATCCTGAACAAACATTAACTATTGGAGTGGATTTTAAGACCAAAAGGGTCAGTGTTGATGGAAATACAGTGAAACTGGCCATCTGGGATACTGCTGGCCAGGAACGTTTCAGGACATTAACTCCTTCATATTACAGGTTCAAAGATATATGAAAATCTGCACAATAATTCTCTGCCACTATTGACATTCAAATTTATTTTTAGAGATGCCCAAGGGGCAATTTTGGTGTTTGACGTCAGTAGTTATCAAACTTTTGCTAAGCTAGAAACTTGGCTAGATGAATTAGAAACTTATTCCACAAAAAGTAATATTGTTAAGATGATTGTGGGAAATAAAATTGATGTTGTAAGTAAACAGTAAATTTTTTGATTATATTTTTAAATCACTTCATTATTTAGGAAAAAAGGGAAGTATCAAGAGAGCAAGTAATGGCATTTGCAAGAAGACACCAAACATTATACATTGAGGCAAGTGCAAAAACGAAACATGGAGTTCAAAGTGCCTTTGAGGAACTAGTTCACAAAGTAAGTATCATAAGTAGCTAAATTGATATTGCATGTACTTTTAAATAAAAAAAATTATGGACAAACCATCCTTTCCAAAGGCTAACTTTTTTTATAATGATAAGAAAAATATTCTTGTGTCTTGGCAGTCGGTTGGTAATAAAACTTAAACTCATAAATTTTAAAAAGAATTGTTTTCAGAGTATAGTTTATTCAGGAATTTTCAGCAAAGTCATTCTCTTTTTCCAAATTGTAAATGAATATACATAGAAAATATGGTTTATATAAGTGTTATGGTTATAGAGCTGCTAACTTTTGGTAGTATGTAGTTAGAAGTTTACAGTTTAAAGATAGGTTTGCTCAAAATTAAATTATGTAGGTCAGGTCCATTTTTTAAATGGAATATTAGTTACTTTTTGTGTAAGAGTGTATAAATATGCACTTAAAAGTTACATACAAATATACTGTGAAATACAGTTTGTGAAATTGTTTGATTTTTTTAATTACTATCAATTAATTCATTTTTAAGATAATCCAAACACCTGGTTTATGGGAATCTTATAGTGATGGCAATATCCATGTGGACAAAAAGGACCATTCAGCACATAGTGGATGTATGTCCTATTGTAGTCTAACATAATGGAGTTATATTCTCTTTATTCATTTATTGATATGTGGTTAAGGCTTTTGTAATTTACATGTCTGTTTGTAAACTACATAATACTTCTTTAATTAAAACTGATTTCTAATTGACCTTGAAATTGTAACTGCATATATCTGAAATTAGTTCAAGTGTAAATTTTTATGATTTATTAAAATGAATAACACTGAAATGTTAAATTATGTGTCACACATGCAGTTGAATTTCCAAGGTTAACTATAAAGATTGTTTTCAATTGAATACACATTATATGTAGGTTGTCCCAAATGAAGTTAGCTACATAATCATGTAGGAAAGAATTATAAATACAAAGTGGCTCAATTTAGAAAAAAATGCGATGCGTATTTTTATCGTCTTCAAGATGATGCTTTGAAAATAAAAATGTGTAGAAATGTGTATGACATATGAAAGTAAGATGAAAAAAAAGTGAAATTTGTCATGTTGAAAAATCATTGAGGTAAATTCTTGGAAATTAAAAAATTTTAAGTTATTAGCAACTTCCACTTTAGTTACTATATGACATTTTAAACATTTTTTAAGCCTAGATTTGAGTAATATGCAGCTTGCATGTTTTCTTCAATTTATATGTAACTTAATTACTTTATTTGGGATACTATGTATGTAAATTTCACAATGGTATAGGAGATTAACTTTATTTTCATAATAAGTGGAAGTACTTGTTTCCTAGCCCATAAAACAAAAGAAAATATATTAAAGTGTAATTAGATTTTCTTGTCAGTTCTAGTTTTTCATATTTAATATTACCTATATTCAAGGTTTATTTAATGTATAGATTTATATTTTTAGATTTAACTATGTGTTAACCAAATAAAAATCAATAAATAAACACCATAAGTCAGTAATATTTTTTAACAAAATTAATTTTGTCCTTATTGATTCCATATTTGGAAGAAACTCATTTATGTCCAACATCATGAAACATCATTAAGATTCCTCACTTTGGTAAACGATTATGCACATCTCTTCGTCTCTGTACCAATTTCTTTCTAGTTTCTTCAATACTTTCACATTCAGGGGCATAACAAACATGTAAAATACCCCCATAAAAAGAGCTGAAAATTGTAATTAGATATTCTTGTTGCATATATTTATATACAAAAATTAACTTGACAAAATGGCTTGAACCCTTCAATATTTATTTTCAATTGTCAAAAGATTAAATTACAGTTTTTTGAAGAATTGAAAACTCAAGAACAAAGCAATTACCTTAAATCAACATGGTGATTATGTGACAAAAAGGTGCAATTAAAAATAAAAATTTATAGGTGTGAATTTTTTCCAAAACCATTAATTTTTATCAATAAACTAAATATTGAAAGAATTACCGAGTATCTATCAGTCTTTTGGCTATTCTTGCTGACTGAATCCGTTTATATAGAACATGAAAACATTCAGTGAATATTTCAGTTTCAACATCAGATACTTTTGTGACACTTACTACATCTCCATATTTTGAACATAAATGTTTCAATTCTTTTCGCAAATTGACTTGTGGCACGCCGTAAATGTACAAATGTTGAGACTCATTGTTTACTGTGTAGACCTAAATTTATAAAAGAAAATCATTTTTAATATTTTAATTGAATCATGAATTTTGAAACATGTGTACTTTCCGTTTTTTAAATATCAATGCACGTAAGATGTGTTTTTTCGAAACTCATGATTTAATTAAAAGTGAAGAAAATCGCACTAGTTTCATATTATTATGATTTGATTGAGCTGAACTCTTATCTCTGGACTTACTTTAACAGCAGTTAATTTTTTTCCTTGTCTATAGGCAGGTCTGTTCGTACAGTATTCTTGTTGAATATGATGACTTATAACTTTATTGCAGTTTTGAATGGACATTTTTTTGTAATGATGTAATTGTTTATAAGTAAATTCATGCAATAATAAAGTAATAAACAATAAAAGATTTGAAATTTAATATAAAAGCAACTGTCTGTTTTCAGTTTTCATCTAACCTCCAATTTACTAGACCAAAATATGCATGAAGGAGATGTTGTGGCAACGTGGTGATTAAGGCGTTCGGCAAAACTTATTTTTAATGAACAAATTTGAAAAATATTTGTTTACTATGACTTAATTTGAAATTAATTAAATTTTCTCTGGGATAATCTCTGCATATTATTTATGCATTTATTATGGTCCTTGTTCCGTAGAGAGTATATTTTTTATTCGACTTATCTTGTACCTCGCAATTCCAAAAATAAATAGTAGTTCTTTAGAGGGATATTTACGTAAAAAACATTTTTCAATTTTACAATTTTCCATTTTATTATAATAAATATTTTATATTGAAGATATATCATAATAAGCGAAAAACAAACAAGTCTTCGGTAGTATAGTGGTAAGTATCCCCGCCTGTCACGCGGGAGACCCGGGTTCGATTCCCGGCCGGAGAGACTTTTTTTAATTTAGAATTAAATTCTAAAAAACTTATAATTATTTATGTAAAGGCTTTAAGGAAAAGAAAATAATCTTTTTAGCTTTTTTTCATACTCAAACCATTAAATCTGCATAACCATTTAAATTAAGCAAGAAACGTTGAAAATGAAGCATTAAACGTCATGGTATTTAAGTGAATATGGTAATAATTATTAATTGTTAGTTATGTTCGTACTCATTTGGCATAAAGTTGTAAGTAGGTAAGGTTACCTACTTTGCGGCACACGAACCGAAATATACTTTCCGCGCTTGTGATAGAAATAACTATTTATTAATTACCTGAATACTTAGTTAACTATAGTTACAAGTAAACTACAGTATATTTAAGTACCTGTTTTATTTTTTTATTATGATTAAATTTTTACTCCCGAAAAATCTCCGTTTAAAATTGTAATTTAAAAATGTAAAGAGTACCATAGGAGGATTTTAAGTAGTCGGTTAGATTACGAAATGAGTGAAATTATAATCATTCTTTCTCTTCTTCAAATTTAAATTTTACAAGCTTTGTAATATCTTTGATATTAACATTTATACTGTAGAAAATTAGAAAAACATTCGAGAAAATGGCCTCGCATAGTTAACTTCGCCAGGTTGCCGCATCTTCAGACTCGCAACTTACCACTGAATGTGGCTATGGTGGTTTTTGGATATTACTGTGATTTAACTCTTGTCTGATAGATGGGGCATTGTAAATTGTTCCAAAATTAAAACTTATAGTTCGTACGTTATAGTTCCACGTAGTATCACTTTTTTTCAAGCCAACTATAAAGTTTTCTAAGCAGTAATAGCAGAAAGGTAAGGACGATATACATTTTTACTGTGCACGAATTATTAATCAAGTTTGATAGCCGTGAAGTTTTCATTTTTTTTTATCCATCGCCCATTTGAAATCAAATTTCCCAGGCTAATAGCAAGGTCTATTTAATAAGTAGAAACATATAGAGGCAAAGGGTGATCATTCAAAAAAAACTTTAAGTAGCGTTGAAATATAATGAAGAAGTATGCCTTGGAGAAATACATTTACAATCTATTCTCAACGTCAAAAGTTGGATGGTAAAAATGATTGTGAAAAAGTCTAGCTTTATTTTTTACAGTTTTGTTCACCTTTTTATGAATTTAGGCCCTAACCAATGCCGGCTACATTGGAAAAAGTAACGTCACCGTAACATCTTATGTTTTGTATATGCGCCATTTTTTTTTGGGGACGCGATCCGGGCGACAAAAAATCTTGTCGGTAAGACAGTACTAGAGCCCGAACTATCAGCTAGTATGGGGTTTCATCCGCTAAAAAACCCCGTGTTTGCAGAGGATTTCGAGCCCGTGCCCGAAGTCCTCAATCGAACTTGGGGCCACTTTTGTTTTTGACATTAGATTTCAGAGTCAAACGGGATTATTACTTTTTACTCTGCCGGTATATGCGCTAATTGTACCGGAGTAGGATATATTTCTAACGACAAAATGACGTCATGGGGTACTAATGCATGGCGGCCTTTTGCTCAAAAAATAAGATCGATTTTAATAGAATACTCGTAACTGTGTGCTATATCCAGTCCTTTTAGGCCATTGGATGGTAAAGGTAAATTGTTTAATCAACGCTCTATGTTTACGGTTCCCCGCCTACTACGGGTTTTTCTTAAATAATTTACCCCTTAATCTAACTGTAGATTGCTTCACGGTTTTATTGAAAATCCAGATTTCGCTATACTAGGTACTTAAATTAAATGCCTTCCATGGGGACATTTAAATTAAACAAATTGGTATTTTTTAGTTTCGGAACTAGATGTTAGTGAGAGAAACCTGAGAAATGGTTTTTATGTTACTGTCTTACACATGTCATTTTTGACAAGTGCCAATAATGTTAAAATTTTGACATATTATAAATAACAAATTTGAATCCATGTTGAAACGGCAATAGTATATGTACATGTGTATGTCTTTGGTATTTTGTATTTCTGGAAATCGCTTGAAATTGCATCGTTTTTTCCTGTTCTTTTATTTTGATATACATATATTTCTCGCTGAACGTACGTTAACATTAGACGGAAGTTTTCGGTAATACATGTCGGAAGACCCGAAGGCGAGCTACTTCCAGAAGCCATGAGTCGTAAATTAAACACTAGAAAAAGTCACTTAATACCACGAACTTATTACTAAGAACGAATGTCACTAAGATTACACTAATTAATATTTACACGAATATTTACTGACTACCATATATGGTGATAAATGTCTTATGCCAATGATCTCTTTCACAAAAGATAGACCGTATATTAATCGAATTAAAGGATGAGAGACATGACAATTCGGGGCCAGACCTCTCAATCTTAACTCTCGATAATTACTGCCCTCCCTTCCTGAACTTTCATTTTTTTTTGTCCGCTGGTCCCGTTTTGCCCCCCTTGCATGTTAAAAACAAGTGTGTCCCTTATTCCCGAGGTTCCTGGAAGTCATACCATAAAGAATGATAATGAATGTTTTTGGTCGACAGAATAGCGAGAAAACCAAAACCCCGATCGATTACATAGGGTCTTACCAATACAAAGAGTCTGTCTGCCTGTCTACTTAGGGGTATTCGCTAAATTTATGATGGCGCCGACATACATTTATTTATTACCATCCCAAAATTTGCAAGGCATATTTGAAATATTATGAATGAATGTTAGAATGAATGTGAAATGTATGTATGAATTTTATTTGATATCCAGACTATTAGGTTCTTGAGAGCAGTTATCGCCTTTGCAATGCAGGTCGGCCACTCTCTAACTATCTTCTGGAACTTGTTTAGCTCGTCTGTCAAAAGGAACTTCCCAAAAGCTCTCACAATATATGAGGCAAATTACGTACAACCTATATCCCACTGGGTAAGAAGGTATTTTGATCTTTCACCATATTCAATTAAAGCCCTGTTCTTTCCATTGTCGCAGGATGACATTTTATGTCATTCATATAAACCAGCACGTAATGTCTGCCTTCGGCCTTCTGTATTATCTCAGATTCATTCTCATCCTGTGCTGATTTTTGAATATACGAGAAGCGAATTAATCACCAATCGAACCATACCATCAATCGGAGTAATGCTTAAACCTATCAAAGTGTATTTTAATTTTTTGATACTTTGAAATTTTTGGTACTGGAGGTTGCATTTGATCTTTTTCAACTAAATTTCTACCGGTATTCGAGCCACTGGTGGCAAACACAGGGCCGGATTCTGCCGCTGGATCTTCCATGCCATTGGCAGCCTTCCGTTGCTCCCGAGAGTTCTTATTTCAATATTTCGGATAAGGTACCTACGTGTGTGACAATAATATTTGAATGTTAATGTATTTACATACATACATATGTATATATTTTACGCTGTTGCCAGAATACAAAAAATTAATTAAAAATTATCACATATACATAACATTTTATTGTTTTTAACAATGTATGTAGGTACCCATGTATAATATGTTGTATTAGATGCCTAATATTATTTACATATACAATATACTTACATACACGATATTACAATACTATATTACAATACACGATATGTTAATTAAATCACGTATTATGTATAATTTACATATTGTTTTATTGAGATCTGACGATAATATTTTATAATTTTTATTTGAAATTGTATCATTTTTATAATTCTTTTATTTTCATATTTTTTCATTTGAGAATATTCAATGATAAACTTAACGTTCGCAAGTCTTCGGTAGTATAGTGGTCAGTATCCCCGCCTGTCACGCGGGAGACCCGGGTTCGATTCCCGGCCGGAGAGAATTTTTTTATATTTACAATGAAATTATAAATAAATTTATGACTTAAAAACTTACTCACTGAGAAGACCGAACCTTAAACATTACATAACATATCAAATACGTGGTACTTTCAACTTTGAAGATACAAGATGAAAATTGGGATATGCAACATGCAATTTTGATATGCAATATAAAATTTTAAACATGAAATATCGAATAAACTTTTATTCTTAGATACTTTTAGATTGTTCTTCTTTTCGTGTTGTTTCTGTTCATCCAGTTTTTTTCTACGGTGTTACTCCTTTCTATTGTGAATTCTACGTAGTGGTTTATGTTCATTTTTAGTTTTTTTCAGTATTTGGACCTCCTTCGATAGTCTTTTGTGACTTTTAAGTTGTCTGATTTCGTTTGTTTTTTTAGACGCTGGTCGAGTTTTTCAACTTTTCACTTCGTAAGCGTGTATTAGGCTTAATTTCATTTTTAATCAGCAATATTTCTTTTGTTGTTCTTCCTGCTACATATATTGCGTTTTTAATTAACACTTTTTCGGTACCCCTGTTAAGTTTCGATTTTTTGAATTTTTGAATTAAAATCCTACAGAACTGCATTTATTTTTTCCAGTTTGACTTAATGGCTGGCCAAACAACGAATTTTTTCAATCTGATCTTCTTGATGCTCTATTTTTCTCTTTTTCTTTAACTCTATCTCACTTAATTACGTCAATTACGTGACGAATAGTATATAGTTGAACATATGTAAGAATAGAGCAGCAGCTCGCAAGTCTTCGGTAGTATAGTGGTAAGTATCCCCGCCTGTCACGCGGGAGACCCGGGTTCGATTCCCGGCCGGAGAGAGTTTTTTTATTTTTTAGATTTAGAATTAAATTTTTTAAAATTAAAATTATTATTTAAAAATTTACAAAAAAAACAACTTTTTATAAACTTCTATCGTAAATTTACATACAAATTTGATAAGGACAATTAAATTGGTTCCTTGTCGTGATAACATTCAGATTATCAATAAGTAACGAGGGCCCCACGAAATATAAACAATTTAAAATCTAACCATACGTACACATATTCTTTTCCAATTGAGATTTGTCAAATCCGCTTCATTGGTCAAAACAATGTCGCAAGGGTTAAAAAAATATTTCCCACCAATACAATTTCGTTATGCCTGTCATTTTTACTGCAACCGGATATCACTAATGAATTTTTAACTGTCAATAAATTATCACATCAATCAATAATTCATTTTAAAACTCATGCTTGAACATGATAATAAATTTTCTTTTGTACACCAAAGTTTTACACTTTTAAACTATTTTAGCAAATTTATTAATTCTAATAGAATTCCATTTGCAGGACGGTCAGAGTAATAAACTCTGACACTGTCACTATTAAAAATATTGCCAAATAACACATTAATTTTTCACGTTCAATATACTGTTGAGTGGCGTGATTGTTAAGGGAGTAGTTGTGAAGTTGTGCGATTTGAGTGGAATTTTAGTGGTTCATAAGTAGATATTTATAAAATCATTATTAATCAAATATGGAATAATATAAGTTTAATGTATAAATATATAAAAGAGACGTAGGAAGAAAATGGGTTAATGTGATAAAATTGTGGTGGTAAAATGGTTTTCTGGTCGTTAATTTTGGATAAACCCGCGTTAACTAGTTTCGAATACTGGAATATATCATCACAATTCAAAAACTGACATGATTATCAAGGTAAAATGTAATCACGACGTGAGCAATTTTTTCTAAGGCCGATAACGACAGTAAAGTGAAATGTTTAGTCTTTTGAACCCAGTTGTGTTTTTGTTCCTCCATCAACTCTATGGACATATTGTAAACTTCCTGCTTCAGCTCGGCATTTTCGTCTTTTAGTTCTTCGCATGAACGGATATAATCGGTAAGTTGCATTTCCAATCTATCAGTTTTCAGAGAAAGGGTAATTTTCTCTTCCTGCAGAGAGCGAAGCTGCTTCATGACTGAGGTGTTTTTATCCAGTTGCTTTTGGAATTCGCTGTAATAAAATAATTCGTTTGAAAAAAATATTTATGTATAAATCAGTAAGAAGAAACTTTTTTACAAGTAAGAAGAAATTGTGTGGATTTTTCCTCTCTCACCATTTCAATTTCGCATATTTTTTCTCTTGTATTTCATAGTTTGCTTCTACGATTTTTAGGGATTTTTGAACAAGTTTCAATTTATCTTGAAGTCCCTGAAGGAGTTCCTTTTGGTTGCTTATTTCGTCGGCTTGGAACATAATCTATGAAGATTCAAAGCAAATTTTAAATCAAATAAATTAAATCTTTACTTTTCCCTTTTAATGTTTTCAGACACAAATATTTAGTCTCGACGCCGGGCTGAACAAAATGGGTATTGACGCCACTTTTATTGATGGGATAATTTTAGGGGAAAATTTTTCTATCTATTGCGATTATTTAATATACGTTTTCATACAGCAAAATTAACTTTGAACTTGATCACCTGTGTATGAAAATTCTATGTTCTGTGTCTTGAAAAAATTTAAAACTTCTTTTACTTTCAGAGTGTTTTAGAAGTGGTTGATTAAAATAAGGAAATTGATGGTTTTTCTAATGAAAGTGTACAGGAAGGGGTAATTTCTTAGTTCTTGTAATAATAACATTTGTGACGCTACGTTCCATGTTAGCTCATTCTGTGGAATATTTATTCAGGGAAGTCTGATTAGTGTCATATGCTACAAAATAGGAAAGTATCAAGTCAATTTGATGTGAATAATATTTGGGCGCGGGATTCCTTGCTGGTGGATTAGTTAGTTTAGTTTTGTTTTCTTGCAATAATAGTCACATTTTAGATAATCATAAAAAAAATGATAACTTTTAAGGCCTTACTTGTTCTATCAAATAATTTCCACAGTTTCTCAGACTTACTTTTTCCTGAAGCAACTTCTTTTCTGAATTCTTCTTGCTGATGATTTCTTGCATCTTAGTTGATTGGTCGCTCAGAAAATTATTCTCGGCTTTCGCCACTTTCAACTCATTTTTCACCATCTCCCGGCAATTTTGTAGACTCTGCGTTTTCTAGATTGAAAGGAGCGAATCGACACTGAGAGCAAAATAATTTGGTATTTACCTCAATTAATTGACCATTTTCTATTTCCAAAAATTCACTGCCTTGTCTGAGCTTCAAACATTCGCTCTGAGTCTCCTTTCTCTTCTGACTTTCCGAAATTCTCAGCTGGCTTATAACATTGATTTGCAGCTCGAGCTGAACAATCTAAAGAAAGATTTTGTTTCCATAAATTTCCGACGTAAATTTTAGATAAAAAATTGCCAATAGAATTTATTTTAAAGACTCTGAAAGTAGATATGGCATGTCACTTTACTGTGAAACATTTCATCGGAAGTTTTCATTTACTGGAGAAACAAAATTAGTAGGTGATAGGGCGTTTTGTTGAGATGTGCACGCTTATCGCTATTGCGATGCTTACGAAATTACATCTATGAACGCATGTTGACAGGTCTGAATTAACTTATATTATGGTAACATTATCAGGATGATAACTTCCGTGGAGGTCATGAAACTTACCCATGCATAATTTCTATTACATCAATTCTATTGAACTTTCCAACACTTATGATACGATTGATGAATTTACCTGAATTTGCTGTTTCTCCGTTTTTCCTTTCAATTCTTTAACAATTGCACGTGATCGCCTCCAAGCCAGAAGCATAAGTCTACGATAAATTCTACAGCTATTCCGTTCTTGAGAACAAAACATCTTTTTAGGTTTCGGGTTTAGTGGGCGAGGGGTGGCGTAGATTTTCACGGAGGAAACTTCAGTGGAAGCTATTAATAATCTGCTAAAAACGTATATTTGTGAAGAAACAAGGATTGCGTTGTAAGATTTTTCGTAAGACTTCCTTAAAATAAAAAAAATATATATATAGTCATATTACGAATTTTAATCATTGAAACTATAGGAGATCGAGTTGTTAGTAAACTATGGTAATTGGATTTACGAGGAATTAACTTTTATTCATAGGTAGTATTGAGTAGGTCAGATTTTACGAGAAGAATTCGAGTTTCTAGAATCTGCCTTTGAATATACCGCGTTATGATAATAAGCTAATTGCTTTAGTCTAATATTATTTGAAAATTTCTAGAAGTTTTTATTAAAGTAGAAATGTTTTAGATCTTGTCTTAGAAAAGATATTGTGTGGATGCAAAAAATGATACAAAACACCGATTATCCCAATTCTTTACGGTCGATAATTAACATTCGCGTTATTCGTGATCTATTTTGTAATAAAGATCTAAAACTCATTCGTATGTAATAACTACCACTGGGGATACTTTTAACTTGTGTCACTCAACAACACATTTTATTTACATATACTCTTTACCACATTCTATATTCTATTAATTCTCCTCATCAACAAGCATTTTGATTTGAATTTACATACATTTTTAAATATAAATACAATACCTTTCTTTGGTGGTCTTGGTGGGGGTGATCTCAGCTACTGAAGCAGACTTCTGCAAGAATTGCTTGTTGATGGGAATCCACGTTTTAGTTGGTATTTGTTTCTCAGGGCGCACTTCTGCTAAAGCAGTTTCCAGCTTGAGTTTCAAGATTTCATCCTTTGATCCATTTGCGTTGAGCTTACTAGAGGAAGATATAGGGATTCTTCTCCTGACTGAGGGATTCTGGGGAAGTCCATCGCCCCCTCCATGTCCCCTAAGGTTTTGATACTCTTTCCCTGTTAGTTTTTTCCTGGAAGGTGCTTCTGCTCTCATTTTATTCTTATCAATTTGCAAAGACGCTGTCACTGTTTTATTTTTGATTTGCTGGTATGCTCAGGTGAAGTTATTCAACGGTATTAACATTACTAGTACAGGTATCTTCTTGTAACATTGAACGCAATAAGAGCTAATAACCGAGTTTTATGGATTGAGGAGGCAACAGATCATGTCGAGGTTTTTCACTGTTTTGACGTCAGGAATTCTTTCGGACATCCATCCATAACTGAGAGAATGTTGTACGAAAGAAATCATCAAAAAAACCCTAATCGGAGTATTACGCTTAGGAGAGCGTAATACTCCGTTTAAGAGAAAAGTCTGTCTCAGATTTTGAACTTTGTTCGTAAAAAAATGAAGTGATGATACAATAGTGCGTTAGTGAGAAAGACATGTGAATATGAGCAGCAAATCACGTATTGTGAAGTAATATTCTGTCACACTATATTCTAATATTAAAATTATTATAATTTCTGTAATAAAATAATTAATTATTACTGATCTATACCGCTCCAAAAAACAATAACAAGTGATGGAATGAATGCATTCCGCAATCAATTTTAGGTTCGGAATGGGTATATTTCGACATAATGTTGGGGAATAGTATATTATTGCAGGAGTTTATAATGGAGCTATCATTCCCTATGGACAAGTTTCTCTTGAGGAATGATGCTCATTATACGTAAGTACAATACTGTACTTCGTCCGTGGCGAAACATCCATGCATTCCACAAATTACTTCATAATTTAATCTTTTTTCAATATTGCTCTCCGTCCTTCTTTGGTATTTCCATTACTTCCTATATTAAGGGTTACTTAATAAAAAAAATACTGCTTAGAGTCGCAATTTATGCACCGCGGTGTCTCATTTTTAAACATAAAGGGTGTCATCAACAAATAAAAAAACAATAGTTTAGACTTTTTTAGTATTTATTAATATTACGTATTTTACTAAAAAACACTGTGTTTTGTTTTTCTCGGACATTTGAGTTGGTTATAGAGCCATGGGCAAAATATTTTTTGACGTTCAAAATTAATCAAATCAAAAAAAAAAAAAAAAAAAAAAAATTCAAAAATGTTGTCACTAGTAACTAAAAAAACATTGTGAAACTTGCCCATCGCACAACTATAAACTGATTATATAGAAAGTAACCTACAAATGTCCAACAACGTACAAGCCGGAGCGTTTATAGCACGGTTTGTTATGTCCTAAAACACGAGAAAAGTATTAAAATACACTACACCTCAATTCTTCAAAGACCATATTCTTTATGACGTCAAAATGATTTGTGTTTTTAATATTGTATATGCAGACACAGTTTTGATAGGACTTTTGAAGTTATTCTCCGGAAATGTTCTACTCCCCAGAAGTACAGAATCGGAACCAAATTTTAATGAACTGAATCACGCTCTGTTGTCAGTAACACTTTCCTCGTTGTTGTCAAATTGCAGTTTTCATGCAAAAATCTTGTATACACGCATTCTTTACATCTAAACCTATTATTTCGTTTAAAATTCTAGTGAATCAGTTTAACTCAACTATTGTATACTTAACGAATACATAGCTGTTTTTTTAAAACCATTCAATTTATTTGAGGTATAAACAGACTCGTTTACGATTTTTTCTAAATCTAAAGGGTAAAAGTTATCCTCTATGTATAAAGCCTTATAAAAATAATGGAAAAACTTTATATGGCTTATTCCTACTATTAAAAGTATACTATTATAAATATGCGAAACGTCAAGAGTTTTCGATTTTATTGCCTATAATTAATAAATACAAGGCTTCACGACGATAAGTATTTTTACTCGAAATCCAGAAATAAAAGAATTCTAATCAAGATCGAAGTGCGTACAGTTTTAAATGTCTAAATACTTTAATCTAGAGTACTGTTTTTTTAATCAGTCTAACAACAGGAGATGCTTATACCATACCGAAACCTTCGGTTCCCTCGCTGATGGCAAGAAGCAGGGCTTTTTCGAAATGCTGGTAAGAGTCGTAGTCTGGCAGGCAAAGTTGATTAAAACTGCATCAAAACTCAAGGAATTGTTAATTCTCAACAAATTATGACGTTAGTGATTTCTTATGTGACTCGAATACTTACCATGTATGCGCAGTGGGTAAGTTGCCGAATGTGGGAGCAGCGGTAATTTGGAATCTTGGGGTCAATTCCGCAAATCCACCTGCCGGTAATTGCGAGCACCCAGTAACAAACTGTAGTAAGCGAGCTATTTCCTCCTGAGTAAAATTACCGACGGCTGCCCAAAACCAACCCACCACCCTCCTAAACTCGGACGAATCTCCATTTAGAACATGATGCGCGCGCAGGTCGGCCGAGCTGTACTGGCCGGTTCCGCAAAGTAATAGCTGGAAAATCCGCTAGGAAATTATCTTTAATTCAAATTTTCACAATAATTTACTTACTTCCAATTCGTTTTCATCAAAAATGCTCAGCAAATTGTCGGGGATTAACTCATTGAGACCTTTGAGGAAAGCTTCCAGTTCGTCTTTCACTTTGGTGGCCAGTTTGTATTGTGCCAAGGCGTCTAAGTACTGCAGTTTTGTGCTGTCTTTTACTCGAATTTTTGTTCCGTTGGGTATCAATTCTACCTACGGTTATGCGAGTTTATAAACAATACTGGAAAACGTGTTCAAATTACCGCTCTATTTAACTGCCCGGTATTGTCGTATTCTTCCTCAACGAAATAGACCTCAGTCTCGATTTCATCAATGTTATTTTCTAGTAGGTATTTAATTTTTGTTAAATAGAGATCTGGATCGTCTTGTTCGAAATACTGAAGAATAATAGTAAAATAAACAGGCAATCAAACGTAAAGCTCAAAAGTACCTTGTAGTGAACCCGAAGGCCAATGACTTGAGCCAAAAACGATCTTGTAAATCTGGCTCTCACTAATTGTCTGTAAGATCCTCCCAAGGCAGTTTCATAAAGACATTTGCCAACAACTACTCAAAGGAAAAAGCATATATTTGTTGAAAAAAACAAACAGATGAATATGGAGCACCTTTTCCGGCAAATTCGTAATGCTTCAGTTTCAACGTAGGGGGTCTGTTGGGGTTGGGATGCACTAACGATTGCTGTCCTTCATGGAAACTGCAAAATAACCCATATTTGGCATCGAAGAGTTGGGCACAGATGAGCTCGAACCATTCTCGACGTAGCCCGCCCCAATCAATTCCTACAGGTCACAGAAACAAACTTAAAAATGTTTATTTAATTTTTATTCCACCACATAAAGAAATTTTTTACAGTTTTGTTACCGTTACTTACTGATACACATGTACATACATCGTTACTAAACCTGATACTTAATTATTCTTTTTCTCCTTTGCCAGATTCATAAAAACTGTTTTGTCGTTGCTCACTTTAAAATTAAGTAGCAAGCTTTAATTAGATCCTAAGTTTATTATGAGGTCTTAACCATTCTGTTACCGTTATCTAATAGTCGTTACGAAAGGTTCATCAGAATTTGATCACGATCGCCAACTTTCGAGTTCACCGTTATTTGGCTCGTAATAACGATATCGAAACTTTTACGGAGTTCTGTTTCTGTTATTTTCACTTTCGAGTTATCTACGTGTTGGTTCCTGATAAATTCGTAGCTGTTAGATAAGTTTTTACCATTTTTAATAAAATAGGAAATCCGTCATATCTTCTTGGTTCATATATTCGTTTCGACGTTGTCTTTAAATTCAATTCTCCACAACTCCCCGTCAGTGTTATGTAATTTTTTGCCGTTATTTGACCGGTAATTTTTTCATTGCCTTTACATCTGATTCTGATTTTTTTAAATTGGATATTATCATTACCTTGTTCTCCCGAGAAGCTAATTTCAAAATTCTTGCACCAGTCCGAGACGGAAAAGTTCTTGGAAGCTTTCATGCTACTTTCCAGTAACTTATCTCTTTTCACCTCCATCGCTAGCTTTTCATGGTAATGTTTTTGATGGTACTTTCTCATTTCGTGGTAAAAAAAGTCTTGCTTGTCCTGCAATGTTTTCATGGAGCTTTGATACAATTTTTGATTTTTGGAGTTTTTTACTTTGAAGGTTTCAGATCCTCCCATATTCTTGAGGAGGAATTGCGCGAAAGTTGCGGCTATAACATTTCGGTCCTTTGAGATTAATTCGATTCGTGGTTGGCACCCGTCGTCGATTAAAAACGAATCATCGCCTGTGTCACTTGCCTTAAGAGTTCCCGATTGAAATATAAACTAAAAATGTTGTGTGAATACTGGAAATTATCACGTAACGTATTCATACCTTAGTCGAAGGACATAGCCTAAAAGTGAATAATCTCTTTGGTATAAATCTCAGAATTAACTCTTTGACTATAAGCTGCTTCGGAGATACGTAACACAGCACTTTTTTGGGCTTAACTAAAACGTCGCTTTTAACACTAATCAGTTTCGCGTCGTAGCAAATATTGTGGCTTTTTATCGCCACGTTTTTTTGAACTAAAGTAGAATCCACACCTGAAACACTATTAATAATCTAAAATCGGGATTATCACCAAAGCATACTGTTTAAAACGATAATGTCGAAGTCCCCATTATGAAGCTCTGTCCCATTATACTTAATCGTGGCGTGGTAACATCCCTGTTTGGCAAATTTGAGCTGAACGCTTACTCTATTTGTGTTCCAGTCATAGTCCAAAGTTACTGAATAGTTGTCCTCGCAATCTATTATACTCTCTCGCGAAGCGGATCCTAAAGGAACTATCTGAACTAAATATCCCTGGAAGAGCTAATTGATTCGATATTGTTTAGATTTTGGATAAATCTAAGTACCTCAGTGGGTGTAAGATCGGAATCATATTTACAAATATTGCCATATTCATCTCTTGGCTCGATGTATAAGATATGAGCCACGTTGGCTGTACAAACTACAGTGCTACAGTGTCTGATCACTACAGTGCGTTGCGCGTATGCCAATCCTGCCACGAATACTGTGAAAAAGGGGCTTCCGGCTACATGATGGTTGTTTATCATTATCGAAATCCTATAGAGTTATCCGTGTAAATTCGTTTTCAGTAAAGTTGGATTTACTCACCGGTATTGGCCGGCATGGCGAACGGTAAATATGACTTTAGCCACATTTGCGCTGTTGGGGTCAGTCGGAGACCCCAGTTCTGTTATTACATTCAACTAAAGAGGACTGGAATAAATTAAGCGAAAACACAAAAAATAATTAACCGACCTTCCTGGGGCCTCCAGTAATATCTACATTAAAATTGTCAGTATCACAGATCGGATAAGGCTGTCTATTGCGTTGATAAAAGTTTACAGTGAAACATGTGATTTTGCCTACTGGATGCGGTAAATTCCACTGAAAATGCACCTTCAAGGAGACGTTTAATGAATGAAAATTACTAATTAATAAGGAAGATTTAAAACCTTGCAGTTAGATGGATGCAGGTACTTTCCAGTGACATACTGCAATAAGGTATGTTTGGTTTCCGGAGCTAAGGAGGGCTGGGTCATGACTACTAATGTGATCAGTCCAGCTACAGACACTGAAACCATCAACATGCCACCTAGAAACACGCCCCAATTCATGAAAATGCAAAAAATATTCCGTGAAGAAATACCCCATGTCCAAGCGTCCTGATGGTTGCTGTTCTTCACCACTTCTGACCAGAGATCAGCCTTTAATCTGTCCAAGTCGCCCTTTGAGATCGGCAACGATTGTCGGGCTGCTGACCAATCGCCCACGCCTTTGTTGAAGACTTGCTTAGCCTTGTTGTCCTCTAGCCAATAAACATCTTCTAATCGGGTCACACCCATCGTTAGCAACCTGGCCATGTAACCCTGTAGGCCCTGCCTGGCTAACCAGTGTAGCAGGACCAGGCGCTGTTGTAGAGCAACGGCTGCTTCACGGAGACGCTGCTCATCGGGAGCTGAGAGGTCTGGCAGTTCCTCGGTTTGGGTAGCAAGAGATATACCTAAAATAATAAGATATATATACCTAAATAATTTGAGCGCTTTGAAGATTCTGCGACTATTTCACTCCTAGTACAAATGTTTCAAAGTGGAAAAAACAGTGCGTTGTCGTAGCATCAGGCAACGGAGGGCCTGAAAATAGCGAAAAAGAGATATAAGAGAGTTACAATTTACTCTCGAGTTCCAGTGACAAATTTGGATCTTCAACAGGTGGTGGAAACCGAGCTGAGCCTTCACATGATCAATAAGAAGGCGAAGATATTTTTAGCCACTGCAGATAGCGTGAGAAATATTGCAATTCGCAAAATAGAGAAAAAAAGTTTAAATAATATATCATATTGCACATTTGAAGCCCGACACTTGCCGAAATTCTTGCTTTCTTGAGAAATGCAGTAAGTTGTGATAATTATTGCAAATTGGAAAATTTACGATTTAAATTTAATGAAATGTTGAGAATGGAGCAATTGTTTACTGTAATCTCAAAATACGTACTACATGACATTATAGAATAATTCGACATTTCGAAACAGAAATGTAAGATGCTATCGCTGATCTCATTAATAGTTAGTTTTTTTTATCAACTTTGAACTGCAACTAAGAAGAAAAAAGGCTTTGATAACTCTTCTTATTCCCACGTGTGCTTATGTACAGATTTAAGTATTCTGGAATTTCAGTGCCACCTTGGGCATTGCTTGGAAGTGGTATTTAGCAAAGAGCTTAGGAATAAAGACACAAAAAGTATAAAGAATTTCCATAAACGTTAGATTAATGAGTTAACTGATTAAAGAGTAACGGTTGTTTATTGTTTTCTTTTTCTTGAATAATGATAACAGATGAAGAAGGTCAGAAGGGAAACTAATATTCCTAGTATCAAAATCTCATTTTAAGTGATACATTACTTCCATTAAGTCGTCGATTAAGTCGTGTTTCAAGCTAAAAAGGGATATGAATTTTTCATTTTTCGATAAAGTTAATAAATGAAAGGACCGAGGAAGGTTGATGAATGGAGACAAAGATTGATTGTTGCGGAAGTGAAACTTGTGTTCGTGATTATAAATTAATAATAAATTAAAAAGGATACCTGAGAAAATTTTTTAAAGAAACTCAAGAACAAGAAAAACGATTTACAGTAGAGCGGTTAAATTTTTCGAAGGAAATCTCGATATGATGGATACGTGTGTTCCGGAAGAGTATGAATATAGACAGCGATTAGGACACCGTGCCAAAGACAGTTGCAGCCCCGGGATCTCCCAACAATGAATACGAAATGCAGTGACGTTAAACATTTCGACGTTACAGAAAGACGAAGCGAAGACCCCTGGTGGGTGTTTGGCTAATAGGCCACCTAGAGTTACCCCTAATCGTATTAGTTGTTCGACCAAGAGAGGGTTAATAAATGACTGTTACGGGATAAAAGAAGATTGTGCCATTGAAATTAATATGATTAGAAACCACTCTTAGAAACCACACAAGACAAATACGAACGAAAAATGGTATAGACTAAACGTGGGAGTCCGAATGGGACTGAAAGCTCTGAGGCAGGGACTTCACGTCGAAATAACAAATTTAACCTAATGGGATGCCTCTGAAACGAGGCGGTGATAACCTTGTTTTATGATGTGGGGAATATTGTCGTTTTTGGGGCATTTGCAGCTCAGGGTATTAAGTTGAACATTTGTAGTTAAACAAGTGTTTTACATCTCGTTTTCAGTAGAAAAGAAAATATATACCTATAGAATTGCTCTGGGTGGGTGTCTCAATATTACTTATAGTGATCTGAGAAGATTCAATTTGAAGATTGTAGTAAAATTTTAGGAACATCCAATAGATGGATCTGTAAAGCCGTATTTATACACTCAACATTGAATTCAGATTTGGCATTAAAAGATAAATATCAATAAATTTTCTTGTTCCATTTATATACACCGCTGGATGTGAAGTTGGTGCTAGGCTGCCGTCTAAGATAAATTAATTTTAACTTTTAAACGTTGGCACTTATGGTCTCGCTCAATGAAATCAACTGTTGATCGTAGAGGATTGTGTTTATATTTTTGAAGAAATGTGAATCATAAACTAAGGGGTTATGCTTTTGGTTGTTAAGTTCGGTCATTCTTCTGTAAGGGCTTAGAGTCCTCGAAATTAGCCCAAAAGAAAGAGAGACGTATAAACATTTCTTGGTGAACAAAAAGAAAAAAATATACTCCCCGGGCTAATCAGCAGAATCGGTCTTTGATTTTGGACAGAATCTCATTAACACAAAGGTGACCTCCACTTGTTCCGTTGTGGACTTACTTCAGTATTTCTAATTCTTTTCTGTCAGAAACAATTAATTGACTGACTACGACTCTACATTTGGGCTTTTTTATGTTTTCTTCTATCTGTCTACACAAGACAGGTTTTCTCAAAAACAATTTCACCAGTCTCTCGAAAATTGATGAGAAGGAAGTTGCACAGTCCGAAAGACACAGTAGTTAATTGACATAGTCCAGAGTAAAAAATGCAGTATTTTCGTTGCCTTCGGGACTTCTTTACTTGCCAGTATCGACTTTTTACATTAAAAGTGTAGAATGATTTCGATTCTGATTGTTGATTCGGAAGTTGCCCAGGTATCATTTATACCTGGCAATCGGTTGCTGTCAGTTGTGGATGCGTCATTAGCTTTTCTGTAGTTGACACAGTACTGTGTTAAACCATATTTTTTCTTAACCACGATTACAGGAGACTACTATGGACCAGATGACTCTTATGACACGCTCTTCTAGTAGTTAATTCATCAAAGTTTAGGCCTTTTGTTGACCTTTTGATTTTTAATTCAGAACCCTATATTTTGTTGCGATTTCGGGAGTTCAAATTATTCATGTAAACACGTTTTCAACGTAAACACTATTTATTAACTTAACAAATGAACACAATAACTTCCATTCGTTAACTAATGATCCACTAATAAATTATTATTTCACTACTAAATGCTTTAATATCACTTACTACAATATTATAGCTATACTATTCCTAGAGTAAATCGCTTCTAACAATGATCTTCTTATGTAGCTAAAGATTATAGGACTAGAGAACTCCACAATTTTCTTACAAACATGCAAACATTAACATAAACAAACATACCAGAATATTTGACATACATAAAAAGAAGCAGTAAATCACTTGACCCAGCGCCCAGAATAAACTCTTTTACGTACGTCTTTTAACTGCTGTAGCCGGACGCCAATCGTAACAATATTAATATTTGATTGAAAAAATTATTTATGATATTGTTTCAAACCGTAAGTCATGACTCTAACTTGAACAGTGTAGTAGATTGGAAAAAGAAAATAACCCCAATAAAGCTATTGATTGATTGATTGCAATGTTTCAACGACTTAATAAATATAAAGATATCGAGTTATTGTTGTGAATATACATCAAAGGCGATTTAATTAGCTAAATTAATTCAAGTAAACAAAAAGGAAGTGTCTTGGTTTGAATTGCCTTTATTCAATTACTGCTTTGTATTCTTATGTTCTTTAATTCTCGTGGGTGCATTTGAGTTAAGTATTTGTTTATGCAAAAAATAAACATATCATAATTTTAAGCGGAAGCTTACCGTTTCCTCTGAAAACGACGACGTGTCTTTCCAGTTTAAATTCTTCCAGCCACTTCAGAACATCCTTTTCCAGAGACTCTTTCAGATTTTTGGACAAAGAAGTTCGATAACTAAAATAAATTATGGGCGTAAAAATAATAAATGAAATCGTTAACAATTTGATTTTGGCACTGTCCTGCATAATAATAATTACTGTGGCGTTTACATTTTTAAAATGTGAATAATGCGATGATTCTAGCCAGGAAACTTATGTGAAAATAATCAAATAACAGCTGATTTTGACTAATTGGCAATTTTGCGTTCAATCGATACTTAATAACCGTGACGACATCTGTTGAGGGGCAGTTGTGTTACAAATTTGGTAAAAAGGTCTGTTGTGTTCTATTTGCTAATGGGAGTTTTTAGCAAAATTTCAAATAGAGGACGCAGCAATACATTTAATTTTAATAGAAATATTTAATGTTTGAAATCATTCCGTCCTGGCCGTCGAACGAGCACTATTATTTTTCTGTCTACTTTTATTTTTGAGGTTAGATGCGAATACACGTGGTCTAAAGCCATAATTGTAACTTCGTTGGTAAGTGTCTTCATCAGGTTGGAGTGATTCCTAGGGGCCCTGATCTGAATCTGTGCCCTAAGGGGCTGTCGCATGGTCGAAGTGACACAAAGACCTGCAGATACTGGATCGAGGCTCTGTCCGCGACTAATCAGTTTGTTCTACAGACGTACAAATAATTCACAAATTGTTGACGACACATGTAGGGTGTTACTTTTGATGGTTGTCAAGGTTCCATTTATTACCTCGAATTTTTTTGTCAAAGGCCACTGATTACCTATTTATCGAAGATTCAATTCCTTGTCCAATTTAGAAAGGTTTTCGCCTCTTTCAGTTTTTCCACATTTGTCATCCTTTTTCAGTTTATTTTTCAAATGTAATTAAAGAAACCCCTTATTTCTATCATAATTTATTATATGTCTGGAAATTCAAATGTGAACAAACACACACGAAACATATGTATTTATGGGTAAATTATGTGTATTTTTACATACTTTTCAAACTAATTGAAAATCGTGGAAATTCTCGTAATACGTACAAAATTTCAAGTTGATATCTCTATCTAAATGTGTTGATACCTTTAGTTAAAACTTTGTCACTTTTCAGTTGCTCAAATTAAAGCATCATCAGACATCATGTTAATTTTAATTTTAACTTAGGCACTTAGTCAAATTAACCAACTCAAAACGCTGATATAGAACGATCAAAGGAATTCTCGAGCTACCTTCTCTCCCTTACTTTCTTTTTCAAAAAATTCCGATCCATTCATGTAAACAATTTCAGCTTTAATCTTTGCAATGGTCTTCTTAATGCTCACGAGAGAAGCTAAAAATAACAAACAAGTCAACGCCTTCATTTTATGTTGTGTAAATATATTTCCATCAGTCATGGAATTTCCATGTTTGTCCATTTGTTGCTTTATTTGTAGATTTCACCCTGCCATTCAGGTTGTTGTGTTCTCCGTTTTGTTCTGCGACTCTCTGCTGGTAATGTTGGGATGTTTCTAATTCGTTTTCGATATTTGGTTATCTTGCAATGTTCTTGTTTTGGTTAAGGAAAATATCTATCTTACTAGTTTTTTTAATTTAGTTTACTTACCTTTAATTGTCTAAAATTGTTCCGAGTTCCCTATTTAAGTATTCTTCCCTATTTCTAAATTTGTCTAGTTTGGAGCTAATTCCTTTATGCAACTTTTCAAGTTAGTTTTTTGGGTTTTACGGTTTATTCACAATGTTGAACGAAAAATGTTCATAGTGCTATGCTATTAATACGAACAAAGTCTTAATGTTCTTGACGATAAATTATCTTTTGCTTCTACGATACTTAACACATTCTTAGCTTCTAGGCCGAATTATGCGCGGTGGTTTCTTCCGTGCAAAGCGGGAGGTATATACATATGTACCTACCCTCTTTTCAAAGTTTGAGAGCTAATAACTCGAGAACTTGTGGAGCAATCACTTCTAGCAAATATCACAAATTAATCTACTTCTCGCAACTGACTTGAATACATGTAACATAATGCCGCTTTAAGTTTCCGGGATACGTGGTCATTGATGGTATTTAAGTTCAGCATAAGTTGTATATATTTATAGTTGTTGCATAGTGTTAAGTAGAGCGAAAAAGAGCGCCTCAAAATTTTAGAATCTTTAATGAGAATTTCCGAAGGGGCGGAGCTTTTGCCACTTTTCAAATTCATTTCAAATTTTAAATTCGAGTGACGGATGAATCGTCTCATTGAGCTCTATAAACCAGGCAGCACGAGTCATGTTGTAATATATTTTTTAACCTCTGAGATGTTTACAGAATCGTGTTTTATGCGTTTTTCCGCGCTTTTTTTTGAAAATTCGTTTAAAAAGGGATTCCTTAAATCACATTTCCAAGGCTCCAGGGCTTGAGTTGAAGTATTCAGGTTCACGATAGTATTTATATCAGTTGATTACAGGGAAAACTGCGCCCCAAAATTATCTCTTGAAGTGCGGGAGAGACCTGAGAGAAATTCCTAAATAATTCTATGAAAATGACAGAGCCGTGGGGAATATTTCAGTTTATTTAAAATCAGATGCCGGTAATATTCTTAATAAAATCACGGTAGTCAGGATTACCGATGTGACTGTAAGTTCCTGGATTGCTTCCGCAAGGCTTAATAGACCATGATACAACTCCATATTGAATATTATCAATCACATAGGGGCTTCCTGAATCACCCTGCAAAACATTCCCTGTACAATGAAAAAAAAATGAAAGGATCCAAATCAGTCTAACTTACAAAGCATTCTCCTTTCCAGTAGTCGTCGCTACAAAGATTGTGTATAGGATTGAAGAAATCCTCACCACTATATTTAGTAATTTGGTCGATACATTCTTGCGCAGTTAACAGTTGCAGTGTAACTTTCTGCAACTCATGCTGAAGAGAACCATTCGTAGAATTGGTGCCCCAGCCAGAAAGAATTCCATTAATGTGGTATGGTACAAAATAGGAGTCTGTTAGAACGATGGGGCTTACTTTATCAGAAAATGGAAATGGTTTTTCTAACTAGAGAACGTTCGTTAATTAGAGGAAGTTCATTTTGATATTTGTAGTATTTACTTCCACAATTCCAATATCATACAAAGGAACTGCACCCACTGTTGTAAAGTTATATTTAAATTTTGGGTGCAAATATAGTTTCGAAACATTGATGTAGGTGTCCACTTCTTTAGTGTTATATAAGATATTAGTGCCGTATACCACGTTTTGCCTAAAGATAAAGCGGTGTGCTAACGATATTTACATGACGACTAAACAATAACTTACACACTCCTAGTTTCAACGCAATGACCAGCGGTCAGCACCCATTTTTCCCCAATTATCGATCCTCCACACAGGAAGACATTCTTTACATTACGAAGTTCTACCTAAAATGTACAAAAATTGGTCTAAGGTATAATCTTACGAATATCTCCGCATACTATATAGGGAAATTCTCCATCCTTAGCTACTGTGCCATTAACTATTTGAACTGCTCCTGGTGCTGAACTACCTGTTAATTTGTTTATTAATATTGAAATTGTGTTTAAAATAGTGTATACCTTCTCTTAAAATAAGATATGACCCTAAAATAAGGAAGAGAGTACTATACATGATGGTGATTCTTTAGATAATGCTATTAATGTGAATGATGGGAACATAAAAAATAATATCAAAAGTGATATCAAAAATCACTCACGCAAAATCACTGAATTCAAATTTCTACTATAAGTGCTTTATTTTGTTTGCAAATAAGCTGAAGTGACTTGACTCAATAACAAATGCTTGGATTCAATAACAAAAACATAACTTGAGATATTTCTAAAGTCGATTCGATGCCACCGTATAATCTCGTATACGTGTTGTAGTGATGATTTATTTTGCTTTCGTGTCTAGCGATCAATACTGTCTAGTATATGATGAAGTAGGACAGATATTAATTTTTTTATCTCATTTCCTGATATCAAACCACTTTCGCTTTATTATGGTTAATTCATCCAATTTGAATAGTTACACATTTGTTTAGTTTCGCAATGATACCATGTTTTAATATTTTTTATTCAATATTCACATTTTCGATATTTAATTGTTTCGGTGAGTATCTATCAAAAATTTCCTTAACTCCGAATTTGTCATTATATTTTTAAATACTTTTTTGAACCTACGTATTATTGGCTACATTATCTATGCCAGGTGTTGAGGTTCCTTCGATAAACGAAAACCACGAAAACAACAATTTGGTTTACGAAAGTGGACTGTATTAAATTTCACTTATATAAATAATGGTAAAGCATTGGTCTAAGTATGAAGTGGGAGTTTGCTTAGTTGGGAAGATTACGAGTTACGTTTACGATCACATGTCTAGAGCGAGCACTGGTCAAAGAGAGCAAAATTACTGCGATCATCCCTTAAGTACTAAACCCGAGGAACTCCACCCAGGGGCGCACCAATACCAGACGCTATTGCGGGCAATGGTCGCGCCTAAGGTCATAAAATCGCCGCCATCTGGCAAATACCTATACAAGTCGCTTTCATTGAAGTATTGCGATCCGCCGAATTGCGGATCGCGGCAAAGGTCCAATTTAGAAAGCTTCCTTTGACTAGTAGCGTATTTCCCAGCCATAAAGAGCCCTTCGATATGGCCTGATGGGTACGATGGTCTGGCGCCCAGATGGAATCCTTCAAATACGTATCGATGCCCATGGGCGTAACTTAAGGGACTAAAAATACAAAACAAATTAACTAAGCAAACTACGCTAAGAAACAATAACCTAAAGTCCTTAACACCAGGTAATGGCCTTATTGGAAAATTTTTATACATGGTTAAGAACAAAAAATATTTAAATTTTAATTACAATAGAAAAAGCTATAAAAAAGATTTGTAGGTTATAATTATACCAGGTGGTCACGTTAATTTGACTAGGAGGGTTCTGAGAAACTATTTAACTTTTTAATTTATTTTCCGTAATGACAGTGGCACCTTCTAAAGGTACATTCAATCAAAGTTATATTGTTCAAATAGAAAATCCTGTGTCTGTCATTTTAAGTTTCTGTAAACCAAAGCAACTGAAGTTCCCCTAATATGCTGAAATCCAATCTTCGGATATTTAATTCTTTAACATTATACTTATTACTCAATAATATCTTAAAACGTAGGTAGGGTATCTCACGTAGATTGAGTCGTTGTAGTTCTTTACGTTGTTGTTGAACGAAAAACGTGTCTTATCTGTAGCATTTTTTGAAACAACAATGATAGAAACAGATCTTTCCGAGCCCTAGGTTTGGTTTTATTAATTTTAAAAGCGAATGAACGAGAATATATTTTTCTTATGAAACAGATAATTCTCAAATCCAAGAAATTGGTTAGATATGTTAGAACAAAATCTTATATTATAGCTTTGACCCAGGACAAAATTCTACTTTAAAAATACTAATAAGACAAGGGGCTACCCAGCGAGGGTAAAACGAGGCGGCTGCCCTCCTCCCCTCAGAACTTGAAAACACAAACTTTCGACAAATCCGGATATATACAGCTGCTCTGGACATTTACAGCTGCTGTGATAACACGATATATACGTACATATATATATATATATATATATATACACATTTGTTTCTACTTATTAGCTTCATCATAGTCAATAAGTAGAAACATGTGTCGCTGAGTTGTTCAACATCCTCTGTACATTTCTACTTGAATGCTTGATTCTTTATACAAATAACCCACCAACTTTTCGCTATACGTATTTATTTTTATCAGTACGAAACTTTCCCCGTATAATTTGTTTTTTTTTTAGTCTAAGACGGTGAACTTTTAATAAATTTTGAGGAATTAGTTAATCTAGCTTTACAAAAATTTTTTAATCCTATAAACTCCTAGATAGTAGTTTCTGTTTCGTTCACAGTTTCAATTTAAAGGAATAATGACAAAGAAAGCTAATAAAACCTTACGGCTATTACTTACCTAATTTTTCATAACTATAAGCTGTGTCATTGTTTCTAGTGGGAGGATTTGAATTGAAGGAATATACCAATTCGAGAAATTTATTGTAAACCACCATTCCCAATCGACTCGATTTTCTAAAGATTAGTACTCTTTACAATAATTCGGACTCAAAAAACCAAAATATTTTCAGGATTTTTACCTCGAATTCTTCGTAATGTAAAAGAGAACCACAGAACTATAGAGAACCATAGAATTTATTCGGATTAAAAATTAAAATTTTGACTGGTTAATGATTGATCTAGATCTTATTTTTGTCTTTACAATAGTGGAGGAAATGAAACATCTAAGTGGATATAAGAATTCGATGTATTTGTACACATACTGTGTATGGAATATTATACGATTCATAACATCAAAATACATTTATATAAACTTACTATAGAATAGTAAGAACGGGCGACACTGAGATTTTAAAAATATCAGTTAAAATATCTTCTTAAAATCAGTATGTATCCTAAAATCCTACAAATCAACATTTCTATATCACATATTCATTCACATATAGTTCAGCACCATTTTATTTCTTTAATATTTTTTTCTGAGCAATCTCACCTTCGACGTGTGCCGCACATGAATGTTTTATAACTTCTTTGTTTAAGATTTACTTAATATTTTTAAGGTTCAAACTGTTGTATATTTTCTATGTATAAGACTGTCTTTGTCTTTATATAAGAAACTTATTCGCTACTCAGAAAAAAATTGCTTTCTCAGAAAACTTTTGATCTCTAATGAACGGTACGATTTGATCTTCGGTTCTCTTTCACGTTTTAGTTTTGATGTTATTTAGGTGGAGGAGAAATTTAATTTCGAATTCTAAAAGAGCGGAAATTACTTGATTTGATGGTGTCTCAATTAAGTTTGCTTGATGAAATTTTGCGTTGATTTCTGGAAAATTTCATTTTTCTAAAGATTTTTTTTATCCACAATAACTTTATTAATTTTATTTATTATAATACATAATGAACTTCTAATACACTACGATGCCCAAGTCTGAAGTAGTTTTTCAGAAATTCAAAAATGATTTTTTTTAAATTTGAACACTTGAAAGTTAAATTCTGCTAAAACTGCACTTAACATGATATATACCTAGGTAATAGACTTACGTTTATCTGCAGGAATTTATTGTTCTTTTCACCAAGAATAATGCGGAATAACATTTATTACGACGTCATTTATAGGGTAGGTATAATCACATAATATCAACCAGAGTCATTGTTCAGTCATTCAAATAGCGAAAATTCGAAAGACCTTTGGGAACGGTCAAAATCTTCTTTGAAAATTTTATCTGATAGGACGATGGCTTCATGAAACAAAACTAGTCTTGACTAAATTAACATTTTTATAATAGTAATTCTTTCTGAGAATTTATCAGGTAACTCTTGAGATATATTTAGGATTTTACCCTAATTTCTTAGAGACCAAAAAAAATGTATTCTCACACCTTGCATTTTCCTTGATAAGATTGCTAGTCTACTCAACCACCACGCTTCCCATCAAAAACGCTAAGACTAGTACAAAGTCCAGTATGGATTGTACAAAAAGAAGCAGATTTTAAAATTAAAAAAATAAGAAATTGGATCATTTTGTTTCATTTTTAAAATTTATTCTATTTCATACTTTAGTAGATCCTAAAACTAAGACGGGAAAACACAAACCGGTTTTTAAAATGTTTCAAATACCGCTGAGAAATACTAAAGGTTCATTTTTAATTTGTTTCGTTTAAAAATTCCACAATAATATTTATCAAAAGTTCAATCAATTATTTTAATATTTGTTTGAATGTGGTAGACAAAGATGAATTATTTTATTAAATGTAATTCTTCGACTTCCATTGCCTTTTTTACGTTTTTTTAAACTCCGTCTCCAGTAGTGCTATTTCTGCTCACTATCAAGTACTCGCAATGGCTATATTTATCAATATACTGAAAAACAAAAAAATATATAAAAAAATCTGTCGAAACCACTTTTGTAATATGGAGAGGGAAGCCAATTAACTAACTCATTTTAACGTATCCCCATTCATTCATTCATACTAAATAATCTTATATGGCAAACCCCTGTTTGTGAAACCTTATCTTAAAGCCTTCAAAAAATGCTTTTCAATGGAACCTCATAAAGGTAAATTTGGTAAAGTAGTTTTCAAATTATTAAAGAAATATCGTATAGAGTAGCTGAATGTGTGGAAATGCTGTTCATTGGATTAGCCCTGGAAACCGAGATCAATGTTGCTTAGGGCCAGGTAACGAGAGGCATTCAGCTAAAAAAGCAATGCGAATACGTGTACCAACTGGTAACTAAATTTCAAGAAACTGGTTTTGTCCCGAGTATAAAAGGCGATCAAGCACTAATACTTCACGAAGGAGAAAAAATTTAAGTTGTAGAGCAGTTTGCGATAAATCCAACTTTATCCACTTGTCAGGAGACTACGATAGCCTTATCTCGCGACTAAATATGAAAATTACTGAAATTTCATAAGTTTTATCTTTATAAATTGCAAATCTTCATGAAATTGTTAATAATGACTCGGACAGAATTCAATATTGTGAAATTATGATGCACCTCGACGACATATAAAAATTAGAATTGGTTAGTTAATCCATCATTTGGTTCTTCTTCATATTAACAAAATGCTTTTACAGGATTTTTGATATATTACCACAGATATTTCCATTATAAGTTTTCAAAATGTCATTTTGTACATGATACGATAAGATATGGTGTCGTCAGGTATTATTTTGTTTTTCCTTTTATCAAAACTTGTAGTTTCTCCTCATACAGTACAGAATCCATGATTATGGTGACATTTCATTTTACTTTTTGTTCCCTTTGTTCTTAATTCTTTTGCCTGCTGAAAAAGTTTTAACAGATAATAATGGTAATTTTTCCATGTTCCGCTTCTTTGCTTATATTGCTGTGTAATTTGCTTTGTCGAAGAATATCCTGATTTTCCAATCAAGTTCCTCTGTCTTTATTCCTTGAAGGGTCGTCGCCTTCACAGAACGCTAATAATGAGCAGAGATGACACTGATCGAAACATCGTGTAAAAGAACTTAATAAAAATAGTACAAGTCCAAGACTTATCCTATAAAATGTTCACAACTCTGATAAATTTTGAAATTTTCTACGGGTGGTGTTCCAACTGGCGTGGAAAATTTAAGGTTGAAGGGTGTGATAATTTTTTTAATGTGGGCAAATTGAAATGTTTAAATCATTTTTTTTATTGCGATTAACATGTTTGATAATATTTACTAAATTTCATGTTACGCGTACATACACTTTTTTAGTATTTAATGATTCAAAAAGTTCTGGTACATGTACGTAACATGTACAGAGTAGGCAAATATCGATATTCATGTAAAAAATCTCGGTAACTATAGGAGCTAGAAAAACGAATAGAGTATTCTCGATGTTTTTTTTGGAACCAAATTTAGTGGAGTCATTAAAAATTTTCGGTTGCCTTTTGGGTTCAAGCTAGAAGCTAGAGCTAGAGTGTTCGATTTTCGCTATTTTCCATAAACGTTGTTCGTTTCGTTATTATATTAGTTACATATACATATAGTTACTATATTATTAGGACACTTTTTTGCGGAGATTCGACTAGATTTTCAGTTATAATATAAAGTTGTTTTAGTTACATTTTGTTACTTTTTTTACAAAACTATTTGTTTAGAATAAGTGTACCGATTTACCTAATTATAACGCGCATTGTTGGTTGTTCGAATAATTAATAAATAGTCAAAAATGTTATGTCTTACGAAAATTAAGATCATATGATGTATTTAAATGTTTTATTGAAAGTAATAGCAATTTTGATATTGCGTCCGAAATATATTTAATCGGTATCCTGAAAGAAGACAATCTGATAAATTCATTTTTTTGAGATCGAAAGAAAATACATCCAATTATGGAGCATTTTGACCAACCCAAAACCGAAAACGTACAATATTGAAGATGGTGGACATTCAAACACAACATTCTATCATAGAACGTTGATGTGAACGAACTCACCATCTTCAATATTATAAGTTTTCGGCGTTAATTTCTTTTAAATGCTCTTTAATGGGATATATTTTTTTTTGCAATCTACAAAAATATGCATTTATTAAGATCTCTTCTTTCAGGATACCGAATGAAATAGGCGTAGGAAGTAATATCAAAGGTACTTTGAATTGAATTATACTTTGAATAAAACAATTCAATATATATTTTTCCTAGTTTTCACAAAACAATATAAGGATAAATGAAACCCAAAATAAGCACAGAATTGTCGACAATTTGTTAATTAAACAAACATCTCATAAAGCACGCTATGAATCGGTAAATCTATACATATATCTATTGTAAAAAGTTGTTTTTGTAAAACAGTAACTTTCGATCATGGTAGTTTGAACATGTCATAATTCATTGGGAGGAAAAAAATCTCTTTCTAATAATGCTTAGATACTTAAAGATGTAAATACACATCTTTAAGTTATAACTTAAAAACTGATCGAATTATGAAAATGTCCTTAATGTCATTGAAATCTACTCAATAACTGCCTTAATAATGTTATTATGAGGACAATTACTTCTATTTGTGTTACGTATATGTATCTATATATAGGTACATATTTATGTAGCTATCATAACATATAACTAAGTGGCGAGCGTTTATTAAACATGGCGAAAATTTAACTATAGCTTCTAACTCGAAAACAGAAGACGACCGAAAATTTCATTTCTCTAGACTTATTTTTAAAAAGAAACTGAGAGTACTCTATTCGTTATTCTCTATTTCCTATAGTTAATGAGATTTCCTATGCAAACATCGAAATTTGCCCAGTATGTACCCAAATCTTAAATATCTGTATAAATGTCGTCGAAATATTTATGTTGCAATTAAAGCGCATTTTTTTTGGTGAAATAAAAATGTTTAGATATTTTTGAAAAACATTCTTTACTAGAAAAGAAAATTGTAAATTCCTCCATTGATGTAATGACTCAGGTGGGAATTGAGAAGCAACCCTAAAGTTAACTCACAGATTTTATACTCCTACTAGAGTGAAACTTATTTTTTATTAATTTACCAGTGAATATTTAGTGCTTTAACGTAACATATTTTTTAACTAGATGAGGATGAGTTGAGTGCAAGATTGGCGAGCAACTATAATTAATTTCTCAAAAACAATACATTTCACTCTGCTATCCTGAGAGCTAACTTGATAACTTGAACTACCCTGAAGAATTATTTCAAGCTTGGGAAGGGACTTTACATAAACATAATATCCATGACCTCAAATTTAAATTTCAAATTTGCGTTAAAATATTTGTAATATTTTTTATAGCTTTTATAAGTGTAGACATCGACAAACAACATCAAAATTCACGATTAAATACGAAGTAAGTCTATGCCCCTCCTTTGTTTTTGTTTTCATACAATTCTTTTCTTGTGTCTTTTCATAGATCAGGTGACAAGATATATTGCAATTTAAGTTATTTTTTCATATTTTGAACGCTCTTTTGTGAAGAAAAATCACTAGAGTCAGTTTGGAAATGAAACCTTGTCACCTATCTTCTTCTTCATTATTTACACTCATCGGATAAAAATATACTTAAATGCTATTCACACGTAGTAGGAACATTTATCTTTAGATTAAGAACGTCTTATATACAACAATATTGTAGCAAAAACATTACATTTTAAAATATATTATATTTTATTTTTGGAAGGATTGGGCTTGCTTTGGGACATTGTTGTATTGCTATACAGATGGTGATTTACACATACATTTCTTTTGCTACTTTTGACCGTAAATTCCAACCGATTTTCAGCGATTATTCATGAAGTAGATACATATTAACTCGAAACAATAATTTTGTGCCAAATGTCTCGTAATACATAATTTACACGTACAAGATAAGCTTAAATGTATGTTCACCATAAAAATGAAGATTTAAAGGCACCCTCGTGTTACAGAAACTGAAGAATTTCTGTTGAACTTAAATATCAAAATTTGCCCCAACGCTTTTTACTGTATAAAAATTATTATTCTTAACTATTCTATATTTGTGTATTATGTCATTGTATATTATAATGGATAATAGAACATAATAAATGTTTAACATCATCAATAAAGTTCACTATTATGAGGTATATTGCGATTGTTTAACACACAACCAAAATATGCATTTTATATTATTTATTCTTATTTTACCTTACAGTATAATAGTCTATTGTTCGATGACGCTCTGTGGTTTATGTAATATATGAGGAATAAAAAAATAGAAACTATCTGGATCAACCTCGATGTTAAACATTTAAATAAAATTTATTCACTACATACTTGTTCACCCCTAGTACTAAGCTACTCCCTAAAAAATTAGCCACATGACTGTACTTGCAATTAAGTAAAGCATGTTCAGTGTTGAATTGACAGTTTGTTATTTCTTAAAATAGGCGCTGTAATTTGTTCTGAATTAAAATCAAAGTGACTCATTTTTTGGGGCTTAGCGGTTGAAATACGAACGGTTATGCCAATATATTATCGAATAAGTAGTACTTTAAAACTTGAGGTACATTGATTTGGCACAGGACATACTTATATTCAATAAATAGCTATGAATATTTTCTTTAAATATCTTTATCTTCGATGTATATAATCGTCTACGTGAAATCGACTCGCTGTTCTATGTGGTAGGAATTCAGGAGCTCAAGCTTTACGAAATTTCTGTTAGAAATTCGGATGTTATTAGACCGTAAAGGCTTTCATGGGCGGTCAAAATATAATTGGAAACATTTTAGGGCCATCCAAGCCGTGATCCATTGGAATTGCTTTCTAACGTTTCGTTCACATCTGCCATGGACATTCTTAAAAGCGATGATAACGAAATCCCATGATTCGTCTCGACGCTAACTGAAAAAGTAACTCGAGAGTTCAGTCTATTTATCCGTCTCTTCCTTGAAGACGGCGGCGAAGCTTCTGCATTTGCGCACATGGAGCATGTCAAAAGTCATACATTTAGTTCTAGTCTGATTCCGAATTATATGCTCTAATTTATTCTCTCCCATTAAAATTGTTGTTCTGCATAAATATCTCAATAGCCTCTCTAGTAATTTTTGGATGGTAGCAAGTCATGTTGGAACCGATATTAAGAGTGTATGTTCAGCAACAGCCGAGTGTTCTGTACGTTATTTAATATTCTCCGTACAATACAACAGCACAAAAGGTCACTAAAGGATAAAATAGATCCCTGGTCAGTATACAGTTACTGGCTCGATGTGCTGGTTTATTCAGATTTCAAGAAAATGTCTCGAAATGTTAAAAATATCGCCTTGTCGGCAATCAGTATGAAAGTGACCATGAGCACATCTACAATGATGAAGTGTTGAATTTCCACTAAAATGACCCAAGTTTAGTTTTCAATAGCGTTGGGGAGTTTTTTTTTGTGTATAGCCCACAGGCGTAAGACAAATAGGACACATAACTCACAAGGAAGTTTCTTAACATACTCGGGTGATTACCACCCTCGTCTGCGACTCATGTGCAATATTTCACTTTCATGTATTAAGTGCTACTTTATCGGTTTGTTATGTCATGTACCATTTTCGAGCGATCACAGGAGAAGTCTTTCAAGGTACCGAGATTTAGTGAAATGGAGTCAATAATTTTCATAGAAATAAAAAATGGAAATCAATCAATGGTTTTCTCTGCTTTCATTTTAATGGAAATTATTTTGTTGACCAAGCTACTAATGTTTTGATAAACTGAATAACCTACATCAATTCAACTAGTTTTGTCTAAGGTTTATTAAAGACGCAATCGAGATATTCATGTACGACAACAACTTTGTAGAAAAATGAACTTTTTATTAACTTATTTATCTTATTTATTAACTTAATTCGGCCTGGAAGCTTGAGCTATAACTCTCTCTACTGCGCCGATGCTTCGCCCCCCACCACGATAGAAAGGAACGCATAAATACACCGGACTCTGCACTGCCCAGTACCAGTCAGTAGTAAGCGTCGAGAAAAAGGCAGGACTTATATTAATAAATATCAACCGTTATTTTACCGCGTTTGATGAGTCTTCCGTAGTTACGGACGAAACATGATGAAGTAAATATTTTCAATTGTATTCCAAGTATTGCTATTCTGCAGTTTTAATTCGGGTATTGTTACTTTTTAGTTTTAACTCTCTCACTCTATTAGTCCGAAGAAAAAAGGCAAAACAATAAAGAAACATTTCACCCTCCGCTATAGTTAAGGTTCTGAAATAAATAGATATTTAATTTTGCTATTAATCTGCTATTGTTTCTAATTTATTTCCCTAGGTAACGAGTCTTACAAAACCTCATATTCAGCCTTTTACCATCTATGAGTGGAAAGTATGTACAGAAATTGGTGTCAAATAAAAATAGAGGAAACATGTACCACCGGAACTGAGAGCAAGCCCTAATCCGAACAGATTTACACAATTAATGATAAAAAGGCTTTCAAGAATCGATATGTCCATTTACTTTTTGGACTCAATCAAGACACTCGTCACTACACTCCATTATTTTAAATTTCTCAATAGGTCATTGAGAACACATACAAGTTTGTTCCAACAAAGAAGTATCCTCGAATCGTCAGAAACAGTTAACAAGTAGTACCTATCTATAAACCTTGTATATATTTCTGATGATATGGAATTGGTTTATTTTTCTGTTGGAACAGCTAATATTCACTGGGTTCAAAAAATTAGACAAACATAGATTTTTGCTAAATCTATGTTTTGAAATTTATTAGAAATTTATAGGGTACCATAGTCTGTACAAATCAAAGTTGTATTTTTTAGAAGAATTTCTGAATTTACTCAAAAATTTACATAGATTTCTGATATATGAGTCACAGGTCCGATGATCCCTGCTCAGAAAAATATTATATAATTTTGAATTTTCACTAGATAACACTAAAATCATTTTTTTCCTGTTGTTGAATGCAAAATGAGTTTTGTCAGTAAACAACGCTAAAACATGTGTTAAATTTCCAACCTCAGTCACTTATCAAACTTGGAAACTTTCATTGTCCATTATTTATACAGGGTGTCTCAAATTCGAAGATTTTACGGGAATTTTTTGATAAAACGAAATTTAGCAGTGACAGATAAGTCGTCGCCATTTTGGTTTTTTATATAGAATGTATTAAAAAAACTGGATTTTGGAATCCCCTTTATAATTCATGTATCCAACAAGGATATTTAGAAGGTAAAATCCGATTCTGAAAAGTTTTGCCATAGGACCAGTGACGTAACTTATTTTTCAAAGCTATAGGAATTATTCGCAATTAACTATAATTATGTTTTTTGAATAGGATACTCTATAGTATATTATTAAATACTTTGTATAGTCACGTCAATATCATTAAAAAAAGCGCTGAATGATTTTGAAAAAATATTTTATGTACTAATATATCACCTAATTGCATAGCTTTGACTACATATAATCATCGCTCATGGTTTTCGAGATTCCTATGATGAGAGTCGAAGTTGAGACACCCTGCACATGCACATGCCCCTAGATCTCTGTGTCTTCATTTTACCTCTTATCTTAAGAATTGATAGTTGGATGCCATAAATATAAAAGTTTACTGAAATATTTTATCATTCACTCATTTATCGAACTTCGTAAAGCTTGAGATCCTCAACAAAGACTAATATCGGACGAATTCTGCAATATTACAATCATTGACTAGAGAAACTGTGTCAATGCCACTTAGTATTGCTTAAGTTTTGGTAACTCACTAACTATTGTTCATCAATCTGTAAAAAAGTAAATAAAAATCTGTTACGGTAAGTATATCACAAAACCTAAAGTTTATTCACAGCCAAATAAACAATGAACCGGATGCGTTTTAGGCTGGTACTGAGGACGGTACTAGGCAACAGTTTCCAACTGTTACTCCTCAAGGTGCTGCTAGCGATACTAATGACCTATCCCCAATTTAATTCCGTTTCCCATTAGGGAATAGAGCAGCAGATCGGCCTATTGACCCTGTTGAAGGGTTCTCGAGCTAAGGAAACGAAAAGGCCAGTGGCTCGGAGCAAAAGACATGTAAAAATGGATAGAAAAGGATGGAAAAGTTGACGTGCGTCTAGCGCGGCGTATTTATGTGCGTTGTAAGGTGTTTGGACAAGTAGTCTGCGCGTGCGAAGCACTTCCCACACATGTCGCAGTGGTAGGGCCGTTCTCCAGTATGAATCCTCAAATGCCTCGTCAAGTCGCTCTTCCCACCAAAAGCCCTACCACAGAACAGACAAACAAAGGGACGTTCTCCTGTGTGTTTTCTTACGTGCAGTTTAAGGTTTTCTTTGGATCTGACACACCTAAAATCATGTCGATATAAAAAAACGTTACTGAAAAAAATCGCTTAACGTACTTTCCGCAAAACGGACAAGCAAACCTCCGTTCTCTTTGTCGATCAGCGGTGTCGTTGGTTTCATTGCGCAGCAAAGTAGCCAAGGCCGAGCTGTCAGTAGGTTCTGAGCGGATTAGTGCTGCAGCAGATGTTGCCAAACTGCCACTAATTCTAGAATCGATTGTGTCATCTTGCTCAGCTTCAAGCTTCTCTGTGTCGGATGTAGAACCACCCTCACAACCTATAGAAAAAGATGAATTGGTTAACAAAGTCAAATTAGCAATGTGCCCATAAGAGCCAAATTATTAATGTGATTGAAATTTTACTGCAAGTATAATTCGTTTATTCTAAAAGCAGACTGACGTCTTCACATAATTAATACAGTGTTGCCAAACCTGACAGTTTTGGAACGTCTCGAATTAAACTAAAATTTAATAGTAATAGATATGTATGCAAACATTATACAATAAGTAATGTGCAGTTACCTGGAAAAAACCTTACTATTTTTGTTTAAAATGGGTTAAATAAGACTAAAAAAGCAATATTATATTTTTCCAAAAATTGAACCAAAAATTTACATAAATTAATTAAATTAATTAATTAATTTTATTCCTCCTTGTTGTTTATTTGTTAATTATTATTTTTGTTTTAACTTTAATAATAATTGTATTTGAAAAACTTAAAACATTTTTTTGAACGAGAAATAATTTTAAGATAATTTGCATGCATTATTAGCTTTGAATGCGTTTTTCTTGAAAACCATTTTTTCTAGCGACTTCAATAGGGTATACCTTTTTTAAGCAGGAAAGGTAAGAGAAAAGATTTATCTAGTCCAAAATGACATACACCGTGGCACAAAAAAGTTTTAGCAGATTAAATGACTCCTAATGGCCGCCTGTGGCGCCCTTTAGAAGATACACCAAAATCGTCAATGCATTTGAATTTCGCATCCTAAAACATCTTCAGATACGAAATTTCGTGAAATTGACTTAAAGAAATTAGAAAATATGAATGAAAATGTGATTTGAGCCCTGTAGCTTCGTAATTATCACTTTTTGAACTAAGGCAAGTTTAGTTAAATCGACTTACTTTTACTCAAATAATCTACGGTATCATTTTGGCTACGCTATTCGAGGGCACCCTGTATATCACTTAGGCCAACATGTCGATTATAGTAATTTTTTGCAATACCTCATATTTTTTTTAATTGCATTGAAGATGTAATGATACGGTGGAAGTCTCAAGACCGTATGCCCATATTTTTCCGCTAGATCGACAACAACGTATTTTTTGATGGTTTATTCCTATAATATAAATTTTTAAGAAACAAATAATACTGTTTTTAAATTTGATGTCCACCTAACAACAATGTCTAAAAGTTCACTTTTAAATATATTTGTTGAATGTCCGATATTTCGGGTACGCACCCAATTCTGAATATTGGATTCATTCCATGTTCCATCTGGTATTTTCTCTAAGAGAATACTGGGATATGGAACATAGTCAATGATAATAACTGATGGTTCAGTTAAATTTTTTTGCAAACGATCTTTAAACCATTTGAGAAAATTATCCCCATTCATTTCAACATGATAATAAGTGAGTTACGTTTTTTGACGACAATATGGTTTATTCACTTTTAACAAAACCATTTTCAGTTCCAGCATGAAAAATGATATGTCTGAATAAAAAAATAATTTTAGTTGTTAAATACAATTTACCTCATGGTGAGTGAAACATGTTTTTAATCATTTACTTTCATTTTTTTAACACTTTTTGCATTGTCATCTTGCCAGGAATGACTAATTGTTTTGTTCTGAAAAATCCACGTTTCGTCTAAAAAAACGAATCGCCGTAAGCTTTCTTTTTTTCATGCATATAGGTTCATAAAAATTCTAGACGCTTTACCGCTACGTTTAGAAGTTCCATGAGTCCTCTTCTTGAGTCTTTTAGTCATTGGAAAGTGATTTCATTTAGTAAAACGCGAAGTGATGAATGACAGTCACTGAACAGTTCTTTTCGTTTAACTTCATCTAAAAGACTATTTAACGTAACTTGTCTTCCTTAATATTTACATTCTATTATTAAATTAAATGTAAAATATATATGTCCAGAATTCAAAAATTAGTGATGTTTTTAGTGGTTTAATTAAGGAGATTGGCGGAGACACAATAGATAATAAATTTCTTAAACTTACAGTTTTTATATGTCATAAATAGTATAACGAATTTCGCCAGTGTCTAAAATTCGTTCATGGACGACTTTTTTTACCATACTACGTTTTTCTTGGGTGATTTAAGTGGTTCGCCAGATTTTCTTGTTTTGGAAATTGCCACAATAGTAGAATGTCCCGAGATAAGTGCTGCAGCTACACGTTGTACGAACATTTTTTTCACCCAGTTTTTTGAATTAACTTTTCAATTTTAATAACATGGAATAAACTTACCTCTTGCACAGAGATTAAAGGCAATAAAGGACCGTTGTTATCTCGCTCCAGTCCGAAATTTTGAATTGAATTCTTAACGAGTTGTTTACACCGGCTATTTTGACAATTTAATATTCAAAATTTATGAAAATATGTGTCAACGCAACATCAGATTGGCCCGAAAACGAGGTATCTAGGCGCAAATCGAATTGCACCAAACAAAGATAAAGGTATATTTGTTGGTTGTCAATAATTTATTTTCATTTGTAACGTTAGTCTGCTTTTATAATAAATAGAATTTACATAAGAAACGTTGAAATAGAGCCTTAGTATTGTTTAGATGCTTTCTCTCTATTGAAACTGAGTTGATATTAAAGTTAATAGTACATTTACAATTTGGCGCGGGGTGGGGGGGCAAAGAATATTATTTACCAGGAGTGTCTTCCGCCTCGGGTTCAGTCTTAACTTTAACATCTGGAATATCTTCATCGCGGTCAATGAGCGCTTCATTACTGCTGGACACCTGATCGCTGCCTTGGTCACTGGGCGGTAAAGTCGATACTGGGACTGAAGAATCCCCAGAGACCCTTCGACTCCCATGCAGTCGCTCCAATGCGTGGTTCAGACGATGTTTCTTGAATGACTTGAGGTACCTAAACTGCATGCCGCAAACATCACAAGAAAAGAGCTTATCAGCCGGAAGGCGGGCGCGGTGGTTCTGTTCTCGATGTTTCACATAGGCCGACCGATACCGATAGGATTGGCCGCATTGATCACATACGAAGGGCTTGTCAGGACCTAAAGGAGAAATTTTGGTTCAGGAATTGTTTTGACAATTTTTTTGTGACTGGTTGGCTTACCAGCAGCTCCAGGTAGATGCTGAAGGGCGGCATGTTGTTCCAAGAGCCACGGTGACGGGAATCCGGCCAAACAAGCACCGCATCGGAAGGCGGTGGCTCCTAGGCCGTCAAGGGGTGGTACCAGGCCCGCTTCCAGAAGACCTGCTAGTGGAAAGTGGAGAAGAGGAGCTCCAGGAGTGGAGGCGCGTGATGAGGACGCTGAGGACGGAGGTCGTTCTAGGGAGGAACCGCTGCGTTGTTCTACGTCAGGAATAGGCTGTAAAAATAAATTAATCTGTACTTTTACTATTTCAATTGAGTAGTGAAAGATATGCGTATGACGCGTAACTCAGTTGAGGAGAGCCTGTAATATTAGAACATTAAGATACAAGTTTCATAAGAAAGTATATTGACGCACGAACCAAAGTTGCACAACGAGGACCAATGCGATGAAGGGGTATGTGAATCTTATTTTGTTTTCCTGCTGAAGTCGAATAATTATAAAATGCCCAATGGCATCACGGAAATTTCAAATTAAGCACTTGATACATTTTAATATTTTTGGAATTCCATCGAAATTGTATTGGATACACGTCTTTAGCACTCGTGAAATTTTTTATGGGACTCCATCAGTATTATATTGTTTATGATCAAGGCTGTTACTGGATGTTCGCAAACTACTCTAAATAGTTTGGCAAAAAGGACAACTAATTGAAATGATTGACGAATTTCCAATCTCGTTCAGGATCAAACTGGAAAATTAACATTTAAAGTACAGAAAAATAGACACAAGAGTGTGGCAAGGAGTAGAGCTATCGTCGTTCTTGTATAAAATATTTGTATTACATGCACCAAGACCACGACAGATACAGTGGTCTTGTATGCAGATGATGCGACGATTGTCGCTAGATTCACAAAGAAAAAATACTCACTAAGTAAAAATTTCAGGAGAAAATCTTAGCGTTGGAAAAATGGCGCTCTAAATGGAAAATCAACCTGAATACTGCCAAGGACCAGACAATCATCTTAAAGTAGGGAAGAGATAGAAAATCTAGTGATAGTGAAAAGTGAAGAAGTGCAGTAGATTGGCAGATAATGTTGAGCAAACCAGCAACAAATTAAGAGTGGCAACAAACTGATATTTGCGATTGGTTTGGAATCTATCTTCGCTTTTGCTACTATTGCTTTGTTCCTTTCATTCATCTATTCATGGTATGAATTAATGAGATCATCAAGTTAGGCATTCAACCGCAACTGACATATGCAGCAGCATGTAGATATTCAGTTAAGACGCATCTGGAACAGTTTCAGGTGGAAATTAAATTTGAAGCTTTATAGTAATGGTAAAAGTAATATCCACTAAATACAGAGTGTTTCAGAGTTAAAGTGATAAAAGTCTAGGGGAAATTCCTCTCAGCAAAATATGGAAAAAAGTTCTTGCGAGTATGGATCCAAAAATGCTTCTTTCCAAAATACAGGGTGTTAAGTTTTTTTTTTTTTTAATTCAGTTGTTTATTAATAGCTTAAAAAGGTTTTAGCCGATTTTAATTTTTACGGTGTATTAAAACAATTATAAGACATCCACTGAACCAATTAGATCTGATCCAGAATTTCAAGGGGCACAAACAGCGAGAAAATCGATTGTTTCTTTGCAGGAAAAATATCACCCTGTAGATTTTATACGGTTTTCATGTATAATAATATTTAGATAAATTCACTAAGAATACATTTCTTTAAATTAATAAGCGGTTACAAAATTACAACAAATATTCAAACGATAACCTCCTTCAACGCAGGCATTGCACCGCTTTACCATATTTTGTTGCACTCGTTACCCAGAGTGTTCTAGATAGTCTGGCAAGAAGGGAAAATTCTTTGGTGTAATTGTTTCACTGTTTCCATGAGGTGCAGCATACACAGGATTTTTTAGGTAACTCTAAAGAAAAAATGCAGGGGTGTAAGGTCTGGAGAGCGATACATTTTTTAATAATTCCTAAGTATATTTATTTTTTCTTATGGAGTTTAGAGATATGCCAAGGTAAGGTATTGTAATATTTTCTCGAAAATGAAGCGAAACACTAAAAAAAATCAAGAGACAAAAATGTATTTTTAGTGGGTTTATCTGAATATCACATGAAAACCGCAAAAAAACTACAGGATGATGTAAAAAAAACAACCGACTTGCTTGATAGGACGCATCTGGAAATTCTGGATCAAATCTAATTGGTCTAGTAGGTGTCTGATAATTGTTTTAATAAATTGTAAAAAAATCATTAAACTCGTGTTAAAGCATTTTTAAGCTACTAATAAAAAGCTCAAATTAAAAAAAAACTTGACGCTTTGTACTTTGGAATTGAAGCATTTTCGGACCCATATTCATATGAACATTTTCCCATATTTTGTTGAGCGGAATCTCCCGCAGGCTTTTGTCACTTCAACTCTGAAACACCCTGTATAGTGAAAAGGGCTAGGTATTTTGGCAGAGATGAAATCAATAACTAGTGTATTTACAGATCTTTTATTTGTCCAAAATTGTTTTTACAACTATGATATGCATCTTTTATTAAGGTAAGCATTGCAGACATAAGGCAAATAAAAAATTCTAATAATTAATAACTCTAGCATGTATGTATCTATATTAATTAATAATATGGTGCCTGAAGAAACAGAACATAAATAATATATCAGAAATAACAAGAGATGCATATAACAAAAGAGCATACACTACGATGGTTTTTAACGAGGGAAACAAGCGTATTCTTTATGACATGAAGGAAACTTAATAGTTTCAAATTCTAAGCAGGTTATCAATAGATAAGTGTCTACATCTCTCACTAACAGATGCTGTTCGGAAAAATAGATAGTAGGTATAGTCCCGGCTACAGATAGCTGAGTATAACGAAAATGTATTTGCATAGCAACTCCCACCAATATTTCACGAGCAAATAGTAATAAAGGGGCTTTTTTGCATCTGAGAAGTAGTTTTCGTTAATACCAAGCTGAACAGTGTAGCCCCCGCTGGGAGAGAAAATTGCGTCTAAAACTGTACTGACAACAATCAGAACTCCTTCCTAACCCACTATAAAACATAGTCAACGATAACTAATTTATGAATATGTTTCATACAATCAATGCCTCATTCAAATCGGCCAAGTTTTTCTGTCGCCCCATAAAACCGCCCATATAAGAGTCATAAATAAGTAACGAGAATTGTTCGGTGAAAACGGCAATTTCTGCAAATGAAATGAAGGTGGCATATTAATAACGAAATTATACAGAACTTAATTGTGGGTGTACGCAATTATACAGAGTCGCGCCTCCATTGGTTCTGACGAAGGAGTGTTCGTCTGTTATTGCGAGAACCATAAAAATTGACCTATGCCCGGCCCTGCCCTGCCCTCCCAACGAACCTATTAACATGTTCACTACTGGGCGAATTGACATTAGGTCATGTGGAAGTCCATCTATCTATCCATACTAGGCGGATACGGTACCCGACATGGTACACCTTTCGGTACCAGGCAATAACTTTAACTTCGAAGCAGAAAAGGGCTGGCCACTGGTACTGCTTTGGCTTAACGATCATGTCTGATTGTTGTCTGGTGCTTAAAAAACTTAATCTCTTATAATACCCTTGGTGGGAATTAAACTATAACAAATTTCCTAAAAACAAAATACATCCATGTATGAAATAAAGTGCTATTTTTGCTACAGAATAAAAAGGGTTTCAGCGGGTGAACATTAAGTACTATTAAAGGTTGAGTAGATATAATTTACTATTGTACAATAATAATTAAACTATTTCAACTAATGTTTATTTAAATATTAACAATATGTTTATTAACACAGGTTCTGTAATAATATATTAGCGTAGGAACATTAAACTTATCGGGTAAAAAACTGCAGCCAGTTCTATTTTAGTCACGGTTTAGGATTATTCTCTAAACTGAAGATTGTAATCAATAACTTACTAATCGTCAAAGTTACTGGCATTTACCAAACCTTTTCAATAATAGACTCGTGTCGACCATCGGGAATTATGGAAAATTACTATCTATAAAGGATGCTAAGGATTGCTATTTCCCTCTATTAAATTAGAATTTTTCGGTTGATTAGACAATTTATGAATCTGAAGTTTAGTTAGAATTTGTATTAATTTGTTATGTGCGGTACAAATAGTCCAATTTTAATCATTTTACTGAATTGGATGCCACCATGCCAAAATTCCTCCTTGCCCATTTCAGAAATATTAAAAATGATCTAAAAAAAAATAAAAACTTGGCACAAATAAAGTAAAAAAAATTAATTTATCCTCGACGAAGCCTAATTAATTGTGAAATTTCTGAAAGCATGAAGTAATAATCAACGGCTTACTATGTTTAGCTGCGTTAGAATGTTTGCATTTATTACCTATTCCAAGGTTATATAGACTACGAGGTTTTGAAAAAAATAATGACTAGTAAGAACTAGAATTACTCAGTATATTTCTACTTTGTTCCAGCATGAAATGCTCTGATAATCCATCCAATTGGCGAATGCTTCAGAAAATAACCAAAAGTGATCAGGCTCGAGTATAGAATGTTTTCCAAGTTGATCAAGGTTGTATAAATTTTCAATGTTTTTAAATTACTTGCAATTTCTCATATTTTTGATAGATTTTTTGCTTGAAATCTTTTTAATTATCTGTGAAATTTGCAAATGCTTCAAATAATTACTAGGCTCGGTTCTATAGTATTTTCCTTCGGAGGTTGATGCGTGACCAAATTTCAAAAATTAATTGGCTCAATTTTCTCCATTTATTAACCGGAAATGTCTCTATTAATTTGTCAAATTGGTGAATGCTTCAGACTCACCATCCTCTAGTCCAAGTGTTTTCCACTGCTCTTATTCAGTTTGCCTAAACTATCAAATTTAAAAAATCAACTGGAATTTCACAGCAAGTTTTTTTTACAAAGGTTTAATTGAAATTCCCCTAATAACCTGTGGAACCAGTGAATGCTTCAAATAATTACCAGGCCTCAGTCTATAATGTTTTCTTGCACTATCTTATCAAGAGTGTATGATCTATGAAATTTTGAAAACTAAGACGAATTCCTCAGTATATTTTGCCACGTGTTATAGCATATCTCTTGGTTAATCTGTAACATTGAATAATGAATCGGAAAATAAGCAGATGGTAAAGCTAGACTTTAGAATTTAACGTTTATTATATAATTAAGGTTATATAAAGTATTAAGTTAAAAAGTGAGGGCTCAAAAATAATTTTCAAATTATAATAAATTTTTGCTCATGAGAAAGTTTTAGCTTTACTAATAATCTGTGCAAATGGCGAATGCGTCTGATAATAACTGCTTACCTATCAGGCTTGATCTTACCCAATAAATATTTTCAGGTACTTGGTATCAAATATGAATATTTCGAAACCTTTCTGTACTGTTCTAAGTTCGTTGTTAAATAGAATTTAGAACATAACTAGAATGTGTTACTGATCAATGCTTTGACATTACTCGAACATGCTTTACTGGTGAGATCATGCGAACCACTCATGTACAGGAGTGGGCAGGGAGTAATAAAGGAGATTGCAGTAAGTAAAGGGGACAAATCTAATACTCGAATAATAAAATCAATATTTCTCTTAATTTTCTTGCGAATGGCCTTAAATATTTTCCCAAAAAATTATCAAAAAAATTATTTTTTGGGAAGGTGATGGGCACTTGTCTCTGATCCCCTCTTTGACTCCGCCACTGGAAAGAATATGCAAACTAAATGAGTTGATGAGATTATGCATAGCATTTTAAATGGAAAATGACTTGGGTTATTCACTTCGCATGAAAAAGTATTGCAAAATTCATGTTCTATCAAGAACCCAGAACCGAATTTTTATGTTTGCTGGACAGAACGTTTAACATTTTACATTCATTACTTAATCCAGGTTACCAATTCGGTTATTCAAGTTATTATAAAATTTTTCAAAAACTCGTGACTCAGAAAACACCAAAACCTCTCAGTACATTTTGGAAAAAATGTTATCCCGAAACGTCCAAAATAATCTGTGAAATTGAGGCTCCAATTTCTTAACAGGCGAAGTTCCCAAACAAGAATTAAAAATGCCCGATCCCACATTATTTACCTTATCTATACCCAATTTATATATACAATTTTGAACCATCAGATAACAAAAATATTACTAATTTGTTAATAAATTTTACCACAATATAGCCTGACATGCCTGTATTTCATCCAGATTAGTATCTGAAAATTTGAGGAAGAAACTATCAAATTTTGAAAAAAGTTATAGGCCAAAAATATCCCGAATTTTTTAATGCGTTTTTATCATCTTTTAACCTAAAAATCCTTAGTATTGTATAAAATTGAAGGATATATTACGTAACATTTAACAATCTCTGAGATTTTTATGAATTTAATTGTGATTTGATAAGAATCTCAATTTTCGGGATGTACATACTATATGAGGCATTTCAAAAACAGTGAGACTTATAATACTGGGCGGTTCAAAGAAGTGAGGCATACCTAAATTATATATTTCCTTGTGAAACATTGTTGTTATTATCACTTTTTATCTTTTTAGATTAAGTTTTTCATATCGTCAATAATTTTTTAGATAATTGCGAAGCTTACAATCTACGTTTTTATAAGATTAAAGACTTGAAGCGCCTCAGTGTTTTGAGATTTCTCACTGTGTTGAGGACACGATTTTTATTTTTCCCACGTTAGCTTTGAAACATCCATGAAAAATCTTTTTTTTTAATTTGAACAATGCGTTTGCCTTGATTGTAACTTAGTGGTGGCATATACTTCACTTGAGAACAAATTTTTTTAAGAAACTAAGGATTGGTTGAAATCCCTTAAAACTTTTCAACTTTGAAGGATACATTTCAGGTACAATTTTGTTGTCAGCAAATTAATTTAATTATGACGCAATCGAAAATTTAAAAAAAAATCAGTAAGTACCAAACATCTAAAGAAATAAGCAACTTTTTTTTTACCCGGAATCTGGAAATAATGTTTGATTTAAAAACTTTAGAATGGGAATATTGGCATCGATTTTTAATATATTTTACAAACACGTTTTTCCTTTCACATTCAGAGTCCATATTGTCTAATCATTCGTTCAAAGAATATTCCAACTTCGTTCAACCAAAGTCGAGATTTCACCTCACTATTCAGTTCACTATAATTAATATTATTTAGGTAGTTGGCACTCAACAAATAATAACCGTGTAAAAAATCTGTAAATTAGTCCTGTATTGTTTACTATTATAGTATTTTAAGAGCAACATGGTATATTAAAAAAATTCAACAGTTCTATGTATTTAACTTGAAGGCTATTTGCTGTAGAATCACTTGAAGTGTCCATTAAGGCAGTTCCTCCAAAATCCAATATGTACTTTATTAGAGCTTCAGTTGCCAGAATGAGACTTTAGTGTGGAAATTGTAATATATGGGCACATTCAAATACTCTTCAGAAAACGGCTGTTCTGTTGTATATATTTTCTATTATCGGAAGTGAGTGACCCTGAGCTACCACAGGCAATCGCCTCAGAATAAGGTTTCGTACAACCTCCTAACAAGCTGTTTATATGGATATAAAAACTTTATTGTTCCTAACATACACTGATTCTAACTTGAAAGGATTTTATTGGATCTACTATCGATAGCACACATATTCATCATAAGGACTTTTCAAAGAATAGATCGCTACTAATATATTGTAAAATACAAACACTACTTATATTTATATGCACCTTTCAGTGTGAAAATTCGGCTGTTATTATATAAGTAGACACATTAAGGGTTCCTAAACATGCAAAACGTGACTTTCAATGATTTAAAAAATTATTGCTTTTGTATTCCTCAAGTAGCTGAGCGTGAAAACATGTATTTTTTTGACTAGGTTCCTTTCGAAAGGGAACTCCTCTAAATTTAACATTAACAAAAAGACCTTAAAGATTAAAATTTCACAACAAATTATCAATACGTACTAAAAACAAACAAAAATTTGGAATAAATCACAAAACAAAACGAACAAAAAATTGCTCTCGAGTAGATCACAGGTTATCACAGATTATATCTGCAATTCTTCATTACTTAAAATATGCCTTAGATACGTTTCCATTTTCTTTTAAAAATGAACAAGTGCTTTCTAAGTGTAGGTAATATTTTTGAATTTATTTTTTTAATTAATTATATGGCCGAATATGCATTTTCTATTTGAAACTGTGCCAAATTTAGATAAGCTTTTCTTCTGTATACTACATATAAATGTTATCTGTGGGGGCAGCAGGAAGGGGTGAGCGAGGGTGGGGCAGACATATGTGGATAATAAGTAGTTTTGTTCAATCAACTTTGAATTAAGGTATATTTTATTCATCTTGACTTCTTCTGACTCCTACGGAACGTGTCAAATCATGGCATCATTAGGGGTTAATGAGCATATTGTAGGGTTATTATATCTCCATTTATTAGATACCTCGATCGATTTCCATAAATTGGGTATACATGGTGAAACATCTCAATAGCACTGAATAATATGATTAACATATTACAGTGCATATTCGTGTAAATCAATTATTTTTTGGATTTGTGAAAAAGGAATACAATACATTCAGTGTGCAATAACGAAATATAAGAAGTTTTTAAAAAAGAAGCTTTAAACCAAGACTTTTCGAAAAATAATTGGATTACGAGGGTTTGAGTTTTAAATGCATCAGTGCGCTTATTAATATTACAGAGTTATTCAAAATTATTGTAAAGGCATCATATTTCAAAAAGTGTCGTGTACAAATTTAAGATGACCAGTATATGAAGGTGTCGTCACTGATTGAAAATTTTCGCTTTTTCCCTACTTATCAAAACTGTCGTATTTAAATTTTCTAAGCATCTTATAGATTTTGTAATGCTACTCAAAATTTTATATGTTTAACACTTTCATGAAGTGTAATAAGTCAACAATTTGAGATAGAACATATCTTAGTATTTAAAGTTTTAGCAAATGGCACTATTTTTAAAATTTTCAAAATATACATGTGGATTCAAGAACATTGTAAATAACTTCTAAAGTTGAAAAACTTGTAAATAATAATTATATAATTTTTTCAAGACTATCATAGATGTACATATATAGTGTAAACCGCGTTGTTTATCTCAAGCAATTGACGAGTTACAGATCTAGAAACTATAAAGAGGAGAAAACCATTTGGTGGCATCATCTTAAAAACTGATGAATATTCAGCTATGGATCTATTGAATAAATATTATACAACATTTCTAGTATTGTACACAGAGCCAAAAAGTATTATGGGATATTTTTTCATTTTTGGAATAAAAAAATTCTAGTATTTAGAGAACAAAGTGTTTATATGGCAACAGCAATGGATTTAGAATACTAACAATAACATCTTTTAACAGTTCAAATTTTGTGAATCTGCATTTGATATTTTCTGAGATATTATAAGTTTCCGTGTTTCTAGATAAACGATATAAGCGAGAAACGAGGAAATAACAATTGTAGGAAATTTAGTTACAGATATATGTTCGATGGATTTTTAGCAGGTAAATTTATTCCATTGGACGCTTGTTGGTACATTATTTAAAGATCTGCAGTTGGTGTAGTGAATTTTCTTGAATATTGTCTTCCATTATTTATTTTTCTAATGAAGGGAAGTTACAAGAGACTTAAAATTTCGATGTTAATATATCACAAAAAATGTTTCACTATTATAAAAAAATCTTGAAATTGGTTATCTTTACTTTTTTGGTATGCGACCTACTGGATCATCCCAGGGCCGGCTTCGAGTTTTTTAACTCACCAGAAACTTCTTGAATCTAAGGTTTGTTTCCGGCGAACTACATCAAAAGAATGTGTATTTATAGAAATTTCTAGGGAACGTTCTACTTCCCATATTAAGAAGCTGTCACAGATTGGGTTGACCTCCAAGTGATGACACGACAGTGGAAAAATAGATGTCTACAGATATTGGGTTTAACATTGCAGGAAGAATCTACAGCAAGAGCCTCTATTATCCCCTGCTAAATCCTTTTCTCAGGTGGCCTACAGGAGTTGAACCTAAGTGACAAGGCTTGAAACCGGCCTTCGAGACATTCAAATAAACCACACACAAACATGTGAAGAAGACTTACATCCAAATACCTCTACCATGAAGCTTAAATATATTTCTGGTTGTTCCACGAGTTGGTGCTGGGTTAATTACATCAAACTACCTTACGAATAATGTAGTAGACCACTTTCGAAGTGACCTCACCCATGTTGGCAATATTGTTTCATCTTTTTGAATACTATATACATTGGGTGATAAAATTTAATTGCTGCTTTCTTTTCTCTTCTTATTCTTATGTCTAACGACGTAGGGAATTAACAATTAAATGAAGTTTTTATAGGGACATGGAATATTGTCTTTCTTAGAAACGTTTTTAGTGGTATGATGTCAGACTTAATTAGTCTACTGGTCCACCAATAATAATACAGAGCCCCAAAGGGGCGACTTGAATGCAGACTAATGCCAGCAATAGAATTGGCGAATAAATGTGGTGGAGACGGAAAAGCATTTCGGATGATATAATTGAAATTACATCACTACAGGAACAAGATTTTTAATCAAGACGATCAGAAAACAAAATATTGATCTAGTAATTGGATTATCATTTAATCAAACCTTGCTAAAACTCTATTATCTGTTGGGATTTACTGTGATAAGTAACATAAGTATCAAAAGAAATGTGTTTGTCGACTTGGATGAGGTATTTCTGAGCTGGTGCTGTTTCTCCCTATATAACAAATAGAAAAAATTGCTGGAGTCGAAGACGACAAACGTTATTTTTAGAAAAGACGTAAAAACTCCCACGAGAGAATCAAGCTAGTCAAAGAATTATGGTAAGCAGTTTGATGACTTTGTATCTATCAAAAAATTACACTTTTAGAGAAGAGATCAAAACCCACGTTTTCCTGCACGCAAGGAAACTTGGTGATTCATTTTACGTTTGCAACGGAGAAAATCTGCAACCCTCATATTATTTGAGTGAAAAATCCACAAACCACAGAAAATGTGATTTTCGATCTAAACCAAATTGATATGAAAAATAGAAAACCCATCCACCGAGGACTGAAATTTACTATTGCGATATTGCCGACGGTGACTTCGTCCCATATAGGGCCGAGAATTTGAAGACAAAAAAGAACAGTGAGTCCCTTCTGGTCTTGAAGGCATCACCAAAGATATACTAACAGAGTGGAAAGAAGGTTGGAATAATGAAAAGTTCTTGACTGTATTCAAAAGATGCAAGCTGCACTGAAGTTTCAGAATCATAGAAAACAGCTAGCTGGTACTATTGGCACAATGATTCATACGAAATAGCGACATACAGTTCCCACAGGTCTGATAAACACTCATGCCTGCTCTTTGAAACGCTGATTAAATAAATGTTTCATTTTGTGCCACATTGCACAGTATAGAATATATATGTATATTCCCTTCATTTCAAATAACCCGTAATAATAGAATATAATACGATCGAGATTATATTATACAAATTGCATAATATTACGCTATATGATCACCCACTTTTTGAGACCTTTATGCAGGGTAAATCATTAAATGGAATAACCAAAATCTAAAGATACTACACGTCAAATGATAATGTTTGGAGAAGATATGTTTTATCCGAAAATTGATTCTTTCGATTATATATAGGGTGTTGAAAGTTAAAATTTTAATTCATTTTTCACTATTATTCTGAAAATATTTAGGTGAGATGCTTCAAAATTTGTAAAGTTATGTTTTTTTTAAGCTATGAATAAGATATGTTTTGCAATTTCCGCGTTGCTAATAGATTATTGTAAATTATCAAATTTGAGCATAATGTTGGTTGAATAAATTTCTCTCGAAAACGGATCGAGATATCGACATGAAACAAGAATACATAATTAATGAAAAAATTATTGATTTTTTAGATTTCGAATCAAATTTCATGTTAGACCTACAGGGTAGAAAGATATTAACTGTAAATTCTGTAAAATTGACCATAAATGGCGCTCTCTATTAGCAACGCGGAAATGGCAGAACGTATCTTATTCGTCACCTAAAAATACATAAATTTAAAAATTTTCAAATGTCTGACCTAGATATTTTCAGAAAAGTGGCAAAAAAACGAACTAAAATTTTAACTTTCAACATCCTATATACTATATACAAAAGTATCAACTTCTGGATAAGGCATATTTTGTTGAATTATCACCATTTAACGTGTAGTATCTACAGCTTTAGGTTGTCATACTGTTAATGAATCACCCTGTGCAAAGGTGTTTTGTACCAATTCTCATGTCATGAAGTTACTGTTTTTCTAATCAATTTCCTAGCTTTTTTACGAGGAATTGCGAAATAGTTGATATGAACAATACTACTATTATTGGATGCTACGGGTTGTTATTAGTTCAGGGTTTACGAATTAAATTCTACTATATTATAGAGGCACTCGAGTAGGTAGAATTACGTAAGAAAATCAACCGAGCACTGGCGCTAAAGTCGATCAAATCTTGCTACTAAACAATTTCATAGAAGAATATTTCCTCTGGCTTGTATACAAGTGGCCTTACCGTCTTTAAAAGAAATATTTCCCTACTAAATCGCTTCCAGATTATTGTTACCTGGCTTTTTTGCAGAAGTTCTATTCATATCATAAATATTCTCTAAAACGACTACAAGTACTATTTACAACAGTATCATATATTTCTCTATTAAAAATATCATAAATATATTCTTTTAAGTAGGAAACAAAAATAGTACTCGAACTTATAACTAAGGCGTTTCTAGGTGCTGATATATTTTCCAGGTAGCGTTTTAAATTATGTCTAATATAGCTGATATTCCGGTCTCAATAACAGGCTATTATTAGGGCATTGAAAATGCATTTTACGACACGATTCCCAGGAATTAATTTAAATTTATACCTCCATTAATTTCGACTTCTTGTACTTATTATCCATCATTTAAAAGTCTACCTTAAAACTGCTTGATGCGTTAGTGTCGCCACCCTACGCTGTACAATCGAACATCGTCATTATTTCACTAAAATTACACCCTAGTGATACTGTTACTTTGTATAATGATTATTGCTATATATTTTCCAAAAACGGTAATCAGTGACCCATAAACTCGCCTAGTAACAACAAACACTTGGCTTGAAGCCAAAGTGCACCACCGCTATTCCCTGCCCTAACTAATACTGCAAAATCTACCGTTATATGGAATGCACTCTAGTTTCGCCCAAAGCAAAACCAAACGAAAATCGTGTCTCTATAGGAAATACCGAACAATATATAATAAGGAGTTTCCAACTAAATTGTAACAACAATATGTTGATATAAGTATAAGGGTTATGGTCAGGTGGATTTCTACCAACTTGGTTATCTCTACGCACTACTGAAGTACCACTAACTAAGTCATAAGTCTATCACAGCTCTTACGCATTTGCAACTTAACGTAGCTCATAAAAACAACAGTCCATTTGATGGGTACATTGTCCCACATTTTTTACGCGATCACCTGACCAATGACGCAATAAGCTGATTGCTTCACGCGAAGTGGTTTTAAATACTTTCATTAATTTTTTTTCGATTTTTATAAAATTGCTCTCTTAACTTCTGCATAGGGGAAACTACGCAATATGGTGAATTGCTGGTCGCTTGATATAGCAGAAGACTGTAGACCGCCGGGACATACCAATTAAGGGTTTTCTGCACCCTACAGGCGATCAGCAGGCACATGTTATGAACATCGCATCAGTTTGCGGACAGAATTTAATTACTAGTCGCCTGTCGCTATAGTGCATAAGTCAGTATTTCATGAGATACACGTAGAGACTACGTAGAAATGTTTAGTCAAACGATACTGCTTGTTGCTCATCATCTGCCCATTGGTAGGAGTAAAATCTTCCTTTTAAATATTCATATCTACATCTGAATATAGAAATAATCAGAGATTTTTTGATAAAAATGAAATAACTACGACATTTTTTGAATAATTCATAATTTCCTGTAGGATCTCGTTGCACCGATGATGTATTTTAATTTACTTCTGAAGCGTAAGTGTGTTAAACCAGTATCTGTGGAGTCAGGTAAAAGATTTGAAGTTGCTTTCTTGTTCAAACATAAGGCTGGGGCAACAATATCAAGTATTTCTGATCGCTTCGAGGAGCAAATGACCCAATTTTTATCTCAAGAAAACAATAATAATGACAAGTTTTCCAAAAAATGAAGCAACGAGAAACTAATGAATGCTGGCCTCTCATTGTATGCACAGGTTTAAATCTTAACCAGTACTAACGTGGTGGCTTCTGGATAAGACTTAGTGCAGCAATTTATAGCATTTTGTCATAACTGGTTGCAATGCTTCATGAATTGGTTCACTGTTAGTCGCCATTTGGAGCATCTTCTATCTATTCAACAGAGGATCGCAAACAGGCAAATGATGCTGTCTTATCTGTCGGTTTGTTCACAAAAACAGCAAATTTTTTGAAACACTTAAAACGAATTTTTTACACACAACTTGTGATAATGGAAACTGTACGCAGGTTACTAAGAGCTATTTGGATTAAATTACGTCTCTGAGAGAGCAGAATAAATCAACGTAATTCAGATTCCTAAAGCGGCTCTTCCTTAGACGGCACTCAGTCTGAAGAACAATCGACCAGGAAAACCCACTATTGTTGCCTCTAAGAGAACCTTAGATTAACCTACCGCCAGCAACCTTCCAAAACTTGCACAGGATTAAAGTTGTGCCAGTACTCTTATTTGTGCTCTTAAATAGCCTTAATTCTATGTGAAGTTGTTGCTTTATTGCTAAATCAATGTTGCGAATTGCTGCTCACCTTTACATATTTAAATATCTTTCAAATGACAAATTTTTTTAGTAATAGTGTTGCTATAACCTGACGGTCAAATTTAAAAGCAATGTAAAGTAATGCAAGTTTAATCCTCTGCCTACCAGCATATGGAATTTACTAGTTGCTTGTTGCCGGCTTCGGTTGTTTGTTGATTCAATCTAAGGCAATCATCTTCCAAGCATTTGCTGCTAACCAGCAAAAACATGGTAGTCGCAAACTCATGAAAGCATTATAAAACCACATTTCTCTTGAGAAAGTTTAGTTCGAACAACCAAATTCGTTTGAACCTCTATTATCCTACCTACGACAGACCAAAACTCCGAAATGAAAAATATTCATTTCTCCGGTATCAACGGGGATTCGTGCTCAATTCTACTTTAGCAAAAGGGTTCTACAAAATCGCTTGGAAGTGTGGTGGTTGGGGGTTTTGATGGCCTCCGAATGTCATGTTGTTAAAATAACCTAAATATTCCATCATCACAACTAACTACCACTTCCCAAGAAAATCTTCCAGCCTTTAAAACTTGTACGTCACCACTCCATAGCTTACAACCGTTCTTCTGGAAAGTCTTAATGAGGACTTTCCTCCTCGGTATCCAGGGGACTGGGAGAGAGGAACTTGCGCACATATTTCGGATAATGCGTCTTCTCGTGAGCTTTTAAAATGGTCGAACGCGAGAACGTTTTCCCGCACAAACTACACCGAAAAGGGCGTTCACCGGTATGCACTCTACAATGGTCCTTCATGTGATGACGAAGCTTGAAAGCTTTACCACAAAACTCGCACTTAAACGGCCGATCACCTGTATGCGCCGGCAAGTGGGATATTAACGCGGCAACGTCCGGAAACGATTTACCACAAAACTTGCAAAGTACCACCCCACCAGTTCCGCCTTGAGATGCCGCCTCGTCCAAGTCCATGGGAGTGGGCGGCTGGTCAGTCGGATCTGGTGGTTCTCCTCTGGAATCAACCCAACCTCCAGGAGGAGGTTCTGGGAGGTTCAGAGGAGGCATCCCTCTTTGCTCGCGATACTTCAAGGTTTCCAAACTGTGACTGAGGATATGTCTGGTCAGTTTGCTCTGGTGGGGAAACGTGTTTCCACAGTACATGCAGGGGTAAATTCGTGGAGGTGAACTGCCAGACATTCCAGGATCGTCATCGGGCCGCTCCTGCAAAACCGACATTGCCACATCAACTTCTTGCCGCGTGTGTGGGTGCGCGGGCGAGGCGGCGCGGGCAAGAAGTTGACGCTCGTGTCGGCCAGAGGGCGGCCCGGCGTCGTCCCGGGCGGCCGCACCCGAACACACACACGCGGCAGATGATTCATACCACCCTCAAATACAGGGTACCATCAACATCATTTATAGAATCAAAATTGTTAAAAACTTCTGACCAAGGTGAAATCCACGACACCAGGTTATGTATATTTTTATGCCTTTCTTTTCAAAGAACTCGTTTCCATGGAAAGAGAAGTAGATGCAAAACAAGGACTTACCGAATCATGTGGCATCCTTGAATAATCCGAAGAACTCTCGCCACCTGAGTTCTTATCTTCAATTCCTCCTCCCCAGTCTACTTCTTTCTTTAAACTCTAAAATTAACCAGTTATGATCAATTGGAACTACACAATGCAATATTGTTATTACCAAGGGCACTTGTTGAATGGGCGGCAGATTCGAAGGCCCTGGAAGCGGATCACTGCAGTTGAGAGGCGGCGAAGGGCGGCATCCGAGAATTGAGGGCGGCCCAAAATTATTTGTCGTGGGAGGAGGTTCGGGAGATCCGTTTTGAGAAGGAGGTCGAGCTAACGGTTCCGGGGACTGCCTAGAGGGTGGCGCGGTGGCTACGGGGGAGTTTCGAGGGGGCGTGGGGTCGCTGGTACCAAGTGAAGGAGGTCTACGGTTTACTAGTTCTTCAGGCTCCGTTTGCTCGGGAGGGTCCGGTTTGTATTCTCGAGTCATTTCGGCAAGACCTGAAAACAACACAATTTAGAGACTTATGATGCACATTTTATAATGTTCAATCTGAATTTTAGATGTAATTTAAAAATACTTAAAATGAAAAAAAAAATTTTTGGTTACCTTTCACTTTGAGACTTTCAGCTGTTTGCAACAGCCTGCTGAGCTGTGCGTACTCGACGCGAACTTCGCCCTTGTACATGAACTCGACGATGGTGCGCAGGTCGCTAAAGCGCACGTCTTTCAGAATGACGATCGGATGGCGTGCCGGATGGTCAACAAACAACGCCCGGAAATAAGCCGAGCAGGCGGACAACACAACCTAAATTATGAAAAGTGGGCTTAGTCGGTTATTAGTTAGTATATTTTACATTTAGAAGATGCCATGGAAGAATTGGAAGGATGGTATGAAGTTGTAGATTACCTTGTGGGCGCGTATGCAACGTCCCTCGTCCGCGCACGCCAGGGTCACGTCTACGAGGCGCTCGTCGCGCAGCAGCTGCGCGCACACGCCCAAAAGGTTGGCCTGGTGGTTGTTCCAGCGCAGGCAGTAATGCTCACTCCCCATCGCCAGGCGAGCGCCGACTACGCAAACTACTGAAACAACAAAAAATATTATAGTAACACCAAAAATAATACAGGTACATCATATATAAGGCCAGTTTTTTAACTCTATCACGATCTGTCTTGTTTGTTTAAACACTTCAATGAGTGGAGTGACAAGGAAGTGATAGTTATTAATACTATTCTCCATATTAAAAATGAGTGCGACTCAATTGTACCATCCATGACTGCACTAGTGACGTGAGTGGTAACATATTTGAACTAAATGATATTTTACACAATAAAATTAATCATCAACGTGATATTTTCCCTCGATATCTAACTTTTTACCTCTGTGAAATAAATGATCGACACACTGACCTGATAATGTCACTGTTACGTAACCCTAACACCACCGGAAACGTGTCGACATGACGTTGAAATAACGTCAATTCCGTAAACAAGAATTGGTATATACAACGTTGTTCTGTCTAATACTTTTATGTATTGTTGTGCACTTTATTTAACGTACAACTGCAGTTTCGTATTGTATTTAAGTTACGCTTAGGAGCCAGAAGACGAACACGAAACAAAATTGTTAGCCAGGTAGCAATACCAATCGATATAAGCCAATTATAGTTTTGAGTAAGTAGTAACCCTAACCAAACTGATGTCATTTATTGAAAAGGAGCGGGGACAGCACGGTAAAAAGCGTTGCTATGTTTAGCTCTAGGTTGTTGAGGGGCAGATAAAACTGAAAACCTAAAAAACCTTAATATGAAGAGGAAATTAATCGTGTGGTTCAGTTCCAAATAACTTTTTACCTTTCCAAACTCTTCAAGATCAAAACCTATGTTGAATCTGACCATCGAAGTCCCAAATTATGGGTATGACTTATGAACACGTAACCTCTGACACCCTGAACAATAAATGTTCCGTGGACTATATTGCTTACTTTGCTTTCACATGTCTAATGCGAACACCAATTAAGAAATTCATTAATGGGAAGTTGTCAAATTAATAAATGGATTAAGAAACAGAGTTTTGCAATTTTTCTTGGAGTTTATATTTGTCTCCATTTCGTCACTCTAAGATTGAAAAATAAAAGTTGATCTAAACTTGGGCTTTAGTTATGGGCCATTAAGCTCTAAAAATCAGTGAAGTAAAGATCTGAAACCTAACTCCCCAATTATAAAAGACGATTTTTAAATTAAAATATTTTAAATGTTGTGACATAATGATTTTTCTATTGCTATATGAGTTCACGCTTAATTTCCAGCTTGAAATTTATATGGAGTTGAAATATTCCCGGATAAGAATATTAATTGTATACGGTCCTGATAAGTCTGGCAACTGTCCAGTATCTCAAAAATGTTAAGTCTTAAGAGAGTATTTTACATGAGAAAATTTTAGGGCTTTTGACAATCTAAAAAATATATGTAATGATTATTGACCAGTCTCAGATTTGTAAAAAAAATCGTGATAAGACAAAGTACCTTTTACCTTAATAGGAATCCCCATAAATCCTCATATTTTTAAATTCCTCGTGGAATTCTCCGCTCATTTTGTAAAATACCTCCTATACCTATTTTAAACAGTTTCATTTTATCATAATATTCTTTTCTTTCACTTTCTACATATGTTCTTCGGTGCAATAAACCGAAATGATCAGTGTTTCATATCAGTACAAATAAGGAACTGCAGTAGTAGCACGTTCTTTACAAGGTGTCTTACTGAGGTGTGTCGGCTAATACTAGTTCTGAAACGATGAGATTTAGAAAATCTGTTGAATGGGAAAATGTATATTTTAAATTTTTACCATTTCCGAGATAGCACTAGCAAGCACTATTTCATGCCATGATCATGTCCAGACAAATTTAGAATGCAAGATGACGAAACTACAGCACAAATTATTTTTTCTTATGTAATATTAACCAGTAGACTACAGTACTTAGCTAAAAGTGTATTGGAATCTTTCGAACCCCGCGGAAACGCAACAATTGAAGTCAAACATGAGATTCCAATTGAGGCACTTGGATTGGTGTGTTTATGCCAGAGCACAAGAAAAATATCACCTCAAGTGAAATGACAGAAGCTGCTTAAAAAAATAATGAGTTACATATTATTGTGAAAGAATAAAAACAAGAAAAGCATCATATCAAATAGAAGAATGAGCAGAAAGAATTTATAGAGAAAACCAAAGAAGCATAATGAATACTCTAGAGGCGAGACAGTTAGAGGACAGTATAATGGAGAAATAAGATCATTAATCAAATACTTCTGGAACTAGGAATTTTAGATTAATTAAAGAATTTTCTAAAATCGATTTCTTTTAATGGAGGCGGACTAACTGACGAAATTAATTTTCATTTGCGGGGAACCCCTAGGATTTTCCGCATATTTTTGCATGTCCATAGGAAAAATAATGCTTTCTGCACCGAAATTAAAAGGTTACAATCATTCTGAATTCATATAAATATTTTGTGGATTCAATTAATGATTGTAGTTTCAAATACTTTTGCTTTAATTGCATCAGATAGTGATATTGATAGTGCATTTTTGAAATGTTCCTTCTAGGTCCAAAATAATTCCCATCGGCAAACCTTTCAAGTTAAGATTAACTGCTCTTTGACGTCAAATGGTTGACTTTTTAACAAAAACGCACAACTTTAGATGTCAAAAAGGATATTTCCTATTTCCAAAATAAATACCATTATTGGAAAAGCGAAAAATGAGTCAATATAGAAATTATAATTGTCATGTGGAAGTTTTGTCACTTACGCATCTCCTTTCATGTTTAAGCTCATAATGAGAAGCTTTTGGTTGAATTTTGCAATCTATCGTTTTTATCTGGATTTACAGAAAAAGTCTAATGGTGTCAAATCTGAAGGTCATGTTAACTATTCAAACGTATTTCCCAAATACTATTCGTTTAATTTTGTTCTAGAAAAATAGATCCAATCACTTAATTTCTAAGACCTACAAAACAGTAATTATTTTTTGGGGAAATTGTAAGAATCTTGCATTTATGAGTTTTAACTAATATTTATTATTCTTAAATGTCATTTAAATAAGTATATGTTTTAAATGTGATAACCACAGGTTTCTCATTTAGTTAAAACTTGTATATCTACAGCAGGCTGCTTCAAGTAACGAAGTTATTTTTTCTGAGTTTACCTATTGCAAGATGTGCATTGGAACCTAGTTTATTCCCTATCAAAGATACGTGTTTTTGGAATATGTTTAATATTGTGGTAAGCTGGCTCTGACCTACATTTATAATTCATCGTTGACACTATAACATGTCTCCATGATAAAATTAGCAATAATATCCAAGGAAAAATTGGCAAATAGGATGCATATCTCTTTAAATAATTTAAATGCAAGCAATATAATATACAGTATGTCTCATTTGAGGGTTACAGCGTAATAACTAGTTTTCCTTTTTTGGGTATTCTTTTTTTTATTCATCAAAGTAGTCTCAAAAATTCAGCTCACGAAGGTTTATTAAAATTTAATTTAAATCGGGCAAAAAACAAAATAATTATTACACTGCTACATACTTAAATGAGATATCTCCATAAATCAAATTGCCTCTAATGACCAAAATTCCCATTTTAATGTTGTGTGTTTTCCGATGTTGACTTGGAGTAAATCCTATTTCTTTTTAACAACAATGTAGATAACTAATGTTTCTACTAAAACTAAAAATTAGTCTGATGAAACAGGAATTTAGTTAGAACTCATATACATTTTTATGGACTACTTCATCAGTCAGGCTTAAGTCGAAGCTACGTGTTATCCGAAAACTGAGCCGAAAGATAGTTAGAATTTTGATTGGGTTCTGATAGAGAATTGGCCATAGTAGGTAAACATCTGGTAACTTAAATCTGCATTATTAATCACCGATTAACGATCAAACTCCTGAACAAGAAGTCACGAATTATAAACGCACCGCGTTGCGCAATTGATTTGCTTTTCGGCCATGCATGTCAGCAGATTAGGTTGAGCTCTATAACCGCAAGATATACGATCACGGGTACGCCTCTAATACTATCACGTGCATCACACTCGATTCTAATTGGTAAATTTCCGTATCAGTAGGCGTTCCTTACTAAAAATGATAAAAAATAATGTATTTTTCATGTTGCGTTTTACGTTCAAGTCGGTTACATCCGCTTTCCAATGGCGAACCATCCACGTGTGGTTTGTAGAGACTGTAAATTAAACAACTTTTTAATACTCATAGATAACGAACTACGCAAATATTGTCTTAATTACAAAATAGACTTCGAGGAATTCGCATACTGTGTAGGAATAGTTTAATGACAATCATTTTATTACTCTACAAGCCGCACCGTTACGTAGGTTGTTGTGTCGGTTAGGGAACGGGTTGGGGAAATGGGAAACACCCGAGTTTCCTTTCAAGCGATAATCGGGGATCTGTTTATACGTTTTTCGATAAATTTTGCACGCGGTCAATAAAGCTGCAAAATCTGAACAAATCCGTTAAAATGTTGCTATTTTGGTCAAAGGAATATTAAACTTCTTATTAAGGCAAGTTCGCAACAGCATACGTATAAGTATGTAAGTGAAAGCATTATGAAGTTCTTCAGTGACACGTCAGTGGTCACTTTTTGAATATTTATGAGTGATGGACTAACACGGATAGTTATTTGCGTTATACATGAGAGGAAAGTTCTGCTTTTCCATCCGCTGATTGTTCTAGGGAGACTTGATCTAGGAGTTTTGGTGCAATAGATGACAACTACAATGCTGTTAACAAGTAGTCCCTAGGGTATAGTTAGCCATTACGATTTACAGGGCCGTGCCGTGCTTTAATGCTGAGAGGAAGCCACATTAGGTGGCATCCTTAAGGGGTGCCATAACAGGTGCCAACTCAAAATTATGTTAGAAAACATATTTCACAATTATTAGTTTCAAAATCAATTAATTTTACTTTGAAAATTGAGCAGATGAAAACGAGGTTTAATTTCGATATGAAACTGTCGAAGAACTCTTACCAGAGGGAAGTAAATTTAAACAGTATATCAATAACGAGAACAAAACCAGCCGCAAGCGAGTGCAGTCCGATTCAGCTGTTATCAAGATGGTCGAAGGGCTGTTTATGCTTGTTTATTTTGCTTTGTTGCTGTCTATACTGGTATTAAACGGAAGGTAATTTTAAGCGAAAAAACACATATGCATATCATCAAAGACAATAAGCTCCAGACATACCACAAAATTAAATTTCAAAGTAAGCATGGAAATAAAAATAGTCACTGTGAAAAGAAGTTTTCGTGTAATCGCCGATGAAGCGGCTGGTGTCCGAGTTTCTAGTTAATAGCTGCTATTGAAAAGCACTTGCTGTCGTGCGAAAATTCGCGTACTCCTTTACAAAACGTGAGGTCATTGCGAACAGCCAGCCGATACCGTGCAACTTGCTTATGTCGCAGTTAAATAGGGTTAATAAGGAGAGTACCTTAACCTGAATTAAGAAATAGAGGACAATATTTATCTTTTATTTTATCTGCTATATAAAAATATGTAAAGCATGCATAGCGTTTTTTCTGCTTTATGCATATAATATGAAAAATATTGCCAAACTTTCTAAGGTTACGTTCTAGTTATTAGAGGATATAATCTTTTCCAACATGCATGGAACGCTTAGAAAATAATTTATTAGGTTAGTTGGGGTTAGGTGAGGTATAGTGATATCAGAAACTAAATCTAGGCAATTTTTATACTGCAAATTAGATTATGCGTTTACGACAGATTTAGGTTTCGCATTAGATTAGCGGATAGATAGTTAATCTCTAACTTAGGTTCGTGCTTTCTATTAACCACTTAAAAATATATCAGAATTTTACTGCAAATACACATCTTTTTTAAGTGTAAGGTAATTTTGTTCGGTCTGGTATTCACTATAACTGGACATTTCTTCGCATTAAAACTAATCACAATGTCCCGCTTCTTGCTGGTTATTGTGCCATAAACTACTTTTTTTATAGAAAAATATGTTGCTTTTTTGTACTTTAGAAGCAAAAAAGCTACCATTTAAGCAAGGTACAAACTACATCAGTTCTCAAATCGCCATTAATCCCCAATTTGACTTGTGGGCTTTATTATGGGCTTTTACTAATAATACCATGTATTTCGTCCAGTTGATCGAGGCGAAATTGTTTTAAACATTTCCACGTTAATTTATTTAAGATGATTTTGGATCTAATTTTTTATAGAGTTTCTGAAACAATAAAGATAATACTGATAACTTTGTAATAAAAATTGATTGTAATAAACGTAATTATTTTATTAAATAATGTTAAATGTTAGGATAGTGTTGGCTGAATTTTCGCAAAACTTTATGAATGATCAAGAAAAAAGGAAAGAAAATGTTGGACAATCCGGCGACATGTGTTTCTACTTATTGGTTTCATCAGGCATATTCGTACGCAAAGTAGGTATACACACATCTCCAAACATATGTCCTAATACATAACGTACACGAAAGAAAAGCATATGGAAGCAACAAGCAGCCATGATGTCATATTAACCAAAATATATTCTTCTGCTGGAAATTCATCCAGGATATCTACTGTCGCATTACCATATCATCTGCTATGGTTAGCCGCTTATTACGACTCTTGCTTATATTTCCACAATTCTAATGTTTAATTCTACCATACCAATACCATCGTTTTGGTTTCTTGAATCGAAAAATACCTAATTTTTCTATAATTGCTGCCGAAACTTTATGTTGTTGGTTTATTTATCATCAAAAATTAATGAATTAATTTTCAGTTTTATTTTTTGTTTTGTCTGTAATGGTGTGTATGACTGTCCTTTCTATGATACGCTTTGAGCGGTTGAAGCGCATGGTCGGCCTAAAGTGATGAAAATCTGCTAAGTCCATTTTCAGAAATTTCGTTTTATTTGCCTTAATAGAGATTTTATATTCCATGTGTAGGTATAATATATTGCTCTAAATTTATCTATAACTTTCGATACACGAGTGATCTCCGGAGCAAAATTTCATAAACCACATTCTAAGTGTGACTTCTTTAAAAAATATTTTACTCTTAAATATGAAGACATTTTTTTTTAAATGGTCTATTATTGTGGTTACAGTTGTTATTTACTAATGAAATACATCATTTTTAGCATAGAACAGGTGGTGGATGAAATTTTCAAATCTATTAATCGTACATCTAAATAAATATTTTTTATGCCTCCATGAAAATGGGTTGATATGGAAACTTTCATACTCTCTTTGTATACATTGCGTTTTTTAACGTACAATATAGGTTATTACGTGTTATATTTTGCCCTTGAGGATAAGCTCTGTTTTACTGGAACCAAAGCTATGAAACTTGGCAGGTGCTAATTTGGTTGTGCCAAATTTGTGTTAGTAAATTTATTGAGTTAAAAAAACTTACATGAAGTCCTAAAAAATTGATTTATCTTAAAAAATAAACTAGAAAATACAAACTTGAAGAAGACAACTGCATTTTTTAGGATATCCTGCAGCTTCTTTTTTAATTTAGTAATGTTTAATTATCCTTTACCACGTGGCATAGCTTTAATTCTAGCATTGCACTGAAAATACTATCCATACCAAGACCTAAACTTAGCAGTTGAGAATGATCAATGATAATAATTTATGAATAATTTTAATGGTCAAATTAGTCATACCTCCCGCTGTTTCTTGTGCGTTTTGAACTTTGTTACACTCGATGGTTTGCTGATATATCATTTTAAAAATATTTATAATATTACTCTTCCGTTCAACAGTGAATCGTCTGCAGCACCTCGTTTTTGCGGGCAATAAACCAATGCCATTAACAGTTCGCTAGTCGCACAAGAACTACATATAACACAGATATTTTAAAATGGTACATTGACATAGTTCAGTCATTAGGTTTGGGGTTATTCTGCGGTTTTTGCCTTATAATTTATTGTACTATTTAACGCACTAAAAGCACTTGTTGAAAATATTTTTTAACTTACTCCCTACATTTCTTCACCGGTCTTAGGTATTATAGCAGGAAATGTTTGTCAAAAATATGCCAAAAATGCCATGAAAAGAATTGTGGTAAGGGATGTGTGGTGTTTACAAACACTTCACAAATGTTATAATTTTTTTCTCATTTTCGGGATATCTCTCGCACAAAACAAAAATATCGCATTCTGTCTTCCATCAATAATTATTATTTCCAGTGGCTCTATGAGGTTTGGGTTTTAAAAATAAAATGTGATGTACTCATATCACTCATACTTTGTATGCGCATATTGCATGAAGTTTGTAAGCCATCTAACCACAGTCCAATACTTAAACGATGATAACACTTTGGGTTTCCCTAAAAACTGTGTTACGTAACTAATTCGCCGAGGTGCTGAGAAGTATTTACCAGTTGAATTTTTTTACTTTTTGTAAGAAATTCACAACTTACTATATCGCAGGTCTAGAATTTTTGCCGTTTCCTCCAAACATTATTCTACTGTAAATTCATTTTCATTTTGAGACTTCAACTGGGTCATCTAGATCATTAGACGAACTTTGCATCGCGCGATTTTTAAGCGGATGAAATTTAAAAGATATCATTGCTTTTTTGCAAAACTTGAATATTTTTTCGATCGAGGAAATTATGCATAAGCAACATCTCCTAATTAGAATTTAAGTAATTGTTATTGTTGATAAAATTAGAAAATGTTGTGAGGGACGTGAAAATTGGCGTTATACTGTTTGTTTTGCCAGTTGTTTATTCTAAACTAGCGTTGGTCTACGTAGACGCTGCCTGTAGAATAGATGGGAGAAGATGATTAATTTTTTATTTTCAAATAAAAATGTTATGTGGAATTCCATCTGGAATTCAATAAATATTTATTATTAGAGTCGTCACGATAAATTTGGCTTTTTATCCAAGTGCTTCTAGTGTTACATATCTACTAACCAGAATCTGATTTTTAAATAAAATTCGCCTATTAACAATATTCTCTATATCTACCTGTCGAATAATTTAAAATCAAAATTAATAGATAACAAAAATTGCAGAGCTGCTGCACTCTCGGTAATCTTTGGCACCTTTTTCTATAGTTGATTTTAATAATAATGGCAAGGTAATTGCAATATTATTCTCCTCGAATATTATATAATAATAGCTCTGTATATGCCACGACTATCAGCATTAAAACCGACACAAGCGTAAAATTGTAACTTTTTTGCCGTTTTCGAATTATGCTCTTTTGTAGCTCGCCGTCTATGCAAAATCACTTCTAGTTTATTGCACTATTAGAAACAACGTTACGCAGCGATATTTTCATCCTCATCGCGTATGTTCCTGGCAAAAAGCTGTCTAATTGCCCATCTTAATTACATTCAAAGGCAAATCTTTTTTCTAGGCTAAGGCAATTTTCAGGCTACAGTAATTACCCAATGACGGTGCATTGTTCTACGGTTTTTGTTCAAGACGCTACACCTACCTTCAACCATACACATTGAGGTATTAAAACCACTCAAAAAATGTGCAAAAACTCTGTAGCTCGTTTAGGGCCATGCCTGAAGAATACTATCATGCTCTCCTGGTAAGTTCTTCAGAGCATGATAAGCCCTGTCGCTGAGCTTAATTTATGTGTTTGCAGTCGGTTGCATGGAACTAATAACAAAAGCACCATTGGCGTCCCACCGGGTGTCAAAATGTGATTGCACACTCATAATTCTAAACGTTCCCCTGAACTCATCGTAACGTGAACCCACTTACCTTAGATTCTTGTTAAAGATACGCTTTGTCGTGACTAAGCCCACTGGGCAATTTAGAATTTATGGGCCTGTTGGGATAGGTTGTCTACAGCGAGGCTAAATAGTAGTGTTTTTTTGAATATGAACTAGTTTGTGTCAATATTGTGTTTCTGCTATTTCTAGTTGGTGCGCAGGTAACGGAGCTTTGCTGAAGAGGCAAAAAAACGGTTCTCATGATTCCTCCAGGCCCTGAGAAGTAAACTCGTTCTGAAGACCATAACTTGAGTTTTGACAATTTAAGGTGTGAAGTACCGATAGCTAATAATATTTGAAAAATTAATGATCAAACAATTGTTTGTGACAAGAGAAAAGGATGGGCAATTTAAGCATGGATTAGATGACTTCTTCAAAACTATTCCCTCAGATATCCTTCGTTTGCCAAAAAACCTCCGATTATGCAGCAATAAAACTCATTAAAGCTGTAAGGCTCAGGGTAATATTTTCATATCGGTAATATTATTATACCCTACGCACTGTATGCGTAGGGTAAATTTCTTTAAAACAATATTTATAAGGGATCTACTGTTAGGGGAAGAGGGATACTTTTAATTTTCACCGCATTAATACTAATTAAGTGTATTTACCAGGGACTCAATACTTTTTTTGGATAGTTCTTATGATAGAAATGTTTTTGGGGACGTCTTTTTACAATGCCACTCTAATTCAAACTAACTTTTCGAGAATTTTTTTTATGGGTTATCGGTTTCCAAATTTTAAAATGAAATACGAATAAATTGCGAGGAATGAGCTTTTACATGCAGGAAAAGTAAACCTTATTTGGCAGCCCAAAAGCGCGTCTTGACTTCAGCTAACCTGAATTTATCTTTTTTAAATCCGCCTTAAAACGTGAGAAAAAAAGTGTTTTTCAAAAAGGAAAATCGACCCCATCTGAATATATTTATCTGAGTGTGAGGACAATTTCACATAACTGGAATATTGTATTTATCGTATTTTTACAAGCTGCAAAATTTAAACTTAATATATACTTATTATTAATAATAATTATAATATAAACTATAAAATAATAATATAAACTTTGGGTAGTCTTAATTGCTCTATCGAATAATTAATTATTTAAAAAAAAAATAATATGTTGCACAGTATAAGTATGATAATTTGTGAAAAAATCTATATAGCTTTTAACTAACAGTGCAACAAATAATCATTAATAACAATTAAGAATTAAGCTGAACTAAATGTTGGGACTCAAAGTTCAGTATTTTGAAATTGCTGATTTTTATTAAATACGTACATCAACGAGGGCAATAATTTTAGTTTGTTGATAAGAGTTTTTCTCTGGAAATTCAATTCCAAAAAAGGTTTCAATGCATTTAAGCAGGTAACTGAAAAATGAAAAAGAAACCCAATCAAAAACTCCCGGATATTTATTATTAACGATAAATTGCTTCGATTAAAGAAAAACAGTTAGTTATTAGCATTTCGCAGGTCTAATCGGCCAACAGATGGCTTGCACTGATGCTCCTAAAAAGGCGCTATTCGATATGTGCACACACATGTATTAATTGAATAACTACCCGTGACGATCCATTGAACGTGAGAAAATTGCTTTTTATATGATTGGAATCTTTATGAATGGTAAATTATGGGATGTCTTCATTTTGGCTTCAACCTCTCGAATCTTAAGAACCAAACACAGTAAAGTTGGCAAATTCAGCACCTCTCGAGATGTCTCATTGCTTACATAATGACCTGACAATATTAAGGAATCTTAAAAAATAACTATTATAGGAAAATATCAATTGTAGAGCCATGTACCCTTGACATTAAGTGAAGTGTAATTTGCTTCATCATGCTTACTTCAGCTCCCCATTAATGGTAATTTGTGTGCATAATGGGATATGATTGATAAGTTATATCACAGTTAATGAGCGATATTGTTATAATTTGTATTATTTTCGAGGGCAACTTGAAAACTAGTACCAAACACGGAACTGTTGACTTTTCATCATGTAATGGACTGAAGAAGTCATTTCCATTTAATCTAAGAATCCTTGCAAACAACGTAAAACAGATAAATACAGGTATTTTTCTAATACAGTCTTCACGACGAAACCGCGCAAATAATGACATAAAATTGCGGTACTTGTCAAGCAAAGTACTCGTGAAGACCGAAGTCGATCGTAGGATAATGGCCGAGTGTGGTAACCTTTAGTGCGACTTTAAATGTTATGTGCGTTTTACATTAACCGTGAAAAGTGAACGGAATTACTATGCACACAAAGTGAAATGCTAACCAAGACCGTGTTATTTGCTAAAATGTGAGAAGTCTCATTTGTCTCTGATGTTATGCTGGTGGTAGGTCGAAGGTATCTTAAGGTATCGAGAACGCCTTAAAATTTTACCTACTGTAAAATCAATTTCTTAAATTATTGGAAAATTTTATTGGTCAAAAGACGTCTCATTAGAAATTCACCCTATAAACACTCTTTTTTTAAATCTATCGTCATTAATATTCTGCAAATTTACCCACTATTGCATGGACAACATTCATCTGAAAGCACTTTATTAATCTCTTACGCCACTACTCTTTGATATGATTAGTATAATGATAATTCGATTAATGAATGCGATATACTTGTTCGTTTCTTTACTACAGGATACACTAACATGAATTATGTGTTTTAATACTTTAACATGAACTAATTGTGTTATACAGGATGGTCTGATTGCCATGACTGAATATTCTTCCTACCTTATAAACTGCTAGACTTAGATGGTCGGTTATATAAGACGAAAGTTGCTAAATTTAAAGGTAAATTAAAATTCGCAAATGGTGTTAACATATTCGTTTATGAAATAATGAGGAAAAGTAAAAATTTGTCGATAGAACTTTTTTCAAAATAAATTCATAATTTTTTTGAGATTTACACACTGGCCGAAATACTTTTTTTTTGCTATTTATTTTCTGAGATACTGGTTCTACCTCATTTTTTAAAATACGGACTGGATATTTTGGAAGCACCTTTTATCCCTAATTCAATTTTTTAACACCTTTCAACGTTTCATTTGGAAAGAGCCATCGTCGGGGTTTTTTACGAAAAATTTATGACTCCGGAAAAAAATAGGTTTTAAACTGTATGTTCGGAAAATTATTTTATTAATAATATGATGTTTTCACAACGTAACACGTACCTTTTAAGTGAATTTGAGATTCGGACAGAAATTTTCACAAAAAATTTGATGATGGCTTTTTTCAAATGAAGCATCCAAACGTGCAATATTGTGACTTATCATTGAATTGGGGATAAAACGTATTTGCACAGTAAAACCAAAAATATAAAGCTCGTACCTAAAAAATTGAAGATAGGGTCTGTATCTCAAAAACTAAACGACAAAAAGGAAATTTATTAACGTCAGTTCACAGGCTGAAAAAAACTAATAAAATTTAATTGAATACTAATTTTGTAACTAGAAAGTTCTTGTATTTCTAAACCGATTGTTTCAAGAACATTAAAAAAAGAACGAAGAACGATCTTATATTGTTACAGATGTGTTCAAATATTGGCTTTTGCGACATGAGTGTTGTTTTCCTTGGAAGGCGTGGTGAGTCCTAGACTAGGGTTGTAAACTGTGAAAAATCCGAAGACAAATAGACTAAATTGCGATGTTTAAGCCGGTTAAAATATTTTAAGAGGCATTTGCATTTCTCCCACATGCACTTAAATTAACGCGGACCAATTTTTCTCATATAAAATACGTTGCTGTCAGACAATACTGTTCTTTGATTACATTGTTCATGGCATTTAAATGTGTATAATAAATTTTCAGGTACACTTTAGATTCACTTTAAGGAGAAGTGGTGAGGAAGTGGCCACTTTCCCTTAAAGTCCAAAACCCCCTCCTCTCCAAAGCTATTGAATGATTGAAAGAGTTGAAGTTCGAAAGTCTTAATTCTAAGGTAAGATATGCCCTAAGGAATCTTAATTAACTTCTATAGGTAAAGAGCTGATTAAGCAGAAATGTGGATTTTAAACTGTGAAAAAACCAAAGAAAAGATTACATTTCTTAGCTTTTATATTACAGCATTTCAAGGTCTCATTTTCTTAAATTGTCGAAGGTTTCTAAGTCCTCTAGTGTGAAACGACGAATGAAAGCTTTATTAACTTGTGATCATTTGCCCCTTACCGGCATTTACAACACGCAAGTTCTCATTTTCTTCAAGGGTCGAAAGGTTCTAAGCTTTAAACTGTAAAATACCGCAGCAAAGTTAAATTGGCCTGGTTCAACTTTTTATTTAACAGAAACTATCGGCAATTTTTGAGAAGTTTGCAAGAAAACAAATTAAGTTGAAAAAGAGCACGAGTGACCACGTTTTCAGTTTAATATGCATGATTGCAAAGTTGTTCAAAATAGATTTATTTTTGATGCAAGAATAATACATATACAGCAAAACGTAAATGCTTGAATTCAATATTAACGTATCATATTGAGTATTCCTATAATCATCTATCCGCCAGACACTACTTCTATTGACCTTTTATTTCAAATAAAAATTCTATGACTTTCGATTCGTCGTATATTGTCAATTTAAATGCATTTATTTGATGTTAACTAACGATAGTACTTGCGAATTTAGATATTCACAACAAGTATTCGCTATACAAGAATTTCATGATTCACAACCTCGAATTCTGATTGAAATATTTCTGTATATTACAACATTGCCAGGGCAATGAAGGAAATTAACGGAGCTAATAGCATAAGTGCATCAGCATTACAGCACATTTTTACTTGAAAACGTTTTTTTTTTAATTGCATTAGTTTATTTTCACATTTTGAGCGAAAGAGCCCGACACCGAATGTGGAAGGTTCTTTTAACAAAATGGGAAGATGACCAAATGTAGTTTTTAAAGAACACAGACTTTGTTACTTTGAAGCACGAATACTACGTAGTGGAGTATTTCCCTTATTAACAAAATTAGCATCAAACCAACTGCTTATATACAATTTTAAGGTTTTTTTTGTTGTACTTTCCCTTGCTTTTGTATTTTATCCCAGGAGTCATCCCTGAAGCGAGATATCTTTAAAAAGTACCCTCAAAGTCTCACTTTTGCTAAACATTGATACGTTTGTTCGATACCTTCAGAGTACTTCGATAATTACGTTCCTCATATGGGTAGTTTGACATAAGAAACATATATTGGTAATTGCAAAACTTCAAGTAACAGCCAGAGAAATTCAAGAAAACATATATTACCGGCCAATAAGGGTCGCATTATAGTGGCTATATCACGATTCGCACCGCAACTCGCATCACATCTCGCACTTATGTTGTTAGGTTTTTCATTTCAACCATATGTCAATCAGGCTTAGTTCGGTGCAGCTAATATGGGTTGATGTTTTTAGTGCTTACATTAAATGCAAATGCATTTTTTCGATGCGTAATCTTATCACATATCACTCGTAAGTAATATTATATTTCGAATGTACAAGTGATTTTGTGCGAAATCATTATAAAAATATTACTCGATAAGTATTTTAAAAATGTATTTTAATAAGTTTTGAGATTCGTAAATGTTCACAATTATTCTGTGTAAAAATACTTATATTAAAGTATATTTAAAGTGTATTTACAAAAAATCTCCAATAGTGGTATAATTACCATTAATTGCGCTAGTATAAAGTATCGTTGTAATTCACCAGCAATTGGTTTACTATAAGAATGAAATACCATACATGTTTCATTGTCGAAATATCAAATTTAACAGACCAATGAAATTCTCATTTCAAGGCAATTTCCTTTTAAAGATATCCATATTTTCAAGCAATATATTTTTTTATTTTTAAGTCAAAACTAACGTAAAATCGAAGCAGAGGTCAAGCTCTGTGAAATTCGTCATATTTTCGTCGTTTGTAAAACTTATTGCTCTATAAGCATGAAAATGCTGCTTTAATAAAATGGTCTGAATGGATTCTTATCTGTGAAAAATTTTTAGCCCTTAAGCCTTTTAGCCGCATTTAAAAATTTTGCTTTATAATATCCTTGAATTATTTTTAAATCATTGAATAATGCATTTTGTGGTAAATTGATGTAGCTTTATTATTTTTAAATTTTTTGAAAATGTTGTTTTATCGACTTCTACACACAGTTAAAAAAAAAATATCGACTTGGAATCACCCTTTATAGTCCATATTAAATCGAATTATCAAAGTTCCATAGTTCGAAAAAGTACCTACTGCTTGAAATTTAGTTTCCATCAGGTTTCCAAAACTACACAGTTTGAAAAGAGACATTTTGAAATCGGGTTAACTCAGTTTACTTCGCATCTTGAGCAGCACACTTCACCTCAAGTTGCTTCGGGATTTACACTTTACAGGTATTTTGAAAAAATAACTATCCTAAGATGAACTTTAATTATTGAAAGCATTAATTATTAAAGGTTTAGGAACTAAATTCTATTTTTCTCAGAATAGTGCCTTTAATGATGATTTTTTTTATGATCTACAAACCTCAATAAAGTATATTGAAGTCTCCCAAGAGTAGGTTTATGAGGAAATCCATTTGTTAATTTTAATAACGAAAGGGAGTGTCATTTAAAAAAGTTTTTTGCAAATTACAAGATGCGTTAATCGTGCGAGCCGAACTAACCTGAAGTTCTTTTTCCAAAACTAATCAAAGCGTGTGAAATTCTCAGAATAGATTCCAGCAAACAGGGAACTGATTAGTCAAAGTCGAAAAATTCTGATTTGCGTACATTAGAATAATCAAGGTTTTGGAACTCCTTGATAAGAATTTCTGAACGGTAGAGCTAACTAGAACAAATCCGAAACAACCTTAAATTTCCGAGATAAAATAGTCAGTATATTAAGAGGAAACTCGATAAATAAGTACCAAAATTAATAAAAAAAACTGAACAAACCTGAATTTTTCCAAAATACAATGGCCGAATTATTTTTTGAAATTTCCAAGACGAAATTCTGTCAAAGAAAGCGCGTTAAATAAACCTGAACTAACCTCATGAGGATGAAATTTTCATCAAATAGGTCATTTGGAAAACGCTTAATATACATTTTTTCGATAGAAAAGTCAAGTCAGTTTGTTTTAATGATTTTCCAGTTTGAAGTTTAGTCACGTAATTTCATAAAAATATCAATCTACTTGACTCGATGAATGCCTTCTACCATTAGAGAACACATTTAGTGAAACACTTCGCGTTGTGAACGGCTCAAATAAAGTTCGATTTTGGCAGCCATTGCAACTGTTTCCATTTGGCATAAAACTGGGGAAAATCGCTCCGCCCAAAGAAGTCAATGAGTCATAGGTGTCAAGCCGCCCTCGGTATTGACCGTCCAGTTCGACTGGGGTACGTGTTAGACAGTAGTGCTTAATTTAGTGCGGAAATCTAGAAAGCTTTAAGGAATATAACAGTAGTAAGCTCGATTCAATTAAAATATAAAAGCCGCTCAATCAAGTACTAAAATGGTGTAGCTGATTAATACGAGCACCCCCGCGGTGGTTCTCACTCAACTAGACAGGTTGTGAAGTCGAAAATATCTCGTCGTGACTTCGCTAATGGTCCAATTCTGCAGTTTCTCGCTCGCAACATTAAGCGGTGTCAAGCCACTTGTACGTTTTAATTTTTCTCGACGCTTTCTGTATTATGTGAACCATTTAAACTTGTGATTAATAGTCTTTGTTGCGAGTATTGCACACAGGAAGAGGTATTACAAAACGTAAGGAAAAGGGCGTTAAATCTACAGAAGTCAAATAAATTACCAGCGTTGGTTTTCTATATAATAGTCACTCGAAGTGGCGTTCACTACTGGGTGCTTACTAATGGTGATGGTGAAACAGCAAAGCAAATTTCTGAAATTTACCTAATTGATTCAATAATAAAATAATGAAAAAGCAGCCTTAATGCTAAAAATAAAATGCACGATCACAAACAACATCATTTTGTAAAAATGTATATACATATAGTACAAATCACGAACCTTTTTATTCACGTCACAAAATGCAACTATTCGGAGGCGCTTTACGTAATATGACAAGTATGATTGCCACTTAATTTATTGACGTTTCCCAGTTGACCTGACAGCCGATATTCTAAAAGCGTCAATTTTCGTTAGCTTTTGTTGTTTTTAGTGTTTTAAACCCTTGTTTTCTTTGTTCATCAACTTTGGCGGTAAGAATTTGTTCTTTTTAGAATTGAAATAGTGCTCTTGGTTATTTATTATCGGTGTCGTTACTGTTATTGTTGGTGTAATGACCAAGTTCTTAAACAGTCGATGTAAGGAGCTAGTAGTAGTAAAGAGAATTAGAAAGTCTCACTTATATTTTATTGTTTTTCATGATTATTTAAGTGAATCAGAAATTTTTTTTAGTGTTTTAGTGATTAAATATACTTTTTTAAATGTGTTTATTCAGAACATTTCCTCATAAAACGTCCATAGACATATCATTAACCAAATTAATGTGCCTTTAGATTTGTTAATGTTTTAGCAGCAAAGATTATTATTACTTTTTTGCTCATTACTATGGTAATATTTGTTCTGAATCTAACAATACTGTTAAACACCGCTAAATATTGATAGCGTTATACCAATACCTGACAAATTCCTGCAACATATTAATTTTGAAAAGATGTGACATCAGTGCTCATATGAAGCCTGTGACGTGAATAAAAAGTTACATGATTTGTACTATACTTAATAATTTAGCGAATTACTTAGGAATGTACAGGGAGGTCAATATCCATATCGGTCGATGTTCATATAGGAAATTCGAGTAATTATAGGAGCTAGAAAAAAACTAATAGAACACTATTGATGTATTTTTTGCGGTCTAGTGGAGTGATAAAAAATTTTCGATCGTTCTTTGGTTTCGAGCTACTTTCCATATTGGCCATTTTCGGTTCCATACTAGCTATTTTCGATAAATCCTCGTCATTTAGTTATTACGTTTGCTATATAAATACAATTGTTACATTAACATGACACTTTTTTGAATAGATAATATTGATGTCAACGAAATTTTTATAATTCGATAAATTTTTCAGTTATAAACATATATTCCTATATTTTTTAAATATAAGTAGTGGTTGATTCAGGCATCATTAGAAGGGGAGTTTTTTTAATTCAAAATGAAGTGTGACGTGCGGGAACTAGTATGGACCGAAGATTACGATTTGAGTACTATATTCCTTTGCCTTTACCTCTTGGAGTTACCGAGATCCCTTATACGAACATCGAAATTTGCCCACTATGCGCAGTAAAAAATAATTTTGACGACTCGGTATGAGTCATTTTTAAGTATGAGGTGTGTTGTACGATTACTGTTTAATTTCTTATTGAACTCGATGTTGAGAAAAGGTATATTGGAAAAAATGAATTCTGCTATGTCGTGCCTTTTTGACCGATTTTGTATATTTAGAGATTATACATTGTTTCTTGGCGAGATAAATTCAAAAAGAAGCTTAAAAACTTTGAGTTCAAGAAAATATCCGTTCCCATTCATAAATCTTGTATAACATAGTGAATATCCTCAAACGAGTCGTCGCACTTTATATGAATTCATGCATCATTGTGTGTTACTTCTTACTGGTTCTCGACAAATCCCACAGAATCTCTGTCAGGTTTTATGACACGTAAACCACTATCTTAAAACAATTTAGTCATTAAAACACGATTATTACGTTTTATACCGGCGTTCCTCTATGATTCGGCCGTATATGGGTACTTGCGTGCATGTATCGGCAATTTGTTCTTACAGCTCGCTCTTCCTTAACACAAAAACCGATTATAGATAATTTTTCGAGCAAGTGACATCATTTGGGCTTATTTTGTATATGGGAAGTGTTTTAATTGCGATCATCCGCTTATTTTGATCGACGATAGTGTGACACGATTTACATGCTAATTGGATGGAATTGTAATTAGTTAAGATGCCACACATTGCGCGTGCTACGATATGTAAATTTTCCATTCGGCGATAAATTGTGATTACTGTGATGATAGGTTGTGACGAAATATATACTATATATAATGATATAATAAGTACCTATGGTACTCTTTTTCGCTCTAAAACTTTGTAAGATTCCACAAGAAATAAATTCATTCCTATTATTGACGTTAAAAAAGATCACTTTGCGCACTCAGAAAAGTGCGTAAACTATGCGCATGCGCATTTAATTAAAAATATGTGAAGTGGTGCTAAGTGTTAATATTTCTCGTTTCGATTGTTCAATTATTCATTATTTTTTACTTTATTATCTAATGTGAAAAATAAAAAAGATATATTTAAAAAGTCAACAATAAATTAATTATGTAAAACCAATGATTTCTTTGACCCAACATTAGTGATTCAACAAATAAATTTAATCAATAATCGAAACTGTATGTCAACGCGTCGATGATAACAAATTATCGATTACTCCAAGAACGTATCATTAAATCAGGTAGTTAAATCAATAGCAGTACCTATTCTCAAGAATTTAATATTAGATTCAGCTGTACCGTTCAGATCAAACTGAGCGCAACTGCAAGGGAGACTTTTTGCTTCTGTCCTTGTTTTTTTTTAATATACTCTGCAACATAAGACAAATGTAAACATGTCTCGAGATCAAAGTCTAGCACAAGAATGACTAATGGAGAATTCGGGCATCCGGATGAGGAAAAGATTCCTTTTCTGCTCGCGAATTAGAGAACTTGTATGTGTATCTCGTTATTTCTTGAAAAGAGTTTGGGAAAGTTGCTGGACGGATGCCTAAAAGAGGGTGCTCTTGAAACTGGACAGCAGCATGTCAAACTAACAAATCGGCAGAATTGGCCCTTACCCCCTGATGGCAAAGATCAGTTAATAATTGAACTTGAAGAGATTGGCGGTGGGAATTTTCTTGGACGTAGTAGGAGCGTTTCTCAATACACTGTTAAAATCACTATTCGATGCAATAAAAGCATGAGGAGTTGAATCGAAAGTTACTAAATGAATCCAAAATATGCTGAAATCCTGAATCATTGCAACCACTTTATATATTGCTCAAGGTGACATTTAGAATGATGAGGGGCCCTCCACACGAGGATCTATCCTGTGGTCGTTGATACTCGTAGACTAATTGTTACTGTTTACCACTCTTATTTTGTGGGGAGTGAAGGTACAAACGCCCGCGACGACTAGGATGTGGAGATTCCACAAGATGTGCAAGAACTTACCAGGTATGAGGCTCTTTAAGAGGTTCCGGATCGGACCATGGGAGGAGAAAGTTCCCTGATATAGGTAAATAGGCAACAAGTGAGAATTGCCATGGAGGTTTACATAGAACGGCTACCCTTAGCTAACTTGCATAGAATGGGCATCTCATCGACTATCTCTGAGGAATTGAAATCCTGACTGTGTTGTGAGGAGGAGGAGACCATGACGCACGTTCTGTGTGAATGCTCAGCAATTGCCAAACACGGATTTGATTTGTTCGACAGGGCAGTAATTGGATCAGAACACCTAAATAGGATATCAATTGAAAAGTCCATAGATTCGGAATAAACTTTAGCATACTCGTACTTGGAGACCATCGGTAAGGCACAGTGGAGTGCCTTGAGTTGAGTGGTATTTCATGCCTCTTTAGCATAATCTAGTTATAATTATTAATAAAATTAAAAGATCGTCATCAAAACATATACTTACGAGAAAATGATAACGAACAGTATAAAATTCACTTAAAGCTATCTCAATATTCTCTAATGAGAAAGTGTATAAGATAGTAACTGAAATTCCCATAGTTCAAATTTGGACCCCATTATTATTCTTATCTTGCATCAAACCAAATTGTGAGATTGACCAAATCCTCATTTCAGCTATAAGTAGCTCCATTTACGTATTCGAGTTTAAACTTTAGTTTGCAATTGTTATAGACAAAACATCAATTGTCACTAACACAATATTGAGCAAATAATAACAGTAGTACATAATTAAGACCGTTCTGCATTAGAAAATAATACTTTACTACACTAGTGCGGAAAAAAGTAGTTCCACAGTTTCCCCACCGATTGGAATTCTAGGGAAAACGCGAGATTTCTCGAAAAATTGTTGCGATTGGTCCAATTTTGCTAACTCAGTTATGAAGTTAGATGACTTGCATTCAATCCACACCTCGTGTACAGAAAACTGTATTTTCCTGCACATGAGTAGAAAACTTCAATAATTATAGTGCCATATAACACATAGAGATGTAAAATGGATTAAACGCTTAAAATACCTTTTCTGATCTCAAAGGCTATTGAAAATATAAGATTGGTTAAATTAGCAATGTCGTATTTTTGAAAGGTTATAAAGCTGCTAATCGATCATGTTATTCCTGATTGAATTCAGAAATGGTAATAAAGGAAAAATTCGTTAACTACGCATACTTCTTTTCATAAGGAATTAAATCATCAAAAACAAAATAAGCAATATTATGTTACATTGTATACAATTGCTTTTCTTTGTTGGTTTCAAATATTCTTTTAAGAAAACCAGAGAAATGAAACGTCCATAAATTTGATAAAGTGCTTCCTGATAGTGAGGGCATATTTTGAAGGAGAGAAGATTTTAAATAATGTACCAAAAGACGTAGGTACTGATTTAATACATAATATTATACCCATAATATTTTTCCCAACTAAGCAACTGAGAAGATTCTGATATGATTCTAATGCGAACATAAATTCAAAATGTTACCTCAGCTAATTACATTCTTCATTTTAATTAATATGCGCACCCTACCTAATATTCTTTGCTGACATCTTCGTTACCATTGCTATTTCGGTTCGAGTAAGTATTTGATTTTACATTAAGACGGCAGCATAAAGATTAGTAACGCTATCATTTTAAACACCAATATTTACCAGTAGGTTATCCGAAAAAGACGGAGGTGAGAAGAAAAAATTGTAAAAAAAAGATCAAAAGATGCAAAACGAAGGTAATACTGTTTTTTCATTTGATTCTTGGTGGTTTTTTGCCTTCATGATTGATGATTGACTTCCTTGGCCTGCACGCTCTCCAGACCTAACTCCTTGCGATTTTATTCAATCTAAAAAAATTATATCATTATAACGGAGAAGTGAATGAGGTAAAACCAAGATAGCCATGGTGAATGGTGATCAACTTTATAATTTTTGCCTTCTTTTAATCTTTAATTGGGTTATTTTTCATTTTCATGTGGTTTATTTTTTATCTAAATTCTGGAAACTCAACGTGTGTCTTATTTAAAAGTACTATTTGCCTAAAAAGATTATATAGGGCAATAAAAATAATTTCGTTATCATTGCTGTTATGGTAAATTATTTTATTAAAGGTGCGACAATATTTTATAATTGACCTTGCCAGATTACTTTAACCCATGCGTAAGTTACGTTACCTAACATATCTTACTCACATTTTTCAGCTTAAAAGCAGTTTCCGAGAAAATTATAATAGGTAATATACAGAATTATTGTATTAGGTGGATTTTTGCTATTCCAAACCCATTAAAAATATATGTAAGTAGAAGTTTCACATTATAATACGGTCTTGAGCTTGACTTTCATCAAATTAAGCACATTTTACGCAATTTCGCGCTTCATTATTTGTTAATTTTATTTTTTCTTGATCGGAGAATTTGTACGTAGTTGGTAGGTACTTTATTTATAGTTTTTTAAATCGGCCATATAAATTAAAACATTAATTTAAACTCGAAGTTTTGTGATATTTCCAGGCTAATACATGTGATATTTTGAAGTAAATTTGTCGGTCAATTAATTTTTTTCAAAAAATTATTTTTGTATCCTGAGACCTTTAATATTTTTACACCTATGATGCCATCGATCAGTTTTTGCAAGACTATTAATATCAGAATCAATATGAAATTTAAAATTTTGTGGGCTAAGAATTCATAATTTTTCATCGTTGTACACAGAAAATACCTAGATAAAATTAGAATATAGGTAATACTTTCGTTGAAAAATATTGGGTTTTTGATATGTATATTTTGCTTTTGCACTTTCTATGTGACTAATACTACGGAAACACTTTAAATGAGGGATTTAGAGCTTCTTAGAACAATAATAAGTAGAGGTATAATTTATGGTCATATAGCGTATCAAAATTGGTAGATAGATTCTTATATAAATATTTTCTAAGGATTCTTACGCTGATTATTCTGATGCGATGGGTTGAAGTGATATATAGTATTAAAGCAAAATTAAACAAATATAGATTTAATTACCTTAATGGAACTCTAATGCGCAAATAGAAAGACATAAATACTGATGTATCCTTGTCACCACACCGCCAATTACGATCAATCAACTGAAAATTACACCAATAAAAACTAACTAATTACTCATAAGGGCACTACTGAACTAAAGATTTTTGATCTTTCATCATCCATATTACTGATGACATAAAGTGCACGCATCACAGACAGACCGACCAGAGTTCGACCGCGGTTGTTCGTTTGGCACACAAATCCCGAAAACTAATTCAAAAATTCCAATTTAAGGGTAATTATAAATATTCGAAAAGATAAGGGTAGTTGTCGCAGCTAAACCCGAAAATCGCAAGCCGACAATTAGCCGGTAATCTTGATCGTAACGGTTGCGGGCCCGGTGCCGAAAACTCGATCGGACCCCTTTTACTGGTGAAGTGGTTCTTTTTCAGGGGGTACTGGTACTACTTCCTTCCGGTCGGTTGTCTGTGTGCGTTTTTCGCGTACCTTTGAAACAGCATCGGTCGGTCGGGTCGTCTCGCGAAATCGCTTGGTTCGCGTCCGGTTACGACTGAAGTTCGGCTTGCACTGTCGCTGTCGCTGTGTGGCGGCGGTGCACGCACGTGCGCCCGGTGCAAGCGGGGGCGGCGAAGGGGGCAGTGCCCCCCCTTTTTAGGCCCTTGGGGACGCGGAAGGGACCATCGCGTCTTAATTTCGGACGGGACGGGGGTCAGACGCATTGCTGCATTCAGTGGCGGGGATTGGGCACCGCCGACGGGTGGCGGCGCTTGTGATGATGGTCAGCTTTCATATTGAGAAAAGTCACCTTCGTTCCGGTTGAGATTTCTAGAAATGTAAGTACAGGGCCTGTTGCAGGGCAATGACTTCAGTAATAAAGGGGTGCGAATGAATCGGGTTGGGCATTACGAATTCTCCACCTACAGCATCGGGGAACTTACGCTACCGCGTCTGACGCTAATCCGCGGCGAACCATTTTGTGGTCCGCCGCGGATTAACGGATAGGCTACGCATCTATATTCCAATTATGTGAATTTCGTGTTAGTAGGTTTGAAAGTCTTGTCACAGTACGGACACCACCGTTGACTCGGTGAGAAATATGGATGTGTTCAAGTTGAGCATCACAAAATATATGTGGTAACGGGTGTCGATTACTTGTTGCGTGGATTAAATTTTTCCATATATCTCTGTTTTCTTTGGCATTTTACGGATTCGCGCTTTGGTGTAGGAGTAGAAAATCCTTAAACATATCCTCATTTTATTTTGATTTTAAAAATGGTTTTGATTTTGGATATACTGTTGCCGAGATTGTTGTTCAGAGTTAAGAATAAAGTACCGTTACAATTTAGTTTAGGGAATATAATTTTAATAAGTAGATCACTCATTTGAGCTAGGTACATAAACCGACGATCGGAGCAGAACACACGGTTCACATGCATAGGTTCTCTTCAGACACATTCCATAGTAGCGATATAGTATATACCAGCCATAAAATTTTCATTTATCATAATCATTGTATGAGCTCATTTCATAATGGGAGTAGTGCTTAGCAAAATATGCCGATTGAGCCGAATCAACTAGTCCATTTTTATCTGATATAGTGCGTATGCTACTTAAGCGCTAAATCATTAGTGCACTGTCAACTTTAGTTGAAGGCTAATTTCTATCTAGATGTTGAGATAGAATTTGGATATTGGTAAAATTCTTGGTTTATGCAAGAACTCGATGGCAGTAAAGTTTACAATGCATTAATAATTTTTCTCTAAAATGGCTTTCTCTCGTGTAGTTTCTTATGTCCCAATTCCATTTATTTGGCGAAGCCGACTGGTCAAGTTTGATATTTTTAATATATCAATTTTTATCCAAAAACCCGCACTAAATTTTGAAGCTTCACTTCGATTTTATATTCCATTCTTGTTTAACTATATTTCCTTTTCTGATCATATACACTCACTTTCACATGAAATGCACCACCCAGTAATAATAATAATTAAGTCTTGTAATTTTGGCAAAATAATGCTTCATAATAGAGTATCAAATGATCAGACTTTCAGTAAAAAAGAAAGAATGCTAGTGGTTTTTTTGTCATCGACTTATTAGATTTTTTATTCAATTTAAATAAATAAAATAATATTTTCATGGAAATATCAGTTTATTTTGTTGTTGAACTGTGAACAAGACATCTCAAAATGCCCCCAGTGAGACAGCGTCGAAATTTTTCCCACGTTTCGGATTTGGATAGAAGGCGAATTATCGGCATGAAGGAGGGTGGACATTCTTTTCGTGAGATTGCCCGAAGAATGAATCGGAACCACACCACGATTGCGAGAATATGGTCTTCATGGTCTGAAGAAAGGATTCAGCGACATCGTCCAACTGGACGTCCTCCCCGTAGCAGCAACGCACGTGAAGATCGACTTCTTAGATGGATGGCCATTGGTGATCGATTTTAAACAACAATGTCTGTTGCAGTAGATTGGATGGGAGCTCTAAATCGTCGGGTGTCGATGGCAACAGTTTACAGAAGAATTTCGTCTTTTGGCCTGCATTCATACCGCCCAAATCTACGACTGCCACTAACCGCCCAACACCAAGCTTCCAGATTGGCCTGGTGTCAAGAACGAATTGATTGGAATCATGAATGGAACAATACCGTCTTCAGTGACGAGTCGCGATTTTGTTTATGGATCAATGATGGTCGTAGAAGAGTCAGACGATATCGAGGTGAAAGAAGAAATTTGCAATTTTCTGAAAGGAGCCACACAGCTTTAACACCTAGTGTTATGGTCTGGGATGCGATAGTATGTGTTGGCCGAAGATCTTCTCTTGTGTTCGTTCCAGGAACCCTAAACCCACGTCGCTACATTGACAATGTTCTGAGGCCAGTATTAGTACCTTTCATGCGAACTTTACCAAATGGCATTTTCCAACAGGATAATGCAAGACTACATAGTGCGAACATTACTCGACGATACCTGGAAGAAGCACAATTGAAAATACTGCCTTGGCCTGCACGGTCACCGGACCTATCGCCCATCGAACATCTTTGGGATATGATGAGTCGCCGTCTTCGAAATTTACCGAGGCCTCCAAACAATGTGGATGACCTACGACATCATCTTGAGGTAGCATGGAATGAAATACTCCAGGAAGATATTGATCATTTGTTGCAAAGCATACCGCGAAGAGTACGTGCTTGCATTGCCGTACGAGGCGATGTCACTTATTATTAATTTTTTCATTATCAAATGTTGTATCTTTTAACTGAAAGTCTGATCATTTGATACTCTATTATGAAGCATTATTTTGCCAAAATTACAAGACTTAATTATTATTCTTACTGGGTGGTGCATTTCGTGTGAAAGTGAGTGTACTTAAGATAGGGAGGAATTCGAGGTGAATTGTCACAAATTAGACTGTATACGAGGGCCAGATTGCTGAGGTATTTTGGTGGACGAAAATTCAATAGCAATCTACCTCGATTGTTTCTTAAAGTTTTCGTTCAATTTTTGAACGGTTTATAAAACAATGTAGGCAGTACAAAAGAACTAAACCAGGATTTCACGTTCGTAGCATGACTTGACACCCTAATTTATATTTTAGAAGGATTTTTTGAACACAAAAATATCACTCCCTATTGCATGTTTGACATTTCTTCAAAAATCAACACAAAATCACATACCGTCAATGATTTCATGTGGATTTTGATTGGATTTCATTGGACGAACGCGTCATGCTACGATTTTGCTACTATCCTCAATGTCAAAAACATCAATTTGGCTTCAACGGCAACCTAGCTGCGACTCAGTTAAGTCAAGTCAGTATCAAATTTCGATCCCACGTGTCATTAATAAATCTAGATTAACAGTTGCAGATCACTAGTGCCCTTTGAGAACGGTTAATGGTAGAGAAAGGAAATGTTAAATATGTGAAAAGGACCCTTGACACCAAATGGATGTTTTTTTGGAATTATTTCTTCACAGCATGAACCAAATTTGAGGATTTTTCAGTTTTTGATATATAATATTCTAATACAAAAATGTAATTACAGGTGTATTTAATTTGGTATCATGTGTATCGTGACTGCTTCATTTTATACACCCTTTTTAGTTTCGATCAAGCTCCGTCACACTCGTGAATAGACCCGAATAGACTCGGATCGGGCGGGTCAGAACAACATAACACGTACGTAGTGACCATTACTCTTTCTTTTGCAAGCCAACTCATTTATGCATTAGTTACTAATTTAATTAATCTTACCGTCCTTGGAAATTCGACATCTTGTTCCCTGTATAATATTCCAAACACTGTCATCCTGATCAGATCATGATTTAGTTATCGAATAATAATATACATATATGATTTCCTATTGCGTGCATGGTTGTTGGAATAATAAAAAATAATTTATTTCTAACTCGAATTATAACGTTAAGCGATGGCGATGAGTGTCCACCATTTTTTCAATTTCTAATTAAATTTATTACTTACACTTTTTACTTGGGTGTAATGTGGGTAATGCTAATTAAAGGAAATGAACTGTCTTTTAAGGCTTGTTTAACAACCCTTTTAGTTAAAATGTGGAATGATTAGGTCTTGGAGTCACATTATTCTCTTCGAGGTGGAGAAATGGGTTTGGAATAGGTCTTAAATAGCAATGGTTCAGTGTGAGTAACGCGATGCAAGTCAGTCGTGTTGGTGAAATGTTAAGAATACTCAGTATAGATCCCGAAAGCAAAACATTTCTTCTCGAAAGATATTTTTTTCCTAACAAGTGCGGAAAAGGATACGTTCCTGTACGCGATTCGTTTCGATTAAAACTAACGTTATAATTATATTTGTAAATTCGTTAGGAGAAAATATATTATATAATCTGGTAAGACCGCTCTCATCTGGAATGTTCGAGAATGGTGTTGCGAAGCAGCAGAATGTACTAGAACTTATTTTCTTTGAAATTTCCTTTTTTGACACTACCCAAGTTATATGAGGATTTTATTATGCGAACTGAAACGTTTGTTCTGAAAATTTTCGATTACTTTGGTAAAAGGTAAATTTCAAATACCTAGTTTCATCACACCATAAAAAAAATGAAAAACAGCGATTATTTTCAGTATAAGCACTATTTCCTAGCAATTAAATCAATCGGATTTTGTCGTTCAATCCTGACCTTCCATTCAGCAACAGCAAGTAAAATCCGACATAATGTATCGGACCATCGATAATCGTTCCCGTTTAAGTGTTTCTTAATATTTATATCGCTTAATTAAATCGCAAGCTGGCATCTTTCTTCGGGCGGATCTGCCTTGGCACGAGCCAAGCCACCTGTAGACATTGACGAGAATCAATTATGTTGCACTGGCTCTCAGAATGCCTTCATTAAATCCTCCTTTTTCATATATGAAGAGCTCTTACAGTCATTATTGGGCGACTGCATGGGTTTACAAAAATGATCTACTCTTTTGGTTTAGACCAAAAACTGTGGACCTATAGCAAAAATCGATTAGTCATCCTATGTGGAAACCACAAATCAAATTCAAATATTTAGGTTTTCCCTGAAGCTTTACTGAATTTCTTTTCGTCTAAGTTTACTTTCTGCTTGTGCGATAACGATCTAACAGTACCAAGTAGTTCTTTCGAATCAATCTCTGTAAACATAAAAATCAGGGATTTCCGCGATGGTACTGAGCCGATTGTTTACGGTCCGCTGGGTGCGAATTTTCGATCATTTTATGATTTCTGTCTGATCTAATTTCTAATAATAACCCAGACGTCTGGTGTCATAGATCTAAGGCGCGTGGCTGTTCTTTCGAATGGACGACTAATTTCTTTCTATAAAATAATCTGGGTTTGGCAAATTACTTCTCATAAGAGCAGAAGCCAATGACCAGTAGAATATTAATCTGGGTCCGGTTAGAGCCACATGGTAGAGATTTATAGTTTGCCTTAAAGGCTGCTACAAACGGAATAAAAAACGTTCAAAAGGGCAAGGGTGCAAACACTACATCTTGTATTTTGTTGACAAGGCGTATCGTACTAGATAAACAGGAACTACTCGATTTACCAATGACTTATGTTAAATAGAATACCGTAATATGCCCGATAAATAACCTTTCCTTGCCTAGGTAACGAGTCATGTATGAGTTTGGCCTTTTTTACGTTTGTTTATCTTCGCCTTAACTATTTATAACATATAACAGTATAAGCTCACAACTTCTAAGCAAATTAATTGAACTCGTACTTTTAGTGTTTTAAGTTTACAATATCACCGTGACTCACAATAAACTTTGTGTGTGGCGCGAGTTGAAAGCACTTTACACAAAAAGAATTACCGCACGCGACACAAAGTGGTCATATGTCAGTGTCAAAACCCGATTGCTGACCGAAGTCCGCTTCATGTCGTTCGGTCAGCTGTAATAAACGTGCGGAATTGCGTGCGCAATCAATAAGTATCACTTTCTGCACTCGTTACGTAAATAACCATTTCCTATGAGTGTGTGATAAGGAGGTATGGTCGGTGCACATCGCGACCCTTGCACATAATTTCCAAGCGAACTGATTTGAGTTCACATTTAATTCATATTTAAATCCTACACATGAGTATTTAGATTGGCCAAAAGTAAACGTTCTAGAACTTTCTTTTGTGAGCAATAAATTCTTGATTTTAGCCGCATCATAGACAGAAGTTATTACATCCCTCTGATACACTACTCCTTTTGCTCGCAACGAATTTAGCTTTTATTTGCAGTATTTAAATCGTAAGCATTTGATTTTGAAGTTACACGTTTTTAGACTGAACTCTATGAGTAGACTTTCGCTGCTCGATTCTTTCTCGAGCAAACTTACAAGTTGAACATTACCTGTATCTTCAACCCTTGAAAGCTACACATATATACTTGTTACGATCAAAAGAATATTTCTTAGAACGTTCCGTTCTTGAATTGAAAATTTTTGAACTTCACTCAATTCTATAAGCTAGAGCTATTGAGACTCGATGACACCTTGCCATTTTTGTCCATTCTTCTGAGTGAACTGACTGGAATTGGTATCTTCAAGTTAGAGTAATCCAGATTCCATCCAAAGATATAAATTTAGAGAACAATTAGATTTTGCTTAATCAAAACTGAGTTAAACAGTGTTGCGGAACCTACAAATTGCTCAAAATCTGGTGCCAAAACTGTGAAAATAAATGCTCGATCCGAGTTTGATTCAGAACTTGTGCACCATGAGTTTTTTGTGAGCAACTAAGAAGAGGAATTTCGAAGCGCTTCACACACTTTAAATATGAATCGTTTATACATTTTAATTTGCCGTTTATTTAGTGTTTTTTCCTAAGTTCTAAAGACATATTGTCACCGAAACGCTAACAAGGGTGTGTGTCCGAGCCCTCAGCAAAGGGCGAATGTCATTCTCGTTTGGTTTTAACTGAGGATGATGTTGAGAATCTACAGCCCTTACTGGTGTGTGAGGCGTTATTCCCAAAATGTTTAAAAAAATAATGAACAGTCCTCCTCAAACGTATGTAACGTTTAGGTACTAGTAATCAGCATCCAGTTCATCAAGCAAATATATGCTCGTTGTCTTCCTTGAACTCACTAAAAGCTGCACCAACTGAATTTAACGATTGCAGCAAATTGAAAATAAGAGGAAGAACGAAGGAAGGAAGCACGAAGATGATATTTTCTCACGTCCTTTCTCAGGAGACTGGAACTTGTGTAAGCAATTAAGGACGGCGTACCTATTAAGCACAATAAGGAAAAAGGTTTAGACTTTGCTTTAACGACAAAATCTAACATGCATATATCATGTAGTACAACGTTATTAACGATTGAACTTTGTTGCCGAAACATTACTAACTCCATGGGGAATTCTAGGCCGTGTTATTCAATTAACTTTTCTCGCATGTGGCGATTAACATGAAATTTTGCATAATTAATTACATATCTTTTTGTTTACATTGGTCCCGTTAATTAACTACCAGGTTTAGAGTTTTTTTTTGTAATTGTCTGTATGCACGTTTCAGGTCGTTTTGTTGAATTGGCTTGTAGATTGTCAGTTACGAGTACGTCGTAATTTTCGTTATTTATGCACGTGCGTCGTAAGCCGTTCAGTTATACTCGGACGATGATAACCCTAAAGTAGGTACCTTATTCTGAGAGCTTAAATTCTTAAGCTTCGTCCTTCATACCGCCATTTTCCGACGTGAGCGCTCGCAAAATAATTTTTCTAAATGCTCTGTTCTCATGTGTTTAAGCATGAGAAGCAACCAAGAGGAAAACATGCGTAGGCGAACAGCCAGACAGGCGTTTTTCGGTCGGAACGACAAACACTAACATATCCGACTTTGGCAGAGGTCGCGGAATCGTCCGAATAGAACGCACAAACCGTAACGACTCGACTGCTGGTTTATTTTGGCATTCGGGTGCGTGTCGGCTGCCCAAAAATTCGCATGGGTTGTGATTAATCTGCACCAAATGCTTAAAATATCGCGAATGAAATGTACGTTGTGTTCGTTGGAAGGACGTTTGAAAGTTAGGAATAACAGACGCAAAATACACATTAAACTTTCTAATCTGAACTTATTTTTGTCTGGCACATACTGCAAGCAACAGTTCCAGGAATTGGAGCTTTATTAAATTTCTGAATTAATCCGTATCAAAATCGTAATCTGAGTTTCCACTAAATAACTCCCGTTCCCAAATGGGACGTATCCGCACTCTTTGAAACGAAAAAAGACCAGTTGTGGGTAGCAAGTAAGTGGTTTTCGAGAGAGCTTAGGCGATCTCCTGCTCCATATCCTTTCGCTAACAAGTCTGAGTCATAACGGTACCTCAAATTGACCAGATTAGCATCTCATCGATTTAAAGGCAGAGTCTAGTTTATTAGTTTATTAAACAAATATGTGTTCTTTGCGTTAACCAAAATCTGTGTAGACTGGATTTTCAAAAGTGAAGGCAAGATGGATTTAAAATTGTGCAAACTGCACAAATGCAATACATCATAATTTTATTATTGCTGGCCCAACAACAGCTTAACAGTAGAAATTAAATTACTGATTAGGAATAATTGCTCGAACATTAAAATGCCTATTAGGATGTGTTCAACTTTATTCAAATCGGCTGTTGCTACATTACACAATCGGCTTGACTCTGGAAGTAGCTTCACAGTCACAATAACTAACAAACTCTGAAAAATCCATTTCAATAACTGTTACTGAAACTTTCTAATTTTTAGAATGTTGAGAGAATATTTTTTGGCAGAATTTTCCATCGCAAGATACAATATGTTCGTGCCAGTGCCGCCTTCCCTATTCCGGTGATAACAACGGCAATTAAAACGTTCCAATTGTTCAATAATTATGATCAGGCTTTTCAGAATTTAAAATGATGCTATTGTTGACTATAGTATAATAAGTGTCGACTGTATAATAAGGTTTAAAATCAACGCAGTGTCGTTTGCGTGATAATACATTATTATTTCAGGATTATTTCTAATTCAACTTCAACTATTATTCAAAAAAGAGTCTGATTTTTTCTGAAATTCAGTGTGTAACAAAATTTTGAAATGCTCACAATATCTCGTTGACCATTCATCTGAATTTTATAAGATGTCGCATTTACACTTGGGTATGACATTATGCCGATTGAATGACGAGCTCAGCACTATTGTCACGCTTATTGTTATTCCGGAAGTTGATGTCTTGCCTGATTCAAATTTAAAATTTCAAGCTAGTAAAAGTAGTCTAAGCGTCTCTTATGAGTCTCTTCTATTCGGAGAATGTAATTTTTCTAGGGTCAATTCTACTTCGTATTGTCACGAAAAGCACAAACTCTCAATACAAGGTGTTATTTAAATACGTGGCCAAACTTCAAGGGGTGATTCTTTGAGTAATTCTAAGATGAAAAGTTTATATAAACATAGGTCCGGTAATGATTCGTTTTCTAAGTACAGGGTGTCAAACTTTTCTTAGAAAATCGTTACATAGTAAAAACAATTCTAAATAACAAAAAGACATAAACAATATGACGTTGAAACTTAGTGACAGTTTGTAATGTAGCGCAAAGGAATCTTTTAAGTTAGAAATTGTTTGTCTCCTTTTGTCAGTGGCGCGCACAGGGGTAAGGCCGGAAATTTAAGAAAAATCAAACAAAAAAAACGCTTTTTAAAACTACACTTAAACAAATGGTACGCAAGTTTTTTTTAGTAAAAAACGTAACAATAAGTAACACGAAACTTACGATAGTTGCTGAAAATGTCTTCCTTCAACTTCAATCCAAGGATGAGCTCGTCTTAACATCGATTGCCGAACACGTTGAAATATTCCCGGCGTATGTATGTATATATTATCTGATTACATGAATCCCGTATCCGTTGAATTAATTCTTCTTCAGTGTTGCCCGGAGTTCTATAAACGAAGGATTTTACATGCTCCCAAAGGAAAAAATCTAACGGATTTAAATCCGGTGACCTAGGTGACCATGGCTGTGCTTAATACAAAAAAATATAACTTTTAAAAAAGTCAATGGCGTATCAATAACAATAATAACCGTAAATAACACTGTCAAATTTCAATAAAATCGGCTAAACGATTATTCAGATTTTTACGAAAAAATAGTTTTTTAAAAATTGTTTGACATTCTGTACCTTGAAAACGAAACGTTATCGAACCTATGTTGATATAAACTTTTCGTCTTAGAATCACTCAAAGAATCGCCCCTTGAAGTTTGGCCGCGTATTTAAATAACACCCTGTATAAGACTACGCTGTGCGAATACACTAGATTCTAAAGTAACGACTACAGCCGCCTTTTTAAACCACCAATAGGCTTGAAATTTAAAATCAGAAAGTAGCCTAACGTCTATTTGCTTAAGCTGACAATGCCACTGCAGAAATGACTACTGGGAGTTGCAAATTTGGTTGTCTGTATTGGAATTTTATTCAAAATAATTTGTGGTCTCAAATGGCGGCCGTTGTCGCTTCTTTACGTATGAATGCTTGACTAGATCCGTGTATCGTGTCGTAATTATTTATAGCTAAGCAGACAAATCGCTTGAAAAATTTGGGAATTATTCCAGAATGGAAGTTTTTGGAACGTAAGAGAAGCTATTGGTGATCAGTTATATAATTGTATAAAATAGAAAATATAGTAGCGCTAAAGTGTTGCAAACGGTATTGTAAACCACAATTAACAGAACTAGAGTGTAGTAAACATTACGAACATTTCTCGTCTTAATTGCTGACGATGGAGTTTTTAATAAGACATGTCATCATTTTAAAAGGTTAATTTGAGGTAAATGATTGATGTTTGATCATTGTAGCTTATTTTTATATGTCGGAGGTTCACCTCTTGCTCAAGTATAGGTAACTAAATGTTACCAATGTTAAGTGAACAAGAGGCAACATAATGGTTTTTATTTTACAAAATATGTGTACTTTTTTTGATTTTTAATTTCTTGAATAATGGTTCCTTGGTAACGATGCAAGCATTGTTCCACACTTCTATGACCATTATCAATGGCATGCTGGTACACATTTATACTATGAAACTCTCTATTTTTGATATAATTTTCATGCTCTTTAATTCTCCTTTTTAAAGGTCTAGAAATTTTGTTAGAAATTTCTCACATTAGAAAAAACTTTATATTTTACGTTTTATGCGACTTCATTTTCTTTTTGTGGTTTTGTCTTTGTAAGATTTGAACGTAATGCATTCTCCTAAAACTATTCTTCTAACATTGAATTTATTTGCCAAACTAGATTTCCTAATTTTAGATTTAGTATAACATACCTACAATATTGAATTGCATAATTCAGGTTAGTAAGGGTGATATGCCATACGAGACTAACTTAATATGTATGTTTGGAATGTGAAATTTGGATTTTAAATCAAAATGAATTGAAAATGATCCCAGTACGTAATGACGACGGTGCTAAGTTAATAAATTATAGGCAGCTATGTTCAAACTAAATTGAGGCATTTAAAATATGTAGGGACAAGAAATTAAAAATAATACATTTATTATTTTAGAATGACGAAGTTAGCATTGTGTGCAGATGATAGAAGAGTTACTAAAATATCTATAGAATTAGGAGACCTTCTAACTCAAATCTAATTTGACCCTGTACGATACACCCGGAGATACATAAATATATTATCCACTATAATAATTGTCCTTGGAAGGAGGTATAGAGTTACTAAAAGTCTGGAAATCATAATATAACATCTCAAACACGAATTTATCAAATTTGGTATATGGGGGTATTTAATTACGCTTACATGGTTTAACGATTATGTGGGAGCAAAATTTATGTCTACTTTATATCTTTCTTCCTCGAACTTTCTTATCTCAAATAAGGACAGTAGAACCGAAGATTCCCAGGATATTACTAAATTTTTATATCCCCTTTTTGAGTACAAGTATGTATGTATTTTCAACTATCATCTACTAATGTTCGACACACTGGTTTTTTTTAATAAAAGGCTTAAAACATTACAATACACATCTTTTAAGAATTTTTAGATTCTCAATGATTAGAAATAAGATAAACTGACTCAAAATGATGCGTTCAAAATATATACATTTTTAACTATTACAAATAGAGTTTTTACCCAGCTTTTATATGTCAGTCTGTAGTAACTAGTTGTATCATAGAACTAATTGGAATATTGTGCAACTAGTTACGGAAATAGAACTTTTTACACGTATATGTATACTTCGCATTATATTTTTATCAGAGCCTACAAAAATATGAAAGTTTGTTTCTACGACTGAAAATAACCCGAAAACAATTGTAGTGCGAACAACACACTATAGCTGTATGTATTTATTCAAACATTGAACGTGCCTTCAATTAAGTAATTAACAACTTCATTTACTCATTTTTGACGAACGACGGGAAGCGGAGCCCGGTCAGGAACTGAGTGCAGTAATAGTTATTTACCTGACAACTGCGGAAACTGATACTTTCCCCCGCACGGGATTGCCGTTGCCCGAACGACGAAAAGTGGAGTTTGGGCAAGCAGTAAAGTGCGGGAAAGATACTTTTTCCATGAGTTGGGCATAAGATTTTTCTATTACTGCGGTTAAAAATGTTTTAATTTTAAAATTTTTTGTTGAAACATTTTTTTAATAACTATAAAAACTCTAAACTGCATGAAAAAACTTCTTTCGTCCCATGTTATTTTTCATGTAAAAATTAAAACTGTCGCATGTTCTAAATAGTTTAGTCATTTACGCTCGAATGAGCACAAAAAGGAAGATAACACGGAGGAAAGAAGGCAAAATTTACACCTATAAAAAATACAACACGTGTGTGGCAATAAATCTTTCCAGAAAATACTAGTTTTCAGACATAAACGCGTGTGGGAAAGTGCCAATTAAGCACGTTAGTAGAAAAAACTTACCGCACATCACCTGCGGTAAAGATGTCGGGCAAAGTACTCAGTATGCAGATGCTGTCCGGTGAAGCCACTTTACCGCACGCTCATAGAAAAAAAAAACCTTACAAGGGTTGAGACCCATAAGAGCTGAGGCAAAAATCATCTTGGGTTGGCCCAAGTGAATTCCAGCAATTATCCTACCCTTCTTATGGGTAAATACTAACTAGCCAAGCCTGATCCGTAATTTTATAAAATTTCTAAGAATGTCTTGCCTCTAACAATTGACCAAGTGGTGTGGTGTAGTTTTTAACAAGGTTTGAATTTCTGTTAGTCTAGTATGCTGCCGGTGAACAAATCAACAGTTAAAATGTCTCTGTTAGGACCATTCCTTCGATGTCCAGTTGGGGAATGAGAGCTGGGGGTCAACAATTGACTGGCAGATGCATTGCCTTTTAAACTGAATTTAAGGCTTAATGAACAGTTGAATTAACGATAGCTATCTGAAACGCCTGCGCAATTAGCAAAAACATTTTGGTTGATACTCACCCATTACTCTTGTCTTTTTGACCATAAGTTACTTCACATGCAATTTCAGGGGAGCATTAAAGATCGGGCCCTTAATTATTTAGGTTAATTGCGAAGGCCTTTCAGATAGCTGCTCTTTGATTTTTGATTAAAATATGACTTCAGTTTTAAAAGCAGTTCGTCTGCCAGTTAGCTGTTAACCAACCGCCAACGGAATAGTAGACAACCGGTCCTTAATTGCGGAGGCGTTTCAGATAGCTATTCTTACTTTAACTGTTGTAAAGCTTTAATTTCGGTTTGAAAACACTCCATGTGTCAGCGAGTCGTTAACTGAGAGCTGACTCTCACTTTGTCAGTCTTGAGAGGTGTTTTTCTTACGTTTGCTCTTAATTTGATGAACGGCTCGGAAAAAGTTAAGAGGATTGGTGTAGAACGACCATTTTCCCAACATGTGATCACCGTGCAGATCAAATAATCGCGATGGGGCACAGTCTACACGCAACAACGACCTCGAACGCACTTCACGGGCCAACCGAAAATTAAGGGGCCCCCAACTTGTTTTTTAACCGTCTGGTTCACTTCCACCGTACCCGCATAGATAATGAAACCAGACGCCTTTATATGAGAAAAGCGCGAAATTTCGGCTTGCCAATAAAAGTTGTTTGATCGTTACGTTATTAAAGCGCGTCTTGATTCAAATTTCAAGCACCAGGACCAAACTTGTGTCTCTTTCATTAAGGCCAAGGACTTCGTGTGGACACAGCTTTAAATTGGTAATAATGGCAACCTGGCAAAAACGTCGGCTATTCGAAATCAGCATTCGGACTACGCTGATGACGCAATACAAAATAATACGCGACCAGCAAACATCCGAAATCTGCGAGGAATTGGAGCCTCGCTCGCAAATGTCTAGTTCAGGGCCGGCTCAACTCAAGGTCAATGTAATATTCCATTCCATCATATTTCACACGGCTGTGTGTGGAACTGCATTATAATGAGTTTCGCAAAATACAGTGAAGGGTCTCTTACCGTTGCTAATGTAATCATCAGACCAATTGGTACCTGCCTCACGACATGTGGGATATTCTCAAATTTGGATTTTACCTCATTTCATTTACACTTTCTTCCAATCTCCACAGCAATCGAGAGCGTGAAGAGAAAATCCCTATTGCGCTTACCGTACTTCCGTAGATTTATAAATAAAGAACATAAAAGAAAAATACATTCAAATCAATTATGTAAATACAAGGTGTCCCGCTGGGAACTGCCACTAGACGTTTTGGGAAAACTACTATGAATAGCAAAGTTGCAAAAATTTTGTGGTTTGATAAGAGCCTTGGGGCGATCTCATCTAAAATATTTTCAATGACGTCGCACTTCCGGTTGTACCAGAAATCGATGCTTGCTTATTTTAAATGGAACACCCTATATATTATTGCATTTTTAGATTCTACATTTAATTTTAATACAAGTTTATTATACGTTGACTTTCTAAGAATTAATAGTTTTCAAGATCTATACAATTGAATGAGGAAAATGACACATGCAGAAGTCTGCAAAATTGCAAGTTGTTAACAAACTGAAAGGTATTTTGTAACTCTTTTTTATCACAATAATGCAGAAAATTCATATTTCAGAATACTTCTAAGCTTTATCTAATATTTTCTACAGGGTCTTCACAAAAGTAGATCCAACTTGAACATCAAAAAATGGTCAAAACTTAAAAATTTTTAATGGAACCCTACAATTATTTCAATGTATTATGAAAGTATTTAAATGTAAATATAGGTTCTTTTTCGATGTCGTTTCATAATATATCAAAATAATAGTAGGGTTCTGTTTAAAAATTTTAAGTTTTAACCATTTTTTGATGTCCAAGTTGGCTTTATTTTTTATCAACACCCTATAGAAAATATTCCGTAAAGCTTAACACTATACTAAAATATGGGCCTTGTACAGTATTTTGACAAAAAAGAGTTATCAAATACCTTTCTGTTTCTTAACAATTTGCAATTCTACAGACATCTGCATCTGTCACTTTTCATTCAATTGCATATATCTTGAAAACTATTAACTAGTTATTCTAAGGAAGTCAACGTATTAATAAACTTGTATTAAAATTGAAAGTATAGTCGAGAAATGCAATAATATATACAGTGTTCCATTTAAAATAAGCAAGCAAATATTGATTTCCGGTGCTGGAAGTGTAACATCATTGAAAATTTTTAAGTTGAGGTCGCCCCAAGGTTCTTACCAAACCACTAAATTTTCGTAACTTTGCTATTCATAATTTTCCCAAAAAATCTAATGGCGATTCCCAATGGGGTACCCTGTACTATAAAGCGGTAGAGTTTCAAAGCTTAGAAAACAAGCGCAAAGACTGCGAAGCCATTAGAGACGTCTGATAGACGTCTACTAATTTCTTAAAATATTGCTACCTCAGACTTTGTCTTTCAAATATTTGAACATGCATCTGAAAGGAATCTTCTAAAAATTAATTATTCTTAAAGCAGATTTGCGTTGGATCTCTTAAATCTCCAATTACAGTTGCACGAAGTCCCGGAACCAATCTTAAAGAACCCATAAAATTTCCGGAGAAGGACTTTTCTACGATTTAATCCCCAGATATCGTTGCATGTGATTTCCGTTGTAATACTAATTTTTTGAACTTAACTGCTGAGATACGAATGTTTTGGGTATCTAAATTGCCATAAAGTAGTGTATTTTTAAATCAGCTTTTACATTGGTGTTTTGGTGAAAAAGTTCGAGTTTCAGTTAGCCAGAAACGATTCTGCGAGCTAAAAAATATTCATCCTCCCAAAAGAAATAGAGCGTTCCGGGAGAGATGGAAAGAGGATGTTGGTCAGTACGGCGACGTGTTTCTATTTATTGCCTTCATCAGGAGTGTGTGCGTACAAAGTAGGTATGCTGCTCGTATCCGAAGCCATACGCACTTGGATATGTAGCCAGGAAGGGATCGAAGAAAGGAATTAAGTTAATTCAGTAGCTGGAAATTGATATTTCATTGCAATTGTGTAAAGGGTCGATGTTTAGTAATATATAAATTTAATTAAACCGACGACGACACAGGGTGACCGGCGAAAACGTGCGAAACTCCATAAACTAGTATGTCCTACATAAATAATCTATCTGGTAAGCATAAAAAAATGATTCATCATTTATGCAGATTACTGCATGTTTTGAAAATATTTAGGAGTTGCATATCATAAAAATGGAAGAAAATGCAAACTTTCAGTTTCCATTATCTCAACAAATGTTAATTTTTGAGGTAATGTGCGGTAAGAATTATTTTCTTAAGATAGATTTTTCTTTATGCGTACATTTTTGCAAAAACAATTGTACCTAATTCTAGTTTATTTTATATAAATGAAACTTCTAGTCATGAGCAACAAATTAGGTAGAGTGATAGATTTTGAAAATGCGTATCAGAATATAATCGTAATATAGTGCAATCAATATCATTTCCTTTATTTTCAAGCAAGTATTTAAATGTTCAATATTTGCTTCAGGGTTAAAATGTATAGATAATATAATTTGCATTTGGTTTATCTGTAAGTAAATCATTAGAAAAAAATCTTAAGTGGACGTTGAAATATCAGTGGCATTTCTGGGATCAACTCATCTATTAGTTAGGCTCTTTTTAACAATCACCCATTACTATATCTTCGTATTACGACCCAGTGAGCTATTTTATTACTTCACAACGCCTATATATTTTTCTCACTCTTTTCCCATAATTAGCGCGGAATTAAAGTAAAATCCTCTGGATCGAACTATGGTTTAATGGGTTTTTCGCAGTCATGGAAAAATGGCGTAGATTTTAATTAAACTGTGACAAATTTGTTGAATGACAGTCAACCGCAGGGCGTTCGTAATACATTGTATTTACAATAAAAACTTGGTACAACCGAAGAGGCTCGATGAATAGCCTTTCTGCAATGGCAAAAACTCATGCACTTTACGTACAATGTTGCAGGTTATACTAGAGTAGATAATTGATTTTTATCATGCTGAATCGAATATTATTTCTTCTTAACCGATGGTAATAAACTAAACTAATTTTCATGCAGCTCATTTTTGCGATTGTATCCGTTAAACGCGTAGTCGTGACCGATGAAAGTAGATCCAAGTTAGATCACGAGCCTAAAAACTTTTATTGCTTAAATTCCACTGGTCTTTGAATGCAAAAGCAATTTAGAGGTTTGCTCTATGCCCATTTAGTGACCACATAATAAAAATTAAACTGAACTTTAAAGCTTACCTAATCGACTTGGAGGCTATATTGAACGTTAATTAAGTGTAATGATCATTGTTACGGCTGTTATCTACATAATAATTTGCGTATTAGGCTCGATGGTAGGAAATATGCAAATCACAATATGTATTTGGAAAGGTCAGGCCAACAATTCTCACACAATAACTAAATATAGAAACATGTATGAAACTAATAGTACTACTGATGATAACACATGGTAAGGTTAGTTTAAAACTTTTTCATTTTGTATACCCTACCATGGAACTTTCCGAATTGGCTTACATACCCCGATAAAATTTCCAAACAAACCATGGGCTGCCCAATGGAAAAAATAAAAGAATAATTTATCATCCCAGCCATCTTATGTCTGGGTGTCTAGGCCTATCTAGGGCGAGCATCGGCCAATCAGGTCGGGCCTGTGGATTTACTTGGCACCGAATGGTCTTATGGTGGGGTGCATCTACTTCGTTATGCACCGCACTGTTTGATCATTGTAATAGGAAATAATGGCTTCACACGGTATGTCTCCTATGTAAGCGAAGTATATAAGATCCATAAATGCTCCGTCATTTCTTTTGAGGGAATTAATCAGACCGGATTGACGTATGCATGGAAATGGCGACGTTTGAGGATTGTGAATAGGTGTTGAAATATTTTCAACTGTGTTAAATTCTTTCCCACAAATGTGCCGTACAATCACCGAGGGGAAATGATACCTCATCGTACGTGTACGTGTAAAAATGCTGAAAGTAAAACAGATAGTACGTTAATTGGATGAAAGTGGAAAATTAATAAATTACCATTAGTATAATTAAAATGTTTCTAAAAAAATCTAATAAAATCTAGATAATTTTTATCCAAGTTCATGATAAAATTACTCTAATAAAACATCATATTTGCGTAAAATGTTATGCGACATCCTAACAGGCGGCTTTGCTGCACGAGTCTACATGATGAAAGTAACTCTTTACCGCACACCGCTTCGCGGCATTGAGCGAACTGCAATTAAGGCAAAACAATAAAATAAAATTTTAAAAATGAAAGTAAAGTATTAATTGCCACACTTGTTAGTCAAACGACAATTTTACTCTTTAATCCATTTTGATGATATTATTGAGGAGTTTGAAGGAAAAATTATTCAAGATTAGTTCTCGTTATCCAAATGTTTTGTTAAGTAGAAAATATAGTACATATTATACTGGATAAAACACGTTTTTGTTGTATACCTTTCAGAACGCCACATGAACAATTTTTCTGTCATTCACATTTCGTTTTGTAATTTATTTTTTAATCTCTTGCATATCTCAATTGCTTACAAAAGCATGAGTGGTTTGAAACGCATGAGTATGATAAAAATACAATTTGATTTCCTACTGTATAATCCGAGTAATAAAGTAATAAATCCGGGTAAATCAACATTAATTTTAAACAGTTTTAAATAAATTAAAACAATGATTAAAGTACATGTAAAGACAGAGAGCTCTGTAGTTTGTAAATATATAAATTTAAATTTTATATATTTATATAAATTTATATAGAGTGGTATTTAAGTACGTGGCTCAACTTCAAGTGGCCTTTTTTGAGTGATTCTAAGACGAAAAGTTTATATAAACATAGATCCGGTAATGCTTCGATTTCAAGATAATGTTAAACATTTTTTTTTTAAGTTTTTTTCGTAGAAATCTTAATAATTATTTAGACAATTTTGTTGAAATTTCGCGACGACTTATTATTAAATGTTTTGTACTAAAAAAAACTTATTGCCATTTGTTCAAGTGTAGTTTTAATAAAGCATTTTCCTTGTTTGATTTTTCTGAAATTTTTGGCGTTATCTCTGTGCATACCACAGGCAAAAGAAGACAAAAAATTTCAAACTTCTAAGATTCCTTTGTATTATATTAAAAATTGTCACCAAGTTTTAACGTCATATTAGTTTGTGTTTTCTTGTTATTTAGAATTTTTTTAATATGTAACGATTTTTTAAAAAAATTTGACAACCTGTACTTTGAAAATGAAGCATTACCGGACCTATGTTTATATAAATTGTTCATCTTACAATCACTTAAAGAATCACTCTTTAAAGTTTGGTCATGTATTTAAATAACCCCGTGAATATCACCTAGCAATATTGCTACAAGATATAAAAAATCTCAAGTTAGTTCAGGTTGCATGGATTTTTTAGAAGATGCCATGTATCTTCAAATTTAATTGAAGAAAATTTCTAAAAAATCTAAATAGTCTTAAGTACCTCTATGTTTTTATGAAAAAACTTTACTAACATATGAAGGTATAGTACTTTTAAGAAAGAAACTTAGTAAGACGTAAGTTGCAAAAGTCTCGTTTATTTCTATACGAGATATTGATGAGTGTAAGTTTTAAAGTTATTTACCGATTTTTCTTTACTTCGTATATTCTTGGTATCCTTTGAAACGCTAAATAGTGTATATCCTAAAGAGTAATAAGCCTATCAAATTTAATTTAAACATCGAAGAAACTTTGCTATCTACAGGGCATTTCGAATTTAATCTGTTTCCAATTAGAGGGTGGTAGAAAATTGCAAAAAAGATTGCTGTAAAGAAACGTTTTTTTGACATATTTAGCTCAGATTTAAGATGTAAATTTTTATATTGGTCCACCTGAATATACATATGTTACTAGATACTGTGAAATCTCCATTGCGATATTCTTTTGGCAGTCAGGTCCCGTTTCAAGACTTGTCCAATTTAGAAACTGTTTTATCATTTTCATTTTTTCCCTATGTGTAACTGTTTTTGAAGTATTTACTATTTGTCAGTACTTACGATCTATGGTAGAAAAAATGGGGTGGTATAAAAAAGGCTTGTTCTCCAAAATTATATCGCTCTATACATCTTTACATTGATTGCTTTAAGAGTACATAGAGGTAGAATATTAGTTACTTGTGATTATAAGAAATATACCTTCACCCTGAATTTACACCAAATATCTGAAAACTTAGGTCAGCAACGAAAAATGTTAACACCCTGTATCTCCGTTAATATGCGTTTTTTTAATTCCTGTTTTCTTACTACGTTTTCTTATTTCGAGATTTTCTAGAGCGCTACAAAAGAAGACAGATTAAAACTGCAAATTGCGTATAAAAGATAAATGTTTATCCCTAACGTCTAGGAAAAGTTCAATTTTACTCTGATAATCTCATAAACTGTTCAAAGTAGATAAGAAATACTTTGATATCGCAAAGGTTATTGAGACATGGGGTGTTAGGATGCCAGTTTTTTTTAGATTTTGTTTCAGAACTGTTTCAGTTTCTGTAACACTAAGGTGAACTTCTGTAGCTAACTTGATTTTAAAAATTGTTCTAAAAATCTACTGGTGCTCCTGGGGTCAAGTTTCCATTACTACATATTTTCTGTTATGTTTAAAAGGGGATGGAAACAGTTTCAGATTGGACAAAAATGTATGAGAAATAAATTCAACATGAATTCGTATTTTAGGAATTGAGCAGGTAGGGGCGCATTTTCTTCCTGTGGATTTAAACAACAGTTTAATGATCTAGTTGTGAAGATTCTAACATTAGCGCGTTTACAAAATATCAAATTAACATTTCAAAACTGAGCTAGTTGCGACGCAAAATCTCAAATTAAAATCTAAATTTTTAGCGCCTTGGGTCTCAATAACGAAACGTTTTCAATTTTTTTCTTAAATAAGGAATCATCTTATTTTAACTTAATAAGGAATCGCCTTACAAAATATTTGCATGCCATTTTCGGACACTCTGTACGCAATAATAATTCATGATTATGATCGATTTAAGTACCTTTTTTTGCCCCACGATTTATATTTCGGCAAGGAAAGGTTACTGGTAGGTCCTCAATAGGAATGAAGCCTTCAAATATAAATGGAAAGCAAATGCTGCGCAACCCAGAACCCGAAATTGGGGACAATTTAGGTGTTTCCACAAATGGTTGAGTCGATGCCTGCCTGTGGTTTGCTCCCCCCTTTTTTTCCTTCCATCCTTCTCAGGTTACATGCGCACCATGTGTGAATGACTTCGGACATGCCCAACATGGCGTGTTGCGCATGTCCCAAATAATCTGAAATAATATAATTTGCATGGGCACATGCCTAATGAAGCCAATAAGCATAAATATTTGTCGCTGGGTTACCTAACGTAGTACTCGTTAACACTTTCCAGATGAGGCGTTGGACGTCGCCTCGTCCGTAAAAACCTCGTACTGTAACAAATTACTTTCTGGACCTGTGATGTACCTAATTATTTTTAGGTCGGCGAAGTTTTACCCCTTGGCTCTTTCACTAATCCTTAAGGTACCAAATTAATTTTTTGCACCCCCAGTTTCTTCCAATCGGCGTTCCTATAATTTCCGCGTAAAAGTCATCCCCGATTGGCGCGCGAAAATGCTGAAGGCCGTTAGGTAATTGAGATAATAATAGGTATATTATAGTATATTACAATACGAGATGGCAAATATTTCATTACTGTGAAGAGATTGTGTTGTGAAATCTCTTATCGAGAATTATATATTGTTTTATTTTCAACGACTTTCTGAATAGAATTTAAAAATGTGCTTGAACGTGGTTTATGGAAGGTTCTTCATTCTGGCTGAGATACATCCGATGAAGTAGGCTTGCAGGACATGAGAATGTGCCAGCAGCATTAAGAAGGGGTTAAAATTCTTATCGGTGCTTATAACAACACCAATTTTATTATTACTTTAATATATAAGTATGTGAGTATTGCGTATATAGTTATAAATAAATTAAATTGTTTTGGTTTTGTGTCGTGTAGGAATTAGGCTTTCCAATACATATGTAGGTGTTTTTTTGGTTCAGTTTTATAATATTTATCCAATTTGAGTATCAACATACATATATTACATACAGGAACCATTCGCTCCCCTACTTTTAAAAATAACTTAGCCTAGTCTTAGAAAATAACCTTATAAAATAAACTTAAAAATTATAAAAATATGAGCCAAACAAGTATCTCAGAAACTCCCGGAGCCATAAAAAAGCTAGAAATGATAAATTGCAGTGGTTCGCAATAGACATCTCTGTTGGTACCTAATGACAATCTAACTAGGGTTTTGAACCAATTAAAGGATAAGTGCAATATGGGCTTGACAGGCAATTTAAAGTTTTCATAAAAATACATTTTCCGGCTTAAAAAGTACTAAAACCTGATGATTTCCAAACCAACAATGTTTTTCCAATCAATTATCTCAGTAAGGTTAATGAAACAAAATATAGAGGAGAAGCCGCCAATATCGTGGAATAAAAATAAGAGAGTTTAAGCATATACTTTTATTTGCTATTTAAAAAATCACTAATACCTTGATGAGGCAATTGCGCTCGATTGAGCAAGTCCTACATAAGCAAATTCTCAAAATACGCAAACCTACGCTAAAATGTGAGATTATTAAAGTTTCCTGCCGAAATCGGCAGACTTCCTGCCCACTCAGCTGCATCTACATATTATCACAAGGACAAGGAGGACAACTTTACAATGTAAATTTTTCTTACATACCTACCTAATGCGAAACTTCCTGCTCTAAGGCAATATCCGAGGGTCTCTCATTTGAGGGCCTCACACCGATGCAAACTTCTTGAGTTCAATTTACTGACACGAGAAACGGGTATTCACTGAGATTTCGTCAAATATATCTGCGCAATTCTAGCACTAAAAAATCAATTCGCGAAATGTTTAGTACCATGATCGCACAGTGTGTGGAACGCGTGTCCGTCGACTGGAACCAGGAAACGAGGTAGACTGCAGGCGGGCTCCGGCGGGCTGTTCTGCGATTTCTGCGAAGGCCTGCCCGAAATTGCAGTGCGTCTCAAGGCCAGGAGCCTCACTTACGTAACCTCCTCCTAACAACCGGCGTAGCAGGTAAAAAAAGCCTCCCTCCTCCGTGTATTTTTAGAAAGACGTTAGAGAAAGACCGCCGACTAAGTTGCTTGCCAAATGTCGTCTCCAAGGAAACTTTATTAAGGTTATCCTGTTTCAATGCCATCGCCTCAGAAAACGAAGAATTTAGCTTACAGAGCAATTTTAACTATTTGAGAACTTTACGTATTTCCCTCCACTTCCACTGCTTGCTTACGTCAGGTCGTTAACTACAGTCCATTTGATTAGAGGGTCAAAGTCAATATTAATCTCCATTCAACATTTTTATTATCAAACACATACGCAACGATAACGTTCGTAAATTTTTTAAATTTTGGAAGTGTCCCACTACTATCCACACTCGATTTCCTATCATGACTTTCTTGCTACATTCTAGGTTTAATTCTGCATTAATGTGTACAGGGTGTCCCATATTCGACTCTCCACATGGGGATCTTGGAAACTGTGGGAGATGCAAAGTCGGTTAAATGGAGGTAAAGTTGTGTCTTTATGAGAGGAGTACTTTGCTTTTTTAACTTTCTCAAAACTGTAGATTAAAAATTTTTTAAATATATTTTATTTTTCTACATTACTGACATTTATTTATTAAAAGTGATCATGAAGTTACTGTTATGATGAGCACTAATCGATTTTTAAGCCTTTTTTGATGTTGCTGGAATTACCTTATGCGATCCCCTGAGAAGATTCATTAGATATACACTCAGAGACAAAAATCTTTACTATTTTATTTTAAGTAATTTTTTTTGTTTCATTTTGGCACTTTTTGGGTTTTTTATTATAAGATACCTTGTGCCACGTTTGGTGGTAGGTATCTAGTTTTACGTATAATTAAATTTATTTTGGACAAAATAATGTTTAGAAACAGCCTTTACAGCTGAATAAGCAATAATGTTACAAATTATTTTAAATTTAAGTATTACCGTAAAAACAGCGATCTAGTACCGTGAGAAGGTTGAGATTGAGGTCCTAGAGTGCCCACCAATGCGTCCTGATGTTAATCCCATAGAACATCTATGGGACATTCTGACGCGACATATACGATCAGCAGATCTAGCTCTTAACTCAATTGTAAAATTGAGCATTGGTGCACAGGAAGAATTGAATCGAATTCCGCAAGAAACCATCAAAGATCTTCTGCGGAGTACGCCCAGGAGGATGTAGACTATAGCTAGAGTTAGAGGAGGAAATACTGTGCTAAATTTTTCTTGTATTAGAATATTGTTATATTGTTATTGTTCCTCTTTCTAATTAAATCTTATAACCAAAATCAGGCTGTTTTACTCCTTTACGAGTCTATTGTAAAACTTCAGCTTGTAATTTATTTGACTATAAAATATGCAAAATATTCCATTACAAGACATCTAGCAATGAAAAACACAAAAAGTGTTAAAGAAAACGAAAAAAAAAAGTATGAGTTAAAAAAGTGTAATATTTTTGTCTCCGAGTGTATAATATTCAAGCAAATTTTTAAATATAATTCAAAAATTCGTAGTTGAAAATAAAATGGCATACTATTCGCGTTGGGAATTTTCATTTCTCTTTCCAGGTTCTGTATGATATATTTTTTACTAATTTAATGATAATTTTTGCATAGTTGCAAATTAATGAAGGAATATTCATTGAATTGAAGTATTCGTACTTCACTAGTATTATGAAACTGCATCATAAAAATATGTATTAAGTGAAGGATTAATTTGCGGTATGCTAAAGTATTAGCCATTATTCACCAAATGAAAACGTTTTTTTCCATTCTTCTAAACTATAGCTGTAATAACTTTAATAACGAGAGGTATTGCTGAAATGTAAAAAAATCTGAAACTAGTATCTAGTGTTGAGGTCTTGTCCGCTGGCCTTCTTAGACACTGTTCTATTCACATTCATGAGTCCTATCCTATAATTAAATTTTAGTAGATTTTACTTTATTATTATATCTCCTTGAGCATTTAAAATATCTTCGTGTGTTATATAATTGTGAAGGTTATATGGAATTTGGCCGGTTTTGTTTCTTATTTATATTCAGTATTTTTTGGAAATCAGAAGTAACCATGTACTAAAGAGACCTATAATTTAGATCTTTTCCGTCCTCATGGGGATACCCTGTACCTACCCATAGGTGTACTGTTCTTGTGGATCGGCGATAAATAAGACTACTTTTCAAATTTTATGAGACTCGACAAACATTATTTAATTATAAATTCAACAATAAAAACACGCAAATTACCAAAATAATGCTTTGCATTACTTAGAATACTTTAATACCTTTACTTGTATTAAGACTTTTCACTAGAGCGTCCAACACTTAACTCCTACGTCCCATGGCACACTGTCCCCTTATACCTCATAACCTCCTTAGGGACAGGAACGAGATATTTCCAGAACTGTATTGAATCTTTTCGAATCACGTTGGTCATCCATGAGTTCTCGGGAATATTCTCGTAAGCTTATACCGGGACGTCTCCATAAGTAGTCACATTAGTTACTCATATGCAGCATGTAAAATTCATGGAATTATATTGGTGAGGGTTAAGTTTTGGAAACCCCCTACCCTTTCTTAAATTTAGAGAAATCTCTCTAATTATATGGGTTTTTCGTTGATCACTCAACAGGTAATACCTTTAAACCACGCTATTAACAAGAACTTGTCTATGCAAGACTGCATCACCAAAGGACGTAATGTTTTTTTTTATCAATAAATGCAAATGTAACAATAAGTTCACCTGCAATTATTAATTGATTGGTCTAATCCACGAAATACATAGAGATACTACTCAGAAAATGCATGAGTTTAAAGAAAAGAATTCAGTCATTTAATGTAGAGAATACATTACCATGCGTGGAAAGCATACCAAGACATCACTTATTTTAAGCCAATGTATAAAATTCATCAAGACAATAGTTCTAATTATATCCGTTGGAGGTAAAGTTTAATAAAATTATGAATGTCGTACATGATTACCGAATAATGAATACATTTATTCTATGTAATTTTAAAAAAAATCTCAATATCAACGCGTTAAAAGATGGACATTTAAATAAATAAATAACATATTGTGGCGGGTGATTATTAAAAGAAATCCTTGCAGAAAGTGAGGGACTATAAACGCAGGACGTTGATTTCACCATTTCCTATTTACCATCAAACATCTGACTGCCAATAAATCACAAATGAATTTATTCAAGACGTGTCTCTAATATTTCAACAGTTACTTGAGATTTTTTTAATGATCGCCCTTTATTAAAGTAATAAATCTTTAGAGGTAAATCAATATCTGATATTATTGCACAAACGCACAATTTTATCCATAACAATTTTTTCACGCAACACTTTCTCGGTACAGTATAAATTTTTTTTAACTTTCACATTTGATTTAGTGAATTTTGACATTTCCAGAGAAGTATACACAGTGTGTATAAAAAAAGTGTCTTAATCTTCATTTTAGTCGCATTAAATAATATACTTTTTTATATGGGAGAATTCAGCTTTGCATACTATGTATTACTGAAATGGTCCATATCCATGAGAGTTGCCATTGGTCGGTTTTCATATCTCACGGATTAGATTTTAACCAACCAATCACATGAGATGAAATCCATATCCGTTTACCTAACCGGAATCTCGGACCTATCTTTTTTTGTTTGTCAATATATTCTGTATGTTTGAAGCGGATTGTTCATTTTGTCTTTTATTGAATTTGCGAATAACGCCTCTCACACCAGTAGAAACTTTAGGAGCGGTGGATTTGTATATAATTCGAGTTAAAACTAACTGAGAATAACACTTACTCTTTACTAATTTTTTTTTAGTTAGTTTTATCTGAAATTAGTGTGAAAACTCACAGCTCTAACAACTTTTACTGGTGTGTTGTGTTACTCCCGAACAAAATAGAAGAAAAAACTGGACATTGTAATAGGAAAAGCGAAAAACCAGTATTTTCCACTTAGTAAACTATACTGAAAATACACCTTTCTCGTGATGGTGCGGGAAAATACACATTTCTCGAAAACGCACGGACGATTGCCATGCCATTTTCCGGGCTCCTAATGAAATTTTAGTATATTGTATTTCAGGTCAGCGTCATCGCTGTTTTTACCAATGTCTATATGTTAATGTCACACTAGAATTTTTTCATCTTTTGTATTCATCGTAATTCAATGAAACTTTTTGCTTCTTAGACTCGATTTTTCCTATAAATGTAAAACGTAGAACAAAGCAAAATATAAAAATTTTCTCGGAAAATTGGTTATACATTTTTAAAAAATCAACTCCTGTAGCAAGTATGACTCAATTCGAGGTATTGCTCATCGGTCCCGAGATCTCGTAAAGAAAAGTATCGTTTATTACGCGTCTGAAATCCATTTTTCCGTGTCTACGTGACTTCTCGTGTCCGGCTTTGCATCACACGGGAAACTGTCACGCACGGTAGGAAAATGGTATTTTTCAGAAGCGTAATGAAATATACTATAGCCGGTCCCTTAGGTCAACTTAAAAAAAATGGGCGGAAAGAAAACATATTTTCTGGTCTGTGTGTAGAAAAATTGTTTAAAAAGCTTTAAAATACAGTGGTGCATGTATTTCAAGGGCGTATTTGTGACTTTATTTCAATTAAAAAAAATTTACAAAAATATGTCGAATTCGTCATGGTTACCGATGTATAAGAGTTCACAAATTAAAATAAAATCTTTCATGTTTTATTTACAGCTATATAACGCAATTATTTTATTTCTTAGGTTTTTCCAAAGCAAATATTCAGCCTGCTACTTTCTACCTGGCTGGATGTCACTTTCAATTTGTCTTTCATACTATTTTATATATGCGTATCTCGTTGAATGTATCCAAAAAAGACTATACACCACATTCAATCTCTGACATGTGTGTTTTTTTAATTTGCTTTTACAGGCTTTTGAATAAAAGATTTATTTATGTCATGCATTTTTTTAACAACATAATGCTTGTTGAAATAAATTCATATTTTCTTCTTAATTTTAATTGAGATAGCACTATTTAACACATTGAAAGAAATTCTGAGAAGCAGAGTGGTGTACAAAAATAACCATGACACTAACTCGAAATACGATCTGGTCGTTGTATTTCGGGAGGTCTAATGGACTATGCTTTTCATTATTAGACTCTGAATTTCAATAGCAGTCCGAAAAATGCCATTTTTCTGTGCGCTAACGGGAAAGGTGGATTTTTCTGTACCTTTACATGCAAAGTGTTTTTTCAGTTTTTTTACTCTCAGTTTAATTAACTAAAATATCAATAAATGTGAGTCGTATAAATATATTGTACATGACGCTACCTATCACGTGTTTAGCAGGGCTCTTTAAGTTTTCCTGACTGGTCTGCGGCTCGCCCGAAAATCTACGTGTATCCGTCCTGCAAAATGGTTTCCGAATGTAGCAAAATTGGATGTAATTTCCAACCGAGGGAAAAATTATTGGAATATTCTATTATTGAAAACTAGATAGATAGTTCAAGGAAGTACCTATATAAGTACGTAATAAAAAATAAAAAAATTTCGTTTTCATGCTTAATGATTATTTAAAATAAAAAGCTTGATTAAACTTTTTGGTGGCTCTTTTGCAAGTGATGTATTCCCAGATGTATCTGTAAAGTCGCCGAAAGTCACTGGAGAGGGCTAGAAAAAAAATTCTGTGTATTGCGACTTTTTAAAAATTAAGAGTTCATGCAAAATTAAGCGGTTAAGGGGGTTTAATTTAAAAAAAAACAAATGTGATGGTGTTAAAAATGTTATGTGTTTACTTTTTAATTACTTATGTTAAAGACTATAAACCTTGTGGCATTTCTTGGCATGTCCAATATTACATTTAACAAAATGACACATATAAGCATACCTATATCGATGCATTGAACATCGATCTAATATCGATAATATTGTTCTTTACTTTGGTAAAATCAATGGAAGTTACCAATTTTTAAATTTCCGAATTTGAGAATGTTTGTGAATATCACTTTGAAAATTTACACACACAATCTTCTTATAATCGTCCATATCCCCGGTGTCCTCATAAAAACCTTACGATACCATCGCTAATTTATTCGAAGAAAATAATGCGTCCAACAAGCCCGAAATCTCAATGCCTCCATCTTCAAAGCTAAATAATTCAAATCTCTCGCCCTCGCCCTCGCCCTCACCCTCCGCCAGTGAGCCGTGTGGCCGCCGAGTAAACAGAGTGCAGGCCGATATCTGGGCCCTTAGACAGGGACGTATCCCCACCCTGTATTGATCGGCACCCCTCATCCACCCTACTCCAACGGCCGCCCGGTGCATTCCCGTCTTGACTTTGGACGACGAGCTTTGTGCGTTTACATGGAACTTTACAGAAGCAGCTTAGACAAAAAAAAAATATGATGGTCGAGACAGTAATTGGTTTTCGATACAGGGCATTTTTTTTTTAAGAATGAGGCCTTTATTGCTTTTCCTCCACAATTTTTAAAATGCATTTCTCCCCAGTTTTCTATCTTAATTCGGCAATTCTTGAATCCTAAAAAAATTATAAAATATATGGCGTAGTTCAGTATACCCGCTGATCCCATATTCCATTCACTCGTCCCGACTAAACACACAATACATATCAACTTGAAGAGGTAACCTTGACGTTCCGCTAAAATTTACAAGGTTGTCTGACTTTAAAAAATTGTCGATGTTTCTAATTATTATTATATCGTTATTTTCAGAGAATTCAACTGTCTGAATTAGGCACAGTTAATGAAATAAGAAACCCAAGAAATTTACCTCACGTTACTCGGACAAATGGGTTTATGCTTTGTTTGATTTTGGATTTTTACCTTGGCATTTCTCCGTTATACGATTATTTTCTACTATTTGGTTCAATGCAAATTCTTTTCTTTTATTTGGTTCAATGCTTTGTGACTTCTGCGAGCAGTCACGTAATTTTTATTAAATATTTGATATACCAGGAGGTCGAAATGCATTTAGTCACTTGCACCAGCAGCTCTCGCCAAAGTAAGTTTTCGTTAATTGCTTTATATACGTATTTATCAAGGATATTAAACACCCCGGCCCGTGCGAGTAGTGTCTCAGCTCGGTCCGGAAAAACGTACGTAATTTTATTACCAAACGAGACTGGCTATTTCTCTAGGAATTCTTAAGAACTCCACATTCCTATTTTGCTTCACAACTCTATTGCCCTATATTTTCGCCCATCAACACCCAATGTTAATCCGTAGTCGTTTTATTGAAAATTTTTATTATTTATTTTTTCAAATAATTTGAACCGGGCCTGATTAGCGAAGGAATTACCCGGACCGATGTTAGCTCGATCCCAAGCTCAAACTCGACTTGGGACCGGGTTGAGGGTAGATCTAATAGGACAGGTCCGGCCCCTGCTAGTTTTTAGTTTATATAAATTTAGAAATTATTTTCCCGATTCTTAAATTGTAAAAAAAAGTTAATAACATTAGGTGGCCATGATGCATGCAGACTTTAAACAGGGGGTTTTGGAATAGGAGGTTCCCCAGTTGATCGCAAATTTTTTGAGGAAGATGTGATTAGTGATTATTGTATTTAAACAGGGTGTGAATTGTTCATTACTGAATTGCACGGAATAGAACTCCGTTTTTGTTTACATCTTGATTTCAAATCTGATTAATTTTGAGATATTCAGTAACAGTGCCTGTGATGGCAGCCTCTGCGACACTCGAAAAGGAACGAAAATAACTACAATCCATATGAAATAGTGATTTTGTTATTGACCTAGACATTCACTTCGGTAAGGTGATTAAAAATTTGTTATCTTATTAACGATTTTAAGATGTAGAGGAGGATGACGGTGACAAAACGAAGTTCTCCAAGAGGCTGTGACACTAGCCCTATGCACAAAATGAAAAAAAAAACGTACTTTTATTTGTGAAGATCAAAAGGTCTTCCGATCAGTAAACTTCCTAAAACAGCCTATACCATAAATGTGTATAAAATAGCGGTTTTTGAAGTTGTGCTAGGCATGGTCTGTATGGACAATGAATGCTGTGAAATTACATTTCTCTTTGTTTGTTTTCTTTAATTACGATAAACGAAAATTAGTCCCCTTAGTGCCAACAGATCAAAGTCTTGGAAAGTTTACCAAGAAGATAATATCCATGAAAACGTTGAAATAATGACAAAAAATTGGTCAGTTTTGTATTTTCCATGGAAATAGTCTTCCAAGCATAGCTACCAGTATATTGATCTACTAGCCGAGGTGCAATGGCAGTGTTAAAATAAAGCTCCTAAGGAGGATGAAAAGTATTCCACCCTAAGAACTTTTTGGAAAATTTAATCCTTGCCTCAAGATATAGAGCGCAAAAGTGTGTCAGCTATTTGACATCCACTAGGATGCACTAAAGTAGCCAATCAGAAATATATCCACACAGTGATTTCTGAAATTAAGTTCGACATTTAAACTACTAAAAATAAAGGTTGTCTACTAAGAACAAATAAAAAGCTGTGTTGGCCAATTTAGACACACTAAGAAGCGTGGAATGATGCCTAAAAATGTACAAAACGGTTAATCTTTGTTGTTTTATTACCTTTTAAGTAAGCAGGGTCAAAATGGTTCCTTATAAAGATCTTTTGACGAACGTTCAGCTTAGCGGACCGTACTGTCTGAATAACGAAATTCTGAACGTCCAACAAGTTTATAACAATTATCGATTATCCGAATTTTCAAAAATAAAGTTTTTTTATTTTTGTGAATTAAAGGCGGTGCTTGACACCATAAGGTTCTGTAAGGACATCAAAGATTGTTCCCGTTTTTCAAATTCACCTCCATCAGCTTACTGAAAGTAAATTCCATTAAAGATTGCATTTATGTTAAGCCTGATGCTGTTGGCAAAACGATGCCTTGACCCATTGGGCACTCGAATGGGATAAAAGCAAACCCCGATCATCGGGATTTACAGATATCTATATATTTTTTTGCAGAGATCTAAATGCGGTGCTTGCCAGTCTATACCCACCAGGATGCTGTACAAATACCACTGCTATTTCAGTGACACATATAAAATAGGTCATTTCTGGAATTTCGAACAAATGTTTTGTACGTGTGTAAGTTTTTGTTAAAGATGTTAGCAATATGGTCATTTCTTGTTATAATTGCAAGTCGAAAGAAAGCGACAGAACTTTAATTGAAGGTGAATTGAAATTGGGGGTTGAAGGGTTTAATGAAGGTAAATGAAAAAAAAAACCGGTGGTGTGGAATCCCCCATATAAGGGTTACTACGAGTCATTCAAATTCAAGACAGTTTGAAATTTGAATTTGAAAACCTTCGAAATAATTTAATAGTTTCCTTTTCCATCCTGAATTCGTTTTAATATTCTAACAATGTTCTAAGAAGGTGATTAATTTAGGCGAATATTTTTTTGCTGTTTCTTCTTTTATTTCCACTTTGGCCTTTTTATATCTACTCCGGTTCTCTCCAATATCTATGCCATATATACCAATACCATTTTGTTTGTTTTGGACCGTCTCTATTCAGTTCTGCTCCGAATGATATTCGATGGGAACTTCTCCTTTATTTTTCGCAGGTGTCGAATATTTAGACATTTTATATAGACATTTTCTAGAAAGCAGGTAAAAGATATTTTTTAGCAGGCAGTAACTTTCATAAATGGAGCTACAAAGCATGCAAATTAGGAATATGCCTTTTTATGTGGTCCATTCCTATTCATAAAGTTGGCTGTCGAGATGACCCATTCAATTTTGGTCTTATTGTACTTTTGCCAGCGTTGTGCAATACTGTTGAAACTTATACTTACAACTCTGAAGGGGACAATGAGCTCCTTTTTCGAGGGGTACGCCCTGATGAATGACCTTCGGTGGCATTTTCAGGCATCTAAAAGTACCTGCAATGCTATTTTCTTCTTCTTTGATGAGCTCTACATTATCTTGATTAAAGAGAGGCTGCGGCGGTATTCTTTTTCGACTCGTCCGAGGCCTTCGATTGTGTGACTCTCCAGGTGTTGCTGCAAAAGCTGGACATTTAAGTTTTTTTGAGGTTTGCTGGAAAGTCCGTAGGCAATGGCAGTAGATAGTTAACAGGGCTCAGTTTTGAAACCATTGATTTTTTTTGCATGTTAATATTTGCTTTTCATAAGCTTTTCAGGCAAATTCAAACTCTCTGATGGTGACATTACAATTTTGTGGAGGTATATGGCTGCGGTCAGACTGAAGGCTACAGTGATGAGAATCCTGATGCTGCGAGAAAATGAACAAACTAAACCTACCTGACGAGCATTCTCCCATTGGAGGATCTTACCAACATCGCCATGTTATTTGCAAATACTGCCAGTTACCTGTATCCTGTCCTAGATATTTTTTTGCTGTCGAAGCGTGCAGTTGGTTAGGTATGTCGCGCCGACATCCATCAGCCTTCTAAACCTCTTTTTCTATTCAAACCAATTTTTTTAATATCTTACGTTACATCCATCCTTTAAATCGTTTCCTCTATGTATAGTAGAAAAGAGTAATTTCGAGGGTCCACAGTGTTTGCTGGATAGTAACTTTTCAATGCGTTGCCACTTCGTATTCAGAAATTATCCAATATAGGTGACTTTAGATTTGACGTCAAAAAACTCCTAGTAGAGATTATTCATTGGGCGAGTTTTACCAGGAGGCCAAAGGAGACGAAAGGAGACCAAGGATATTTTCGCTTATATAGGCTTTGCCAACCACATGTACCTAGATGGGAAAGGACATTAAAGCTATTTTTTATAGATTGATTAAAAGCGAACAATACCACAAACATCACTTTTTCAATGTATTTTTTATTTGATGCTTTTCCTGCGTCGTAGTAGCCGGTAGACTGACCAACACGGCATTCTATTATTCCGTTTAAAATCCATGGGATAGTTTGAGTGCGTAGTTCATTCAGAATTGTGACTTGTAATGCCGCAAATTGTTTTAAGGTAACTAATCTTCAATTGTCCAACACTCTTGCTTAAAAAGGAATTCAATTTCATCCACGTTTTGTGGAATCGTGTCTTCCTGAAAGTTTATTAAATTACTTGAAAACTTAAAGAGAATTGCACTAGAAACTCTCTTTATTAAGAGACATTCAAATCGTTTTTGAACTTATCCTTATATTACAGGCACAACAATAGTCGGTAGCAGGTTCAAAAAATGTTCTCAACTCATTATATGGGTAACTTTTTTTATTAATGAAGATAGAACTTTGCTGAAATGGTAAAGCGGGGCGGAATTTTATACAGAGTTCAATTAGCGCTTTTATATTTCTGAAATATCCAGCATAATTCTCTGTTTAATGTGTATCCATAATTTACCTAATTGAAAAAATATTAACGTACAATGTTACATACCATTGTGAAGAAATAAACGTAACTTGCCAACGATTCCATAAAATTTTCAGAAAAAATATATAAATAATTTTCAATAAAAAAAATATAAAATTCTGTCACACATGTCTATGAAATAAAAGATTTAAAGATGTTTAAAACGTTTTTCCACCTTTATCGTATTCTACGTCAAAATGTTTATCAAGAATAGATTTCGTTTTTCCACAATACTCAAGATTCATAATACTCAGTAATATACGAGGTAGAAAAATTAAGTTTCAGGAACAAAGAACGAGGCTGAAACTATAAAATGTTGATATTAAAATCGTCCAACATTACTAGCAATTTACCGACAGATTTGCAGAGATAGTAATATAGTTTTTTTGTACGTTTTATTTTTACGATGAACATTTTACCACTTATTCCGAATGAAATTTCGTAACAAATTGAGTGGTCAAATGTGGTTCCCTTCTCTAAAATTGTCTTAAATATACCGGTTAAATGTTCGGTCAAGACAATTTTTTTCTCGATCGAATAATTTATCTTCTTAACAATTTGAACCATTCGAACTCCTAAAACGTATCAAAATTAAGATTTCTCCGATAATTTGCCCCATTCAAAATGCTTAAGGTCATGCCCTTTATCGACTTTTCGATAATTGGGGTGGAAAATGTGAAAATTATTTAGATGGTATCAAAGGATTTATATTACCTCGTGACGATCATAAGCAGTAGATGAATGTTTTTTGTATAAACCCAATAAAAGCTAATGGTGGTTATTGATTTTTTCTTTTAAATGCGTTAAATGCCAGCCTAGTAGGTTTCAAACACCTTCTATATTCCCTTGAATCGAAAGTCGAAACCGAGGATAAAACATTTTATTAACGGTTCGTCTGTTAGACGTAAAAACGCTCATCTTTTTACCACAAAGTAATATCTAAAGAACTTGAGTTATCGGAGCGTATTATTTAAAAATTTTCAGGGAATCCCCATACAAGAACACCTTCGTCTTAGCCTTAACAAATTTTCTGCGTCTATTAGTCCCGAGTTCTGGTCAATTAACTACCGTTCCTTTGGAATCCTCGAATAAATTTTTTTCCACTTTTTCGATTATTCGCCGAGCTGAACTGGTGACTTGAGAAAGTCTGAGCTTTTTTGGTAAAATTTTCTTTTGGATTTCGATAAATTCCCAGGGGATCCTCATTGGCCTTTCGCTGAGCTACTCACAATTCGACTACCATGTCATCCACAGAGACTCCCCTAATTCTACGCTTCATTTATACCATTGACCACCTCGCATGGTCTGATATCCCAACACTTTTTGTAGTCCGACTGGACTCTTACGAGTGTTATCTATAAATAGATACAATTTATCCCCATTATTTTCAAGGTTCTACTTAAGTCTTTAAACCTAAAAAAAAAATCTAGAGAATGTTTCAACATTTGACCTTCTACAACCTCTTCTTGAATTTAAACGATATCGGATTTGAAGAAACATTAAAATCCGCATATTTCAACTTCTTAGGTTGAATTAAAGCAGTCCAGTGACCTCCTAAGCAGATTTGGTAAATTTATGTGAACTCGTGGTAATGGTAATCCATTATCTGCAGCTTCTCATTGAGTCAGTGAGTCAGGACATTAAGTTTAATTTTTTCACTGGGTGTTTGATAATTCAGTATCATTGTCTCTCAATGGAAAAGAGATCTATTTATGAGAATATATTACTCTTGATAATATTGTTGCTTCTGCTTGTGTTTTATCTTCATAGCTGTCTTGGTTTAATACATTTCGATGTCAAGAAAGAAATTGTGTAAAAGCATTAATTCTTCATGCGTGCTAATATAAAAATTAGATTACGAGCCTTGCATGTCTGTGCACTACTTAATGCTTTTAGAGCTTATTTACCTACCCTATTGCATCATACGAGTAATACAACTTCGTATTAGATATTATAAGAACTTTTGTTTCTTGCAAGCCAACCTGGGCGTGTAGAATTTCAATATTTTCTATGTTAACTTAATGGGGACGAAAATAGTTATACTTTTACTTTTCTATCTTTAAACAAGCTTATTTTTTACTGCTTCTAAAAAGTCAAATAATAGTACTTTTTGAACTGCGTTCTACATAATAATAATTTTACAGGGTGAGTAAATTAAAATATTTATATAGGAAAGTTCCTATCGGTAACTACTGGAGATAAAGAAAAACGAATAAATTACTTTCAGTCTTTTTTTGTAGACAAGTCTGTTGTAGAGATTAAAAATTTTAGTTTCTCTTCTATTTTCACGCTAGAAGTAAAAATTTGATTCTGGCCAATAAGTCCTCGTCATTTGATTATACTGTTAGTTATGTAAATATAATCTTTATGTTAAGTCAATGTTTTGAATAGATATTTCTCATAGTTTTCGTACACTTTGAAGATAAATGAGGCTAAACAAGTATATTTATGTAACTGACATCCTAACTAAATCACGAGGGTTTATAAGACGATAGAACATTTTTAATCACTTTATTAGGTTTGCCTCCAAAAAAGACATCTAGAGTGCTCTATTTGTTTTCTCTATCTTCTATAATTACTGAGATTCCCTATGTAGTTAAAAACGGGACTAGGTAGTAAGCTAATCCAATAAATTTATGTTTTTGCCAAGTGAAACATATATTTTTCTTCCATTGACAACAAAAAGTTAGATTCAAACACTGACTAGTTACCTAAAATAAAAATAAAGGTTGGTTTCAATGCATAACTAACAATGCCTATGCAATAAAAATATTATTTTGTCGCTTAAGCATTAAAAGCGTCCCTTTACAACCTGTTTTGTGTCGTTAAAACGTGACTTTTTTGTAAATCGAAGAAAAAGTTCTTTTTCTACTATAAGTTTTTTACTTTTTTTACTTCAAAACAACGTTTTGCAATCAAACTGGTCAAAACCGGAAAATTCACTTATGGGAAGGACAAAACCACCACTTTCTGATTCCTATTATATTGTTTTTCAATCCTGTCTGCAGAATAATACCGTAAGACTTTTAAAAATATTAATGTCTTTAGAACCATGTTTTTAGCCATTGTTTTGTAAAATGAGACATAAAACACAAAAAACGAATAAAATAATAGTCAGTCTGTTGAGGACTTTAAATTATTGTCTTCTGGGTAGTTTACCTAGTTAACTTATTCGTACCTCCATCCCCTAAGTTACGCCCATGTATATCGATACTTGTTTAGAGAATTCCATGAGGGTGCCAGACAACCGTATCCATCAGGCCATATCGAAGGGGTCTTTATGGCTGGGAAATACGCTACTTGTCAATAGAAGCTTTCTAAATTGGACTATTGCCGCGATCTGCAATTCGGCGGGTCTGCAATGCTCCAATAAAAGTGACTTGTATTCATTCGATGGCTGCGATTTATGGCATTAGACGCGACCATAGCCCTTAAGGGTTCCTGGTAGTGGTGTGTCCCTACTTGGAACTCCTCAGGTTTACTACTTAAGGGGTGAGCGAAGTAGTCTGGTCCTCTTTTACCAGTGCTCGCTCTAATCATGTAAACGCGAACTTAGTTCGTAATCCGCCCAACTAAGCAAACTCCCGATTCATACTTAGGCCCATTTTTGTTATTGTTGAAATAAGTGAAAATTAATGCAGTCTATTTTCGTAAACCGAATTGTTGTTTTCGTGGTTTCGTTTATCGAAGGAACCTTAACTAAGTCCATCATAAAAAAACTGTATCTCAAGCTACACAAAGAAAGAAAATATAGTTTGTAGGGCGTTCCAAGATTACAAGCCTTGGCTTGCCCTGCAAATCCCTACATACACAACCTGTAACGTAAAGAAGTATTACGCCAAATTTCTTACGTACTGTACAAGAAATTAGATAATCTCAAACGGGCTGTATGAAGTTTTTATTGAAAAAACCGATGCAAAATAACATACGGGGGCTGTTTTTTTTTGGACCTTTGATAGCACTTTAGAAGCTCTCTTCCACTAGCAGAGAACGCCCATTTCGGATGAGGAAAAAATATCAAAAATATGTGCAAGGAGTCCCGATTGGCGTGCTGTGCATATTTTTTAATGTTTCTGTTAGTACGGAATAGGATTAGAGTAAACTTGAGGTATCCGGGAGCCAAGTCTGCGCGTTGGACAACTGCGCAGCTCCTCCATATTAAGCCCGTTCCAACAGAGAGGTACATCGATTTTGGATCATCAGAAATATATGCACATAGTGTGCCACCAGGGACTTTTTACACATACCCGTGACCGTTTCTGACAATCCGGAATTGGTTCTGTACCCTGTCGGAACGAAGCTGTTGTAGTAACCTCCGCCGCTGGCGGCTGCCGTTGCGTCAATCATAGCCGAGCTACGGGCAGTACAAGATGGCCGCTACGGTCGATGCTCCCGCCAAGTGTGAATTAAGAAATGTGATTCGTTTCCTACAAGCAGAAGCATGTATCGCTTCGAAATTCATCGCAGAATGAGCAAGGTCCACGGTGTAAGCTTTATGAGTGATGGTAGTGGATGGAAATGTAGGAAATGTAAAGAAGTGAGAACCGACATCCATAAAGAAGTTAGGGTATGACACAAGTCATCGCTACTGGAGTACAAGTGTGCTAGTTGAACGTGTGAATACACGTTCAATCAAGGTTGTGCCTCCATGCTCATTCTTGCTCCTTATGCCATAAATTTTCGAACCGATACATCCTTCTGTATGTAAAAGATGAATGACACTTTTTAATTCATATTTGGCGAGAGTACCGACTGCAGGAGCCATGTTGTACGGCTCATGACTCAGCCATAATTCACGCACAGCAGCCACCAACGGCGGTGGTTGCGGTGGAGGGGCTGCGCAATTGCACGACGCGCAGACATGGCTTCCGCGTATCTTGAATTTATCGACCGGTGATTGAAAAAAAAACGGCTCTTGCGGTTTTATTCCTGTGTTCTGAATGTTAATAAAATAGAATATTAATATTCTTACGCTAAATTTGCTAGTAGAAAACATTGAAAGGTAATATTGAATGATTTTTACTACTCCCGTTTATGTACTTGTGTTGAACTGCTTGAACTCAGCGCTTGTTGAGCTTTTTGCCTTCAAGGTATCTCCGTCGTTCGTCAAATTGTTTTCAAATTTAAACTTTGCGCTTGTCGTACCTCATTTTTCTCTGGTTGAATTCTGTCCTCGTAAGAGTAATTTTTTCTTAAACTGGACGCTTATCGCTCTCCCTTTTCCTTGTCGATCCAGGGGCTTCTTGAACCATTGCTCCGCATATAGTACGTCACATTGTCTTGATAAATGTATCAGGTCTTACACTTATTGGATTCTTTATGATTCTTGACTACGCGATTGTCGAGCTCCTTCTTTTATTATTGGCTCCGGCATTCGCGGAGATACGTATTGTTCCGCTTGTGGGCCCGCTCTTTCCTTTGGGTACCGATTGGTCCCTACGCTTATTGGGTTCCTGTTCTTTCTGTAACTAGGCGCTAGTCCAACTCTTCTTTGTCTTGTCAACGTCGACGCTTGGCGTGGCGACTGTTTTTATTTCTTTAACTTGGCAATTGTCGAGCATTGTTCATCTCACATTGGCTTCGGCGTTGTCCCTCTTTTTATTCTTTCAACTTAGCTCATCACGACTTATTAATTCTCTCGTTAGCCCTAGAGCTCGTTAAAGTATTTTGTCTATAATTTTATAAGTGCTTGTCGAGTCCAAACTTTGGTAACTACGGTCGTTGGAATATTTTCCGTTAATATCTTTGGGCTTGTCGGGCTGCAATACGCTGTTGTTGAGACGTTGCTCATCACATCTCTTGTTACTTCTTGAACTAGACATATTTCGAGCTAATTTTTCTTGTGGGTTTGGACACTCGGTGGAAAATTGTTTTCCACTCTCAATAACTCGACACTTGTCGTTCTTATGAAATTGTTTTCGGCATTTATATTCTTTTAACCAGTTACATCTTGGCAAATTCCTTTTCTTGAAGTCCGTGATGGTCGTGAAGGTATGGTATGGATATGGTTTTCTCTATAGCACTCCCTACAACATGAACTCCAACTTTTACTCGATGCTCTCGTTCCTGACAAGAGACGGATAGAACTTGAGACTTGTCCATCTGTTCTCTACTCGGTTCATGTCTCGTCTACTATAATTTTTTGTTGTATAAATTCTTGTTGGAAGCTTGGTTGGTTCTTAAACTGAATGCTTATCAAGGTTTTTCTTTTCTTGTTGACCTTGATGCTTGTTGACCTAATTCCGTTTATAACTCGGTGCTTGTAGTATAGACATTTTTTCTTATTAAATAGAGATGCTGGCTGTAGTCGAATTCTTATTTTTTTTTGTGGCTCTAGACCACTCTCATGCCCTTTTAATTCGTCGTGGTATTAATCCGACTATAATTTTTCATCCACCCTTGTGGTATTTTTTTGAATTCGCAAATATTGAAATAGGTTTATTAAAACATTTTGCATTTTTTGAAAGGGCAAGTTGACATTATCTAAAAATGTTGCGAAGTTAACTCTTAGGGAAAAAAATATGAATCAACTGGCATTTGGATGATCACCTACATTTACCCCAACTCTGTAGGAAACTTAGCAAAGTTTTACCTAAAATACCTTCACGCCTTCCGAAATTCATGAACCCAGCAGCCCTTAAGGCAGTATCATGCAGACGCTAGTTAAGTTAGTACCATCGAGGAAGACAATTTCCAAAATTTGAACAGATGATATAAATTTATTACATGCAGAAATAACAGCTGAATTTGAGACTTGAATGAATGCATTTTTGTGATAGATTATTTTTTTAGAAATAAAGCATTTTAAAAAAGTTGTAAAAAATATAGTTTCACTGAAAATAAGATAATGTTAGTACCCATCTTCCGAAAGTCATATAAAAATATAGCTTCTCGGTTTTGTTATTATACCCCTTAGATACATATATACCCACAGTTTTCGGTATTCCAATGGTCAACAGTGAATTCATTTCTCAATGTTGCATATTTTGACAAATGATACCAAATGCATATTTAAACTAATCGCAAATATGCACGTGCGTTTCCAAGGTTCACTAGAGGTCGGTTTTTATTAACTGTACGTTGTTAGATTTAATAAATCATATTTTTTACTACACATAAACTTCCTTCATTTTACGCAGATAAGTTAAATTGAAGGGAGTAAAGAATCTTATTTATCTTATGACTAGAGCAAATTTCTGTGAAAGCACCTAGTATGAATACATATAGTATTTCAATCAACTACGCCATTCATTGCTTGTGGAGTATTAGGATATGTATATACATATTATTAGGTATTATCTTAAGGAGGTCTTGAAAGGGATGTCAATTTAGGAATTTCATTAATCTAAATAGACGCAACCCATCTGCCTAGGGCAAGTACAATATCAATTTTTTTTAGAGTTTAGAGAGAAAAGAGTTTAGCAATAGTTTTATTTGTCTAACGGTACTCAGATGAATATACTACTTTTTAAGCGACTTGGCTTGACTTGAGCAATTTATTGTGCAACTAGTGCTGAAAATAGCTCTTGTAGTGAAATAACACACATTATACGACTTCTACAATCGCAGAAACTATGAAATATGGCCGCAGGAACTATGAAACTATGCAATAACGCAACAGTAAAGATTGCAAGAACGTTGAAACTCCCTTCATTGGGTATTTAAGTCTGGAAAGAAACAATATTATCATCTTTTGATTTGCGTGTGAAAAGTACCTTTTTCACACGCAGATCAAGAAAATCGATCGTTAACAGTTTGCAATCTAAAATTGTCAGATTATAATATGAGAATTTTTTTTTAATTTTCAAGGCATCTGAGTCGAAGAAAAACTAAATTACGCCCAAGTTTTACGAATAAATTATCGTGTCAAGTCGTGTAGTTTCTAAGTCAAGTACTTGAATAATCAAGTAATGTACCAATAAATTTCACTCAGATTAAAATAGCTGAACTGTAAATTAACCAAAATGCTTATGAAATTAAGTACTGTAAGAGGAAAAAGTTAAAAAAAGATAGGGCATAAATGAATATGAAGGAAATAAAAGTTGCAAACGGGAAATCTGCAAGCACATCTGCTTTGCAGTCGCTCCATTGATTATAATAAACGATAGGACAGAAAATAAATCTTCTATTCATTTAAACTCCAGGTATAACGTTTCCTTCTCAAATTATTTGCTGTCCTATCTTCTACTATAATCAATGGAATGACCTCAACGCAGATTTGGTTGCAAATTTCCATTTTGTAACTTTTACTTCCTTCATATTCATTTCTGTTTTATCTTTTCTATCCCTTTTCTATTATAGCTTTGATAGTTCCGAAAAGTGAATCAAAGTCAAATAAAATATAAAATTTTATTATTCAAATTTAATTTAGAGAAAGAGCACTGGCGAAGCAGGCGCAATTGTACTTTTGGAGAAAGTGATTTTACAGTTACAGTGTAAGAAAATGCGAAATTTTTTTTTATGAATATATTCCACGTGTTGATTTGGACTAACATTTCAAAACTAAACCTAATTTTTTTCTTCATTTCTTCAATTATTTGCTTAATTGCGTGGCGACTTATAGCCAATTCTATTCTTTGTTTACCTATAATAATCCATTGTAAATTAATTTGCTTGAAAATTTTCCTTTTGCAATTTCATTACTTACATCATATTCATTATACCTACTTTTGCGTAAACGTTAAAAATTTCAAAACTTCTTGATATGTTGTTCTAAGGATTTCCTAATAAACATTTTCAATGTTATTGGAATTTTTGTGAGGAAAGTAAAAGATAAAACTCACATTAAGGAAGAAACAATACAATATAATCTGAATTAACTGAAACTTCTAAGCTAACATAGTCTAGATTATCGATCTAATCGAACAAATATCAAATAATTTCTGCTTTGCCATCTAAAATAGTATTTTTCTTACTTGTAAGAAGTCGTTTGGGACATGATATGAGTAATTTAAAGTATCTAGAAGACAATGAAGTATCCAAGCTTTGAACGACGCATTTTGAATTCAAGTTAGATCGTAATACTCCGCATTGTCAGCTGTGATCAGAGTTCCATACACTTAGCTCAAGTTATCTCAAGTTGTGGGAAAAGAAAAAAAGGGAAACTTTGAGAGACAAAGGAAAACTTCCGAAAGAACTTATAAATTACGAAACTATCCGAACAAACCGGAATCAACCTGAAGTTTTTAAACCAAAATAGCCAAGACCTATTTTGAAACTTGCAAGAAAGAATTCTAGACAGAGAAATGTCATGGGACAAAACTGAAATAAGAGCATTAGGAAGAGATATTTCAATTACATTTCTATCAAGTATTCAGTCAAGATACTTAATATCGAATTAAGGATTTATTTTTAAAATAAATTTTATTAAAAAATAATTGATTTAATTAATTTAATTGCTAATGAAAAATAAATCAACTAGAAACATCAAACTAGCCAGTCGCCTTGGGGAATTTTTGTTCGGTTAAGAAATTTGTTCATAATGTTTTTAGATATATTTTTTAATATTTCAGATATTTTATATATTTTAGATATTTTATATATTTTAGATATTTTATATATTTTAGATATTTTAGATATTTTAGATATTTTAGATATTTCAGATATTTTAGATATTTTAGATATTTTAGATATTTTAGATATTTTAGACATTTTAGATAGATCCTATCCACGGAATTTTGAGATTTTACCTCTGTATATTTTTATGAGTTATCTTCAGGGATATTCCTTTTCGTGCCAAATCCTCATTCACGTTGTCGTCGTATTGTCGGTCCACTATCCGAGGATACGAAGCATGCGACCGTATAGATAAAGCCATAGGTCAAGCTGATCCTTACATGAATCCCTCCTGAGGCGAATGAAAAACTATTGACGTAACTGGTTTGACGTATAAAAAACTTGGTTCCATACATTTCCTAATTGGCAGTTTTCGGTCTATGAATAACAATCAGTTCCTGACAAAGATATTCTCCCAAACAATAACCGATCAAAGTGCTGTCAACTACCGATATTAAGAAAATCACCTTAATGCGTGCTTCGGCGGGTACTCATTCACTTGGATGGTTCGTTAACAGGATAACCAGAGCCCGCAACAATTTATTATGCGTTCCTTTGACGCACTTTACTGTGTAGTCATGTGTGGCCAATTGTTGTGCCGGCATACTTCCTGTACCGCGTACATTGATGTAAATCGCTTAAATACAATTTGATTTTCAATAGACTATAATGTACGTTACCTCGACCTAACCCGAAGAGCTGCCATTAATATTTAACGAAAGGAAAAAAGGAAAAAGGAGTCCCGTACGTAACCGCAGAAAGCTATGACCATTGCGTCATGAAAACCGGCATTTTTTCCCAACCCTAGACAAAGGATCGTAACATCGTGGCAGACGGGGGTGCACCTACGCAAAGGGAGGGCCCGAGCCCTCATCGACCAATGGCGTTCCTAGTTCGCTAACCCCTGCGTGGGCGGGGCGGCAGGGGGTTGGGCCGCCCCAGTGCCTCGCTGACCGATACACGCAACCCCAAGTCACGTGGTAGGACTTCTTGAGGAAATTGATAGTCCAAGGGGGACAAAGAAAGAAATTCGGAACGACGAGGGGATTATACGGTCGTTTAGAGGGTGTATTTTTGGGGGAGAGTGGTAGATAATGTCGGGCCCCGTCATGTGGATAAAAATAAAATGGTGGCAGAGGTCGGGGGTGGTTGTATTGAAATGGCCTTAAAGGATGTAAGTCTTGTGAGGGCTATATAGGGATATCGTGTTGGGAGTATGGGTCAGGGATGCATTATGCATGGGGATGTACTATGCGAAGCTAACACGTTAAACCTTTCAGTTATCTGAATTCGCAGTAATTTATGCCTGCATTTTTAATGTAAAAGCTACTAAAAAGGATTTAAATGACCTGTGTTTTGCCCTTCAAAATCAACGGATCAATATTTGATCATTCTGTTTACATAACTAATGCGACTATAATGTATTGATTAATTGCAAGTCGCGAAAATAAGTTTAACAGAATCCCATTTCCTTCGAAACATTGAATGGATAGGAGATTTCTTGCGTCGCTGCATTTTCGAGAAAACAATCTTCCATTATTGACAAATCATTGCTTACATTTTTAAAAGACTCAATTACGTTAGTTTATTTAGACCATAATGTCCTTTAAGGAACGAAAGACATTACGTTTCAAATCGTTCTACTTTTGGAAGTGTACAGGCAACGACTGAAAAAGGACGTGGATGTGCATAAAATATTAAATTAAAAGTGGGGACACTTAGCCCGTCACAGATCCAAAATAAAATAAAATAAATTTCACAAACTCCAAGGTTTATCAGGGGAAATTAGATTTCCATGCTGCGATCCATATTTAAATTGAAGTACAATTCAAGGCCAAGCCGCTACTAGTTTCGTTCTTACTGACACTCGTCACATGGTCGCAAGCAAATAGCCTGAAGTAATAAAATACCTTTTTGGAAAAATTATTTCAAACCAAAAAAGTGTTAAGAAAAACAAAAGAGAGAAGCGGTAAAGAATTCGCGAGTGTAATTTCCTGTGATAAACCTTGAGATTTGAGGAAAGTTCTGGCCAAGTGAAATATACCGATTCATTTTATTGGACGATTCAAAGTGAAATAATTTGAAAAGCAGCCAACAAAAAAAAATTGTTTCTTGGCAGCGATTAGGGATATCTGGTGGGCACATGTTTTATGCTATTATATAAGGAGTGGCTTAATTTCTCTTACTAGTTTATACCAGGAAGTACGGGAAATTATACACCGTGATTACATTTTTCTGAAAATTAATTTTTACCGAATATCTGAAAAATTTCGCTAAAAGTCGGGTATTTCATTATCTGGTTCATAAAATTCTCCGAATATAATACGTTCATCAAAAATTTTAGATAATTTTAAACTAATACGCATTCATCCAATTAAAATCAGAAAAAACTACCAGTGATCATAGTGTACGAGCACTTTTTTCATCCCGAATTGCATTCATTAAGGCAATCCTAAAATAATTGAGACTTTTCAATGCATTTGTTACATTACATGAATTTGGAATAAGTAATTAACCATCAGCAGCACCGGTCCGGATTGCCGTTACAATCCTTGCATCTCCTTTTCAGGAGATTTGAATTCGACCTTTTCTGAGGCAGAGGTGCTTCCAGCGTACTCCTATCGTCAAGCAGTTACATATCATAATGGCACAGTTTGAGTGAGAGCACAATTTGTTAGACAAAGGCTTCTCATGATATTAAGTGGAATGAGAGATCTGTTTCTCAGAGAGGCTCGAACTCACAACGTCAAATAGGAAGTGGAAAATATTTTGTTTATTGTATGATTGGAGGTATCTAATGTAATGCCATGTTAGTATATTGTACAATAAGCATGGATGACGTTTGTAGACAAACAGCAACCGAGTGCAGTAAGTTATACAATTAGAAAATGATAATACTTTGTAAGTTACAAAGGAGACCTTTTCTAAGACAACAACAACATGTGGAAAATAAAAGTAATTTGCTGCCTTAACAAGAAAACTCGAAAAAGATATCACTAAACTGGCCACCGGGCTTTTGATGTTTGTTTTACCTCGTTACTAGGAATATCGATGCACAATCGAAGGAAATAAGTTCATTTCCTTATCGTTGCGCGCGCAACCCGTGGGAAATAAAGATATATCGAAATCCACAGTCATAGAAAAAGATATATTTTCTGTGGGTTTCATGTTAAAGGCCAAGTTACGATGATATTCGAGCAGTTCTTTATTTCCCATTTCCTGAAAAAAAATTCCCACGTGAGTTAATTAATTATAATTCCCTAAGTTTTCTCATTTATCTAATTGCATGTATCTAGTTGCTTATACTACCTAATACCTAATTAAGGTGTACCCTGTATTTCGGACGATTCGATAAACTATATTAAAATGAATTTTGCACCAATTCACAAATGCATTTGTTAAACTTTTAACCTCATTCACTTGCCTCATTCGAATACTGTCACTGTCCATTATTTATACAGGGCAAAAACAATCGCTTTCCATAGCAAACTAGAATTTTTAATAAGTCGGAATAGCATATATGTAAACTCCTGAACAAAATGAATACACCATTAATAATATTCGACAATATTGACGTTAAATAACTTCTAAACCTATTGTTTGATTTTGGAAGTTTTTATGTTTAAATATAGGTCAATTTTTTAAGCATCCCATAATTTGCTGAAGTTTCTAACAAAAGCCTTTTATCATTGCATACTAGATAAAACAAACATACAGTGTTTTTTTCTCAAAATTCTTCTATGGATGATTTTAGCGTTTTAATAATATCCACTTTTATATCCTATTAGAAGCATATTTCTTCCTCACATTTTGGTTTTTGGCTCGCTCTGGTATCTGTGATAATAAGGTAGGTATCATAATATCATTATTTGTTTATTGCGGAGTAGCTTTGAATTTCTTTTGAAACCTAATGCGAATATTGTCAAGATATCTCTCAAAAATTTTCATGAGAGTTTCTTAAGATGGTATACGTGACATTCAGCAGCATAATTACTTCTTATTGAAAGTGATCTAAAGTAGGTATAATCAAGTGTCCATTATCGTCAGCTTTTTAAGACTTACGCTTTTTTTTTGTTAGTTGAAAACTGCTACGTTGAAATGAAAGATCCTTTAATAAATTTTGCACTAAATCTTAAAACGAGATCTAAAGCCTGTTTGCAAGAAATTAAAGAAATAATTTGATTTCAATTTAAAAAAACTGTGCTAATTTTAACTAGATGTTCACAATTCTTTTATTTACACAAAAAATTTAATTTTAGAAAAAATGTGCATAAAATTTAATTTAAAATGCTAATTTTTTAAGACGCTACAATAATGCACTGTTGGTTCCAAAATTTAGAGAAGAACCCAAGCTATGTTTGTTTCATCCTGTATGTAAGGATCATGGGTATAAGAGTAAAGATAAAAATGGAAAGATGCGAAAACCACTAAACTAAGACTATAGGTTTAAAAGTTATTTAACGCCAAAGCCAGGAGTTTATGGAAAATGGGGATAAATTGAAGAAAAATGCCGATTTAAGAGATTGTGGGATCCTTGTAAATTGTGATAAATATATAATTAAGATTAAGAACCTCGCACGTCAAAGATTGAGTTCATAAAAATGTAAAAATTACGGTTTTCATTTGATTTTCAACCTTTCAAATACTATCAAACACCAAAAAATACTGATTCTCTTTCTAAAAGGTTAGCCTAACCTTTGTGTTGACTAAAAATAAGAAAATAAAACAACTTATTTATGTATTTACTTACTACAGATTCGGATTTTTTTCTTTATTTAGTTCTCTTTTGTCCATGCCAGAAAGATAAGCGAAAATGTCAAGAAAATTTATCCTGGTCCATGCTTTCCAAGTAATAAACAAAAACGGTTGTAAAAGTTGATTTTCATACAAGCGTCTAGTAAAGTAGTTTCAGATTTTACCGCACTCATTTACAAGTTAAAAGTAGCATTTTACTGCACGTGTGCAGCAATAAGTCATACCGTACACAAATCAAAGTGATGTGTGTCGCTGTCACAACTTTTAGGGGGCACCTAACATTGACATGCGTTTAGTTTTTATTGCAGTATTTATTATTTTACGTTTACCATTTCCTCTTATGTAAGGAACAACATTGTTTCCATTATTTTCTATTTACTTTTATTTGCTATACGTCGCAGGAGCAAAATTAAAGAAATAAACTTATTTCTTCTTTCGTCGTGAACGAATAGTGACCTCCATACAACGCTCAAATAGCGAATCTTATTATACATTCTTGCTTTTCGCTTTTACGTACAAGTGCAGAAATTGTTAAGGGATGAGTAATTATTTTTTTGAATATATATTTACGTTGAAAAAAATATCTCATTTTATGGAAATAAACAGACTAAACGCATTTTTCTTCCTCCAATTGACTGTTAAAGTGGCGTTAACTTAAATCCGAATGTAGGCATTTATTCGATTCGTGGCACGAACACGAATTTGGTATAAATATTATTTTATGTGAATATCTAATATTGAAGACATTTATTTTCGAATATATTATTAATAAATTATGAGACTGCTTGAATTATTTTGTGCTAATACCCGATATCCAAGATATTTGTATACATTATCAGAATGTTGATTTTATTTATTTTTTTTCTTATTTACGACTTTTTATAAGCCTCAATATCTTTTATTTTTTTCGTGTTAAATGCTCTGAATAATAACTAACAAAGAAAACCGACTCCAAAATGTATCATATAAAAAAATTAGATGCTATGCTTGCATAAGTGCAAGTGATTGAGTTTTTCTTCGTCATTAATGCTTTAAAATATTTACTCAACCCATACCTAAAAGTTATTTATCATTGTAAAGTTGGATAGAAGAATATGTATAAAAGTGGTTTTGTCAAAAATGTCGGCGTAGCCAGATTTTTTGGTGGTTGGTGTATGTGTATTCTATAGAGGAAGCTATTCTAATTAGGGTGAAAAACTTCATTTTGAGGAGAAAATATTAAAGCATTTTTGAAAGTGACGTTTTCAGGGATAATATTCTCATATTCAAAGCCTGTAAAACAATTAGTAAACTACAACAAAAGCACAAAAAAAAATTTACGATGAAACCTAGTTTTCAAATCAAACTCTTATTTAACTTAAAACGGGGTAGCGCCAGCTTAAATTTTATCATGAATGTAAGCTATCCCAAACGTAAACTAAAACAAGTTTTTAATTAAAGCTAAATCTCATTTAGGACATGCTGTCATTTACAAATAGTATCACTATTGATGTCGCAACTCTGCAAGTTCAATACTTAGACTTTACACGATAACTTGGGAAATCAGTGCCGGGAAAATAAAAAATTTGTTACATTTGAGGTTTATGTTAAATAACGTGAGCAGGCAATGATCAGGTACCATTTAATGAATTAGATCTAAATTAATCTTTCAAAGTTTCAAACAAAAGTTTATTGATATTCTAATTTATTATAACGGATATAAATATATAACTTAATAGAAAAAACATTATAGAAGGCACAATTCATAAGGTTCATATTTGCACAAGTCCGATTGCAAAATTCGCCCCTTCACTTCTTTTTTCGTAAACTGGCAGTAGAGCGACAAGGAACTGTCTTATGAAACTTGTATCTTAATATACTATTATTTCACGTCTTTACATCGATTCAAGTTTTCCAATAATTTATAAATACTACTGACAGTAGGTATATCGGATTTGTCTTATATTGTTTGGTTTCGCCATTTTGGTTTTGATACTTGTTTTTCGGAGTTTAATGAATTCAATCAAATTTCATCTGGATGGATTGATTGTGGTCATGGAGACTACTGTGATCGCATAATACTTTTCAAATTGTTTAGCCAACAAATTTGTTCGGACAACTTTCTATAGGAATAATCAATAATTTTAGTTTTAATTTTCACATACAGGGTGATGGCGCAATGACGTGAAAAAGTACCCTCTCACCCTTATTTTTCACTACTTTAAAAACATTTTTATTTGAAAGTTGTTCAATTCAAAATATTTTTTACTATATAGGGTTTTCTATGAAAGAGGGTCATATTTTTCATTTATATTGTTAAGTAAATTGCCTGTATATTGTTGCGTATTTGGATTCTTTGTCAAATTCGCTATATGTATTGTAAAGTTATGAGTTCTGTATAAATTTGCGACATTGCTAGTTTATTTAGAAAATGTTCAAATGGGAAGAGACACGGTTCTCTAATACCTGTCATAACTTTTGAACTACATTGACTATATTAATAAAGATTGATGCTGCAGAAGTTCTAGGTTCAAAGTATGCTTAAAAGCCATATTGGATGCAGAAATCATTGCATTATTATACAAAAAACCTAGTGCGAGCCCTATATTTTGGGTAAAAAAATGTTTTTGTTTTTTGTAACCAAACATGGCATATGTAATCATCTTAATTGTTGCAATATTTCATAGAAAGCACTTAGAACTGACCTTAAGCCAAGAAAGAAAATTAAATCCCTAGAACTGAATTTGAAAATATAAGAAAATATTTTGGGTATCATTATCAACAAATTTTTGGTATCTAGAAAACAAGGTGGAAGCTTGAAAGTAACTCTTGCATTTCATTAGATTTGCTTAATTAGATCTCAAGGTATACAAAATTTCATGAGTCTGCAATTATTACGTTTCAACGAAATTCTATTCTCTCAGAAAAAGATTCTACATCTTCTTAAATTTGATTAGTAACAAATCACTGACGTGTTAAATGTAAAGATATTTTTTCTAAAAAAAATGAAGTTTTTAACTTTTTTTGTATGTTCAGAACTTCAGTTTTAAACGTTATATAGATTCCTCTTGTAATATTGGAAATAGTAAACTATAAAATTGGAAGTAATTCTCGTATTTTGTATTGGATAATTTTGATGTACTTATCAAAAATTAAAACAGGGTTTTCTAAAAGAAAATCAAGGTCAAAATTTGAAAAACGATGCAGGAAATTTTAAGCTTCTCTGTAGAGGCTTTTAAATTCAATACGGAAAATGTGAGACTCCGTTTGATTAATTTGTCGCTTATTCACAGCAAAGCGCGTGTAAGTGTTCGTTTGCGTTTTAAAAAGATGTATCTAAATTTGAGCGTAAAAATTAGCACCCTATCGAAAACGATGAGTCTTGTAAAATAATCTCAAGAAGAAGCTTTTCTTCCACACTACATGAGGAACTCGAAAATAATTTTAATTTCCAAAGATAACTGTAGCTTATCACTTTTTTCTTAAAATTTTTTAGTGCTCGCTGGTACGCACGCCACTGGTTGAACTAAAAACGTTTTATTATTGTTTGGCGAATATGCAATTCTTCTCATTGTTAATGCCTACATTTCATAATTGTATATAAAGAGTAAGTTTACAGAATGAATTAGAATAAAGTTATTTTTGAGCACATTAAGGGGGCACTTTCGCAAAAACTTTATCTCACCGACATATTACAGACTTTTGATCTGCCGACAGTTTAATCATCTAATTGTTACAAAGACATAGATGTGTGCGTACGTTTGCCGATTCTAAATCGGCCGATGAACATGCAAGTGATGATGCATAAGATCCAACTATTGAGGTGTCTATTTATGAAATGCCATTCGAGCAATTTCGTCTTTTAATAACTTCAAAATGACGCATTTTGTAGGATTTTTAATGTTTAAAAGTATGAAGTTTTTGTCGTTTTTTACGTCATTCGAATATGGAATAATTATTTTGTCTCACTTGAATTTCAAGAATTCAGGATCTGTTTCAGTGCCAGTAAGGGAAATTGCAGCATTGCAAAATTAGTATTGAATCAAATTTACTGGTCTTAGCACGTAAATTTTTGGTTTTTTCGCTCAAAATTTTGGACTTTCGTCCTGATCAGTACCAGCCAATGCATCTCTGTTGAGTTAGTCCAGCTAATTCAAGTCTTCTTCTAAATCGAACAGATATGATATGCTGGGAATGATAGTTTTGCATGGTAACAGGCTATAAAATACCGGTCGTGTCGATTTGAATGCGTTTTTTTATGAATAGTTGCGATTATTGTGGGCAATAAACTACGTAGGTATTAAACGTGCGTTTTAAAATGCTATTTTTATTATTACCTTTTTTTCCATGTAATTAACACACATGCCATACTTTATCAGCATGCGGCATGCAGGAATCGATTACATTCTCAAACCTGAACCGAAGTATTTAATGGGAATTACTGACGCTGGTTTCAAAGGCAACAAGTGCGCGTACTTAATTATTTATTTAAATGCTTTTCAGAAAATGTAAGTATGTGTTTCAAACGTTTCTCATGCTTATTAAGTTTGGCGTTTTAACCCCCTTGAGGCTCTATTATCAAACCCTTAGGCATTGCGAAAGTGCCTTTTAAATACATGTTTAAATATGCTCAGGGTTTAAATTAGGTCAATATAATGTGGACTGAAACAGTAACTGTCACTTTCAAGGAAATTCCTCATTATGAGAACGAGTGCGTCTCAAATTATGCACTTTTCAGGCCTTATCTGGTTTCGTATCACATATACATCCGGAGTAGCCAAAGGCGATGATGAAATTGGTCTTCGTCAAAAAAGGGGCTAACCAACCAAAATTTCCGGTTAAAAATACTTTTACGTATTTTAAAAGTTGTGAAGCAGCCTTAATCTAAGTATTGCATCGTCTCTCTTCCCTGGTGTACCCATAAGTTTCCCATGGAGCGAAAGGCAAAAAAGTCCCATTGCATCGCATCTCGGGCGCAATTTCAGAATCGTGCCGAGATTTTCGTACTCTTTTCCTCTCTCTAGAATGGAAAAATGGATGCGATCGCATTTCACGGTCGGGCGGCCGCCGCCGACACTAATTGCCGCCCAGTTTCTACTCCGTCACCATTATCCCAAGTGGCGTACTCTTAATTCGAATTTTCCATCCTATTGTCTTTTATAATGGAATTGTACTGTTTAAGGTGTAATTTCCAGTTTAACCCAAAACCTATCCGTTTTAAATCCTTTTAGATCGTCATATACCTCGAGAAAAGCTCTACATTTGCAGGTAAAATCATCTCTGAAGCGTAATTACTCTTGGCGTACACCAATTTGATAATAATAATACGTTATTGTCCACTTTGGGACGGCACTGCTTTGCAGATTTCTCCTTCATAGTTCCCGCTATGTGAAGTACGTTGACGGACACGGCGTGATGCAATTTAAAGTAGAGATAGGACGGAAATTTAGATACGACCAACCTGAGGTGTGCGCTATAAATCTGCTTTTTGTCAACATCTACAAGAAAAAATCAGGATATACCTTCATCCAAGGGTCCCATCTCATAAAACGAGGTTCTTGACCTGAATTAATCCAAATAGGTGACTATTATTATGGGAAAATGAATCGAACTGCTGGCAACTTTACCTGGAAGGTAACTTTGTTGAAACAACGAAATAAACAAATCATGTATTTTCAATTCATCGTCTCTATGGAAATTAACCTCATAGTAAAGTGGCCAAGATATTGATTTTTATGCACCAATTTAATACCAACTACTTGCTGAAACAATCTTTCAGCGCTGAAAGTTTCTTACGGGAACAATGAATTAAATCGCTAATCAAAACAAATGGGACGCTTTTGGTGGGCATTTTAAAAGTTTTGTTCATATACGAAATCATGGACGTAAACCGAAGGATGCTTGTCTCCATAATGTCTAGAGAGCACCGAAAATTAGGACCAGACAAAAAGGAAACAAATAGAAGAGGTTTTAGATAGATTTACTGAAGATCCAACAGACCTTGTTTCAATTTAAATAATTACTCCCGCGTCTTTTTAGTAACTTCTGTCCAGGGACCGCAGTTCGTGCAAGAAGTTGAGATTGATTAGAAGTTCACGTACACACAGGGCGACAGGAAGTATTATTATTTATTCTTCTCGTATTATCGCAAACTAGGTATAACAGTTATTTCTCATAAACGACTTAATCTAGAAAAAATCGCAGCAATACGTAGGTAGTACCTGCCTACACATTTATTTTCGTGTGCTCTTTGTGCAAGGTAGGTCACAAAGACATATCCGTAATAACTTTTTTCCAAAGCATTCGTTATAATGTTTTGATATTTTAAGATTCGCTCTTCCACTTTTCAATTCTAAACGTTTTTCATGTCTTAATGTTATACTTTTACGTAGAAACTCACTCTCAAAGCTACTAGTATTACTTTGAAAAAAATTCATATTGAAGTTATTTCGAATTTTTAAAATGGTTCAATTTTGGTTGCGATCTATTAATTAAACATTTCTCATAAATGTGTTTGATTCATTTATGTTTGTCACCTCCAAGTCTATTTAGTTTCTTGGACTTTCGGCATCACTAGAAATCGCATCAAACATGAGAGTTCGGACATAATGGAATATGATAAAATTCCCCTCAAAATGTTTTAATCCGATTTTAACGTTCGCAGCTTTTTGAAACTATTGATACATCTCATGTGGCAGCTCTATTTAAATCGCCCATAAATTGAAAATTTGAGCTAAAGAATGTCAGAGTTAAAATTAATTTAATGTAATCGTTGTTGACTTTTCGATCATTCTTTTTAGTTTCGGTCAGACACGCCCGCGATAATTGACCAAACATCATCAAATTTTGAAATTACCTTTCTGGGGCCTCCGCTGCCGTAGCAAGGGCCGCAGAACGGATCGCGCTAATTCACCAATGATAATCAAAATTCGAAATTGCCGTTTTGTGGCGTCAGATACCATCGCAGAGGTTACAAAAAGGCACGAAGTATTTCGAGAAAATAGATCTCTCAACTTCAACGGTTTCACCCTGAGGGCTGGTTTTTAATGGTTTCGTCGATCACCTTAGTGCGCACAATTTCCATATTTTCGAGCAAGCTATAAAGTTATTCTCCATGTAGTGATTGTTATCTTTGCACGTCAATCACATTATATTTGTATGAAATTAGTTAGTAGAGAAAAATGGCGAACCAAGCCCATTTTATAGACAAAAATTCAGACAGTTATATCATTGGCAATTCCAATAAGCAACCACACGCACCGAGTTATTCTCGGCAGGAAAGCCCGGTCATATCTACATTGAACATCCATATGTACCTACATACGTAGTTATGTACATAATACGTAGTACATACATGTGATGAATACAACGCGATTCCATTTTTGTTGCCTCGTGCACCACGCTTATCACCCAAGCAGTTCAAGTTCAATGTTGGCGAACTTGACCTTGGACGATCGCTGTGTAACGCATAACAACCGATATATAGTTTGCTAAATTTACATACAGGTTTATGTATATTGTTTTTATAGGCGAGGCGAATTTTACACAACTGACGTAACTTTTATCTCAACGATCCGTTTCGTAAACGTGCGTTGGAAATTTGGCAAGTCGTTTTTTTTTCTAGTGAAAATGCAAATTTTTGTGCAACTGCACCGTCGACAAAACACGAACGTTTCAATGATTCTGAAGATGTCTCTTTTGAGACTCAGAGCCGTCCGGTGATCGGTACAGAAAGCCATAGCGGAAGAATGAGAAGCCGAGCCAATTTCCTGTTTTAAGAAAGAAGAGACGCAAGAGTCTCTTCCAAAGAGTGACTCGCCATGACGCCTATCAGTTCACACAAATAATTCTCCTACATCCGCTCGATCGTTGAATCTAGACTCGATTGTAACATTCTTGAGCGCGAAGAGTCGCTAGAAAGTAGCAAAATCTGAAAGTCCCGTTAGTGTGACTATGTCTCCTAAAAAATATATCATAGTGGATATCCATCTTCTTAGCTGTGCAAAGGATGATAAATGTTCCGCTGAAGCAAAAAAAAAATCTGCTAATAATTTTGCTTCGCTGGACATATGGTCATCTATTGTTTTACGATCTTTAACCCTATTTCACCAAGTTACATTTTTCAGGGCACATTCAGCCTCTTATTATGAAGTCCATTAATTGAGATCAAGAGGAAACTAAATGAGATCAACCGGAAGTCAATTGGTGCTGTGAGAGCACACAAAAGACTTGCTGTTTTCTTTACTAAAGCTTTCTTGCTAGAGAGACGGCGGCCTCGTTATCATCAATGTAACCATGATGTCCACACAAGTATTTCTTTCACGGCCTATTGCTTTCTCCAGCACTGTTGTGTTTCTCGGATTTTCTTTCCAATTTCGCAGAGAATTTCGTCATGTCAAGCATTCTGAGTACTGTCTGAAGATTTCCTCTTGAGGCTACGAATAACAGATATACCAGTAATGACCTGCATTTTGCAGCAATGTTTTGTCTTGTCTCCAGTCCTTCCTTGAGATTTCTACAGGGTAGAGGTTCATGACATGTGTTGCATTACTAGGAGGGTCTGACTGAGTTCCCATCCCAGAATAGTGTTTTGTTAGCCAATAGTCTATTTAGTTCAATAAAGTCCAGATCTTTGTGTTATGAAACTTGTATTTGGCCTATCTAGTACATCCTCTACCATTATGTGGAAGTGAGGGTTAGTCCGGGGATTTCTGCAACGTCACAGTTGGTGTGCCAAACTCACTATTCATGATCAGGCTGACCTGCAGTTGCAAGTTATTTAACTTGTCTTTTTTCACTATCAATGCTTTATCTATCATTTATGAAAAAATCAAATATGGTCCCTTGATGGCCATTACTTCATTGAGCTATTGGATCACTATATGTTTCATTTTTCATTTTTTTGCACAGCAACGGTTAAAGGTCTCTAGAGACAGCTACGCGCGGTTGATTTCCACACATTTATGTAAGTGCCTTTTAACGTCTGCCAATTCGAACAAGAGTGGAGGCGCAAGAACACCTTGTGGGTACCACCTGACTGTCAGAAAACAGACTCTGGCGTCTTGTATTATATTTGATTTTTCGGTCGACTGGAAATATACTGTTGCTGACCTCCTGGTATGAGAAATTATCCGTTGTTCAATAGACAGTCTAAGTTAACACGAGGATAAAATAAACAGGTCGGACAGTGAGATAACACACCAGGCAAAAAATACGGTTTGGAGAAATTTAAAAAGAACTGATATTAAAACTATAATAATTTCTGTTCCTTTTGAAGTTGGGTTTTATGTCGTCGAAGACGTTCACTTCATATCGATACGAATTAAAAATAATAAATATTTTAATATGATGTGCAAAATTGGAAATTCTTCTGTTTTGCAAAGTATTTTAGTTTTTTTTCCAAGATCAGGTTAAACTTTTTAGGCATGCCGATTATAGCTCTAGCGGCATTGTTCTGGTCTTTTGTAGATCTATGGATTCGTAAATCGTTGGCACACCTGAGATTTATAGGCTTGATTTGAAGAAAGCTTAATGGGAAGCTCAAAACTACAGCGGCTTGTCCTGTATTTTCCAATGCAAAAAGTATATTTACTGCAACGTGGTACATACATTTTCTTCATTATTCATCTCGACTTTTTTTATTTCTTCATGACTAACTTCTACCTTCGTGAACAATCTTGAAGAATCTTCATATTATTATCTGGATTTGACTTTAATTTCATTCAATATTTGCACCATTTTACGAGATGATGAAAAATACTAAGGGAAAGAAAGGTCAATAGCCTCTTTGCACAATTGTAGGTCAAGCTTTTCAATTTGGACCTACTAACACTCAACTTGAACCGCTCCTAAGAATACCATTGTTATAACCAAATATCAGATACAATTAAGTTAACAGCAATACTGTTCTTATGGGACGATTAGAGTTCCGGTTAAGCTGTCCGAGTTTGAACTACGGTGGTTCAATAATTGGGCCTTAGTAGAACTAACTAATGAAGAATGTCCGGTGAGGAGAGTAAAACGCTGTAAATGATCCATTGAATAAGTGAAGGTTGTAGACCATCATACTCAATGAATGGACTATTGGATGCGTAGGTACTGCCGGCATTTTTTTTTAATGGAATTGATTTCATGCCAAAATTTTAATCGGGAAATAAGAATCTCGATAATACCGATTTAGTTCTTAAAAATGCCCTTAATTTCACGCCTAGGAAAATCTGTTGATTGTGCCGATGGTTCTAAATCGATTTAGTCGATGTGGTCTTTTAAAGCTTGCACAGCAAAACTTAATTCTTCAGTGGGTTTTTCGAACTCTTTACCTATCTAGCAAGTGTTTTCCACTAACTTTTTGGGTTAATCCCACTTTTGACATCAAATGAACCGTTGCTTATTTATGAACACATGATTTGTGCTGAAAAGTCTAAAGTCACTTCAGAACACGATTTTTTTTACAGCTAATTGGCAAACGTCTGGTTGCTTGACGATCAACTAACAACCCTAATGTACTATTGCTAGTCCATTCCGGTTTTTAGAGTGTGTCCAAGATAAGAATGTCTAAAGCAGTGCATACATCATTTTCAACGAGGAGTGAAAAAGAAGTATTCGGTACTTCCTCAATATCTGCGAAAATAGCCGGAACAGCACAAATTCCGGATCATCTTTTCGTTGACTTTCAAATAAACCAATGTTTTCCAATTTGACTCATCTCCCATACTCTGTCGTTTCCGATATCCCCATATATCACCATCCTTATTTTAGCCCTGATATATTCCAAAAGAGACTAATATTTGTGACATTTTTCTTTTTTTTTAATTCTAAATCCGTCTACTCGTAAATTTATCTATTGTTATTTTATACAGTGACCGGTAGAAAGTACGCACCATATGGGATTTTTTTATTTGAATTTATCAGAAAATTTTATTCTTGATAAAAGTTTGTGTATTTCTGCAAACTCAAAACGTAGTTTACAAAATTTGTATATCTTTGTATTTTATGTGGGGGAGATTTGAAAATTATGAAAATGATTCATGAGTAAAGCATCTTTATTTTTAATTTTAGGGAAAACATGTGTTATAAAAAGTTGTTTAAAATTAAAGGATACACTCAACAATTAAGTTTCAATTTTCTGTTCCATAAAACGCTTTTTCAGAACTTTTTATGATTTACCCCGTATAGAAAATAAAACAAATTTATTTGATATGTCAGTTTCGTTTCAGAGAGGATTAAAAAATACGAATAATATTATTTGTATTCTTTAATCCTACAATACAATATATTATATGATATGTTTTCTCTAAAGAAAGTGCTTTATTCATGAGTCATTTTCATAATTTTCGGATCTCTCCCATAAGAAATCAAATATAGAAATTTTGTAAACTGCGGTTTGAGTTTGCAGGAATGCACAAATTTGTACCAAGAACAAAATTTTCTGATAAATTCAAATAAAAAATAATCTCATGTGGTGCGTACTTTGTGTGAATTACTGAATACTGTATCTATTCTTCTGAAGTACTTGTTCTACATTAATATTTCATAATTTTTCTTTTTTGCTGCACCCATATAGAATCTCCCGTAAAAATGAATTTTTGAAAACATTTAGAAAACTATTAGAGTAATCACTTATTCGAACACTAAGTAAAAGGTAATACGGGATGAGTAACCCTACCGAACTATGGAGCAAATACTGAAAATAACACAGAAAAGTCTATTAATATAAAAATGTCCAAAATCTCTTGGTGACAATCAGTGAAACGCATCAAAATATTTTTCAGATATTTCTCTACAGTTGTTTAACTAAAAATACCTGTAAAACGCTATACATCCATTTTTAATAGTCAATTGGGGTTAGTTGAAGTTTCAAAATTTCAACTATATTTCTCAAGAACTCAGCAAAAAGGTATAAATTAGTAAATTATATTTTTTATTAATTGTATTTTTAGCACCAGAAACTGAACTATATTTACATAAATAGTGAAAATTTGTGTAAATTAAAAATAACGCAAATATTGAAGAAGAAAAAATCACACATGGCAAAATTTATAAAACATAAAAAAACTACAAATGTTTTGTCATGCTGTGTCTTATACACTAAGTAATGGAAAATTGACCTAATAGAAAATTCAAAAATATTGATTATCTGACTATACAGTAAGTAGTGCATGTTCATATAGTTGATATTTTATGGTAGTAAGAAGTAAATTTAAGTACCGATGTCATTGCTGTTGAATTCATACGTATGTAATAGAGTAGAGCAGAAAGACATATCTTTTGACCAGTCTCTCAATCACCAGCAACCAATAATTCACATTCATCTTACCACTTATACCGTTTTTCACAATTTGGATAAAAATGGCCCAAGATTTCAGAAAATTAGCCTTTAAAAATTTAATAATTTTACTACCATTAACACTGACAAGGAGTCTCTCAAACTATACACATACGACATAACTCAAAAATAAAAATTCTGATATTTCTCTTCAGTTGAATGATACATTTTTTAGGCGGTCCTGAACGAGCATGATTGGAAAAAAATAGAGTTTTGAGCAAACCTCTAAATTAAAACATACAATTAAGGTTTGAGGGCCTGAAGAAGTAATCAAAAGTGAAATTATCACAAAATGATAATTAGTCCAGATTAGTTTTGCAGTTGATCCAGCTTTCCCGAAAGCTTAGCTAACGTTTAATCCTAGTAGACTCAATTTAAGATCCCACCGATTCAATATTTTAAATTCAGCTACCTTGCATGATAAATAACAACTTAATATTAAGCTTTAGGAACAAAACCGGTATTGGAATTTCTCTGATTTGATCTTTTGCTTGCGATTAACCTTGACATTGAAATAATCTTGCTGCGAAAACTGGCCCGGAGGCGTATTTCATATGCCTACTCTCATCATACCAAAATAATTTGTTTAACTATTAACAATAATACCACAGTACAAGGAACTTAGAACTTGCTGATAAGATAATATCTGTGAAAAAATGCAACGCACGTGTAGGAACTATAATATATATTGCGTATTACTATCTTAACGCATTATCTTAAATACACAAGTTACTACTCGTGCAGATATGCAAATATTGAATCATCGGCATTGTCACTATATCCAATACGTTTTTTCGATAGTTGCATTATGCTGCAAATTGAATTGTAAATTTAAGATTGATTGGTAAATTTAACAAGTTTTTTTTTTCTAAAATTAGCTCGGCATTAGAATCGGCCTGTTTTGCTAACTGCCTCTCTGCAATTTCTTCATTTCTAAAGCTTTGTGTATAGTTAGATGTGTAATTACTATATTCTTATCAGCATCTAGCCGCTCGTCAATAGTGTATATAATACGTTAAATATTTATTACTGTAATTCAATAAATTTTCACAAACTATGATTGCAAAACCCTTAGTTGCCAGATTAACGAATCGTAAAAAAGTCCACGAGCATTTTAAATATACAAAGTGGAGTTCTCGATAATAATAGTGATAATTACTGCCAAGATACCTTATCATTTTACTTTTTTATACAAACAACTGTTCAATTACTCGTAAACGTTGAATCAACCTTGCATTTTGGTGATACAAGAAAAAACGTATTTTTAACCAAACTAAGTAGATCAATTTTTAAAGCGCACTTTTAATTATGAATCATGATATAAGCGACGAAGTTGGACGATCCATTTATAGCTTATAGGTTACATCGTTCTCCAATTAAACCATTTGAATATTTAACAAACACTGCAGCCGGAGTCGATTGTATATCAATAAACGATTCAAATCAAATGAATTAGTGACTTATAAAAATAGTGACATGGAAGATGAATATTTCGCAAATAATTTTTTATTTGATCATATGTAATGTAACATGTGCATTCAAAGTTATGGATTCATTTCAGAGCAGCATGCGTGAATGTAATTGTGGATGAAAAAGCGCTCTCTTCCTTTTTTCTGGTCCAAACTGCACGAATGCATCATACTGGTCTAGAATCGTCTAGAATTTTCCACGCACGAATCATATCCGGGAGAGAGTCTCATGAACTCAATGTGACACCTTTATAAAAGTTTTGAGTTTTCGATATTGATAGGCATTTTATCGCATTAAAACTTATTCTCACAAAAACAGCGATAAAATTTTTGGTCTCCTACCATGGTTACAATTGTTACGTAATAATGAAATACCTTATTTTTATTGTGGAACAGTCGGAGAATGATATTGTTAACAATAATTGTCTAAAATGGTAATTCCGAGTATGATGGTCAGTTTAGGTACCCTCGTTCAATCAAAATTATATCTCCTTTTATTGAAACCAAAGGGTCCTGGCACCCTGAACAGGAAGATGTAATATGCCTATAAAATCTTAATATTCTCATGTTCGGTAAATGTCCAAATTTTCTCACATTTTTTAAATTCAGTTTTACCACGAATTTTTTCTCTGCCACTGCAAGGACTGAAACATTTGCGAACACTGCGTGAAAGTATTAGGATCGGGGGTTGTGGAATGTCATGAGATAAACAGGGGTTTTAGACTCCTCGGTTGCGTTGTAAGTACTAAGAAGGGAGTAGGTTGATTCCATTGAAAGAAGTGTTTTGTGAAGTAAGTACTTATTGAGCTGAGTATGGTCCTCGTTATGGTGGGTTTGATGCTAAGCAATATGAAAATCATCGTAGGCCCTAGGCTCAAAGTATTGTTATCTATTGCGGATATTATTACGTGGGTTTTCTGTTAAAATAAAAAAGTTGAAGTACTGAAGGGTGACTCTCTATTTTTCATATGTGCCTTAGAAGTTTAGAAGTTTTCTTTTGCGTAGCAGTTGCTACAGTAGTTTCAGGTTAGACTCCGACACCTCTCCACTTACTCTTTGTTGTACCTCATGTGATTTTTTGCATTCGGTATGCTTCTGGCTTTGAATTAATCCCTAGATCGAAACTTTTTTTAATTTAACAAATAAAGTGTCAGTGTTCTTAGTCAAAACCGTTGAATAAAGGGGATTGGAAAACTAATTACGTAATAAAAGCAGGTATCTTCAGTTCATAACTTAGTTTCTCAACAAACGTTGTAATTCTGCAGATACAGAGCGCAGCTTAAATATGTTCAAATGTGTGCTATTTCCTTAAGATTTCTATATTATGCAGCAAAATTGGAAAAAATATGTAGGAAACACGTTAGCAAATGCCATGTCATGTAGCTGGTGTTATATTGCGGAACCTCGCTTACCCATTCCGCAAAATCCTACCCATGAAATTATACATTTTCTAACTGGTTGCAGCTATTTTCAAACTCCTACCGAACGATGAGGAGTTTTTTCACGGGTTTCTAGTGTTTTATTTTGCGTTTAATATTGCTTCTCACAGTGCTTACTAATCATTGTAATTTGTGGGTAAACAAAGCATTTTATTTGTGCGTTCTCCACCCAACTGCAAAATTATCAAGGAGAGAATGAAAATTCGTTTCCTTGACCAAGGAATTTTCCATGAAATAAGGAGAAAAGCAAGTAGAGGCCTTATTCTGGTTTAATTCTTTTTAATAATTACATTTAGTAGAAGCAGCTAATAATTTGAAGTGTCACTTTCAAAAATTGATTTACTAATTTCCAGATTTCCTCTTTCAATGATTTACTCGTTTAATTTTTTTTTGTGGGGATGTATGTTAATTATTTTAGATGACACTGGCTGCTATTCGAAGAAGAAAATTTTATCATGAAACAAAAATTTTTTATCGTTAGAAAACGTGTTTGTCCATGTTTAATATTTATGTTTGTTGAAAAATATAGAATTCTATTCAACTTTAGCATTGGAATGCTTGAAGTCAATAACGGTTATTTAGTTTTTATTAGTGAATATCACCTGATCCGTCTCTGTCTCTGTGTACACCACTGTAAGAGATTATCAGTGATTGATGGCATTCTAATGACAATGACCCACAGAGGTATATCAAAATTTTTTTACATGTGTTTTATCATTGCATTGGATATTTCTTGTCACTTTTAATCAAAATCAGCTAAACGCTCCCTGGTTATTATCAACAAATATTAGGTACTTGAGGCAATAATTGAAAAAGACGCATTTTATATTTAATAAAATAATTTAAAGGTATTTGATGAGTATCGCGTTTTTCAGTAAAAATGCTAACGGTTGCACAACTCTTGACTCTGCTGAACGGCCCCATTGCCTAGCAAGGGATAATATACTCGTTGCACTCGCAACAAAAAAGACTCAAATTTTTTTACTTAAAATGGACTTACGGTTTTTTTATCTGAGTAGAGGTGCATGTTTGGAGATTTTACAAAGGATAATTGTATACTCGAGTTTTGATTAGATGACTCTTCTTCAAGCCCGACAAAAAAATTTTCACGACTTCAACTGTCAACGTAGATCCCACATCAGTTTTCCACATTTTGGTTCTTTCAAGTTAACTCTGCCGGTTTCCACACGAAACAGGTTAAAGCCGCACTTTTAGCTTGGACTCGATATTTCGGGCGTTTATTAGATGAAATATATCGTCAAAATACAAGCTTGCTGCAGAGGACTTGCGAGATAAATTTTATGCATCCTTCATGGTTTTTTCTGGTTCTGGGTCGTATTTTCTTCTGAGAACACGGTGAGTCGAGGAAAGACAAAAATTAAATCAAACTCCTTAATCGCCTGTTAATAAAGAAACAATAGTTGTCGCCCATCCTAGGCGTCTCCATGATCGTGGAGATTTCCAGACACTTCTGGAACTCCTTGTGTAGGTAAAGATGACTGAAATTTCTTCGCACTGAATAATTAGAATGATTTACGACTATTTTCTTCGATTTGTATCCAAAGCGACTTCTAAGCGTTTTACAAAAAATATGACAGATGGATAGGGCGAACTCGAAACACTTATGGAGCCGTACTGTTACGGCATCTCTAATGAGATGGCCATAATTTGGTCTAAAAATCAAATTTCCAAGATTTTCCCAATTTTTTTTGAGTGGTTGCACAGATTTTCAGTGTGCGAGAGAGGGGAATCAAATTTTCACTAATAACACTACCGACAAACAAGAGTTGGAGGTATCTTCGAATGTCTTCGGAGTCGGGGATGCCATAGCCATAGAGCCATAGAGCTAGCTCAAAGATTGCATGAAATTCCTAAGTATTTATTATAAAGTTAATAAATGTACATAAATTCAGTTTCAGCATCTAAATAAGTAAATAATTACGTAATTAATTGCTCCTTATTATTGAATACAATGTTTCTAATACAATCTTGTTATGTTTTATCATAAATAATTTTTTTCAAACGCATTTTCTTGCAAACAGGTAAATATCGACATAGGGTATGTTAATAAAAAATACTCGGAATTTTACGTAGAATCCATAAATGCAACAAAAAACTGGGGTTCTCATTTGAAAATTTCCACTAGAGGGTCGTACCCTCTATTGCAGAACGCTGTGTATATTCAAATTTTTTCTCAAAAAATGCGCACTTAAAAACAATAAAATGCGTGTCCGAGCATTTTTCCGAAAGAAAATTCCTTGAATTTTAATCGCATTCATTCCTTACTTCATGGACACACTATATCAAATTTCCCTCCTAACCAATCGACTTCCAGCTTCACACAACATCACAACGAGAACATCACCTCAATTTTTCGCCGGTCGTGTCTACTTGGTTTATATGTTCTGCTATTTCTTCCACGTGGGGAGTGGGAAAACTATAGTATTTCGGAACTACACGGTACCCGTTTAGAATGTTATGCCCAACTTGACTCGTATAAATCCAAGCAGATATTTAAAGTGTGCAACGTTTTTGGATTTTTAATGGTGTGCGCTACATCTCTGAAAAATCTGAAAGTTAAATTTGCAGCTCTCGTAGGCTCATGAGTTGTCAATGTGACCCGGCCTGAGAGGCAGGCGTTATTAGCAATAAACAAACAAGATGACCGGACGCAACAACAATCGCTGTCTAGTCTGCTGGTTCGCATTGTGCGACATGTAACCTTGGTGCTGTGCCAACGGGGACGAGGGGCAGTGCAAAGAGAGTACCGAAAAAATTCTAGACGCAAAAAAAAGTCTGCTTTTGCTGCGTGGCCTTTGCCGTTAGAATGTGCGATGGGTCACATGAAGGTGGGGAAAAAAAAAAACGAGTTTTAGGTGGCTGAGTAGGTTTACCTTCAGTAGTTTACTACTCTTATTCGATACGTTACGTCATTTATGTGAGAAAAATATAGCAATGGGTTTGCACTAAGGCCGGAGCGAAACATAAAAATTCGCATTAAACTGAAACTGCCTTTGTCGTTGGAGATTTTACGACTCATCCGGTTCGAAATTGGTCCGGAAGCAAATTTTGAGCTACTTAAAAGAAGGATCAAGTTTACGGGTTTGCTTTAAAGCGCCCGTGTATCCCAAATATTCGTTCTTTATATAGGAGATGTAAAATAAAATATAAATAAATTTGATATGTTCTAGTATTCATCAACACGTATCAAGGTCTCGCGTAAGTATTCGCAAAAATCGAAGGCCCGCGGGCCGAAAGATCGACTTAGGTTAGTTCGGGTTAGGTGAAACGGCGCACAGACCGTTTCCATGAACACCTAAAAAATAATTGCGTTATTCTGCTACCTGTAAGATGCGCCCTTTGGGAGGGTTACAGCGCAATAACGCTTTTATGTTTTGCCTGAAAATGTAATTGGTTTTAAAGGATAGAAACTCACCAAGTTTCATGGAGAAGTTCAAAACCGATTTGGAGTTATAAACCCAAGGCCATCCCCAACGACGTATCGAAAGGAAAAACGGAAAATCAAATACCTATCAAGAAAATGGAAAAAATTAAAAATTTTGCGTCCCATAATCTTAGAAACCATCAAAGGTGACCGTAAGATATATGTACTTCATAGAAAAAACTTAGGATTGTCCACAAAGTCGAAAATTATAATAATATTCTGGTTATTCCGTTTTAAATTAAAAAGTTTTGATATTTCGAGAAAAAACTCTGAAGTTAATATCAAAGTTTGCTTCATAATTAAAATAGGTCTAATAACAGTTTAGTTATATTTAATTGTTTAATCATCAATGTGCAATTGAAACTTTCTAAAATATTAAATAAGCTGATGTGAAATTTTCTAACCGGAAATCATTTTGCATTTTTTTTTTAAATTTACGGTATGTGGTTGATTTGGCCAGCAGTTTAGGCGAACATAGGGTTGTTGGAGGGGGGGGGGGGGGGGGTCACTTATCCCAAATATAGCTTAGGAGGAGTAAAATTTAGATTTTTTTTTAAATAAAAAATTTAAAAGATTAACCGGGTAATTTTTTTTTACTTAAAAATTGGGATTTAATCAGTAGAGAATAGTAATAAAATAGATGTGCTAAGAAATGATCGTAAGTTTCTTATCATGGTTAATAACAGTATATTATACACCAAAGTTGTGAAGTACATTATTATGACTCGTACATCAAGTTTATATCGCGAACCGCGCGGCACTAAGGAATCTAAGACGTGAGGGTTTTAAGTATTTCATAACGGCGATGTATATACGGGTTTTTCGACTGTGAAGTAAAATTTATAAAAGTACAAGATACTTACCTGCAATAAGCAAAAGGAAAAACTGAAACATAAAAAGACAAAGCGTCTTGAATCATGTCATCAACGGTGACGTTTAATTTGACATTTATTTCCATTGCAATCGTATATAAAACAGCGATGGGGTGATGACATTGTGGCCGATTAGCTTGTTAGTTAAATAATGAACCATATGCGTGTCACTATAAACCTGTTATTTAACTAGTTGTGAACAAAAGGCAAGAAAATATACTTTTCAAACACCCCCAATAAGGATCCATTTTAAAGCTAGTGGTGGAATAACATTTTTTAGCACATAATTATGTGGGCTGTTACCAATCGATAGGGTTTCTAGTTGATCATATTTTCGTTCGGTAGAAGTAATAGGTAGTAAGTAGGAGAAGCCACGTCGACCATTTTTTTTGTGAAAAAATCATTTTTGTCCTTAGTATGAAAATAGGTTAATCGCAAGTATGTGTGCAAATTGCAAAAGCAATGTATTGCAAGTGATGCTTTCCTGCTCGAATCTGTGTGTATCAGACCGATTTTAGTAGTTAATGGGCAGATGAAGTGTTTTTTTTAACTGAAGTTACAGTTTAACTAACAGTTGAAATGCACCAGTGCAACTAACCGAGATACTTTGAATAATAGTTACCCCTAGCTGCATTTACTATACATTCAGTTTTAGAAAAACATTGAGAACCAGCGTTGGATCCGTTTTTATGCCAGACTTGCAAAGTCCGGTCCTAGGCTTGTGATTACTTAAAACATCCAATAAATAGACACAATGATCCCTACGGGCGTTCCGATATTTAAGGAGCTAATTTTCTAGATTGTTCTAAGATGAAAATGTTATATAAATGTATATTCTAAAATGAGTCGTTTCCGATATACAGGGTGTTAATTATTCAACTTTTTTTTTATATTTTCAAAATGGCGTAAGAAATTTTATTGAAACTCGATATACCTACATAGTAGTCCAAACAGTACATTTCCCTTTTATTTAAAGAAAAATGCTGTAATTATAGACGTGCGTAGAAGTTAGCATGTTAATTCTTATAAGGGAATGGGAGGTACGCCAATGCTATTTTCCAAAAAGAATATATTTTTTTAAATTATCGATTCAAAATACATAAAAAATGTCTCTTGTGTTTTTTTGATATATTAAGTCGTTTTTGAGAAAAAAAAAATGCTCCGTTGAAAATTTATGCTGAAAACAATAGCATAAAGTAGTAGTAATTGGTATTTTTGAATCTGTTCGACAGTCCATGAGAAAAAGGATAGACGCATATATTATGGTAAAAGGTGGTCATTTTCAACAATTGTTATCATGTGTCAAGTTTAGAAAGTACCAGTGGCGTACCTCCCATTCTCTTATAAGAATTAACATGGTAATCTCTAGGCAGGTCTGTGGTTACAGCAATTTTCTTTATATAGAAAAGAAATATACTATTTGGACTACTATGTAGGTATGTTGAGTTTCAATAAAATATCTTGCGCCATTTTGAAAATACGAAAAAAAAAATTATTTTTCTGAATAATTAACATCCTGTATTTCGGAAACGGCTCGTTTGAGGATATACGTTTATATAACATTTTCGTCTTAGAATAATCCAGAAAATTAGCTCCTTAAATATCGGAACACCCTTAGAGAACACCCTGTATATTTATCCGCGCATGATGAGCTTCTTTTTGCTAATACTGCTAACAGTGGTATTAGTCAGCTTTTTGCCTTGAGATTAGGAGCGCCATTAGACAACCTGGGGATTAGAACATTCCCCGAGGGATAACGTGAACAATGCGTATCAACATAACTCTAGCAGCCAGGAGGTGAGAAAACACATGTCATGTTCCCTGGGATTCTTGCACGTCGCACAATCAAAAGTCTGATCCCAGCGATCGGATTTCGGAATATGGGGACAGAATGAAAATATCGCCAAACTGTAGATTGATTTGCCGTTTTCGGAACGTTCAAATTATTGACGTGCAACTCCGGCTAGTTTGAACGAAAACAGCTCTGCCGCACAATGTCAACGAACAAGTTTCTTTTCGACTCCATCCCCAGGAATCAAGCCCTTGGCGAGCTACAAGAGTATTTCTTCCTCAGTGCCTGTCAAGTCCCTTCACTTCTGGTTTACCACGGCGTCTGGGTATCATCGTGGACTCATCGGAGTAAAAATAATAATGCCACGATAATTTATAGGGAATATCTGAGTGAATGAACATCGTTAAAAACCTGAATTCCGAAGAGCGGCGCAATATCCCCCGGAAAAAAGGTCGCTCTCTTAAAAAGAACGCAATAGCTGAGCAAAAAAATCGAACGTTTAACAAAAAAGACGAAATAGACGAAAACCCGTCTCCATCAGTGGAGCGTGATCCGACGATGCAATTTCCCGAAGGCTTGCTGCAATCCCATAAAACCAACGGCGGCTCCGTATTATCCCGCTTTTTGCCGTGCAATTCCCGAAATGGCTCCGGGAGGAACGACGCGTCTCTGTTTACACGGTGCGCCAAATCCATATCCTTCCATTAAACGCCTTCCATTAATTTGCTCGCAGAAAGACTAAAAATCTCCAGCTGTAACCTATATTAATCATTCCAGTTTCCATTGTGATCGCAGCCCTGGCTGAGCTTTCTTAAGGCAGCTTCAAAGGTCGCAGAAATCGTCTCTTAACTAAACGACGTGGTCTCGGATGTTAGAATAACAATCGAGATGCATACATCTAGGTCGGACGTATAGAGAACATTTCGGTAATGCACACCATCACGGCGCCTTAGTTTGCCTCCATAATTTCCTAATCCACTCAGTATTACAAGCTCGAAGTCGCAGGATACACACTTTCCGGGATCACCGGGATAAACCCTTAAATTTCGGTCGGGGCATTATCCCGGTCTGGGACTCCGACGGCGGCGATATCGCCTAATTGATCGCAGCTTTGTGTCCTGGGGGATGCACCGGGACCGAGTGACTGACGGAGAGGAAAAGGATAAAACGATAATAAATTTCATTATATTACGGCGTCGCTGTTCTTTGTCTCCTGCAAAGGGTTGCGACGTGTTTTTGCTGCATGCTTTTGATAGATCTTGATGAATCTTCTTGGGACCTGCCCTGTTTATGAATTGTAATAAATCGCAGATAGCCAAGTCCAATATAAGATGCATACGTTTAATCCTATTTGAAGGGAAAATTCCCGAAAAAGGTGGTATCATCAACTGAGGTTATTTGATGCACTTCCAACAACTTATCGTGAACATTTCTTTTCGTTCATCTCCATAGATCAACTCTGTTCGCTTCTCTTCAGTTCGGTCTTTGCTGAGAGGCGACTTGTAAATGGCTTGTAAATACGGCGCAAAATATTTTGGAACTAGGAGCTCAGATAATGGGAAGATCAAATTGAGCAAAATATTATATTTGGCAATCATGTGCTCGATTATAGCATACCAATGAGTCACTGGTAAGTACGTGACTTGGAGCATTTTAAGTAAAGTGAGATGGTTAATCGGGCCCTAATTTTCATTTGATTCTGCTTGTTAAGGTTCTGCAAAGGACGGTAGAGAGCTCTGTTGCAGGTTCTTCCACGTATGTATAATTGACTGAAGATGAACCGAACAAAGGAGCATGATTATAGGCTGAAAACTGGTCTTTGGAGTGCTCTAGTCGATCGTATATAAATTGGAAAATGACATACCTTTAAACATGCTAAGGTATTTTTGCATTTCTAGCAACATGAACTTTCTTCATCTCGTAGATCTCGGAGAAAATAGGTTCAATTACAGGATTATCCGTACCAGTGAGACTGCCACATCTATTCCACGGTTATTAGTATCGAAGTCTTTCTGGCCGGGGCCATACAAGGTGGTGAAAAAGTCACATTTCAAAAATCGATGGCGTAAATCAGCCCAATCAGCTCCTATTTCTAATGAAGATTTTACTTAGACTATTTCAAACCACATGATGTCTGTTTCACGATGATGCAGAATTATTGGGCGCGTTCAGGCCTATAAAGCGCACTTATCCGCTTAGATGGAGCGCTTCGAATGATTGGTTGAAGTGATTGTATTTGCCTGAAAAGTTCTGCAGCGCACTGCAGCGATTCTTATGCCACGCTTTTTGTTTACTCATTAAGGGGGTATGTTACATACTTTTTTTTGAGCTAGAAGGTCACATCGAAATATCGAATGCATTACGAGCCCGAAATAGCTCCCACGTAACTATAAATTTTTGCGTTTCGATGTGTTGCGGCAATTCACCATTTAGCTTATTATGCGTTGAATCGTTCAAGATCCACGCGGCGTAGTCAATTCTAGGCTCTTTCAGGGACTGAATGCTTAATTGACCACATTCGAGAAGGGTAGCAGTCACACAACTATTATGCAACTATGTGAAATTTGGAGTAAAAATTACGTTAGCCCCGGTTTAATTGTATTCGAAAAGTTTCAGCATTTGCACAACTGTTGACTCTGCTGAACGGGGCCATTAATGAGGGTCCACATCACCAACCAGTAGATTCGCAGATTTGCACCTTTTGTTGTGCACAGCTGAAATTCTCCAATTGGTACCTGACTGACGTTTATTACTCGTATTAGGGGACTCGATCCGTTTTTTCATTCGCATGTGGGCTTACATAAAATAGCACAAAAATCGTAACATAAACCACGTGGATTATCTATTCGGGTGGATTAGCATATGCTAAAACCCAAAAAAATATCCAAATTGTAGTACTTGATCTGATTCAATCGGTGATGTATTATTTTTGAATGGTGTCCTCCCCAAATTGCTTAAAAGTCTTTCATAAAGGTGCTGCGGAAATCGATCTTGTGCTGGCCCCCTTCACTTCGATTTCATAGCTGGTCTTTCTCTCTCCGTCTCTCTCTGCCTCTTTCTCTTTGTATGGGAAGTGGCGGACTACTGTCGGCAACTGGAGATAGAATAAGAAGAACGCCACTCTCCATAAATAATAGCCATGGATTAGTATGATGTCTATGTTTGATAGGCATCATTTTCTACGTGGCTGTTCGCTTACATTTCCTTCAAATATGATCACCGGCGATCTCATTTTTTACTTTTTGATCTCCATTTTGTAATATTTAAATAAAAGCTTCTTTCATTGCATCCCTCTTGAAGAATACGATATTTTAGGGGTTTAAAGGCATTATGGAAGTTTAGTTTATGTCAGATCTATAGTGGAATAGTAGGACCTATGTTAGGACCTAATTTTCCATAAAAAGTTCAGGTAGTTGTAGGTATTCAGGGTCAATTCAAGGGGGAGGGGGGCGAATAATGAGCCACATTTAATCGTTAACTATTCGATTGAGCACGCTGGTTTTCACTTAATTGTCCAATAAAACACACTCTTATGGTTATTGTCTGTTGTACCAGTCTGAAAATCGCTCTTCAATCAAACACAATTTCTATTCGACAAATTTTCTCATATAACAAAGAACAAATCATCCGAGCTAAAATTCTTCTATAGAAAATGTTTTTGTACATTTTTCCTCTTTCCAAAAGACAACTTGACCCTCGGTAACTACCTACATTAGTTTCCATTGAAAGTGTATTTAAACGGAAACTTAATCAACACCATGATATAAATGCCAGATCAGTCATATAATGGGATGATCAGTGATTTCTTAATAAAGTCTGATAGCGTGGCATGGAAAAAATTGAAAGAAATTAAATTGCTGAATTTAAATATTCATATGTTTGTTAGTCCCGATGACATCAGTTGCAATTATGTCTGAGAGGTCGGAATTATCAAGGACGTAAAAATCGAATTTTAGAATATTCAAGATTATGTTTTTTTTTTTGGAAAAAGACGTTAATGATTTCCTTATTGAAACAGACATTAAGGAACATAGTCACATATAAATGTGAGAACTTTAACCTTCAACATATAGCGTCCCTGTAGAGCATGGAGATTTTCCTGGCTTCTTGGTATCCCGAACATTTGTCGATATCCTTAAAATCTCCACGTTCCATCACATCAAAGTGCTAAACAAACTAATAATAATTAAGCCACAAATCGATAATTTTTAGAATTCTACCAGCACCAATTTCGGCAGAACGAAGACCTTGAAACGGCATAACGTACTGTGTCCATCTCTACTTTGTTGCTAATGTATTCGATTTACACTTTGACTTTGTGAAAGGTCTTGGTTATTGGCACGAAAGCGTATCTAACATTAATAATATTAATGTAGTCCCAGGGTTTCGACACTATTTCGTTATATAACAATTGTTGTATATGCATATAAATCCGAATGGCGCCACAGATCTGCTACAGCAGCAGAAAAATTCTTGGGGTTACGTGGGAAACACAAATAATAGTGTTAAGTTACAATATTAAAAAATACTTTTAACATTGTAAATATCTGGTTAGCAACAATAATAGTCCCCAAAATTCCGAAAACCTTGAACCGAAAGACGTAGCGATTTTTTAACTACTTCAGCGGTCTAGGAATATTTATCGGAGTTGTTGTGGCAAATTTTGTAACATGAAGACTTCGAGTGTCTAGACAAGTTAACGGTTTTTGAAGCCGGGTCAGCCTAAAACGTGTTTTTTTATTGCTGTGTTATTGATCTAACTTCATTAGGCTCGAGCACAGCATATTATCGTTTACATGGCCCGGCAAAACACAAAGCAATAACCTTTCCAGGACAAGAAATGCTTTGGTTTTTATCAAAGTCAACCCGTGATGTGAGGGCCGTCGGATGAATTGTTCCATAAGGTAGCATTAAATTCAATGAAATTATGTTGCTGAATTTTTTCTCTATTCAATTTTTTTCCCATTCTTTTCATAGTTTTGCCGACAGATAGATACATAAATGAATATTCCGTTTTTCAAGGAACTGGTGATGCACCATTATGTGGGTAACCGCAACACGCAACGTAAGTCGTTAAATATTTTATTATTTCTATTGTGAAGACTTAAACGACAATTATTATTGAAGCTATTTATTATTATCGATTTCTCTATCCACTTATAACTAAAAGCGAAACCATTATCCATTTATAAGTTAAGGTGGTTCACAAAACTTTTATCATTCCCTTTTCATAACTTTGATCTCCCCGCCCGGAGGGCATTAGTCCTCAAACAATATTAATAATTATTAATATCGGAAAACGGCCAAATCTCTAGGATATTGCCATATAAAAATGTATGTCCTTTTCGTTGCACCATTAAATTATCTGCCATCAATCTTGTTAAAATATTCACGTTCCCTTTTCCAGGGAAAAAAATGCATAATGAATGGGCCATAGGGGCTTTCGCAGAAACGGCTGGCGTGAACGGGAACGAAATGCCGGGATTCTTGGTAAAAACCTGTATTATTCCTCAAGCCGTCAAAACAACCCCCCGTCCTACCCCCCTTTCATAATCATACGCATCGTAACCCTCGATCGATGCCGGCGTCTGTCTGGTCGTTGCCCTACGACGTCGTGACGTCACGATGCGTGCCGGGGCCCGTCGGGTCAGGGCCCGAAATATATCAAAAAAACTCCCTTTGAGGCCTTATCTGGATATCCGATCCTGTTGAGGCAGTCTGGGGCCATAATGTCGTCTACGTCTGGAAATGGGGGGTCTGGAATTCAGAGTTTGGGTTTCCGTAAATTCCATTTTATGGAATTTAGTCTCGTTGTCAAATAGGTATGAAGTGTACTATTCAGGAATTTGGTGTTTTCTGAAAGAAACGTTAGAAGTTCCTTTAATGAAGCGGACGCTGCGAATTGTGCTGGATTCGTTAGTGCAATGGTGTAGCATTGCAACACTATGTTTGGTCGTGTCTATGTAGTCCATGTGATGAAATGTGAAGCTCAAGAATAGGAAGAGAAGCAGCAAAACTGAGAAGACCACTCGGAATATAACGAACGTAACTTTTTGTCCAGAATTGGATCCAGATGTTTTTTACACGTGTAAATGAAATGTGAGAATATTTACCTAAAATTTAGCGCATTTTCTGGATGTTCGGTTTATTCCACTCGAGCGCAGGCAAGCGGGAAGTGGCAGAAAAAGCGTTTTGGGCTTTTGAAAACCTAAAACACGGCTATTTAATGACCCATTGCTCAAACTCGAGATTATAATCATCAGGGCCTAACCTGAACTGAACGACAGCAAAATAATCTCGCTTTAAATTAAATTTCTTTACTAGGAGCGGACAACCCTTTGAGAAATTAAAACTTCTTTTGTAATGGTTTCACTTTCAAAAGATCATGACAAGATATGGAGAACGGATATTACGGATAGCACATTTTGGGCGGGCCTCGAGGTCTGAAACTTCTGAAAGACGGATCTGGTTGTGGCGTAGGGTTTCTACATCCATCCCAAATGCAAACTCCTTTTACCACCGCATTCTCTCTGTGGATATTAAGTCTAAAGAATAGCTCTGCCGGTGATAGACCATAAGATGCCTTAGTTGTTAAGCGTGTCTTTGGCTCTTTTGCATGTAGAAGAGTCAAATTAATTCGTATTAAGACGTAAAATCGGACTGCAGACGGAGAATATGGGAGTTAATTCGTCCGACAGTTTCTCGGTTTCTCTTACAGCCCAGAAGAAACTGGCAATGTTCTTGAAACCGATCTTCCTAATGTATTGCTGGTATGTGAGCAACAGACCAAGTAGAGTCAGTTTAGTTCTCAAGCTGGATTACTGGTTTCAGATGTTTAAAATATTAAGATGCAGTAATAGTGGTGATGCTAGTGTCTTCAGATCGGTAACGTACTGACTGGTCAGTTGGTTCTCGTTTTGTCGCCGATGACTTATCTCTTTCCAGACCCTCTTCATAATTGTGAAAAAAAGTTTGTTCCCAACTCTTCCTCTGAGATCCAGTGTTGTGGCCGGAATCTACGAACTTACACTAATTCTGTTAGTCTTAAAATTTGTAGGACGCCCCTAGTTGTCAAGTGTGATGTCTGACTATTATTGACACCTTCTCAAGTTTTAGCTACATTTTAGCCTGATATAACCTAGTTGCCGGTAGTTCAGGTTCTAAAGGATTTTATTTAAAAAAAAATACTAAGACCGTTCTTACTATGCCTATTAGATTTGAAAATAGTTGTTCTAATAAATGAAACATTATTTCATTTGGAAGGCTTGCTTTTATTTCGACGTCCAACACATAGTATCGAATAAGAACTAAAGACGAAAGCAAGTGTCAGGTGAAACCACCTACAGCATTTTCTATCTCATCAGCAGGAAATTGACCATGGTGAAAGCAAGTGTTTAGCACATCTATGGTGACGAGTGACAAGCAAAATAAAGACAAATTACCAATCTATTGGCGTGCATTGGTGATGAAAGCATCCATTTGTACTGCGTATTTTCTAATGACTAGAAATCAATCTTGGAAACGCACCTTACAACCAAAAAAAGGTTATTAAGATGGAGACATTGAAATTCAATAACATGATCCAGAATTTTTTTAATTTACCATTGACCAGTATGTTACCTGTGACCTGAAGAAAAAGATCAAGTTATGTGACCACTTTGAACGAACTTCTGCTTCAAAAGCTCCTTTTGGTTGTGATGTCCAACATAGTTGATGGCGACAAAGGTGTAGGTGACCATAACGTAGCACAGGAAATTAGTTTCAAAATACATAAATATTTTCCTAAAAGTTGGTCAACTTACTGACCCCCCCTCTCCCTAGAGTTTCTCAAAAAGCCCCAATTTATCCGTCAGTCGAATTCAAACAATTTTAATCATTAACATCATAACATTATCTATTTCGAGCATTCTGTACAACACAATCTTTCAATATGACAAAAATATTTGTTCTAGTTTTTGCAAGGAAAGTGACAGTTATTTTAATCAAAGTCAGTGACTATTCATTTTGTAACTAGTTACGTAACGAAACCAGGCACGTTCATTTAGTAAGTCAGTTAACAAATCGAGTCAGTAACATTAATGGTTTCTGTAACAGCGCAGCTTGAATATGTTCAAGTTTCTGCCTCTTTCTGTTAATTTCCTCAACGTCCAGTGAAAAGAATCATTTATCAGACCTATTAGAAAATGCTATTTTGTGTCACTTGTGTGATATTGTGGGACCTCGTTTCGTTCACCTTGCAGAATTCCACTCGTTACACAAAACCATGCGTTTTCTTACCTGGTTAGATAACTAATTATTTTTTCTAATCTTATTACACATAATTAAGTACCAAAGCCAATAACTTTTTGCAATGAACACTGTACTTCTCCTTGTAATTAAGTATCGTAATTAATATCGCGTTCTCGCCATTACAAGACAAGCATGTAAAAAGCAAATGACATTCCGCATTAACATGCTTCTGCATGCAAGTACACCTGAGGTATTCCCGTATCCGCAACTTTTTAACGTGGTGGTTACCTTTACGGCTCAATTGTGCCGACCAGCCTGTGTCATTATCTGACTAATAAACGGTCAAATAAATTACAAATTAATAATATTACGTGTTTCACATTTAATTTATATGATCGCATTTGTAAAAGCCAATATTACAGTTATTAATTTAATGTCATTTGGATTATTATTATTATACATGGGAAATCGTTACGGCATAGCCCTCAGGATGGGTGATTAAATTTCTATTTAAAGTTGTTGATTTATGGAGGGGCGCAGGAATTTTTTATGGGGAAGTTTTGTGAGAAACTTCCTTTTATTCAGTGGAGCTGGGACACATTAGTTATATAGAGGAGGCCTTCGGTAATATTTTATCAAGAGATTGCCCAGAGACGGCAATGGCCGACACGGTCGTATCCTACGTCGGCATCTCCAGGCAATTTCTCGGCGCATTTCCACTTTAATATCGGGAGATGGAGCCCATTCTTCCGGTAATCTCGTCTCCAACGGCTATAAATTGGCAGCTCTAAAAAGAGATTCGTGACTGCAGTGCCAGTCTCGTACTTTCTGACACGACGAGACCTCCATCCTGTTTTTTGACTATAATAGTTCTTTTTTCTATAAATTCTACATGATTAAACATTTATTCTGTTTATTAAACTTATTTCTAAATAAGTGAAATGAAGAACATTCCAGTAAGGAAAGTGAAAATTGAAGAACAGTGAGGAAACAGGAACTAACAGGGTCTCGAAGTCAGCCAGCAAAAATACCCAGAAGAAGACTTTTGTCAAGCTCAACACTTAAGATGGTTACTGCATCCCCATCTACACCTACCGGTAATATTCGTAATCACTAATGATTACCATGGTCACCGAATGTGAGCTTTTAGCATTCATAACTCCTGGGTCTGTAGACCCAGAGACAGATGAAAATCTTGGTGTATCCAGGAGCTAGTTTTGGATTCATCGCAGTGCCTTTTGTGTGACGACAGCTTCTGATAATATATTGATAAATATAGCTCTTTGTGCAGACAATTCCACATTATCGTGGCACACTAATCTAACAAATATAGATGAAATTAATGTTGAGACCGATTCTGACTTGAATCGACCCAATGAGGTGACCACTCTAGAAATTGCGGTGAAAATCCACGAAACTGCACTGGGAGACCGTCGGCTGAAATTGCGCGAGTTAGCAGACATGATACGCATTTCAAAAAGTACTGTACGTTTCATTTTGACCGAACAATTGGATATGAGAAAGCTGTGCGCAAGATGAGTGCTGCTATTACTCACAATTGAACAAAAAGGGGGTGTTTGGCAAAGTTTCGCAGCAATAAACCCGAGTTTTTGTGTCGATTCATAACCATGGATAAAACATGGGTCCATCATTTCACACCTGAGATGAAAGAGCAGTCAAAACAATGTACTCAAAGGGGAGAATCGGCTGCAAAGAAGGTGAAAACCTTGCCATCTGCAAGAAAGGTGATGGCGTCAATAAAGTAAAAACAATAAACGGAGAATATTATACAAATTTATTACAGAGTTTGAACGACGAAATTAGGAAAAAGCGACCGCATTTGGCGGAAAAAAAGTCTTTCTTCATAAAGACAACGTGCCAGTCCACACTTCCGTCATCGTAGTGACCAAAATCAATTAACATGGTTTCGATCTTTTTTCTGCTACCCTCTTCGCCAGATTTAACCTCTTCAGATTATTTTCTATTTCCAAACTTGAAAAAATGGCTTAGTAGAAAGAGATTTGCCAATAATGAAGAAGTGGAGTCTGAGGTTTATGCTTATTTCGAAACATTCCAAGCTTCTTACTTATAAACAGGTTATAGAAGTCATGGAACATTGCTGGGAAAAGTATATCAATTTCAAAGGAGACTGTGTTGAGAAATAATATAATATTTTTCAAAATTGTTGTTCTTTTTAAATGTTAGGTCGGGCACTGCTGAGACTATCCTCGTAGTACTATCTCTAGGGTCAAACGATGCGTTTTGAATGTGGTCTAAATACTTTAAGAATGGATAGAAGGCTTCTGGTAAGATTCACTGAGCGCAAGTTTCTGGAAAGGATTGATAACAAATTGATGCGTGAGGGATACTAAGTTACATATTGCGATCAAAAACAACTAGACCCTTTTCTTTATATTTGTGGAGCGGCACCTGTGAGACGGAGTCTGGTGTTGTAGTGCAGTGCTTGCAGAAAATAACTTTTGAATCTTCATATTGCAGAAGAAAGCGTTACGGTATATTGTGATCCTTAGGATGTATGGAGTAGGTTTTGATTGAATTGGATAAGTCGGAAAATAGGACTTATCTATTGTCATGTTTTTTGATGCCAGGAGATATACCTATGTTGTTTTTATTTGTCCATGGGACCCCTACAGCAAACGTGATATTTGTTCACCTGGATTATGCAACGGACGAAAGAAGGTTATTGAATATTATAAAAAAGGCAGTCAGTAAACTGAAAACACTACTGCGTTACCAAGACGGAGTTCCTAGAGATTGTGAAATCATAAATTATTTCCTTAATAATATGGAAAATGCAATTAAGGGCATAGAAGGGCTTGGACCTGCTGTTTTACCTTGATGCCACGTATTTCAGTCCTCAACCCGAAGTTAGTTGTTAAATTATGGGTTGATTAATAATTTTCAGATACGGGCACCTTTCTACATTTACAATAAACAGGTATCGGTGACACCAAAAAATCAATTCTTGGATACCAGATGTCAACACTTGAAAGTGTACTATAATGCAAGATCAAGAATTAATGCCCTAGTGAATTTTGGAATGTGGCCTGCCTCATGGCTTTATTTATAAACATCATCTCATACACTAGTGGGAATGGATAAAAGATGAATGATGGCGATAAATTATACCCGACGATTCTAATTCGTCTTCAGGACAGATTTGTTTGGAACGGATGGGAAATAGAGTTTAATAAGCATAAAAATAAAAGCCCTGAAAATTTCCATTCATTAAGGTAACACATTATTTTAATATCAAATTTTGAGTAAGAAATTTTAGCTGTTTTCTCCAATCTAGTGATACTAATCTCAGAATATTGCAAAGTGCTGCTTTTTGAGACACATGCATTACTAACGTAAAGTAGAGAATATTAGAAGAAGTAAAAGGGGTGGCGGATAGGGCGAAGCTCTGCCGTTAGGTTTTAACCGACCCTTTTTCTCTTCTCAATCGGCTCCACGTGGGCCACCTACTGTTATGTAAAACGTCCCCCTTCATCTGTTAAAGCACAGTCATCGCCAGAAAGCACGTGGAACAATTGTCTTAAAAGGTAATTAAAATTAATCGTCTCCATGCGCTCTATGACCCTGCCCCAACGGATTTGCTAAATATCTTTTGGTCTCGGCAATTTTGAAGGTGTTGTAAAATGAAGGTCCATAAAGGTGCTTTTCCAAAGTTCCAAGATTTCAAATAAAATATCCAGAATCAATATGGGATTATGTCATTCACACTCACAGTTTTCAAACTATAAACGCCGGTATCTCAGGAAAGTATGGATCAATTGCTTTAAAAGAGAGGTCGAATTAATAATCTCGATGTACTCTACAACTTTGCAGAGCATTGATGAGAAAAACACCTTGCCCCACTCAAGAGACTGGAGTCCCTCGTGATGGAGATAGGTGGCTCAGAAAATCTTCTGCCTACCACGTGCCCACCTATTGCATCTTCGTAAGAAGTGCTGTGACTTTGCCGAGCGGGCTGTGACAACTTTCTTAATATCTAAGATGCCTGTGATGTGACCGAATCGGGCAAGATGTTCATAACTTGCCTATATTCCGTTATCTGAAGCCAGTTTGTCTCTCCCCAACTCACTAATTGGAGTGAGATATCTCGGGCCATAAGGGCCTTCCAAATGTTCTCGGTCCTTGACTTATTGAATACTCCTTCTATGTGGACGAAGAGTGCTACAGGCTTCTCTATTTCGTGTACTATTGAGTGGCAGGCCGTTTCTGTCGATTTTCAAGTACTGTATGATGACCTTTGTTGATGGGCCATTTCTTCAATGTTTCTTCTGTTCTGAATCCGTCGATGATTTTTTCGATATTTTTATTAGAAAAGATATAACATTTATTGATAATACTTTGGCGACATTTGCAATTCAAAGTAACCAACGGAAGTAATTAAAGTAAATAACTAGCGTAACTAGTTTTTTCTGAATAGAAATTGTAGTACCGAGTAGTCATAGAATGAAAAATTCATATGACGAGAATAATTGACAAAGTTAAGTAATCTACTTATATTATTTGAACAAGTAGCTAAATCCGCGTTAGCACGCTCGTTAATGGAGAAGCTACATAAGTATGTATATGTATGCAAGACCAGCAACTTGCTTTAGCTATTACCTAGATCCGTGTGCAGGAATGTTTGGTACAGAAAACTGTCGGGTTTATCAAATAGCACTACAACGCTCACAATGTTTGTCAAAAGTACCAACGGAGTTCGTGGGCCACACGAGATCATCTGGAGGATCCATTGGAAGACCCACTCATTGGGCCCATCCTTCAACTTCTTCTGTTGAAGATCGATAGAGGAGGACGTTCCACTAATTTCTGGTCGATTTCCACTTTTTGCAGACTAATATGTGCTCCTACAATACACTAAGAAGGATGCGAAGGTCATCCGAATTGACTTGATTTTCAAGATCCAGCGAAGCGAAAAGGAAAATAATAAAATTGTTGAATGGAATTGTCCATTCTGAAGTGAAATGAAATCTGTGGAACCAGATTAGATTTCGAAGGAAAAAATGTCCCGTCATAATAAATTTGGAGCGTATCAATTCAATTAATGCTTAATATAGATGTGTTTAAAGTGTATGGTAGAATTCCAATATGTCTCTCGCAGCCTAGAACAAACTTCTCATAGGGAAAATGTCTTTATTTAGAGTCAAATTTGTAGCCTCAAGAAAATTGCCTCCACATTTGCTTTAGCCGCCACACACTTCCAGATTTGGCTGAAATAATCGGGTGTGTGGATACCTTTAGTTCCCGATGCATCGGCGTCGTCAGACAAAACACTATCGACCGCCGCCTGCGTGCCACCCCCAGGAACAAAGGAAGATCGGCGTCGGAGCTGCATCGCCGCCCCCTCCTGAGGGATTTACAGCTGGTAATAAAGGTCAAGAGTTGGGAGATAAGAAAGGAACGTTTTTATTCGACCGTAAAAAGGCTGACGCTGCGGAAACTGCCGGGATGGACCTCTGCATCTTGTCTCAAAGGGCTTTTCAAAAGATAGCGGACCGTTTATGTCGGAGAGAGAGACGCTGTTTATTTTTCTTCTAGGGCTATCTGCTTTTTGTCCTTCCCTTTCTTTGTTGCGGCATGTTGTGGTAGTAACTCGTCAGGGTGCAGGATTTCATTAGAAACTTGCATTTCCGTCTGCTAATTTCACGTCTGAGCTTTTTCAGGAATGAAAACGAATTCGCAGGAGCTTCTTCGAATGTAAGGGAATTGCAGCTGTTACAAAATAATTCCTTGTTGCCGTAAAACTGAAACAAGGAATTTGAGTAATATTTAATTTGTAAAATAAACTGTTCCATTGTAAGAAATATGCATGCAGAAAATTCCTGAGCGAGTCGAAATTTCAGCAAAGCCTCGTCTACTTATTAGCTTATCAGGACGCCATCGGCCCAAACGGGGCTCTTTCGTGCATCGGCGTCCAGACGCATCCATTGCGTGAGCGCCGTCTCCACGAACAAAGGAAAAATCGATCGACGTGGGGCCCAGGGGGCGTCGGTCGGGGGTACCACTAGACTGATGAACGTTTACTTCGTTTTTTTGTGGAGAGGTCATGCACCAACGTGGGGGAGTTTTCAGATTTGTCTGGATTCCCTGCCGAACTTCGGTCCTTATTTTTCTATTACCATTTAAATGTTCAGAACTTTTAAAAGGATTTATGGATTTCATTAGCAGGAGAGTTTTGACTGAGAGAAAAGCTATTAGAGACATTAAAATGTCTCTGGAGGAAACCCTAAGAAACTTCAAAAAGATAGATATTGTCTTTTGTCCTTTAATCGCATACCTCATTCGATTACTCAACATAATTTGAATTACGAATAAGTACTAACTTCTGTGTTTTTCTAATCAATTTTGGTTGAAGAAATGAATCGTGCGACTAAGGGCCCTTCTAAGGCTCGTGCAATTAATGTTTTACGGTGCTCGGTCGTGGAATCCTGCCGCATACGTTCTCAGGGGCCTACGGACGAAGTTTATGTTAGTCCTGCGGGATCTTCTGGTGCAGATGCACAAAGTTTATGATAACAGCATTAGGATAATCCCCAATAGCCTTACATGGCCGGATAACGACAAAATGTTCGGCCAAAATTTATACACTTGACAACGGGGTAGGTTGAGCTTGCATGTAGCGGAAGTTTGGTCCTACAGTCTCCTCTAAACTTAATAAGTCAGTTTAATATGTTGATTGGGAATATTGATTCATGTCACTGTTAGTTTTTCAGTTAGGAAGCTTTTTTCTTGGGAATGTGCTATGTAACACTAGTCTTTAGAAGGAAGAATGAAATTCATAGTTATTTATCGCTGAAGGTAATTGAAAGGTTTTAGTGAGAAAACTGCATTTTCGAATGTTAGACTCACATACGTTTCGGAACTAGTTCTTTGTTGCTTATGGCCGAAATCGATAGGAGGTAAGTGGTCAAGGAGGAAATCAACTAAATGAAAAATGTTTATATTTTCGGCACACGAAATTTCTTACCAGAAGAAGAAAAAGGGTGGGAGGGGGGTGAAAGAGACAGAGAGAGGCGGAGAGAGTAAGAGAGAGAGAGAAAGAGAGGGAGAATTAAAAGAGGGAGAAAAACCAAGGGATATGGATTTGAAGAAGAGGCTCGATTGAATGGCAGGCAAGACCTCCCGATTGGACATTATTGGACTTTCCCCTTTATAGCCTTGTTAAAACAATAGTTTGTAAAATTCAATCAAATTAATGATGTGCACCGTGGTAACATTGTCGGCTGATTACCTTCATTCTGTGGGCCAAATACTGGTTTTAATTGGACCGTATATATGTTTCGTTTAATTCATAAACTTTGACTCCAAATCATCTGAATTTAAATGGAGAATTTAATCCACATATTTCAGGCTTTCAGGCTGTTCGTCGATAACGGAACATTGTTCTAACGGCTTCAATACGCTGACGGCCACAGCATCAAATCGAAACATCGACATCGCTCGCTATGAGCTTACGATGGATGGGTATTTTTACAAGTTTTAAAAGCTTGTCAAACTTGTGGAAGTTCCGTTTAATAGATTTTTATTCTGCCACGAAAACACTGGTCGAGCGGGACCATTAGTAGTCACCTTATGGCAGACAAACGATCCTTCATGAAAAATTTATCCTGAGTGGGTTGCTTCAGTGGTGGTGTAAGTTTTACATATGGATACAATGATCAACTTGCACAACGAAATGGACCTCAAAGTAAAAAATTTTTTCATATAATCTTTATTTATCATGCTTACGGTTACTGAGATATTGACATCAGAAAATGTCTTAAAAAATGAAAAAAAATGTATATATCAGCAATTACTTGTCAAAAAATAACGAAATTTTGAACATATATTTCTTTTATTAACATTTTTAGTTGGTTGAAAAAATTTAAAATGACTGGCAGCTCAAGAAGGGGTGGCTTAGAAATGGGTCGCCCTAAAAGTTTTATGCGTTTTTTTAAACTTAGCTTAATTTACAATTAAAGTCCACCAATTTTATAGCCCAATCAGTTTTATACTTTTTTTATTCTTGTCAATTCTTCGAGAAGCTGTCCGATCCATTCACCGTCCATTCATTACAACTGATCAAATCAAATAAAAATAGGATTAAAGATGTTCCAAAAATTGCAGATCAAAAGTTGTAAAGGCAAAATATTGACAATAAGAACTGCATATTATAACTTATTTCATGTAGTTGAACAAATAGTATTTCGCCTAGAGAATTTAGCTTCAGCATGTGCACAAAAAATAAAATTTACACACTTGACAAGGAATTTTTGGAACATCTTTTATAATAGATTTATAATAGATAGCATAGTAAGTAATAATTAAATCAGTCCATATTCAGATTTAGAAGATTTTTGTGAACAAGAATTTTTACATTTCTTTCGACACTTATCCGAAAATATCAATTTTCTCAGAACCGGACAGTTTCTCGAAAAATTGATGAAAATAAAAAAAGTGTAAAATTTAATTTTCGAAGAACTGGTAGATCATAGATGTAAATTAAATTAGGGGAAAAAAATTTTAAAGATGACTTACCCCTATGCCACCCTTTCTTGAGCGGCCAGCCACTTCGATTTCCCATTAAATAAAAATTTTAATAAAATAAATTCATTTTCAAAATTTGATTGTTCTATATTAAGGCGTTGCTGTAGTGGACAAATAAAGTCAGTAATAACAATGAGACTGTAGTTCTGGGGACGCGAGGCGCAAGTTGGATAAGTTCAGGTTCAAGTTCACAGTTCTGATTTTCCTTCCGATTTTTTTATTTTACAGAAAAAATGTGAAAAAAATCACGTATGAAACTCATTAGGATATAGTATTTTTTAAACTCGTGTAATATACAGAATTCCACTTGATACACAAAGAACTATGCGTTTTCAAACTGGATCTGTAAATAGATATTTGGATCATAATGTAATTGACAATAATAAAAAATCTTATATTTTCGATAAGCAGTCGATCTTTGAGATGATAGTTAAGAGTTGTCACTGACCTTTCGCATAGGTACAGCTGAGCAAAAACGCCTTGGTATAAATGTCCAAGATAAAGATGTCTAAACCGGTCCATGCATCGTTTTTAAGGGTCTTAGCTTTATAATCTACCTGAACCTAGCTAACAGGAACTGAAAATATAGTTGAAATCTTGGAAAAAAATTTATCTGAAAAATGCGGAAATTCAAAAAGGCGCCCACAAGAGGAAGCATTTTTTGCCGCATCTTTGGGACTCTGAATGACACGGAAAATCCGGCAACAGATATTGATTGGTTCACTTTTTTTCAATTTTAGCCAACCTCATATCGATCTCTTACCGTTTACGGGATCTCCATGCTGAACATTTCTATCTCGGCCACACTGTATACTTCCTCGAGACGTCACTTTCCTACGTCTTACTACAGCGCGATAGTAAATGAAATACTCGATTAAGATTGCGGGATTGCACTTAATTTCCCAAGAATCCCAGTGATTTACGACTTGCGTCGATGGATGGATGGGTGCAGTAATTAGAAGTAGGCACTAAAATAATAATTCTAAATTTATTACCTCGACAGTTACTCGTGCAGCTCTGAAAAAACGAAGAGACATTGTTTCTCACGTACTCTTTTAATTATTGCAAGTAGTAGTGTTTAGACAAACTACACACTACAGATAACGATCTCAAATGCGATTATTTCCTGAAGGAGTTGTTTTTAACATGCACCACTAGAATTGAGGAATATTACATTTTTTTATTAATGACCTCTCTGCCGCCTTATTAAAGGCGAACAGATTGAAGTGGAAACACACAACTGGCAGCCAAAGTATTTCAATTAGAATCAGATCGGTTGATAAATGTCTGCTTCACACAATTTTAATTACTGCCTATATTGGCAGGAAAGCCGAGGTTTTTTTTGAAGAAATTAATACGCCAGACGTAAAAATGAATAAATTGTATTGGCATAACTTCGCGTGTTTCGTTGTAAAAATGCAATACTTAATTTTGCGCATAAAAATGCCCCAATTACCAGCAAGATAAAGTTGTTTATCATCAGATATCTTTTCATAATCACACGCACATTTTTTTCCTTTCGTGAGGACCGGCTAAAATATGCGTCCCTAATAACTGGATTTTCGTGTAAGCCAAGAACCATTATACAAGCCGATTAATGCAATTAAGAGAGGGAACTGCAAAAGGTTTCCTCCTGCCGAAAATTTCAAATAAATAACGCTTATTGAACTTTCAATTATTAGGACTTCGGGGATTGTGAAATATCAAAATTTCTTTCATCACCAATTTGCAACAACCAGAACCGAATAGGTAAGTGAATATGTTGCAATGTGGATTGGGGGCCCAAATAATATTCAAACGTGCTGCGGGAATAGGCGAGTAGTGGGTCATTCAATATTCAAAGCATCGACCGCTAGAATTACATCTCTCAAGGTTGTGAAAGGGCAAAGTGCACGAAGGCATTGGTAGGGTCTCCTGAAAGGTCACTTGTATAGGACCTTTAGGAAGGTGCACTACTCGAGTCCAGTGTTAGCCAGCCTAATGCCATAGGTGATTTGCAATTAGCAGAAAATTCCGGTCAACGCTAGACGAGATATGGCGCACATATGAAAAAGGAATTATGATAATATCTAAATATCAAGTGTAATAAGTAAACGATATAGTAGAAATTTTGATGCGGTTTAGATCGGAAGTGAGCTCCAAGCCGTAACAATGTGGTTGTAATCGTTAATTCTTTCAAGATCTGCCACCTTTCAGCTGTCATGTCTCACTTGACATCGGTCATTTGTCGCCAACCCGGCATCACGGGGGTGTGCTTCATATAGTCAAGTGTCGTTTTTTTTTTTACCTTGATGATAGCGCCATCGTTCGAAACAGAGTCCACATCACGTCTGCTTTTAAAAAGCTGGAATTCAAACCTTTTAGGAAAACACTCTGTCACATCAAAATCTTTACTCTGATATGATCGCCACAAGACTTATAAGTATCTAAACACCCCAGGACATCAAACGTACCCCAGGAGCGACTTTAGTTTGCAACTTCTCTTGGTTCCTCGGAATGAAGTTATATTAACACACATGAGGAGTGATCTGATTGTCATCAGGTAAATTCTCAGAGTTCATCGGGTTTCCATTCCCCAACACTTTCTTCATATGTTTTTACATATTAATGAGAAGATCAGTGCTCCTCAGGTTGCTGGCCACGTAAGGACCCAGGTTAATGTTTTTTCAGGGTCAATACTAAATGAATATTTCACTTTTGTTGAGATACAGAAAAGAACAGGGCTTTCAGGAAGTTTCCTTCTTTGTTGAAAAGAACAATAATAAGAAATTTTAAATTCGCTGAACATCTCATCTCATCACCATGTCCTGAATGGCGGTAGGTGGTGTAAGACATGCAACTGTCGGGATGATTCTTCATGAGTACTGATATGTCGTTTTTTGATTGTGAGAAGTAGTTACAATAGATCCGCTAAGCCATCCAGCCATCATTGCTAAGGTGGTTCATGCTTTCGCGAAGGAAAAACCTGACAAAGAGGCACGCTGAAGAAGCAATTATGCATATAAGAGAATTTGAAACAAATTTCGATATAAATAATGGCAGGTAGAATTTACAATTTCTACTATCTGTTGGATCGCGGCAAGAGAAACATCTACATAATTGAACCTCTACTGTGTATTTATTATTAATTTGCTACTATAAAGTGTGTTCAATTTAAAACGATGCACAAGAGGCGTTTATGGGGTGTTCTATTATATATAGGAGGCAGCTTATAAATTGGAAAAAAGTTGCTGTTTTGCATGTCCAATAACAATCTCAGGTTATGTATTTTTATTTCTGCACTATAGTTATAGGGAAAAAAGAAAAAAAGGTCAATTTTAAATATCTTTTACAATTTATTTATTATTGAACAAATACTCGTCGAATTTGCAGAGAAGGTGTAAAAGAGTACAGTCATTCCGAAAATACTTTTTACAAAACGTAAAGTTAAAAAAGCAGTACCTATGTATGTAACGGACAAGATCTAAAACAACGTGACCCCAGATTCTTATTGGGCACCCAAAAACGCGAACTTTACCCTTTTTTATCCACCCTGTAGCCACAACTGTTTAGAACACCCCCCGGAAAAACCTTTTACACATCCTGTTAAACTGGAAATACATATCATGACAGTGGTGGTGGAATCCTATGAAGCCGCTGCAACGTTACAGTTTTGAGTTATAAATAAAACAATTCAATTAATTAGAGTGCTTTTCACATTCTTTATAAAGAAAAATATAGTTTGTGATAAGTTGATGCTAATATAATCTCGATAGGTCATCTGTGTTTCTATAAGCAAAGTCATACTTTATTGACTTTACTCTATAAAAATGAATACAAATATTCGAAGGAAAAATCCTAGGAGATTAATGTCTATTATGATTTTATGCTTCATTCCATCTCTGCGTTTTTATCGTGTTTTGTAATTAACTCGAGCATATCAAACTCGAAGATTTGGTTGAGATGCACCAAAATGAACACAGCACATGGCGTTGGTAGAGTATGTTCCTGCAAGTCTAACATACTTGCCATTGACATGACTTGCGTTTAATTGACTCAGGATGAACTGAACTGACCAGATCTAATAGGATCAGAATGGGTCTTTGGGGTTCTCAAGTTAATTACACGCAGAGCTGAAATAGGGTATAAAGTCATTATAATCCTTAATCTTCTAAGATTTACGATTTCTAAACTTACGTAGGGCAAGTTTACCGTAACCAGGCAGTGGGTGCTGAATGCTTAAAATTTAGTTATTTAATCATTATGACTGGTCTATTACCTGCATGGGTTTACAAGTATAGTACATAACTTTATACCGGGTGACCCAAATCGGATGTGGGTAGTTAGATCTATGTTATTATTATTGATAGTTTCCAAATTTTAAACATCAACGTGATATATCGGAGCTAAGGTTTTGCCTATTTCTAATATTATATATCATTTTATTGTTGGTCGCTTTTACCACCAATTTTTGTTTTTTAAATGGCGAGGAATATTTTTTAATTAATCACTGGTCCACTGTTACCGAACGTTATTACATTGACGTTTGGAAGCCCATTAGACTTTATCAGTGTAATGAGTCGATCAATTATTGCACAAATCTTACTGGTTCTGGAACAAATTTAAAAAAAACAAAAAAAATCCAATTACTTGTTTTCAATTGGAAGAAAATGACCGTAATTACGGGTCTGAAGTCCGGTCTATTTCCATCTGTCACTTCCATGCAACATTACAGCATTTGTGAAATCATATAAAGATCGTTAAAGATTCTTGGGAAGTACCCAATTACTACGTTTCCATGCAAACTGAAAATATTCTGAAAGCTTTTTGAGTTTTAAATTTTATTCATGTATGTAAATCCGTTTTGAATTCAATTTCAATATTTTGTGCTTCAAAGTGAATTCACCAATTTTCGGGACTGTATTAGGATTGAAATGGCATGGCCCAGGAAATCAGGGAGAATGTGTCAAAATTGTCAACTGTCAGCCTCTAAATTTAAATTTTTCTGCTCTTGTGTTGAGAATCTATAGAAATAATATTAAGTATAATTATATGTTGTTTGTATGACATTTGTTTCTTTTTATAAAATTGCAAAATATTGACCTAACAGACGGAACCTTCTGAAAGCCCTGACTCTGACGTCTTTGCCAATAGCGTAAAGACTGATGTTCATTGTAAATGGCGTACATTAATTGTTTCCCACTTTTCTCAAAATGCCAATTCAAAAACAAGTTTCAAAACCGATTTGAGGATGAATTGAAAAATAGAATGGAAACCTGCATAAATTCCAATACTGGAATCGCTTTCAAAACGTTTTCTAACTACATGGAAACATAGTAATGATGTGGAACGTATAGTTTGAGAGTGCGGTTGCATAAAGTTGATGAAAAATGTTTTCAAATTAAAATGGCATTTATTTCCTCCTCTCTAGCTTTCTGATGATGTCTCTGAATATGAATGGAATTCTTCCTTCAAACCAGTGACTCTATTTTTGTTCATCTTTAATTTGGTATGCGAATGCAATGCAATCAAATATGTGGGTCAAAATTTATAAAATTTTGACAGTTTTCCAATTTCTTTCCTTCTCTATGAGAGGATACTAATTGTTACGTTTTTTCCTGGAAACGTCCTACTTCCCAGAATCATTAATTTGACGCCGCTAATACGACCCTTTTACCTAGCAGATTAATGATACAAATTCGGATTTTTACCTGTAGATAGTTTAATTAATGATTCAATTTAACTTTTAAAAAGTGCGTGTTGCGGGTGTAGATATGAAACGTAACGTGGAAAAGGCATAAACGGAGTCTTACTTTTGAGGTTATGTGTTGGTCTTCCCCATTCCTTTCGTACCTATTTTATTCGTGTATTTCATGCAAATTGCCATTATTTTAGCCCCATCTATGTTTCTAAGCGTCAATCATCTCAAACTCGTGCTTTTTCGGTCCTTCGTGCGTACATCGACGAGACCCGCGATCCGCCCAAAATAGGTTGGAAACACTCCAGAAAGTGGGTTACCGTGCCGTCGCGACGCCGGAAATGCAACGTCCCAGGCCTACTATACAACTTGTCTGCGCCCTAACTCCACATCTTGAGCCTATAAGAAGATTCAGGCCGAAATTAATATGGCTTGAATTTATTTCGATCCGCTCGGTCATGTCGACCACTGGGATTTTGATAAAGTTTCCGGTTCCAGAAACATTTAAAACTCACTTCGTAGTTAAACCACGGTAAGCCCATTTAAGAAATCTACCGATCGAACCGATTGGCTGAAACGTGACAAGACCCGGAAATAAGAAATTTTCTCGAATTTATAAGATAAGAGGCGGGCATTTCATGCCGGAGGTTAGACATTAGAGCGTCACGTGCGAAGGTTATCCGGAATTTGTTCCCGAGAAATATTAGTCCATTTTTCTCGCGTCCTTCTTCCTTATACAGAGCAGAGTGCACTTTTTGTTCGAGGCATTTAATGACCTGGATCTAACACCACTAAATTTATTTCGAGTGGTAAACAAGGTTATTTTCCAGAGAGATTTTTGACATTTTATTTTATGGCCCCCGGGGATAAAGGGTTACAAACATATAACTCATTCCAATCGAGGCGATTTACGTTGTTCCAGAAAGCGTTTCTCAGTTGGAGGGGACAGCAAATAACAAAAGACGTTTGTTTTTCCCGGGAATTTACATGCATGTTATGCGAATAGAAAATTGAAATTTAGCTTTTACATATACGAGATTAATGGAAATTTTCAAATGTGAAAAATTAATTTCCATTTATTTTCGTCGACTTGCAGAAGACTTCTGACTAAAGTTTTTAAAAACGTGAGTTTCAAAGTTGTTTGAAAATATAGAAATTCTTTATTCTCCAGAAAGTTTGCATTAACTTCTCAATGAGCACATTCATAATTTTTAATTGTGTGTCCATTCCACCAGACGCGTAATATAAAAATAGAAAAGTTACATTTTTATGTGAATTGTTAGTGAGGTACTTCAAACATAAATAGATAGATATAGGAAGTTGATAATTCATAGACAAAGGACATGATTGATTCGTGGAAATCTTTGATTTGCGGTCAATTTGCTTCCTTTTTGAGAGTTCACCTCAAGAGGTTACGATGAATGCACAACAAATAAAATGGTCAGAATGCTGATGGAAGTTGGACTATGTGATCCATGCGGAATCCGGAAATCTGAAACCATTTGTCAACATATCGTCCATTATGAGGAGAACACAAACTTGTATCCAGGAATTGGAAGGACATTTTTCAAGAGTTAATGCTATAACATATTTGTTTTGTGACTAATTTTTAGGTGGTTGTCATCATTTAATAACGATAAATAATGTATATTTACTTATAATATACTACGTGACAAAGAAAGGTAAACACCCATTAAAAACCATTTTATTGGCCGTGGGCACAGAGCCAGAGGCACTGGGCGATTCAGAGGAACCACAGAGCGCGAAGATCGTCGATTGCGACTTTTGGCTCTTAGAGACCGATTTAGCAGCAGTCGAGCTATTGCAAATCAGTAGTTTGAAGAACATGGGAATAGGGTTGGTATGCGTACAGTATATCGCCGAATACGAAGTTTTGGCCTTTTGTCCTATCGTCCGCATTGGGTGCTGCCTCTCACTCGCGAACATCGATCTAACCGCTTACAATGGTGTAGAGAGAAGATTCAGTGGGACCAAGAATGGACTCAGGTGATCTTTAGTGATGAATCCCGCTTCTGTCTGGGGATGAACGACGGTCGGGCAAGGGTGAGAAGGCGACGGGGTGAAAGGCGAGATCCACAATTTGATAGAGAGCGTCATGTCCACCGTACTGTAGGCGTTATGGTATGGGGTGCTATCGCATATGGTAGCAGGTCACCCCTAGTTTTCATTAGAGGCAACGAGGCAACATGACTGCCCAACGCTATATTCAAGAAGTGTTGGAGCCATATGTGATTCCATATTTTCGAACTATCCTGAACGCTATTTTCCAGCAAGACAATGCTAGACCTCATGTTGCTAGGCAAACAATAACGTTCATGGATCAACATCAAATCAACCGTTTACCCTGGCCACCTCGATCGCCAGATCTGTCTCCTATTGAACATGTCTGGGACATGATTGGCCGCAGACTGTTGAATTTACAGCACCCTCCACAGACTTTAGCAGCCCTTACTCATGAAGTTCAAATTGTCTGGAATGAGATACCTCAAGAAGACATTGACAATCTTATTAGATCCGAGCCCAGGCGTATCAATGAGTGTATAAGGAACCGTGGATGCTCAACACACTATTGAAAAAAAAATGAAGTTCTTCCTCTGATCTTGCTGAAAATGTAATCATTGAATAAGTATGTGGTACTGAACACGTACAAAAAAAATTTTCAAAATAAAATTATCTTTAATGGGTGTTTACCTTTCTTTGCCACGCAGTATATACGTGATTTATGAAGGGTGAATAACAGCTACTGCTCTTTTGCTGAGAATGGAATTGTTTTCTCAAAGTGGGACGGTACTCTCAGAATGTTCTGTTTCCTCCTTTCTTCTTATCGGTTTACGATTCAGTCTTGATGAGGGATTTTTTTGGAGACTTTCAATTTGCCACAGAACCTTCTCTAGAATACCCTTTGCTTTTGCACTTATTCATTGGCCATTTCCCTACAACATATCAGCTATTCTGCTCATGGGCCACCAATTTCTAGGAAACGTTTCATCACCAATACAGTCATAGAATTTCCAACGTGAGTTAATCTACCGTCATCATCAGTTCATTTTCCATATTTACAAAGAAATGGCTATTGATCTCGTATCCATTTTTCTCAAAAATAATTCGCGTAAAATTGCGATTTCTTCCTTATTGTTCTTAAATTTCTATTTTCAAATGGTGCGGTAATGTGACTACTTTCGGAACTTTACGCCACATACCCGACTTGGTGTAATGCGATCATAAACTAAAGGTTTCGTGAGTATCATATGAGACAACAAAGAGTGTTAACAATCTTTAGCAGTAAAAATTTTAAATGTAAATTGTAAAACTTCCTTCTTTAAGCTCATAAATAAATCTATCCCACCATGCACTCAAGAGGAATATATATAGACATTCTATGTGCTAGTTCATTAGAAAGTTCTTTATTTAGGGCCAAATTATTAATAGGCAGTTAATCTTAATATCGCGCTATTTCCCATAGAAACCAAGAATCTAACCAATAGCTGGTCCGTATTTCAAGGCCTGCAACTTCTGGCCAACCAACTGCTTCAAATTATCAGTTGTGGTTACGCTCATTTAAGGCATGTATTCACTATTGATTGCTTCGCCAGCACACCCTTAGGCTATCGCAGATACACCACCAGACACCCTATGTAACTCTACTTCCTCCTAGGGAAGAGTAGAGGCCACGGACAGTAGAACAACGAACGAATTATGCCTATTATACGGATGGACCTAAAACCACCAAAGACACAAGAACTGGAGTGCACTGTTAAATGGACGAATTTCACATCATAGAGAGCTTATGCCTGTTTACCATAGTGTTTCAAGCTAAAATACGCACAATGGAAATGTATGCGAAAGGACTCATGTGGAGACACCGACTGGATCAGAATCTGCTCAGACGGCGAAGTGGCCATTAACTCATCTTTCTGTTTTAACTAAACGGGGAGAATTGATTTTTATGGATACCAGGTCACCCGGCACTGGAGGGTAATGAAATCTCCTTCACCTTGGAAATGAGAACGATGGTCTCACCTTTCATAGGGCCTGGACCAACATCGGGAATATTGCACTGATTAGCGAAAGCTGAGCTTCAGGGGCGGAACAAGCTAAGATTCCAGGAGCACTGGAACAACCTACCAGGTATGGCGCACTCTGAAAGGAATCTTCGAAGGGGAGAGCTCTATCTCTGCCACGGTTAACTAATAAGAATTTTATCATCGCTGTTTACAGGGAATATATACAATTTTTGCCGAGCTTTTTGCATGTGCGGTTTGCATAAAATAGGTATCTCAGAGGAACCGGATTTTCAGCAATGTCTTGAAGCGAAAGAGGCTTGCCAGTTGGGCAGAGCAATAATCGAGCCAGGAAATCTAAATGGGACGTCACTTAAAGAAGTAGTCAAGTTAGCGATGAACCTGAACATACTGGCAAGAACTAGTATGGTGCAATGGACGTCTCGTATTCAGTATGGATCTGACACAAGAGGGTGATCTCAAGTCGCAGTGGAGGACTATTACCAGTGCATCCAATTTAGTATAATACATTGCCCCTTATCATTAGAAGGCAATGATGGTTAAAGAAATTGTGCACCTATGGATGTATGGCGTTTTCTATTACTTTTCATTTAGGTACTTTCAGTTAAAAGACGAGTTCGGTCAATTTAAAAGAGCAGTTCTTTGAAATCAATGCACAAAATTCATTCAAATATTACTTTTAGCTGCGCTAGTAAGACAGAATGTGACACCACGCTGCAGGACAAAGAAAACGTAGATAATATAATTTTTTTGTTTCGTTTTCCACTTAAAAGCACCCACTTAAATTTAGGAGCTTTGCTCTGAACTCCCGAGCCCCCCAGGATCGATTCCTCCCCGATTGCAGTCCGAAGCACGACTTCCAGCAGGAATTATTTATTTAGCTGGACGGGATGACTTTATCGGACTCGAATTCGCCGTCCAAGCGAAACGGCTACATGGAGAACCGATGATGCGTTGCCGGCTAACTGTAACGTAATGGCCAGCCGAGTTGCATAACGTGCTACAAAGGCCGGCGGATTAATTGGACGAAGATGTTTTTTTTTCCTTTTGGTTCGGATACTGCAATTTGTGCAAGCCCGGCCCGCCGCTTGAAACAGAAGATTATTGGGGGGCCCAAGTGATCTATCGTGCGTTTGGGTAAATATTGGGTTCAGTGTTCACGTTCTTCCTTACTCCGTTCGCGAACGAGTGATTGGCAAATACAGATTGCGGATACCTTCTCTAGTTTCGAAATAAATTACGTCTGCACGATCTATACGCATGAATAATACCGAAATGTTTTACCACTTATGGGAGGTATAAGCGTTTGTTTGTCTGTGCTGAACAACATAACGAGCTGCAAGCTGTAATTTTGCGTCAGCTCGTCAAATTTGTTGCAAAGTAGGTGAGGCGCTTTGCAGGATTCATTCGTGACCAGCAACGTACGGCCGCATAAAAATAATAAAAATAATGGCATTGTTCGAGGGCAGTTACTTTAATATCAAATTCGAAAATCGTATATTCTCACGTTTTAATGAGAAGGTAAAACAATATTTTTCAATTAAATCGAGAACGAGCAACACGCGTCTTAGTCAATTAAATCAACAAATTATAATTCTTCCTGTGTCATTCTCTGCAGCTACGAGTATCGCATTCTTCCTGATGGGAAGTAAATTTGTTCGTCCGTTCCAATGAGCCTGCTAATGACCGTTCTTTAGAATAATGATTTGTTCTCAACAACCTAACGCTTAACGAGTGAGTTTTGCAGCTCTGTCTCTCCTAAATTTTTGATAGCCGCATTACTCAGTGTGCCTCAAGATGGTGGTTATATTAAGACAAATTCTTGCGAAAAGTTGCACCTAAACAAGACACCTGAGCTTTCGGGTGGATGTAAGCTGCAATGCCTGTACCTACCACACTAGGCATTTCTGCAGCATGTCTGCGAAGAAGACGCACCATCCGTCCGGCTTCCGGTCTGCCTTCTCATCCTCTCGGAATCAATTTTCGGCCGCTTGGGCCGACGGGAAGAGGTGGGGGAGTAGGCGCACTGTGCATCCCCCCGAAGGGGCAGGGGATGCATTCCTAAAGAGGTGTTGGCCCCCCGAACCCCCGCTCGGATTCATCGAAAATCGATGCCGGACGGGTGCAGTCGGATGCGGGCGCAGGGTACGTTAAGGAGGTGTTAGGAAAGGTTTTTTGGGAATCGACAGTGGCGGAGAGATTGATGATTTGTCGTGAAGGGCTGGACATATGAAATATGTCTACTTTGTGATTTTCTTTGATTTTGACCATTACGAGGGGGGGGGGGGGGTAAATTATATGTACCGTGTTTGTATGTTGCTGTTAATACTAACAGGCTTTGTTCCCCAACACTTCGTCCCCCTTTAATAAAGCCCTTACAGATTATGGCTTAAGCGGCTTTCAGCGTCATATGAAATGAACCCCCTCGTAAGAGCGTTTTATCGAGCCTTACAAATCCAGGTATTGAAATCATTAATTATGTACTCCCCTTACCAGTATTTTTCCGCATAATACGTACCGTTAATTACTTCGTTAACTACCCTCTACTGAAGATCAAAATATACAATAGATCAAAAACTCTCAGTCGTCCGTTCCTATCCAAAAACTAGTAAATTATATACCAAAACTGGGCAGAAAGTCCGAGACAAAAACTGCCTCGAGAAACGCTACACACAATAAGAAATGAATGGTTCCTACCGAAATCTTACACTTTGGGAATAACATTATTCTGCTACAATCTAGATCAGAACGTGGAAAATGTTGTCAATAAGTGTCATTAAGATGTGGACTTCAAACCAACTCGTATCATTTCTTCTGGTGAACGGAAGATTGGACTTGGATTTGAGCTAAAAGTATCTGACAAATCTAATCATGAAATCTTCAATTTATTCCAACAATAGCGAGTAGCATTTAGACATTTTATTTAATAAATTGCAAACATCAACGTTAGAGTCGACCACAGCGGCAGGAAGAACACATGCGTCTTAACCAAGACCACTTGCTAACTAGCATTCGTAAACATAAATCAATATTCTGGCATCGATAATACCATAGAACCTTGCGGCTCTAAGGAAATCAGCGGGCGACTGAGAACCCAAAGATCTGTCAATAGGTGCACGTGCGCGGGTGGTCTGTCTAGAAGATCAACCATGGGTATCGCCTATTCCAATTTACATATCCAAAATGTGCATCAGAGATAGATACTGTTCTAAGTGAGTTTTAAATACAGTTTAATAATTAAATTGAGGCTTTATCCTTTGCAAATATGTTTTGAACTCGCCGATAGAAACTGAAAACAGATTCCAGGATATGACGCACTTTCAACATAGTTTCCTTATCCGTTATTATTAAACCTACACTACTCCACATGCTAGCTTAATTATTCTCAGCAAAATAGTATTAACGTGAACCTTCCATAAATTTAAGAAGAGCAGAAAGGACATCAGGAAGGTAGTACTAGGCAGATATATTACATTTCAAAATACCAGTAGTAATGCAATGAAGCGTTTTCCTCTGTGTGATACCATAACACATCACTCAATAAGCCTTCGATCTGACAGATGTATGTTATGACAATACTGTTGACAGATCTATATGGTTTCTGGATAGTACCAACTTTCAAACCTGTCAAAATGTCATGACATTCTGACAAGTAATTTACAGGTTAGAATGTTTTTAGTGACCCCAGTTTTGTAATTTTCCAAAAAAATTGATAAAAAAGAATTTCGTGTTTTGATTAAACACCGTTTTTGGATGGGGAAAATACTGTTGAACCTAAACAGTGCTTTGATAAGCGCTATGGAGACTGCACTACGGAAATTAACTATTATTAACTGGTATACTGAATTTAAATGCGATCGTATACGCACCGATGATGTTAAATGTTTTGGTCTCCCAAAATCAACAGTTTTTCCGGAAAACTTGAAAAAAATCCATAAAATAGTTTTGAAAAACCTTAAAGTGAAGTTGCATGAGAAAGCTGACACCTTAAAGACATCAAAATGTAGTATGTTTACAATTTTACTGAAACTGAGGCTTATTTTGAGAGCAAAGACAAATCGTTCTACAAAAGAAACATCTAAAAGTTGGAGGAATGTTGGAATCAATGTGTCACTCTTTAAGATGTTGATGAATAATATTGAATTTCTAAAAAAAAATAAAAAATGCTTTTCTTAGTGAGACCGAAGACTTATTGAGTGATATGTTAAATTAATCACTCTTTATCCTCACCTTTCGTCTTTACCATTGGACAAATCTGATGGCAAGGGTCAATATCATTAATAAAATTTTTGTACTATCCTAGATATCGCCAACAAAGCTTTACTTAAAAACTTAACATTACTTGAAAAGGAGGTATTGAAACTTGATGCATTATAGAGAGTTTTTTGTCAAAATCTACCGCTGTGTGCTTCTACTAGGCAACTTTCCATTTATTGATCTAGGGAAAAGTCAACAAGTTCCCAGCTAAGTAAACTCATTGTAGTATTATTTATACTTGCAGTTTTACCCCATATCAGTCTATAATTGGCTACAAATTGCTCTGAGAAATTTGCTGCTCTATCGTTAAAAATGTTTTGCTTTGCTTCAGCTATTTGAAAAAAACAAGTGGATCAGTGTATTTATGAATATCGGCATACGTCGAATGTAACTAATCTGTTCCTCCGAGGATTTGTCGCGATTCCTTCAGGAATAAGTTAAACATTCCGTACTTGTCATATCACTAGCTTGGATTTTCGGTCATTTAGAGTGAACCTCATCAAATGGGAAAATTCTGCAGTGTTGATGCATGTGGCACACAAGAAAATCTACGAAGAGGAGAAACTAGGATTGCAACATGCGAATATTTGCAGTTTCTTTCTTCATATACATATGTACCCCATTCTCGTATTACTAGTAATGTTAGACGAACATTCTTCAGTAATAAGCAGTGAAATCGTCTAATCTTTGTTCAACAAGTGAAGAACTGGCAAGATTCTTGACTTCAAACTTCCAAATTGAATATGCCACAAAATTCTAAATTGTTACATAATTATCTCTGGATATGGGAATAGATGATAGTTTGGTGTTCAGGAGAAGATTCAGTCGATCAGGGACCCGATTCTGCAATGAAGAGTAAAATGTTTCCCGGGGGACTGATATTATTTTGAACTTATTTCGTAGAGAACATTCAGCTCCCACACGTACAAAATCGAGCCCCAGGTAAACACAAAACGTGTCGTCACGCTTGGTACCAGGTTGCTTGTATGCTAATAAGTTTGACATGATTTCAGATCTCATAGAAAGAATAACGACTCAACAATGACCCAAATGACAGTTTTCGGCATTGATGTGATGTCAAAACAGTATCGAAATGAAGCTCTTTTCGCTACTCTAGAAGCCTACCCTTTGATATTGGTAGTGTACATGGCCAAATCAGATATCATAAATCTCTATTCTAAAAGAGACAGAAACAAAAAAAATTGAATCTGTAGAATTTCCTAATTTTATAACAGTGATAGTTTAATTGATAATTATTATTTTTTGATAATAATAATAATTATTTTAATTAATATTAAAATTAAAAATAAAATAATATATGTAAATGACCGAGGTATTTTTTTTAAACCAGCTTTTTATAATTTTAATGATTCACTTTAGTGATAGAAAAAATTAGTATTAAAGAGGTTCAAAGTACGCGATACGTACAGAAGGCACAATGTCGCATACATCCCTTAGAAAATTTGTCGCCCTTTGTTCTCGTCTTACATACTTGTGCCGGTGCAACAATGAGTAATGAGCTGCATTATGAAATTTGAATCTGATAGGCATTTGCGCCAATAAAATTTACAAGAGCTCATCTTTAACACGCAAAAAAATTGTCACATATAAAATTCCGTATGAATGCGAGAAATTTAATGCTGACGATATCTCTAAACTTTAAAAAAAAAATTATTAAAGGTCACCTGAATAGTAAACTTACAGAAGCAGAAGATCAACAAAAGTGCATTTATTTTACTTAATGCAAACCGAGAGGAAGGATCTTGTTCAGCAATCCTGGATAACACATGTTTATATTTACTTGAACAAGAAGTAAACCTCGAATATTTATAAAAAGAAACTCCACGCTAGGAAATACCACTTAAAATAATCACCAAAACAGATAATACAGCTTCAAAAAAGATAGATTGAATAAGATATAATGACCAGACATCAATTTATTATCTCAAAACAACTTTTTAAAATGATGACAGACTCATGTTAAAAACTCATTTCTCAGCGATTGAGACGTGGGATTTGCAGAGTGTTTACGTATGCTACTTACTAACATTCTTTGCTCTTTAGTTTTGTAATTTTTTTAAATAATTTTTTCCCTAGGTGCTGAAGAGGGTGCCATATTTATCATTGACACGTTAACAAGGGTCTTCGCCCCAGCCTTTAAGAAAGGATGAAAATCATTCTCAGACAGTTTTAACTGAGAATAGTGATCATTTCCTTGTGAGCTCTGAGTAAAGGGTGAATTTCACCCTTTATCATGTGGTGAATCAGTTACTTTTAATTGAGATAGTATGCAATTCCAACGGTCCAACAAACCTTGCTTGTGTGCGAGGGGTTATTGTCAAACAAAATAAAAAAATATATATTCGTACTATTTCTCTAGTCTAGATATTTCAGTCCCAAATAAATTGCAATGATTTTGAAATCGAGTTTCTCAAGTTAATTAGTGATGTAACTTTTCGGACGTCGGACGTCGGATTTTGGACGCATGAGACTCCAGTTCAACACATCAACAAAAGTTGTAAATGGATGCGTGCCATCCCGCATGTTTATTTTCCAAACAGTCGTAATCAGAAACAACGAATAACGAGCAACGGTATTAACAAAGTTTATAAATCCAGTTTTGTCACTTTTGAAAACGGAATAAACTTCCAACACTGGCATTGGTTTGACAATCAACGTCTGCAATCGGAAGTTGTTATAATTTGGCCTATGCAGGGCCCTTACACACGGACCGTTCCAAGATTTGGGACATGTCATTTTGGACAGATACGAATACATTTCTCGCCTTGCCTTAATAATAATAATAATAATGATAAAAAGTGTCTTTTCCTCGAGTAAATTTTTGTAACATAGTCTTGAAGGGGGGGGGGGAGGCTTAGGTAGATATAGAGATTAGAGGGGGGGGTCTCCCCTGTAATTCCAACCGTTTCCATCACACCGAAACGCTTTAGATCTATTGAATTTGCAGAACAACTGCTATTAAGCTATACGCCACTGAACTGCCGAAAAACCATCCCCTGTCTCCAGGACTCACGGCGGCGGCGGCCGGGGTTGCGTGTCGCCGTTTTCGGGGGCTCGAAGCGGGTGGAAAGCAAAAGGAGAAATGCAAGTCGGGGGGTCGGTCGATCCTTGATGGGGCAGCGTTGTTGTCCTTTTGCACTCCTCGGTTCAAATTTCGTTCGCTGCGGGACTGAAGGGGGGCGCCGGGCGGCTCACGAATTTACTAGACAGCTAATTTACGGTCCCCGATCAATCAGATGAATTAGTAAAGACTTCAGCTGGGTATGTGATTGAATTCTTGTCTTTGTGTCATTTCGGGTAGCATAGCAACGTCGATTAAATGCCATTTCGAAGAAGATAACCCGAGAAAAAAAGCTGCAATAAACTGACCTCTGTCCGGCACGATTTCGCCGCCGCCTTTTTCCGCCTTCCACGAGGAAGGCGTTATCGTCGAGAAGCAACGCTTTGGGGGCCTAAAAATGTGGTCGAAGCTGTCTTGGGCCGTAGCTAATTTAACGGCCTTCGTAGACCAACCGGTGGATCCGATATCGGCTAATTAGGCTGCCAGGGCATTGTTTCCCAGCGCCTCCGGGGGGTATCGGATCATCTGACCCCAACCGCGACGTTTTTGCACTACTAAATTTCACTGATTTCACGCATTTTTATGGACCTTATTTTTAATCTAAAACATGCAGCAATGGCAATTCTAATCATTTCAGTCCGATTAGTCCCTAAACTATAGGGCTTTCATTGTTAACTAACCTATCTAATATAATAAATCTAACATCAATTAACGAGCACCTATAAGCGCTTTCTAATAATAACGAAAACTAATAAATAAATAGGCTTTAGTCCAATCAAATTAATTCCTGGTTGATTTACCGATTTTCAACGTATACCCGATTGTGTGCACACGTGTGTTTAATGTTTTTTCATTTTATCTGCGAGCTTTGCGCTTTACTTTATCACACAGTTTTAAGTTATGCTCAAAGCTGCACTTAATGATATGCGCAAGGAATATTAAAACGAAACATGTAAAAATTGTTTAATTATTGTGCTGCTCCCACAAAAATGGCTCGTTAGCCACTCGTTAGCTGTGTGTTTTAGTTCAATTAATTGGTTTAATAATAATTGTTTAAATACAATGGTTGGTGCTGAGACTGCCGATACGATCTTGATTACCTCAAACGATTAGGAAACGAGCTGTCTGTTAAATATGTATTTGATGTTCTGAAGTACATTTTTCACATAATTCGCTTATTACATTTTCAAATTTAACATTACAAATGTAACACTATGATACAATAAAGATTTTAATTTAATGTTGAGAGCAGGGCATAAAACAAACTCTATGTGGAGGCAAAAAATAGACGTATGCCCTTAGTCATATGAATTACTCGGTGTATTTCTATAACAGAGTGAGCTCATCAAGATGGTCATTTAAGCTTCATGGCAAAAAGTTGGCTTAATGTGTCTTTCCAGCTTAGAAAGGAAGGTAGCACAAGGAGTCGTGAAAATCCAATGAATTTGGAAGTTGTCTCAACATGTTTTAGTCAAGTACGTACCTTTTGCACATTTTTCAGCATAAATATCTAAAATAATATCAAGGCTAAATTGGCACGTAATTTCTGGATTAGACCAGTACCTACCGGTTCCATTATTCCGGCAAGTTTCAACCCTCGCGGAGTTTATAATTAAATGAATTTATCGTAGCCAACAAACTCTCTCTTTATTGCCAGATTACAAAATTCAAAGAATTACTTCGACGCCCTGTAGAATGAAAACAAGCAAATTTTATATGAGGCAAGTTTAACTGAACCGCTTTAGTTTGTTTCCCTCTACCACTATGTCGGGGCAACTCCGTGCAAAAAGTAATTCGCTATTTCCTTTTCATTATTTCTGCTTAATAATTTCTGTAGCTACCTTTGTTCTTAGTTTTTTTTTCAAAATAAAACCTTGATAAAATCTTTCCTACAAAGCGGTTTGAATTGATAAAAAAACAGAAATTTTGGAGATTGTTCTGGAATGCCTTGTGTGCGCCTTCTCTTGGTCGAGCTACTGCTGAATAAATCATTATCGTTATTTTGTATATTTTGTCCTTTGATGATCTTTGAAAAGCCTCTTTGTTCTGAAGGTACAGGGTATGAAAAATTTTCGAAAATAACAAAATTTGATTATTAAAATATTGCATTAAAGCTTCTTAATCTACAAGAACTGTTCAAAATGACTACCACGAGTGAAATAGACATTGTGCGGTCCACCTCGACCAGTCCACTTCTTGAAAAATTTGCTTCATCGGTAAAAAGAATCATCGTCGAGGTGGACCTCACTCATGGCCTGCTCGATCAGCGGTCTTAAACCCACTGGATTATTTTCTATGGGGGCATTTAAAGTCATTCATTTATAACACTCCAGTGGAAAATGTGGAAGGTTTAAAAAATCGGATCATTGCAACTTAATAAGAATCGATCCTGGTATTTTTAAAAGAGTTCGGCAGTCGATGAGGGGAAGATTAGATTCTTGCATGCTAGCTGGAGGTAGTCATTTTGAACAGTTCCTGTAGATTAAGAAGCTTTACATGTAATATTTAGTAGTAAAATAGTGCTATTGCCAAAAATTTTCCTCGTCTTGTATCTTCGAAACAAAGACACTGTTCAAAAACGATCAAACGACAAAATATTATTAAAATAGCCCAGGGAATAACCCCTCGAATTTTTGCTATATGTTTAATGGACACTCTGTAGATAATATATTATATTTTTTTTATACATTCATTTGGTGCAGCATATAACGAGTAGCTTGGACAGCACCGCTACAAGTTCTAGGGATAATCATTCTACTCACTACACGCCAGTTGAGGCGCATCGGGCCAGGCAGCCGATACCGATCGTCATACAATTCCTATAACATCGTATGTCCTATAATTCCTCCCTATTTTTCTTCCAGCTCCTTTATCTATTAAAGTTTCTCAAAAGCATAACTATACATAAAATAAAACATAAAATTTATGTGGTCTGTTATTTCAGTACGTATTGCTTCGTAAAATTGTTCTTTAGTGTTAACAGATTTCATTGCTGGGTAAAGGTCTGTACAAGCGTTAATTTGTAAAATTTATACGGGGGTATTTATTATGTTTAAAAAATGCATAGCGTAATGATATATTACTCAAACTCGGACCCGATCAAGACGGATTATGCAGGCTAGTCCTGATTTATATACTGTCGGGCTCTCGCCGGACTGCTATTCCAATTTGTGGCCCGTCCAAAGCTCTAAGTTCATCATGAAGTATTAAATAGATCCTCATATTTTAATATTTGCTACAAAGATTAAATATGTATAGATACAGTCAAAAACACTCGTAACTGGCATGATTCCGCGTCGCATTCCTCAGTCAACTGCAATCAGCATGCGTTAAAGTATTACTTTCCGCACCTGTTAGGTAAATGACTGTTACCGTAGTTTTCCCAATACAGTTCACAATTAACAAGAAAGAGAATATCTAGAATAATCGTGACCCAACTATGCTTGGCAGAACCGAAAGATTTAGTTAGTTTTCGGTTTCGTGCAGACTTTGTTTATTAGGGAAAACGAAGAATTATAATCTGAATAATTCAAAAAGTTTTGAAATAAAAACAATGGTCAAGTAGAATTGGACTTGCAAGTAGAATCGGACTTGAGTCGCGACTACATAAATCAGTCGGGATGTTCGTGCAGAACGGCCTGAAATCTGGGAGTGTATTGCACGAAACCTTTATTATTTGGAGCTAATAGAAAATTGCGGAGTTTATCTGATTCCCAGTCGAGAAAACAACGACTATGTATTACGTTTCTTTTTCATTTTTCCAAAGGGCGACACATTTTTCTAATTAAAGAAGTGACGTGTAAAAAACTACCGAAGAAATTAATTTGCATTGCATTTAATTACCCCTGCCACCCATCGGCTAATCACCATCGTCTGCATAGACAAAGGAAAGTGAACTTCGACAACAATGCCAATTTAAATCGTTGCGACTGCCACTTGAAGACAAACAAATACACGGAGAAAGGCATATTTCCTTTTGACCTTTTTTTCGCAACATTCTGAGGATGATGGTTAAAAAGTGCGTTTGCAGATAGTGGAACCGCAATGCATCGCGAGCAGTCATGCAGAACCCGGTGAATCCGACGGTCACGCTGTACCCGACCTGCACGAAGTACCCGGCACAAAGCAGCACTTTTTCTAATGCGAATTATGTCGTTTTTTTACGATTTTCTGTAGCAATGTGTGTAAGGAAAAAGCCCGCCATTGTGCCAGGTCATTGGAAGTATGCTTAAAAGCATTCCGACTATTTAAAGTTGGTGTGGTTCCGCTGGACGAAAAAATTGATTCTGTCGCTATTAATCTTCGTGTGCGATTTTTTGAATTATTGCCATCGGCAACTTAAGTATAATACAGCTTGTTGAAATGTCATCTTTTCTTTGTATTTTCTACGCATTAAAAATACATGCCCAACCTGCTCACCCACTTCCCCGACTCTCCCACAAAGCCATTGTTATTCATAATTCATAAACTGTAACCGGAAGAAACTTTTATCTACGATTGACTGAGAAGATTATAGTATCGCCCGCAAATCAATAGCCTGAGGCACTTAACGTTTCCATTGTGGACGATTCTTTATGCCATTCAATTATTCTGGAGCAGCTGAAATACACTACCATGGCGGTGTGTCATTTAAAATTTATCAAGGGAGTTTCTTCGATAACTCCTCAAAAGAAGCAAAATAAATATTAAAAAGACTCAAGAACAATTACTCGCGATTAGAAGTATTTTATTAGTACCTTATGATAGACGTGTATTAGAAGGTCTTTAAAGCCTGCGCGATGTCTTGCAAACCACGACGCATAGTGGAAAAGGCTCTTATACACAAATATTATACAATGCATTATCTTTTGGTTATTTGGTATATTGGTTTTTGGTATAATGGTTGGTATTATCAATTGGTAGCATTTCGCTACCATCGAGTTTTGTTTTGGTAAACAAAAATAAATAGTACGCTTTGATTTCCTTTTCACTACTCTCACGCTAAAATTTATGAGGCAAGTAATCAAATTATTTCAGTCACTAAAAGTGAGAGAGAGAGAGAGTGAGAGGGGGGAGGAGGAGAGAGAAAGAGAGAGAGAGAGAGGAATTGCAAAGATGTATTTTCAGTACGCAATATACATACAGCATTCTCTATATAGAAAAGATTTCACGGAGTGACAAAATTCTTGACCGTCTAGCTTATTTCAAAATTACTACAAAATCTGTTCAGGGTGACTTCGAAACAATTCAAAGACACCTGTCGATGAAGACAGTCCAGGCTACATCAAAATTACTGAAACATTTTATTCAGACCAAGATAATTCGACTAAAGATAGTAACTACAAATTACTGACATTATATTAGTTTAGGATAGAAGTTAAAGCCCTGTCCGCACCTCCACATAGTGGTCCTGGATGTCTTTGACTTGTGAACGTCAGATGGGTAATTATGTGAATAGCTCTGGGACTGCCTGGCTGAGCTGAGCTGATGTGAATTTGCTTGTACGAGAAAATTGAGCATGTTATCAGGCACTAGCCCCTGAATGCCCTCATCAAGGATATAGGACATGATGGCAGGGGTCCGAACCCACATTGCGTAGGGCGAACCCTAATCTATCTGAGAATGCCTGGACTGAGCAAATATGGATTGACCCCTAGTGAAGTAAGGCAGAAAATTATTTTTTAAATATACCAGCTTTTGATTATTTTGGCCCATCCGTTGTCATACGAAGCACTAGTAAACAAGTTTCACGGATAAACAAAGTTTTTCAGAAGAGTTGACTGGCTCTATGAAGAGGAAAGGGGAAAGGAACTACCATGGAACCACCAGAAACAAAGAGGATGTCAAAGAAAATAATGACTCTCCCTGCACGCGGAACGGTAAGATGGTTACCGATCAGACATAGATCTCAATTATTAAGAAGAGAGAAAGAGTTAAAAAAAGGAAAGTCAATGCCACATCTTTTGATTCCGACAAAGATGAAATGACGGAAAAACGCAATATTCAGAACACTAATAATAAAAGAGAGAAGAGAAGAAGAACGAGCAGAAAGAGCCTTTAGCCCTAAGAACCTAATCTAATTTAAAGTGAAAATAATTTTAGTCCGAAGATGACGCTTGGTTCTAACTTTAATTTAAATTTTTTTTAAACTGAAATAAAGCATCAGTGCTTTCGGAAAAAGACTGCCGAATTTCCAAACAAGACTGAATAATTTTTTTCGAAATACCATGAAAACCAGAAGCCGTTTTGTTGTCCCCTACATATGTGACCGTCGAATGCTCGACATCAAAGAAGAACTTCCTCAAGTGATGCAAAACTCTCAAATTACTTGCAGGATTTTTTATCACTTTTGTTATCTATCGTTTTTCCTAGATTTAATGGTTTGTAAGGAGAATGGCCTTTCATAAACGTTACACAATATAGAAAATCATCCAACCGGTCTATTGAGTTAACATACGAAACCCTGTAGGAAAAGCTCTACCTCACGAATCCACTGCTGGGGATAGGACTTACTAGAAGGATTCCGGAATGTTTCTTATTGTGAAGAGCCCTTGCTAATATCACCCAAGGGATATAATTACCAATTAGTGTTTGAAGACTGTTTTACCGTGTAAATAAATATAATGCCTGAGCAAGACAAGCATTATACGAGGATAGTTCCAGAAGTACCCGATCTGACATACAGATGATGATTTTTTTGTTAAAAATTGCCCGATATTACAAAGACCTAACTTTAAATGGCTTATGTCTAAAGTTTGAGGGTACTACATCAATTTGTGTTTGTTTTGGAGCCGTTTTTAGTAAACGCTTTTAGAGATTTTGCGAACATGAAAAAAATTGGTCATCAATACGTGATTCAATACTTTTATTTGAAAGCTTATCTTCTTAGTTTATCCAACATCAAAGCGGAGTTAGATTCTATTCTGAAGGAGTCTTGTCCCTCGTTAACAACTGTAAAATATTGAATGGCAGAGTTTAAACGCGGTCGTACGAGCTGCCAAGACGAACTCCGCAGTGGTCAGTCCAATGAGGTGACCGCTCCAGAAATTGTGGTGAAAATCCACAAAACTGTACTGGAAGATCGTCGGCTAAAATTGTGCGAGTTAGCAGACATGATACGCATTTCAAAAAGTACTATACATCGCATTTTGACTGAACAATTGGATATGAGAAAACTGTATGCAAGATGGGTGTTGCGATTACTCACAATTAAACAAAAACAATGTCGTGAAGATGAAAAAGAAAGTCTTGTTTCATAAAGACAAACACAAGTCCACATTTCCGTCATCGGTGTGGCCAAAATTAATCAACTTGTTTCGAACTTTTCCTCATCCACCCTATTCGCCAGATTTAGCCCCTTCAGATTATTTTCTATTTCCAAACTTGAAAAAATGACATGATGGAAAGAAATTTACCAATAATGAAAAGGTGGAGTCCGAGATTGATGCCCATTTTGAAACATTCGAAGCTTCTTCCCATAAATAGGGTATAGAAGCTATAAAACATCGCTGGGAAAAGTGTGCCAATCTCAAAGGAGACTATGTTGAAAAATAATGTAATATTTTCCATTTTTTTTTAAGTGTTACGTCACATACTTCTGGGACTCTCCTGGTACCAGTTAGTCCAGTCAGTGTCTGATATGAAGGATCGATTGTAATACTATTTCATTCTACTTAGCAGATTGATTAAATTAAAAAATTTAATTTAAAACAGTAATATTTAACAGTTTTCTATTTGATGGGACACAGGGAAAATACTGTATGAAGTGAAAAGCAAACCTGAAACTTCCTAATTGAACTCTATTGTTGAATACGATGCTTGGAAAACATTTTATTTATTCGAACTGTTTAGCTACAAAACCACTATAATATGGTAAACAAAAGGACCTTTTTGTGTTAAAATTTTGGGAATGTTTCTCTCGTAAATTAGTGCAATCGATTTTAATGAAGACTATGGTCAGTCTAAGGGAGTACATTAGATCAGTTCGAAAATTTTACAACTCTGCCTAATAACTGTTTAGATCACTTTAGCCCATATGTTATGTTAGATGTTTATAAAAGTTGTCTCACGGAATAATGAAATTTGAGGAAAAATTTCATCAGAAACATTAACATACATTTTATACCTTCCATATAATACTTCCTCCGTTTTATATCTTACCATATAACACTTTCTTATTGAAACTTAATATCAGGCTAAAGCCATATGTGTTTTGTCAAAGTCTTCCATAAACAAAACAGCGGGATATCGACTACTACACTGCACTGATGCATATTGCGAATTCTAGATGCAATCTTAGCAAGTATTAGATGGAGATTGAACAAGACACGAACGAGGAGAATGTAGATTACTATCAACAGATTGCCATCATATACATTTGCATGCTTCTGAGACAAATGATTGTTTAACCTATGACTCCATTAACTCCAAAATTCACATGAAAAAGTGCAGGTTTTTAAAATGGTACATACAGGGTGGCTTAACGCAAATTTTACACCTCGATTTTCAGCATTTAAAATGCAAATATGTTAAAACGCTCGGACCCGTCGATTTTGGATTCGAGGTGAGCAATTTTTTTATTGAATTTTCAATCCTTTAACTTCAACTCCTTCAACCCCAATTGGTTTAACGGAGGCGAGTTTTACCCCTCGAATTTAAAAGGGTACGTTTCTTTACATATAATTTTTTTTAAAAGGTGGGTAAATGAAAAAAAGTGTGGACATTACTATTCTAATCAATTTGTTAAATGCTGGAAATGAATGCCATTTCCCTACATACAATAAAATTAATTTTGTTCAAAACGTTGTTTTACGTTACGTAACATTTCGGTGGTAATTTGGAGGCAGTCATGGATGATACGATTAGAAGTAAAACTCACTTGAGTCAAAATGATTCAGTGATATCTCACATCTTCCTACCCTCATTTTGAAATTTGTAGCTCTGATTGTGACAAATTAATTATTAACTAAAAGTTTGTTTGTCCACAGATTTTGACAAGCTATCATATCAACAGGGATAACGGCAGTATCTTCAAACTTGGAGGTTATAATCAGGGTACAGCTACCTTTAAAATGAGATATCACTCGATACCCCTTCCATTAAAAATTTTGGGGGTAACTGTCACCCCTGTTTAGGGGTTGAAGTTGAGAGATTGAAAATACAATAAAAAATTGTTTTCCTCAAATCAAAAATCGACAGGTCTGAGTGTTTTTTACACATTTTCATTTTAAATACTGAAAAATCTAGGTGCAAAGTTTTCGTTGGGCCACCCTGTATATTACCTGGGAGTCTCTGAAACATAAAAGATTTTCCTAAAAAGTTAATTCATGGTCTATTATGTACGTTACAATAGTATATGGGAAAGAAGGCTGTTACAGCGGAAACTAGAATTCCTTGTTACGTTTTTGCAACTCCGAAATTCATGTCAACGATAATACATTCTACAAAAAGAGCTTGAATTGCCGAGTTCTCTATATATGGGAGGTCAAAAAAGCATATGACCGAAGGCAATATTAATCCAATAATGATATTGGACAAATTGTTGTGTACATATAGGGTGTTGCAAAAAAATAATCTAATCCACTACCGTCTTTCATTATAAATGAAGCGAAGAGTAGTAAATTTGATTCCTATTTCTTAAAGCTTTAAGATAGAGAAGGTGTTAAAGTTCAATTTCAGTTTCCTTTTTTTTTCTTATATCTCCTGCAGGTTTAGAGAGATTAACTTGAAATCTGGCGAATAATCAACTTATTGGAGTCAATATAAATAGATTTCTCAATTATTTGAATACATCTATATGGAATACTAAAATATATTTTTTTATCTTATCTAATAGATGCTATAAAAACCATTGACGTACCACGGAAAAAATATGGTGTGAAAAAAGAGGACCTGACCAACGACAATATATCACCCTGTAGGTTGAAACTGTGAACAAAAAAAATTCAAATTAAACACCCTGTATATCTTAACGTTTTAAGCAATACAGATCCAACTTGCTACCATAAGATTTCCGTAGATTTAAGCCATCAGTGATTACAGTGTTTTTTAGGACATCCTGTAGAATAGAAGTCTTGCTACTAGTATCGTACATCAAATAACGGTCCCAAGATGCCATCGTCAATCTTTAAAATGTTGGATAAATATCTCTTAATGCTTAACACCGTCTCGTAACAAGAGTGGACGCACTGCGTAAAATCGACGCGTTCAATCGGTCGTGCGGTATTTCGCTGTCACATCAAAGAAACGATAGGTGCAGGTGTGAAACGGTACGCACCACTTCTTTGTAAGTCTGGAAGAATCGGCGTAACATATCGATTTATTTTTCGCACTTAGAACAATTTTATTCTTTTGGTTTTGATAGTATTTATACTTTCCGGATATGATACGCGACGATGCCCTATCACAAACATGCAACAAAACATCGTGTGGTAACACCGTCACGCACTATTTTCTTGTTACGCATCGCAGAACGCCTCGTCAAGATTTATGCGTAACTCAACGTTTGCCTTATTTCATTTATATTCAGGGTACCCTAATTAAAATTTGCATCCCATGAAATCTCCCATTTCGTTCAAATGTGGAAAAAATGTTAAAATATGTCACTTTTAACTTGAGGAAGGACGAAATTTTATCTTGGCTTTGAAGTCATTTCTGCATCTCTCTAGGCTTCAAAGTGATGTGTTACTCGGCCCCTTTTGCCATTTCAAGTTTTTGAGGGGGTGGCTCTGGGCACTAGAGAGATGCAGAAATTTCTTCGAACCCAAATAAAATTTAGTCCCCTCTCAAGTTAACGTTAATGTATTTTAGCATTTTGGACGAACTCGGAAATTTCAAGGGGTGTAAATTTTAGTTGGGACACCCTGTATATTCTATTTCACAGTTCCTTCTTTTAATCTTATATATACTATATTGAATAAAATCGTAGAAATCGTTTTTGGACTGCAATAAACAGTTTTCTGACTATTATTGCTGAGTATCATTGTGCTTGTCAAAATCCTTTGATGCTCAATTCATATTAATAATACGTCTAAGTACGGAATTACGTTATTAACGTCTTGTTCAATAGTGAATTTCAATTTTGGATAGAACCGATTAAACCAATCAATTATTGATTTAGTTTGACGCTTCGGGGTCGCCATTATGAAGTCATCAACATAAACTTTAACTAAAGGGATATTGAAAGGTAATTTCTTCTCAATTGCAGCAATAATATGTTCCATAACGATCCATCACCAAGGTCGCAACGGTATGACTGCTAGGTTGACCCATAGCAGTGCCCTCCAAGTGTTTATGAAACATGTCAGCAAACATGAAAAAACTGGTTTCAAAGCAATTTCCACGGCATCAGGAAAAATATTCCACGGCATATTAGTGATCATGAAGAATAAAAGTATATAATACAGTAATCATATAAAAGTAAATGATATCTTCAACAAAATCGAGTATTGTTTGAGCAACGCATAAATTAGAGCCATAATCCATCATCGATTGGAACTTCTAAAATTCCAATACCTAAGAAGTAAGATGTGGATCGTTTTGTCCCTTCTACATTGCCACTGTTTAGACACAAAGAACAGACAGCCTAAAGCGTTCAGGTAGCCCATACGTTGACCCTGATGACCCTTTTGACCCGCAGAACAGGCTGATGCACGGAATCGGCAGGAGGCGCAAGACGCAAAATGCGTCGCGACGGTCCTTAAACCCGACGTAGACGACGCCGGCGGACGTTCACCTCGCACCGTGCCGACGGCCGTTTCGACGCAATTTTCAAGGATTATTAAGGCCCTTCTTCCTTTCTCTTAAAGACGCATAGATGCTGATCTAGGAATTAAAGCCAAATTTACTATTCCTTTAGCGATGGCTGACCTGCGCTGACCTCGAGGTCAAAAGAAGTGACGTAAAGGCTGGAACTCTTAGCATTGACTTTGACACTGGTCATAATTAACAGTTCTTCCTGATGCCAGTCCAGTAATAATTTGATAAAATTCCAGTATTTATTGGCCCAGATTTTGATTTGTGGGTACAAATGCCTCGATACCTCGCGGTGAGAACCGTACCAGCAGAATAAAACACCGCGGATACCGCCTTCTTTATTTATCTCGCATCTCGACACGCGAGGCAAATATTTTAAGATAATTTACAAACCGATCCGAGTAAAGAAACTGCTTGAAAATTATTATTATTTATTTCGGCACGAGAAGCGCGCATTTTTATACAAATTCCAAACAATTTGGGAAAGTTCGATGTCTCTATGCCAGTTCCAAACCTTTATCAATCACGAAACAGGAAGGGTGGCAAAATTACGTTATTAAAATACAAGTATGAAGATTTTTTATGTTGGATGTTCAGCACGCTGTAATTTGCCTGGGTAATGGATACTGCCTAGGGTAGAATGGGTCGAGAAGATGAGATGGATATTCAATGGTTCAGGAAGTGAAGGTCTTGAAGGGCGGGGTTGCATTTACAGTAATAAGTGTGATAAGTAGGTTATTACCGCATGCGAGTGAAGTTTGCAAACTGAGCCGGTGAGGCGGGTAAGGGCGGGAACAACCAAGTACTCATTATAATATAATATTTTATCTGTGAGCATATCAATTTTGTGAAATTATTAAATCATGACAATTAATGCGGTCTTCACGTCAATTAAAAGTATTAAACCGCATGCGGTAATGCACTACTTGCGGTACTCAAAAGTGTGCGGTAAATGCTACTTCCGCACGGTAGTAGATAAAATAAAATTATAGAAGAGTACAAATAAGACTTCTGCTCTAAATAATCACAATGGTGAACAATAAGTAACACGTAACTTACAATAGTCGCTGAAAATATCCTCCTTCAACTTCAATCCAAGCATTAGTTCGATTTAACATTGATTGCCGAATACGTTGAAATGTTCGCGGCGTATATCTTATCTGATTATATGAATCCCGTATCCGTTGAATTAATTCTTCTTCAATGTTGACCGGAGTTCCATAAACAAAGGAGTTTATATGACCACAAAGGAAAAAATCTGACGAATTTAAATCCAGTGACCTGGGTGGCCAGACTGAAAAATGACCGTTATAGCAATGTTGCTCCTACACTATCATGAAGAAGAAGGATTCGTTTATTGAACTACGCAAAAATATAATAAAACGATTTGGAGTCCAACAAGATATTCAATGTAAAATCTTGGCAAGACGTGAAGGCAGTGGAATATACATAGTGTCGCTCATCAACTGCTTGACAAGAGCTGGGCGACTTATACTCAATCCAGTACCAGGCAACTTTCAATGAAGTTCTTCGTTGAAGTTACTAAAAACTATATATAAGATAAAATAAGATGTCGGCTAAATCAAGCCATATAACCAGTCTCAATCAAAAAGCACTGAGTGAAACATATATAACAAACTTTTAAATGAGCAGAACAGAAAGTTAATAAAACATGTTGTCACGAGTAGAGAAGACATTTCTTCCCAAGACATATCACACAATTTCGCTGTTCAAAATCCTTAAGGACTTTCTGATTTATCTGGACTGTGCAAAAGTCATTCACATCATATGTGATTCATATCAAAATCTATTCGCCACATGTGAGCATATAGTAGAAAATACTCAAATAAAAAATAGGAAAATTTCGCAATGAAAAAAAGAACTTAGAGACATAGACTGTCACCAAAAAAGGGGGTCATGTTTTTAAAAAGGATTAAACTTGGTGATAATTGGTCTCATCATATTTCACTTGTTCCATGATAAGCCTATTAACTGTCATTTGCATATGTAATATGCATATACATAATGTAAGCATGAAAATTAATGTGAAAGGAAACGTCATCATTAATGTTATTATTCAAGACATGTTGCGATTTTGTTTTTCGGATTTAATTAATGTTTAATTTAGCTAAATTTATTGTAATTTTATAAAATTTTGCTAAATTTAGTAGCAATTAAATAGAAGATTTATTTTTTACAGGAAACAGTTTAACTTTGGAATTTTTAGTGTTTACTCAGAAGTAGATACAATGAATATAAAATAAGTAATAAAATTATAAAATGGAAATTTGCAAGCAAATCTGTTTTGCGGTTATTCCACTGGCGGCAATTGATTATTACAGATAGATCGATAATTAAATTGAGCATAAATAGCCACAAAATAAAGCAGATACTTGGAGAAATTAATCAAAAAATGAGATTTGGTTTTGAAATGTGAGATAACGTCAGTCAGTGCGGAAAAAACGTTACCCATTTTAGGACAGCATGACTGTAAAATCACTTTCTGCAGGTTTCTGCAAATTTTGTTATTTGAATTTAGTTTGAACAAAATTTATAATTTAAACTTCGTTAAGTAAAGGGCACTGATGAGTTGAGAGCGCTTACGTACAAAAATTAGTAAGTTTTATGTCCATTTATTACTTGTGTACATTTTAAAAAGAATACGTTTTCAAATTAGTAGTGTTGTCAATATTTTTTTCAATATATATATATAATATCTTTAAATATTCTGTTCATTGTGACAAACTGAAATTTAGTTTTTTCAGAGTGTGGCTATGAATCGGAAATGGCATATTATAAAAGTTACTCTGACTGTCCACGCCTACGTCTCTAGCTTGATAAACATCTTTTATTCTGTCTCTTTAAATTCTGCTCTGCCTATTTGGTTTTACCTCTTCTTTACTTAATTATTTGTCCTTGTATCATCTATCTCTTCACTTTTTCCCTTCTTCGTTTGATAAACTCCCAAAACTTTAGTGACGTGTTGCCATTATGGTTATATTTGAAAATATGAAAGAGCAGACGTTTTTGGAAAGATATTCCTTTTGGACACTCGCTGTTTCTTTCTTAGCAGACAGTTGAAGAAAATAAGAAGACGAACTAAGAAGGCAGTGCTTGTCATAAATGATTTGTTGACATTTGAGGAGAATGATTGACAGTTCAAGTTAAGAAAGGCGACTTTTGTGGAACAAGTGAAGCAAAGTGACATTTGGCTGTCCGAACAGCAACAGGTCATTTGCTTCGGTTGTCCAAAATCGTGATTTTACTTACATGTTACAAAATATTTGACCAGAACGCAATACAAAAGAAAAATAAAATCGAAGAAAACATTACCGCTTAATGAGTAGGGTATAATGAAAGAATACCGCGGTGAGACTTCATAAACTTGGGCGATCTCATTTTGCGCTTTCGTAATAGTCCATAAACTCGGTTGAGCACTCATAATAAAGAGTATTACAACGTCATCCATCAGGTCTCAAAGCGAGCGCCTCACTATGTGCGTGCAGTACAACGTCAGAGGTCCTATATTAATCGCCATATTTATAGGAGCAATTAGCCGTGGTACGATTTGGTCGAGAAGAAGATGGTACCATCAATAACGTCAATGCCATCCGTGCGGTGTTATTCGCACGGTACCGCAACTTTCTAAAAAGAATTTAGCCATAACTAGTTGGGAGTAGAGGCGTTTGGCCACGACCCTTCTACGACAATCTAAAGACGATAAAATCAAGCATGTAACGATAAGGGACATTTTATGTAATTTGGTGTAAATGGCAACGCAATTTTCGACGGATGTGCATCATGTAAAAGGTCACGTGCAAGAGCTAAATGCCTGTAATAACTACCATTGTGACCACAATGGGTGATCTCGTGCGAAATTGCGCGGCCTAATCACATCGTATAATGTGTATATTATGACGGTTTGATGTCCAAACAATGGAGAGCTTGACGGGAGGTGCGCAACAATTTCAACTTTCTTCTTTATTACAAGAATCTAATTTTAAGGCGCATCTCCATGAACATCCTCCATGTGTCCGGATTCCACATGAACATGTAAACGACAAGCCTTTTTTCAAGAAGATGACTAGCATGATAAAGACGAACACGGCTTCTACCTCCTCGGGTCAATATTAAGACATAAATAAGAGCCTCCAATGCAGTCCGCGCTAATTGAAAGCGATACCACGTCCCGGGAGTGAGTAATGGTCAGGACCGTGGAATAATGTGAGAACGGGCGCTTTTTCCCTCTACCATGAGATGTTAAATATCCTCGCGGTATTCTGTCTTCCGCCTGATTGTGAATAATTTAATCGGGTTGTCTATATTTTCCTAGAAGGATTTAGAATGTCAGTTTTGTTCGCTATAGAAAGAAAACGGTTAGAAGGATGGCTTACCAATCTTATATTTTATATAAGGTCATGAAAAGCTCCATGGAACAGATTCATAATACAGGGTGTTACACTATCGTTTGCGTCTTTTCAGGATGTGACAGAAAATCACAAAATAGGACGAGTTTATGAGAAATCATGATCTAAAAACGCACGTTAAAAAGTATACAGGAGACTTTTTGAAATGTTAAGCTCACATTTCGGATACACATTTCTCATCACTGTAAAGCTTTTTGAGCCTCCTTTCACGTACCCCACTCCTTTTTGGCACGCCCTTGACACATATATAAAATACAAAAATTTCCACCGTCGGCACTTTTTCGTGTGCGCCTATTTTACTGTAATTTGCAAAAGTATCAAAAGAACGTCCATTTACCACGATGGTATGCCGATCGGGTGTTCAGAACACTCCAATACACGTACCTCCAAAAGTATACTTATAAACTATCAAATTTTTGGAAGCAACCTATAGACTCCTCAAATTCCAAATGATTTTTCATTCGAATGTGTGGTAAAGTCGCTTTGCTGCAGGCATTTGCGAGCTGAAAGTACCACTTTACCAGACAGGTACAATAACAGTTGGCTCCACAAACTATGGGCGTCTCGCGCGTGGTACCGCGTCGTTCCCACATTTAAAGCCAGCACTTGAGTCCGCAAAACTATCAATGCGTATGGCGTGTAATACCGTGAAATCTGAACATTTAGGCTGAAAAATTGCCAGCTAACGTCCCGGATTGTTTGGTAACTAACTACTACATCCGTCAGTGCGGTAAAGTGCTAAATGGGTGCACTAAAGAGCACTTTATTGCAAGGGGGAAGAAGAAACAAATTTTGATCATGTCCGTCAGTGGCGCATCACAAAAAGTGTCTAATGGAAAAATTATTAAAAATTTAAATAGGGTAACGGATGGTTATGATAAATCATTTTGTCGTTATTCAAGGAGCTTTTTCATCGTTACACCTCGACTATTTTCGCACTTCCATTATGTTATTGAATAAAGTGTCGCAGAGGAAGTTCGTTTCGGGTGGAAGAAAGTGCCAGTACTAATTCTCTTTAAAACGATTGAAGATAGATATAGTGCAAAATTTTAATATTCTTATGTCCAGTATACATATTTCTAAATTTAATATAAAATATATGCACTTCCTTTAATTTCGCGCTTGTTTAATAATGGTTCCATTTAATCATGTGAGCATTATCAAAAGCCTGCTGGCATATGTATATTTGGTTTTATGAAATTGTCTATTTTAATTTTATATCATTTTCATTATCTTGTTTAAACGTTTAGAGGTTTCGCAGATATATTACTTCTCACATTCGCAAAAAGTTTTACAATATATGTAGGTATGACATTATTGTCCTTTTAAACTGTCTCTTTCACTATTAACTTCAATAGTTCTATTAATTGTAACACAATAAAAGTTATTAAATCTAAAAGTATAGTACATTCTTCGTAAAATGTGGGTACTAAAATCACATAAACGTAAAAGTGAAAATTTTGATTTGGGTGGTCTACATTTTTCTACAAAGAGTCAGTGACAAACAGGATCGAAAGTTCTTGAAATATGATTTTCCTGAATAGTCAGATTTCTTATTAAATAGATGTTCATTTTAGGACCAAATAAAAGACGTGATTCATTCACGCTGGTGCACCAACATACTTCAATTTATTTGCACATCTATTTCTGGACAACTACCCTAACTGGTCGAGAGGAAGAACAGAACTGCATGCATGGCCTCCCAAATCACCCGATATGAACCTTTCAGAATATTATTTGTAAGGTCACTTAATGTGACTAGTTTATAAAACGGTGGTCCAGAATGAATAAGAGCTAACAATAAGACCCATAATACTTAAGCCGTGTGCCATTATTGTATGTGCCCCAGGTACATTCAAGAGTTCGCCAATAGATGCTGAGGCGAATTAATGCATGTATTGCGGAAGACGGTGGTCATTTTCAACAATTATTGTAAATATTATTGGTTTATTATTAGTTAGTTCATTCAGTTGTTACTTTAATAGTAGAAGTTCAAATTTCAAATCAGTTTTTGCAAGAACGGCTGCTTTTACCGAAAAATGCTAGGAAGAGCGTACCTTCTATCGGGAAAAAAGAATAGAGACTAAGGTTTTGTTATTCAAAAATTACATGCAGTGAGCTATAAAAAAAGTTGCGGCTATTTAAATTTAGGTTATCACAGCAAACGGTGCTCTCTATCGGTAAACAAAAAACTAAGTAAATATTTGAGTTTCCCATCATGCACTCTCCCGATATGCGAAATTTCGCCGAAATGCCGCGTTGTTGTCCAAAAACATAATCAAAAAACTTAGTCGATGTGAACCTATGTTAATAAGAACTTTTTTTGATTGAAATTATTCAAAGATTTACCACTTCAAGTTTGTCTACATACTTAATTAACACGATGTATAATAAATATACTACTAACGAAATAGATATGTTCGTTCCCAGAAGAGCAACAGTTAAATGCGAAACCACACGATCCTGTGTCAGCATTTACATATTTGTGATTTTTCCCAGCTTCTATTCCACGTAGTGCAAACGCATCTCGCTTTAGTTATCCCCTTCCTTGCTGCATAATGCCAGTCGAAGCAAACCCTGCGTGTCTGATTAAAGCAGCAGGACGGGTCAAATGGGCCTCCTCTTCGAAGATGTCTTGTTCTCACCCATGATCGTGTGATATTATTTATAGGGTTTTCGCTCTATGGTAAAATTCCAGTCTGTAGTTGATGGGATAGAGCTGAAAATGAAATTTTACGACCAAACTTGAAGAAAAAGGTTCTAAAATCGGTATTGCTACTGAAATTAATAATGGTACCCAAGGAATGCGAAAGCGTTCTCGTGACACGTGCCCTCTCACGACCGTCGTCGTCTTATCTCCGCAACCGAGGGACCCACACACTGAAGAATATTATTTACTGGCGCTGGGTTCCGATAAAGATCAGGCGTGGTCGCCTGGTGCTTGTCTTCGGGAAGCGTGATCACGTGGACGGTAGTCGAAGATGCTCATCTGAAGAGATAACGCGCGCTCGCCTTGTCGTTCGCTCCCAGGGCTTCTGAAGGCACGGACGGGAGATCTGATTTTATGATATCAATAGTCATTCGATGGGGCATTTGTTTATCATTTATTGAAAATATTAGGCTAAAATTACATAGCGCTGTGAGTATCACAGTAAGGACTGTTCAAATCCATTTGAGCGACATAGGACATGGCTGCAAGTTAAGAAATATATTATGATAAGTTTAAACAGACTATTAGGTCACTAATCAAACAACGTGTCTACACGGTGGAAGATCAGCAAGTCTATTGGTGAACATTAATAAAACGGTTGACAGCGTCTGGTACTGGGAGAACAGTATAATGGTTGGTTCCACCAATTGTGGGCGCCCCGCGCATGTTACCTATTTGGACAAGTTATAATTGCATATTAAACCGGAGGTTCTCTAGAATAAAAATTATTTTGTACCAGAAAAGAAGCAAAAGGTACTTATGTATACTATAGTGGTTGGTTCTGCAGTTTATACGCGCTCATCTTGCAGTAACTTTTTGGCAATTTCAAATTACAAATTAAAACGGAGATTTTCCAAAATAAAATTGTACTAAAAAATAAAAAAAAGTTTCCTTTATTTTTAAATCATCTTGCTATTCAACATTCTACTTCATAGCTTGTCTTCGTGTGCTTGGCAGATACTAAAAATGCCCTGAAGTTTTGCCGATTTTCGTGAAATCAGTAGACGAAACTAAAGCTTCTTATTGATCATCAAATGTAATCGCAAAATTTTCTCAGAAAATTGCATTTTTATTATCTCTGTTTGATATTCATAAACATTATCCGATCCTTTGACAAATTGACAATTGACATGATGTCTAATTTCCTCTGACAATGACTTACTTTATCTGACTTCTTAAGGTTTTAAAGCAAAAAAAGTGAAATAGGAAAGTGCACATCCTTCTAGATAGCGAAAAAATCGCTGATGGGTGGTACCTATATATTTTTATTCAAATAAAATAACACTTAAAAGAACTCGTATTCATCTTTGATGCTCTAAAGAAATAGCCTTCCCGCATTTTTAGTGTTATTTCCCCAGAGTCCCCCATCTCTTCCGGATCGGGTACATTTTGTCAAATAACAATAAAATGTATCCAAGTATTTCTTAAAACAACAAAACTTTCGGCGATATTAAATGCTCTTGATATACCTGCTCTTTTTAAAAATTAAGTTAAGATTTTATGGGTGCTTAGAAGATGTTAAAATAACCTCGCCGGCATCCACACACATGCATTTTATATAAGGTGCTTCTGAACATAGTGCCATAAATTCTATCACGTATTCTAGGTTTCAAAATATGGTAAAAACTTCATATAAACATATATCGAAATACAGGGTGTGAAAGGTTGGCTCTTAAGCATGGTTTTTTATTAACAATTTCGAAACATTTCGAGATAAATTAATTTAATTTTGTACTTTACTATAACTTTTCATGCTCTTTCTGAATCTTTATACAGAAATTACCACATTTTTCCAGAGGCGGGTAATACAGGGGGGTAATGCTCAAAAAGTATTTAAACTTTTTTGTATTTAACATTATTGACCGTTTTAAAGGAAAATTGAAATTTAATAAATCGGTAGATACTAGATTTTATCACAGAAACATCAAATTTAAAACCCAGTTGGCCGTGAGATTAAACAAAAAAATATTTTTGACATTTCCGTACATGATAGCTTTTATTAATAAAGTTTGGTTTTTCATTTTCATCGGAACAGTGTTTAATTACAATTATTGTTAAAGAAAATGAATAAAAATGGGTTTTAAATCTGATGTTTATTTAATAAAATCCACTGATTCGTTAAATCTCAATTTTCTCAAAAACTGTTGGAGATTGCGACTTTCAACGAGAGTACCTTTTTTATCTAAAAATCTTCAATAAAGTTAGGTACAAAAAAGTGTAGGTACTTTTTAAACACTATCCCCTTGTATTATCTGTCTCTGGAAAAATGTGGAAATTTCTTTATAGAGACTAAGGAAGAACGTAAAAAGTTATGATAAAGTACAAAATTTCGATAATTTATCTCGAAACGTTTCGAAAATATTAATAAAAAAACATCCTTAGGAACCAGCCATTCACACCCTGTATTTCGATATATGTTTATATGAAGTTTTCGTCATATTTTTTAACCTACAATACATGGCTAAATTTATGGCTCTATGTTCAGAGACACCTTGTATTATCATTTTATATTATTACAGCAAATTCTTGTATACTCATACTGCACGGCAGTATGAAGGCCCTATACAAGGAATTAAAGGTCAGATGCAAGTGATACTCCTCTACTTACTCTCTTGCATATGGCCTTTACATATTTTCTACAGTAATCGATTGGTTGTGGTAATAATGAAAGATTTATGCCTGCTCATTACACGTCGTAATGCAAAAAACTTCGGTATGGAGAATTTCGAAACTTTATACATATTATGCACTTAAATGCTGCCTAAGCGCTGTAATTAGTAGCAAGTGTAAACCTGTAATTAAAAAATGATGAAGTAAGTAACACATCAAATGGAGCTAGAGGCAAAATCTAAGTTTTAATTTGACTGAAACTGTCCTATACTTGGGTCAGGGAGGCTGTCCTATTATTTTATTTTCAAAAATGCCAATTATAGAGCCGTTTCTCTCAAATATCGGTTTAATAAGTTCTGGCTTAACCTTGCCTCGATACGGTTCATTACTGAATGTGACCAAATGGGTTAAACCACCCTTCCATCCAACGTGGCTACTTCAAAGCTTCGTTTGACATCTTCAGACCGTTACCTTTGAATGAGAGTAAAATTTGTACTTTTTTTTACTAGTTGCATTGGGAAGGTATTTGTATCATGTGTTAAATCTAGGATAATACAATATGTCCTAAATTCAATGGTGCAGACATTATTTTAACTACCCCTATAGATAGAAAATATTCATACAAAAGGTGTAGGGTGCATTTAGAGCTATATGAAACATAATAATTTTTGTATATGGAGGTGTCAAAAATGAGTTGCGGGTATATCTTCTGTTTTCTCAAATGGAACCCCCTGAATATTTGTCAATTTTATGATTACCGTTTCAATTCTAGGCACTTTTCATGTAAAATGTATATGGTTTACAATCAACAATTCACCAATTCTAAGTATGTTTCAACAAATTTCTGAATTTATTCATTCCTCCATCGTACTATTAAATTCCCTTGAGCAAGCGGCCTTAACCATAACTCCATCTATCTACGCCACTAATTCTAAGAAGGTCGCAGAATTTTTAGAAACAACGTATGGAAATAAGTTAATAGCAACCAGAGGACCCATTAAGTGGCCAGCTCGCCGCCCAGATTTGACGCCGCTTTGCTTTTTCTTGTAGGGATACTCTCTACTTTTCACAACCTTAAAGTTTAGGTTTAAAAACAAAGAAAAAAATGGATTGTGCACACATTATCTCTACAATGATTAAGGCCGCTTGCTCAAGGAAATATGTATAAGAGGAGAATGGAGGAATGTCTCACTAGTAACAAAAAACATTTCGAACCATATTTGTAAATAAGCACCTACTTAATTTTGTTCAATGTTTTTTGCAATAAAGTTCTAAATAAATTCAGAAATGTGTTAAAACATTGTTATAATTGGCGAATCGTTGATTGTAGACCATACCTTATGTGAAAAGCGTCTAGAATTGAAACGGAAATCGAAAAATTAACAAATATTCAAGAGGTTCCATTTGAAAACACAAAAAATGTATCCGTAACTTATTTTTGGTGCACCCCGTATACAAAAATTATTATACTTTACACAGCTCTAAATGCACCCTACACCTTTTGTACGAATATTTTTTCTCTATCTACAGGGGTTGTCAAAATAATGGCTGTAACGTTGAAGCTGGAACACCATGTATAAGATCAGAAATACCTTCACAATGCCATGATGCGGTCAGTCGAAAATACAATAAGTTTTGTTCCAATTTGTTAAGAAACCATCTAACAATGGTTCCAGATTCCTTTTGAGACGAGAGTGATCGAGTGGCCAATCGAAGTGCCACAAAGTTTGTAGTTTGGCCAAAGAAAATTCATAGTTCCGGCGATTTTAAGTGGCAAATTGAGAACAAAAACTGATTTCGTGTCTCTGTGCTTAATCTCAACAAGCCTAATGAGTCATCATCCCTAACTATTATGCCGTGGGATTTAGCTCACCATCATTTATCCATTTCCGAGAAGAAAAACAATTAAACCAACATTTGACTGGAATATGCATGTCTACATCTATCGATTACGAACAGTAAGAGATGCGAAGCTGGGAAAGAGAGGATTGAGAATAAAACACTTTAGATTTTTTTTTTGGCGGCTCTAACTCTTCCAACATAAATGCAATAGTATGACCACATGGCACTTTACCATTTTTCAATTATTTTTTTTTATTTGTGGTGCTGCGTCATGAAATTTGCAGAATTTCTAAAATGTTAATGCAAAACTTAAATTAACGTGCAAGAAGTTTCACTTGTTTTTTTTTTGCTTCTGAGGAGCTCTTCCCTTTCTGCAATTGTTCCATCCCGATTAAGTTTGATCCGGTTAAGTTGAATCAAATAAAAGAGTGGCAGAGGCCTCTGAATCTTCAAAGTTATCCATGTTATACTGATGGACCAAAGATTCAATTTCAACTATATCAAACTGTAGGTCGTGAAGTCCTTCAGATTCCATGGAAAACGTTTCACACATAATGTCGCATGCGAAATCTAAATCTTTTGGAGAATACTTCAGGGAATCCAGAAAAGCCCATTTTTATAACGCCAGCTAAGAATAAGGTTTTTCTTTTGCGAGTTCAAGTTGATATGAAAAGCTGAATAACTCATGATTGAAAAACCGTTGAATGATATGTTTTTTAATGCGAAATGATAACTATTTAAATACATTTGAAAACTTTTTATAAACATTTTGTCACAAAGCAACCTCATTGTAAGACTTCAGCCCATTTATTAAAGAGGAGGTTGTTGTCCTATCCTCACCTATTATTAAACTCAGATACAAACATAACAGAACTTTCAGGGCTAAAAGCTATGCTGTGATGGAAATTCCAAATTTTACCGCAAATGAAGACAGTTACATGCAGGACACATAAATTAACCATACCTTTGACCGCTATATGTGTGGCATATGGCTGCATCGCGAATAATCCGAATACGATGTCCCAAATTTCCATTGGAAGCCTCCAAAACATCATGGTCCTAATCGACAATCCGTGTTGCTGGGCCGTCTGGGTAATCAACTTGTCGGGATCTGCAGAGGCAGCTTCTATTTTGGAAATTCTCCATAATGTTATGCATTTATCCTGTAAATTGTCTCCATTGGGAATGGTGACAGAATTGGGTTGAAGCTCCGATTTTTGATACGGTGATATAATAGAGGATCGCGGTAACGATACTTTAGAATCAAAGAGATTGTGATATCTCGAAAACTGACTATATTGACAGTTTTAAGAAATCACGAATATCTGCGTAAGATCAGGTTTGTTTCAACTCTAAGTTTCCCATCATAAAGCAGCTTTGAGTAATAATTTTGTTTAGCATTTGTTACTCATCTGAACTCATCGTGCATGAATTTTCTCATCGCATTTAATAAAAAAATAATTTTCAGATTCTCTGATTAACCCGGACTGATTTGTAAACAACATTAAACTTCCCTTTATATAATTAAAACCAGGATATACTCTATGTAGTTACGTTTCTTTTTTCCTCCAAATAATTCAGCAAGTAGGTAACAGTTAACGAGTAACTCCAACATTGGAGCGCCATCTGCCAACGGATCTTCGAGCCTTCACATGCAGTATCGACTGCAAACAGTCCCGACCTGGGGCACTTTGGCCCAGTGGCCGACTAAAGTGTCGGTTAAGTTGATGCAACGAGTGACGGCGACGCTGCAGGGCAGAAGCGTCGCGGCGTCCTCGTCGTCTGTTCGGGTTTTCTACCAAATCGCGTGGGTCTCGTGCAAGTTTGGGACCGTTGATGTGTTAACATATAGAGAGAGAGAGAGAGAGAGAGAGATAATTGAAGCATTAATAGAAAGATCGAGATGTTTAAAATGTAAATTTTCTTTAAATAATTAAATACTCCTGGTGTAATATTATAACATCCGATCTTCAATGAGTATCAATAATCAATCCACTATTTAATAAAAGCACGTTTTCAGCAGGTATTCTGTGACTTGTCACAGGCGTTTGACTATGTCGTGGCATTTTGCGAAATGAGGCGTGTCACTTTGAAGGGAATATCTGAGAATGATTCTTTGAGGAATGGTTACTTTTTGCGTGTAATGTTATCTTGGTGGATCATTAAGATACTCGATTTCTTTGAAACAGCAATTAACGAAGATCTAATTTTTACCAAGGGGTATGTACTGTATATTGATAACAGGTTAAAGTCTGCAACCTACATATGGTATCTCTCTCTATGGATCACAAAACTAGAGTTAAATTGTTTTACTTTTCTAGAACTGTCGAGGTATAGGAACCAAGGAAGTGTGCTTTTGTTTTTATCTTACTTAAGACAAATATTTAACATACACTGGTTATTCTTCCTCGGAGTTACGAATTAATTAGGATTGCCTACTATCTAGTCTGCTACAATGATGTCTAAAACTTTAATTAACATATTCTCATGAATTCAATTTCCATGATTGAATTAGGAATTATCTTCTCATCTTACTCATTTTCTCCAAATCTGTCTTATGTCGATTCATTCGAGCAGGTTTCATTTATCAAATATTCCATTGAAGTGACTCCTTTCAAAACTTAATCCCATTGTTTCAAATAATACAGCCAGTCTAAAGGATCGAGAGATATGCATGTTTTTACGATAAGATTGAAGTAGATAAGATTGAAAGGCTGTACAGAACACATATTTGTTGTAATTCAGATATTAATCTCAGCTTGTGAACGCAAAAATTGATGGCGGTGTATGAAAATCGAATCGAAAATGTAGTAATAACAACTGATGTTACAGCAAAAGAAGAATGATTGAAACAAGCCAAGAAACTTCATTTGTAAATTAAATATTGCATAACTGGGCAGAAAGAGCAAATAACCAAAGAACAAGCAGTACTTAAAATGTGAAGAATGTTTAGTTTTTTGATTGCGAAAAACCACAATGGAAGACATTTACTACTAAAAACAAAAACCAGTAATCCATCTATTCACTGAATAAAGTTATTAAGCTGATATTCACAATAAACATATATAAGTACAAAGCAGGTTCCACACAACATGCTGCGTGTATCCGAAGACTTGGAATGAATGAAACGAAAAACCTCTCCAAGGAATGGTAATCTTTTTCATTTTTCCATTTACAATTGAGCAAACTGCTTTAGAACGCGCTAATCCTTTTGCGAACCATAAGTTTTTCCATTATGACTAGACTTAAATTTTCAATGTAATTCAATGTGAATAACCCGCTGAAAGTTGTTCACCTATCTCTTCTAAAGAGATCTCTTTCAAATACTTGAGGTGCTGGAGAGTAAGAGAGAACTCCATGTTTCGTGTAATAGAATCACACATTTATTTGATGGAAAAGGAGTGATTGATTCTTGGTTCTTCTAAATGCGAATTTAGATACATTTAACGAAAAAGAACCCTCAAGAGTAAATTTCGTTCAAGACCGCTCAAGGCTGCTGCTACTCGGAAGTACGAGGTATATTGGGGGAAAAACCGGGAGTTTTAAATTTTTGCAAAGAATTTTATTTATTCGACTACGTCAATTTTATCCCCTTCAAAATAGTCCCGGTTAGTTAAGATGCACTTATACCAGTGCTTTTTCAAATCCCCGAAACCCTCTGAAATACAAACTTTCGAATACTGTTTAGCTTTTTCAGTGACGCGCATTTAATCTCGTCTATGCTTGCAAAACGACGACCTTTTAAAGTTCTCTTTATTTTCGGGAACAAAAAGAAGTCGCAGGGAGCCATATCTGGCGAGTATGGAGGATGCGGTATCATTACAGTACTGTTTTTGGCTAAAAATTCACGAAGAAGTAATGAAGTATAAGCGAGCGCATGATCGTGGTGCAAAAGTCATTAATTGTTTCGCCACAAATCGGGGCGTTTTTTTTAAATTACTTCTCGCAAACGACGTTGAACTTGTAAGTAATATTCTTTGTTGATCATTTGACCTTGTGGCAAAAACTCTTGGTGTACTATATTATTAAAATCAAAATGTGAGCATTACCTTCACATTCGATGGCAGTTGTCGAGCTTTTTCTGGTCTTGGCAATCTAGAATACCTCTACTGGGATGATTAAGTCTTAGTCTCAACGTCATAACTATAAACCCATGTTTCGTCGTCTGTCATGATACGTTTCAGTAGTTCTGGATCGTTGTCAATTACACTTAGCCACTCTTGAACAACTTTCATTTGCCGCTATTTTTATTCAAAATTCAACAAAGTTGGAACAAACTCTGCAATCGCACGTTTCATATTCAAAACATGCGAAACAATTTTATGACGTGAGCTAACTGATATGTCAACATCTTCAGCGATCTCTGATTGTAATTCGACGATCTTTTATAAGCGTTTCTTTCACCTTTTCTACGTTTTCATTTCATCATTTTTTTATATACTGGGTTGTCCAGTGCGCTCGTCATCTTCTACTTTTTCACGGTCTTCTTGAAAACGCTTATACCACTCGTAGACCTTTATTTTATTTATAGCGGATTCACCAAACGCCACGTTTAACATTTCTAAAACCTGGCTACACTTTACTCTATTTTTGCAATCAAATTCAAGGCAAATTCTTTGATCAATTTTTCAAAGATCGCCACTCGTGTCGAACACAACGTAATCTTTTCAACAGTTGTCAACAGACTAAACTTCTAATATGTCTACCAATGTACACATCGTGAAGGACATGTTTGCCAACAAACTAGCGAAAATCGTATAAATCAAATTAGTACAGCCCACAAAATTGCAAAATTCCAGTTACTTTTTGAACACACCTCGTATATGATGAGTTAGCATGTTCACGTATAGGATCTTGACTAAACATGAAAACAATCTCTAGATTATTTTCATGTTTAGTTAAGATCGAAGTTTGGTCACGATCCACTGTGAATGTTGGCATACAGGCACACACGTACTTAGAGCAGAGATATTCAGCCGCTCGACGGAGTTTAGAAAGCGAACATTCCCATAGGATTGAACTGAGACAGTAAAAGAATTCTTGTAAAAAGGCAAATTAAGAGAGAAAAAAGAAGTGTAACATTTACTACCGTTATACTTTAAATGTAAAAAAGTGTCTTCACTCGATATTAAATTATCCATTGATATCCTTTGGCCCAATTATCATACTCATGCATGGTATTTTATCTTAATAAGGGAACGCTCCCCAATCAATCTTGCCGTTTATTTGTCTAGAAAAGAGATGGATTCGGTAGCAGACTTATTGATATAACATTTAGCATGTAGCGAAGATTAGAAAACGATCACCGATAAAATTCCGGATAATGAGGTGTCTAGAGTGTAATGAGGTCTCCCGAAGAGTCGGAAGCAGCGCCTCAGCTGAAAAATATTTATCAGCTGGATTTCTATTAAATGGAATACATCTATTGATGGAGTCCTAGTTGAATGTAAAGCCTCGCTAAAATTGTTGCGGGTTCAACTAATAGATATCGACTGGCGTTATATTGAATACCCTGGATAAGACTGACGACTAAAACGCTTTCAGTTAGCATTCAGGATGCCCAAACCTTCAGAATCAATATCAGCTTCACACTTCAATCGTAATTCGCATGGAATAAACAACGTGTCATAATATTCAATGTATTTTGAATACTTTTTTTTCCGGCAAAGCTCTCCGAGAGATTGAGTTCATCCTTATGTGTATTAAGATCACAACGGTCGTGTATTTTAAATGAGCTTCATTTGTGATTTGGTAGGTGTCTGTTTGATAAAAGTCCATCCAGGATAATAAATTTTGTTCTTCAATGTGTAGATTAAACAGTAGATTATGCAGAACGTTCCTAGATATACGACGTTATAGCAAGAGATATGCGAGAAAATATTAAGGAATAGAAAAGTTGAATTTTGAATTACTCTATCCGAAATCATTGTAAAATTTGCCAAAATTTACTGGTCTTTGCTCTTTTTATGTACTGTTCCGACAGACCAATTTCGCGGGCACGCCCTTCAACCTTCTGAATAAACTTTGATACATCTAGAAGATGCAATATATTGTTATTAAGCTACAAAATGTTTTAAAAATCGGCGTGAGCATTTTGTACAGAATCATGCACATCCCACTGTTTTTCTAAACTTCAACACCCTGTATTTCAAAAATGAAGCGGTTCCGGAAATTCGTCTGCAGGAAACGTATTCTTATTTTAAGTCAAGAAGTATCTCTTTAAATTTGCGCCGTACGAGATGGAAATACCCTCTGTGTATATGATTATTTTTCGGAGCATTAGTTATTCCCACGATCATAAGAAAAAATGAACAAATTGAAGAACATGGGTCCAATTGCAGTCTCATTAGATCATATGCCTACTTTAACACTAGAGCATTAGAAAAATTTTCAATGCAGAGAATATTTTACAGCATTACACAAAATAAGGGCATAGAACAGTGAACACCAAATTGTTTGATGTTCATTTCATACCTATAACAATCATTTAGATTTCGGTCGACCGACCGAATGCACCCAATCCGCGATGCACTTTTCGTATTTCATCGCGGATGCAAATTAATCGGTGGGGCCCCAAAGATACGGGGGCGCCGGCCCGGAAGCGATATCACAATAAAAAAGCGCATTCGAGGCGCTTTGGAGCGGCGCCCCTGCTTTGTTTGTCGCAAACCAAACAAAGGACCGTTTGGTTTTTAGACGAGCTCATTCGCTTATTGCTGTTTTGCACTTTAGGATAGAGCTTAGTGGGTGGAAGTTTATATATGCACCACGTTAAGCTTGCATTCAATGGTGAGTAACCAGTTAAATGGAGATAGACATGGCTTTTAGTGTTAAGGCGAGGTGAAATGTGTTTAACAAGAAGTAAGTGCCGCAACTTTTACTGAAGGTTCCTTGTTTCAGTAGAAAAATTTTCGACAAGTGGAAAATATGAAGACGTAGGTATTTAATAACATCCAAATTAGTTGGATAGTACAAATTTTTTACGCTACTGCTCTTAGGGTTTCCGAGATATCGGCGCTTAAAATTTGAAAAGTGGTAAAAACTGGGTAACTTAAAGTACCCTTAGATTGTACTTCCATGGAGGCTTTGGAGCGTTAAAAGCCGAAGGAATCAAGAATTTTCATTCCGAAGCTCTTCCAAAATGGCGAAAATTAGTGTTAAAGTTAGTTTATATCTTGCAAACTCTAGACCAACCCGCCTAATGTCGGCCGCTGAAATCAATCTCTCAGCAATTCAATTACGGCAAAAAGGGCTAACCGAAAGATATGTTATGAAGAAGGCGGACTCTCTACCAACTCAGCCAGGCTAGCCAAACTATAAAACAACGCTATTAGCATTTAGCTGAAAGAGGAAAGGTTTTGCAATTTCAACCAGATTAGGGCGAACAATAGCGCAAGATGTAATTATTTTTGTCTACTGGGTCGATATAGTAGAAAATGTTGTACGATGAGATGATCCGATATTGGCTTTGGATAATTGTTGTTTCTTCGTGAGATCTTGCCTCTTCCTCCAGTTTAGCCAAAAATAACTATTTTTTCAACACCCTCACAACAATGCGCTGAGAAATTCCTGTTTTTTCTGCAATTTACCGTGTTGAAACCGATGGATTTTAATTTACACAAGCAAGCACACTAGTTCCTGTAATTTCATTTATGTTGGTTGATGAGTCTTTTAGTTTACTGCAGGAACCATATTATCCTAAATTATTATACCAACCTCTAAATGTACACCATGCAGGCTGTCGACGATCAAAAATCTGTTTAAAATATTGATCTGCAGCTCAAACAGCGTTTAAATTACATCGAATATCACACTCGACAATATTGCGCTTTTCCAGGTTTGAAAAATTCTTATCAAAGCAGTTCAAAAATTAAAATTATGTCTGACTTAATTCATGCGAGCTGTCAGTGTCAAACAAATAATAAACCAATATGGACGATTTCATGGCCAACTATCTTAAAATTGCAATATCGGATTAAAAAACGGCTATAAGTTCGCCATTTTGAGAAATAACTGTCTACTTATTGGAATAGTTTTAAAGATGAAAAAAAGGCCTTTCTAAATAAATTATAATTTGCCGTGCTTAAAAAAGTAAATTTATGCCCTATCTCAAAAATAACAGCTGTCATAGAAAATCTGGTTAGCCTATCTTTTTCAAGGCGAAATTATCTACAATATTCGTAGTTACACAATTCTCACAACTCTCTAAAATCAATAATTACACGGCTAAATCGATTAAAAGAAATCGACAAAATTTGGTTTGCTAAATATCTAGTAAGCCATGGACTTTTCAAGGAACAAAAAGTAGCTTTAAATTGGTTCCCTAAAGCTATAATTTTTCCCTATCTAACCGACTTCGTAACTCTAGTAGTTTCCGAGATCCTTTCACTAATCATCGAAAAAAACTCGCCCTATATGTAGGTACTTTTCTCTTGCAACAATGCTTTGCAAATCCAATTTCGTCATCACGATGGTTGCAACCTCTCCTTCAAGCTCTATCTCTTATCACAATGTTATTTTTATCTTATAATGGCAAGCTGTTTCAACTGGACCTTTTCCCTCCCACTATTTCCATAAAATGCTCGATTTTTTCAGATACATCAACTTTATGCTCGAACAATCAGAGTTCAACTTGAACAAACGAAAGCGCCCTGATAATATATTACACTATACTTAGTAGTAATAATAAATCCTACAAACAATACAAAGGTTTGCCGTTCTAGCAAATGGCTCAAACCTTATTTAATCTCAAGCGAACGTCATGTACGTTATCCATCAACTTATTGGTGCCTGACATTCCTACTTGTATACCACACTTAAGCTTATTCATCATAAAACTTTTAAAAAGTGTTTAAATATTATTGCATACTACGGGTTCTGTTGTGGATAATACGGTGAGGCCAGCTGTAGAACCAAGCGCGGGAAATTCAAATATACTATTTGCGATAAAATTCCCGATTCACGTCACAAATTACCCAAAAGGTACCCAGAAGGCAATGCACAAGACTGCAAACGTGACAGGATAAAATTTAGGCTAGAAATACTAAAGTTTGGCCTGATAATGAAAATGCTATGAAGTTTTTCATTTTGTATTACAACTAACACAAATATAGCAAATAATTATTTCTATTAAACTTGTAAATATTCACTAAATTCGAATTTCCGAATTCGAATTTCGAATTTTATTATCGTCAGGTTGGAGGCACCATATTTTAACTTACGACGTTGCCGTTAAGATTTTATGATTTATTGCCGCCTTTTTGAGTAATTATATTTTTTCCGTACTTTTGACTTACGACTCCAAATCCTTTTCTCAGCATTAATGTAGAAATTCTTCTTTTAAAAACGAAAATGGTAGTGCGAATGTATTTCGTATTTTTATTCGTGTAAAAATGCCGAAGCATTTGAACATCCGCAGCGAGGAGATAGCAGCTTCCTTGATAAAGTATTTTGAAAGTGAACTAAAAAATAATGGACCATTATTACCACTGACTGCAGTTAGAGAAGTAAGTTTAATTCATAAACATAAAATAAACTTTTAATTTTCCAATCTAAGCGTGTTACTGCTGCTCTAAATTTAAACATTTCCACGGTTACTGCAGTTTCAAAATCGTATAAAAATAATGAGGCATTACGCTCACCCAAAAAAAACGTTGGCATCCAAAGAGGGTTACAAATTTGGACATTTTGAACACGATGGCGATTCGAGAAACGACTTATCAGATGTACGAAAAGAGTATTATTCACCTGAATCTAACAACTACTCTTATTATATAATAAATTAGTGCAAAAATATTTTTTTAGAGCAACACATGACTGTTGCCAGTTTAAGTAAAGAACTAAAAGAAAGGCTTTATATTGATATACAGGATGTTTGGTTCACCGATACACATCCGAAAGAGGTTGTAGATCCGAAAGATCATTTTGAACGTATTTGGCCACATATACTATTATACAAAGTATCACGCATTTCGGGTTATCATCATTTTTCCAGATTTAACCAAATTCGCTTACTTCCATATAAGTTACAATAAAAATTTAATGGAACATTTGATCTAACTTCATCTAAGGCGCGATCTTACGGAACTTCAAAATGTAGCTTTCAAAAAACTTGCCTTTTTTTGAAAGAATATATGGAAGAAAACAGTGATAATCTATATCTTTTTTTTTTACGAAACAAGGATTTTCCAGAATGGTATAACAGGACAATCTTGGCAGGATAATAACCAACGTAACGTGAAATCCACAAAAATTAGCGGAAAAAGGTATTATTATTTTATTAATATTAGAACATGTTTACATTAAGATAAAAGCAACTGTATAGATGCATAATACTTTATGGTGGCAGTGAAAATGGTTTTATGATGGTGCTGAGGAAATTTTTTCCTCGAAAACCAAGCTCAATGATTATCATGGGGGAATGAATCAGAAAAAAATTTGTAATGGTTTGAAAACTAATTGTTAAAAACTCTGTCAAATCTATCTGAAATTGTACTCGACAACACCCCTTATTACAGCATGTTGTTAGAACATACGCCCAATTCTTCAAAAGAATAAAGCTTCAATTCAGAAATGGTTGACCCAAAAACAAATTGCATTTGCTCCGACAATGTGGAAAGCACAACTTCTAAACATTGAAGTTCAGTAGGAGCAATCAATTATTTTTATCTTTCAACTCATTTTAATATCTGAAAACTGAAACAAACTTTTTTCTTAAGCACAAACTTTCAAAAAGATATACATATAGTGGATGAAATGACCGAGAAATATAAGCATAAGGTCCTGCGATTGCCTCCATACCATTATACTCGTATATTCAAGATATATGGGGTATTACTAAAAATTATTATTACCGAAATATTGGTCGAAATAATAGAACAGAGACTCACTCTTTAGATATGTGAAAAGAGGTTGTTGGTATTGTTGCTCCAGAAATTTGTAAAACTGTGAAATATATAATAGAAGACGACATAAGGAGATGGTATTTGATATTTTGAATATGCAGTCTATTATTATTAATTTAGATGAAAGTAGTAGTAGTGATTATAATGGTTTTGATGATTCAGATGACTGAAAACGTTTAAATTATATGTAAACATATAAAATATGTTTTTGTTCTAAAAATTTCACTCTTAATTTTCAATCCCAATTCCCGCACTCATTATTGTTTTTTTCACAATGTGATAACGTTGTCGTTGTGGAAGGCTGTAACGTGCATCGAGAATTTTATTGCAAATAGTATACGGGATGCTCCAACTAAAATTTGCACCTTTTGAAATTTTCGATTTCGTCCAAATGGGGGAAAAATGCTAAAATATGTCAATTTGAACTTGAAAAGAGAAAAAATTTTATCTTGGTTTTGAAGAAATTTCTGCACCTCTTTAGCGTCCAGAACTACCCTTTCAAAATCCTTAAATGTCAAGAGGAGCTGAATGACAAATAATTTTGAAGCCGCTTCCATTTTCTATGCAACTATGGTTTTTTTTTCAAGTTTGAGCGAGTGGTTTTTCAGAATTACGAAGTTGTTGTAGGCCCATTGAAATTTTTTCGAAGTTAACCCCCCTAAACTTCTTTTTCTGCGACCACTTAAAATTTAAGGTTTATACTATACCACCTGAATCTCTACAAATGCTTCGAGAATGAATCGTCGCAAAGTGCCGTTTGATCACGCCAGAAATGTTACTTAATGTTAAAGAAGCTTTTCAAAATTGCCTGTACTATTGTATAGAAGTTTGTGGTGGATATTTTAAGCAATACGTTCGTTAAATTGAATTGTTTTTCACAACCATTATTGTTTCTTTTCGCAGTTATCTAGGCAGTGTTTTGAAAATCCCATCGCTGAAACTTGAAAAAAAAACATAGTTGCATAAAGAATGAAAGCAGCCTTAAAACGTTGTGTCACTCGACTCCTTTTGCCATTTAATGGTTTTAAGGGGGTGGCTTTGGACATTAAAGGGATGCAGAAATTACTTTCAAACCAAGATAAAATTTGGCCTCCTCTCAAGTTAAAGTTAACGTATTTTAGCATTTTCCAACATTTGGACGAAATCGGAGATTTCATGAGGTGCAAATTTTAGTTGAGACACCCTGTATTTACTTAATACTGATACAAGGAGACAATGGTCATTGGGGGCTTGGGAAGGAATTAAAGAGTAATTCAGTGTAATATTTCAAATATTTGATTTAATTCTATCTTTGGTCTAATTTACTAATTAGGAGTGGCACTATAGCATTCACGGAACGTTTGTATATAATAAATAAGGTTCTAATAAATAACACATATTATAGACTATTGCGTAATAATGACCAAACTTGTCCTTCCTCATACAACAATGGAACATAATGATTCGTAGCAAATATCCTTTGCTCGATGAATTTGCAGACAACATTGGTAACTAAGACAAAGGATTGACATTGAAATTCGATAATGTAACCTACACCCAATTGCGAACGATTTGCATAATTAAAACAATATAAATATCATACTACATAAATGACTTCCGTAAGAGAAGAATTTTTAACAGTTGAGATCATTTCCACTTCTTAAAAGTAATTCTTAACGCTAAAATACTGATCTAAATCTGAAAAAAAACTTAAAAAAAAAGATTTACTCAAACAAAGCCATTACTGGGAATGTGATACAAGAAATTACCGATCGGGACCGGTTCAGAAAGACATCGGACTTTAAATTGTTCAAAGGATTAACATTTTTTCTTAACTCGCTCATATTATTCATTTAATCATTATTAACAACCCAGTTGTTCTAGATAATGCCAAAACAAATCAACGGTGTTAAGATTAGAGAGCGTACACGTGACAAAGGCATCGTTAGTATCCATTCCTCTAACAAAACTTATGTATAAGTAGGTAACTATTTTTGGCGTAATGATTTATTTCTAGGAGTTCTAAGACGTGTTGAAGTAACTGCCTGAACTTTGAAAGCGTAAAGTCTGGCAATCTTGAAAATCTTAACCATCTCGAAAATAATTTTGATCGGTAATGTGGTTAGACTAGAAACTTTAGGAAAGTTAACTTAGAAAAATTTTGTTGTCGGTTTTTGACAGATACATTCCCCCTCCATGTGTTCCTCAATCCAATGGAGGTAGTTTGCCACCTTTGTATAGATTCCTGGGAGGTTTGGACGAGCGCAGCCTCGGCCCCAAGAAACTACCCCTACGCATGCAATTATTGCCACTCCCATTAAAAAAACTAAAGCAAGAACTTACCTATAAGCTCCATGTCTCCAATGCTATTGCTCATTTGAAGAGGACCACCACTGTCACCCTGAAACCATTATTTTTTGGTAATACAATTTAATCTTTCATATTTGACCCCACCTGGCATGAGTCAATTAATCCCTCTTCATAGCCGGCACAAAACATATTTCCAGATATCTTTTGCTCCCCATATCCAGAGTTGTGGCATTGCTCAGTACTCCAGACTGGGACAGCGATTTTCCGAAGGATTTGTGAAGTATCGCCTCGTTCTTCTATCCTACCCCAACCGGCCACAATTCCCACTCTCCCTGTGTAATCTGCAGAGCCTGCCAAAGAAGATTTAAGTTTCTTACTTTGACATGATAATATGAAACAAGTTTACCGCTGCTAGGTAAGCAAACGGGACTCATTTTCTCATTGAAATCGACGGGGATGTCCAATTCCAGAATAGCGATATCATTGTTGTAAGTGGACATATCAAAATGTTCGTGTTTGCGTAGTGATCTAATGCGACGAACTTCAATGTTATTGAATCTGTTCGGGGAGTTTCGGTCGTGGTCTCCAAGGATGATGGAAAGGTCCTTTTTTTCAAATCTAAAAATTATTTCGATAAAACAAATAATTGATGTAGCAGTTTTATTTAAGCGTGTTTAGTTGTCAGAAGAAAAGGATACCTTAAGAAATAAGAATAAAAAGCTCATCATCCTTAAGTTCGATATACAAGGTGTCTCTAAACATAGTGCCATAAATTCAACCACTTATTCTAGGTCCTAAAATATGACGAAAACTTCATATAAACACGTATCGAAAGGCGCTTTATTTTCTATATACAAGGTGTGAAAGGTTGGTTCCTGGAGATGGTTTTTTATTAATATTTTTCACTCTCTGTTTATCGAAAACTAAACGCTTTTTGATATATATTTATATGAAGTTTTTGTTATACTTTGAATTACCTAGAGTACGTGGTTGAATTCATAGCACTAGGTTCAAAGACACCTTGTAGAATCGCTTACGACACCACGTTTAAATCGAAATTCATCCTACTTATAGTCAAGAAATTTGTGATTAATGGGTATAACGGGATAATATTCTATTTCCCAACATCTACAATAATGAAGCACGTAATGATATTATTCCTTGAAATTGAGTTTTGATGGGGTGGGTTTAGGAGCAGGTACACTAACGACAAGGTTGGAAAGGGAGTCAAATTTTACGGTAATATAGAAGCAAATACAAAAGCTGAAATATAGCGTTGTGGAAGTTCCTTTTTCTACAAGTGTGCGGAAAGTAAAAGCGTATAGAAAAGTAAATTGAGGTTGAAATAACATATCGTATGCCTTAATCTTATCTTTGATTCGAGGTACCATTGTTATATGTAATAATTTTTAATTTTGTTACCAAGTATAGCACATAATTAGAATATTGTCACAAATGACATGGAATCAGTATCTAAACCATGTATTGATGTAATAACAAGGACATTGAAGAAAATACGTATTTTTTTAAAAACGTGCCAATTTTTATCAAAACTATCTAGATCAAGAGATAATGAATGAAAACTCACAAGATCAAGATGAATGTACACGTGAAGAAATTATTGATGAAACCAACGCAGCACACCTGGAGCTATTTCTTGAAGGAATTTGAAGTATTCGTGAAATAATACAATGTAGGAACGTCCTAAAACTTGAAAGAAGAAGTGTTCCTCGTATATTTCCCCAATATAAGAATCTTAAATCATCAATTCTACAGTCACGGTATTCCATGCTGAAGAAAGTATTAAAAATCAGAAATTATTTAGATATCAGAAAGTTTATGAAGGTAACAACTTGTTGAAGATTTCACAGAATGATTCACCAAAGAAGAAATATTCAAATTTATGAATAAAGCTCCAAATGTCCTGATGATAAAATTTGTCACTATATCTGACCTAGCAGCAGCTTGTTAAGTATTAGATCTTATAAACTTAACAATTCAGAACATCGAAGGTAAAGATGTTTTCGTAGTCGGATAAAGAGAAGTTTTGATTAAAAAAATAGATATGGCATTATGGCCAAATAGAGTTGGCAGGCCGATGAGTTTCTGGTATGTACTATTTTGGATGTTAACAATAAACCAAAATTTCCAAGTTGGACCCATATGAATTACATCGGCCACGTACCGGGCTTTAATTAAAAATTTCTCGCAGAAATTAACATTTTATGATCAAAAGGTGTATCGACTCTTCTTTAACAAATCAATGACGAAACCACAAAGTTTATTTGAATTTCAATTCTGCTCCTTAGGTCACATGGGTAGAAGTGAAGACTCACGTCTAGAACTTGATGTCCCCATGAAACGGAAAATAAGACCAATAACCGATTAAGAATCATGTTCCATTTTATTAATTTATTTTATTAATTAAATTATTTTTCCTTTTGGCTGATGATCTGTTTAACAGTTATCGACAATTTATACATTTTTATGCAAACTTACCCATTAACACAGTGGGCAGCTGTAATAACATGTCTCTTAGATACTAAAGCAGCTCCACAATGAAACTCTCCTCCATGGCTTAGGCCAGCAATCCAGGGAAATTCGTGTGATTTTGTTATGTTACCACCAACAACTTTACTTCTTCTGTTTACGACTCCACATTCTAAAGAAAAATATTAACTGGATAAAATTCGTTCTATTAACCAATTTCTTGTTCAGTATGTACTTTAAAGTTATTTTTCAAAATATATAGCAAACTTTAAACTTCAAATATCTCGAAAAGAAATATCCGTAAGGACTCGCACCAACATGCCTTTTTTTTATAAAACATGTAAAAAAATACAAATTTAATCATAAATAAGTTTTATACCGGGTGATAAAAAAGTTATTCTCTTTTAAAGAGAGTTCGCCTAGTAGTAGCGCCCTCTACAATGTACATCAAAATTGTAAACGGATTCTAATTTCTTGCCCCTAAAAATCACCCGATGCAAGATTTTGCTCAGATAGTAGCATTACAAACGAAGTAATTAATTTTTTTCCTTTTTTTAATCCTCACTGTCCTGTATTTTGAAAATTATCCACTTTTTCACTAAGATAAATTGAACTAAATCATCATGTTTTTGCCTTAGAAACCTGTGGTAGAATTTCATGCAGACCTTTTAGAGATACCCTGTATATTGTTAGACACAGTCAGAATTTTCAAAAGCAGTAAGAATTTCTGACTACTCAATAATCCGAAATCCGTTTATCTGGATGTTAAACCTGCATATGTTTTCTTAATCAAAATTTTCTATTCGCCATAATATCCAGAATTGTTACTAAGGATTTATGGAACAACTAGTGGAAAATAATACATTTTACCTATTTTAAATGATTAGCGATGAAGTGGTATGACTTATAAGAAATATTTTTAAAAAATAAAAAGAATAGAAATAGTTCTAGGATTAACTCTACCAGTTGAAAATAGAAAACGCTTCAAGTGGAAAATAACTTACCACAGTTGCAGTAACTACGAGCGGATCTAGGTTTCCTGATATGTTCCTAAAAAAAATATTCTGATGAAACAAACTTAAGGCGATTAGATCTGTGTTACTGGTTAGGAAGTAATGTAGATTACCTACATGTCAGCATTAGGTTTACATACTACCTACCAATAATATTTCATACAATACAATAAACCTACTATTACTGGTAGCTATGAAGTTATTTCTACCACGAACTCTCATTTAATTTACTACCGCACTGAACGAAATAATTAGCTGCAACATAGTCTGTTTAATGAAGTTTTTCTAGTAAATAACTTTTCATATCTGTAGTAGTAACTTACGTTTACAGGTACTCCTTGCGTATATTCCCAAAGAAGTGCACCAACCACTAACACGACACTAAAATTAACATATAAATGCACCATATTTTCAAATTAGAGTTAAGCTAAAACACAATAATAAGGAGTATAAAAAGAAATGGACTAAATAAACTAATTAGGAGAATGCGGAGCGGGTAACCGATAATGCTAATAATAATAATGCAAAAGAGGAACTAATTAACACTGTTTAAGGAAGCATTATTTTTATATGCCTACCTGTGTGATGTGTGTATACTACACATATTTTCGGGAGGGAGTTTTTCACCTTGACCATATGTAATCAACGACGATCGCGGTTTCGCAAGATTTCCCGCCTATACGGCCCTGGACGTGCATTTCAGGGTCGGACGGCATATTAGAATGCACGGGCGACCCAATTTCGCAAGCATTGTTTGAGATAAGGCTTGTCTAGGGAACAAATTTTGTGTCAAGAGGAAAACTAATATATAAATCAACTTTATCTCCAGTTTTATGTTGGTATAGGTACCTATATTGGGTTCTACGATGACCTTGTTGTCAGGTTTTCAAGGTTTATTTGGAATACGAAAAAGATGCCTCCTGACAAAAGTTTCGTTACAATGGAGACTTGCTCCATTTTACTTCAAAATTATGTTTCATTACATTTAATTGACACAGCTATTAAATTTGGGTTTGATGTTCAGGCACCTAAGCTTAAAGCTCTGCCTCTCATTCAACAAGCATGGTGTAGCCAGTTTTCCGTATGGCTCTGCATGCAACTATTCTGCATGTTATTATCTGCAATGTTTTTGCGACTAAATTTTAACACCTCGCTAAATTATTCAATCTAGCATTGTTAATTACCACATTGTAATTGCAATTATGCAAATAAGAAATTAAGAATTATCGAAAATACAGGTCGGCACCCGCTGTGAACTAGTTTTCATACATACTTTCATAATAAAGCGCACTTGACTAATATAATGTAAGTGGCCTATATTTGGGGGCAACCTCGGAAAAGTGCATAATAAATTCTTGAATTTTATGCGACTTAATGGGAAATATCCGTAATTGCAGTTTGAGCATACATCCTTCATGTTTTTAATGTTTATTTTGTGGTTTTAATGGAAATATAATTATTTGTTCTGTTTTTAGTTCAAGTTCAACCGAATTGGGTTGTCACATAATTCATATATTACCATTAGTGCGTAAATGCTTTACAAGCCAAATTTCCTACTAAACTTTACCTATTAATTTTATTTGCAGCTTAAAAGCAAATTTTTTAACTTTCAGCTTCGAATGGAGCACACGACAGATTAGATGAAACTAGTCAGTCAGAAATACGCACAGCAGCAAATTTAAAGGAACAGGCAAAAAAATTTTTTTTTCCTTAGAATATTAATATTTCTCTGATAATTTCTTCATACGAAGTTAAATGAAGTAATTAAAATGTGTCTTACAAAAGTTGTACCACGTGAAACCTGTTGAAGAAAAAAGAAACTCGAAGATCTCACACCCAAACAAAATACTGATTTTAAACAGAATAACTTCGTTGTACCTTTTGAACTTGATTAATCATTTAATGTAGTTATTCTTATGCTTCAATAACTTGTGTTCTCCCATCGAACCCTTACAACTGCATTCTTTCCGTATTCCTGATGAGGCCATCGAGTAGTTCTTGAGACAATCTGTCTCACGCCCCAATCGATGTAACTCTTGTTTTTTCCGGTTTTGAACAGCAGACATTCTTGACTTCAGCATTCAAAGCTATCAAGATATAATCTATATAGAATGTCCCAAAAATATACCGACAAACTTTAAGGGATGGTGAGGGACATCAATTCAAACTTTTGTTTCTTTAATCAACATATGTCCTTAAAAGAGCGGCTAGGGTTATAGAGTAAATAAAATATTTTAAGTTATATCAAATGAATAAAATGAATTCTTCATTTAATTGGACACCACTGTCTTTCATTAAGCATTTTTTTTTCAACTACGTTTGTTGTTGGGGAACACAAGCATTTCTTTATAACAATTGGACATTTTAAAGATGCCAATTTTAAGATCGTAGTAGGAATTATTTACACATTATGATTATTCAGTTGGCATAGTAACATTCATATTCTTGATTTTTAAATCAAAATTTGTATTAAAAATGGACGTTAATTTCTCATTTGAAGAACTTGCACCGATGGATTGGAAAAGGAGACCCTGCAGCCTAGCCTGCGCGTTGTCCTGATCTCAACACGCTGGATTTTTCTTTTGACGTTATCTTCAATCTTTGATCTACGAAATATCTATTCCTAATGAGAAAGATCTCTTAGCGAAAACAATTGACAGTTACACACATCTAGTAGCCATTCCCGGATATTCTTTAAAGTCCACAAGTCAATGAACCAACGATGCGATCTTTGTATTGAAGCAAATAGTTAACATTTTAAACAATTACTGTAAGCCATCTTGGATTTGTCAATAAAACAAAATTGTACGGAATATTTATGATAAGTTATTCGAACACCGACTGATCCAAACAACAGCCTTTTAGAGCGAATATGGCTCAATTCAACGCATTCAGCTATAGTTTGCAAATCTAATGAAATAAAATATGCAGACAGTGTTAGAACACCGAATCGTATGCAATAAGTATCTTCACGATGATAAGTTTTTTTAGAATATTTTCTATACGTTTTAACATTTTATGTAAAAAAGTAGTTTGTAAATATTTTAAATGACCTTGAAATTTCACATGTGTCCTCTATATGGGACGAAACTAAGATTTAGAAATGTGAATTATTTTTATTAGGCAATTTTCTTCCACATTAATAAAATTGTAACCTGTCCCCAATTACGATGCTGACATCCAGACAATGCGCATTTAGACAAAAGACACCGTTTCGGGTTTATCTATAAAATAGAAGCTTTCGTGATCTATAAGGAAGATAGTGCGTATTGAAGATGGCAGATGATCCAGATCACAAGACAAGATCAGTAGTAGTTCAATAAGTAATTTACAAGAAGTTTAGTAAACGTTTATTTTATTTTTTAATTCAAAATAATAATAAAAAATATTGCTAGTAATAAGAATAATAATAATAAATATCTTTATTTCACCAAAGTGAAATTGACCAAAATTGACTTTGTCAATGCAGCAATACACACAAAACGACCGTTACCTGCCACAAATAAGTTTTTGTCTTAAGTTGAAGTATTTAGTGTATCTACCACATAGTAATATTTTGCAGTAAGCCACATCTGGAACAGAAAAGGTCTAATGTGAAATTATAATTATAGAACCACCTGTTTAATACAAAATTTGTAAAAACTTTCTTAAATAATGACTAACTTTCGTTATCCTAAGTGCTCTGTAATATCGACCTATTTTGAGGAATGTAGAGTAGTGCAAAGGTCCCTACGAGTGTTCATGTTCCTGCTCGTTGTAGACATACCCTGAGCATGTACATCTGCATTTTGCATAAGAAGATAATTTTAGTAGCTTCATAACAAATGTTATCAGAGATAAAAAATATTATGGCGGGACAATAAAAAAATTAATTTCTTTAGAGTAGGGTTTACTTGACTTTTTACGGCGTAGTTTTGAGATACATCGCAAAATACTTTTTCGTTGAATGGAATATTTCTTTTCTGCGAGAAATAATTTATGTTTGGAATTTTTTGTGTTTATACAGAAGTAGGTACAGCGCCTGCTACTTTTATTATATAAAAAAAACTTTAAACACAAAAGTTGTAGGGTTTATTTTCAATCGCCAGAAAATGTTACGTAACAAAATACATCAATATTGCAAAGTTAAAAAAAAGCACAAAGCGGGTAAATTTATAGTGGAACACCCTGTATATTTTATAAAAATTGAATAGACCTTTGTTTTCTGATTTCAAAAACATATAACATGTTGACATTTGGTTTAGTCATTTTTGCGATATTAAAAATCGGGATTACATGGTTTTTCTAAATCGTATTTGCCATGAATAAATAAATTAAAAAGTAAAACATAGTTACAAGATAAAGCAAATTAAACAAAAACATAGATTTGGTTTTGAAATGTGACACAATAGGCAACAAATGAAATAAATAAACAAAAAAACTTTCCATTTTTGGAGAGTGACAGTAAAACTACTTTCTGCAAAAGTAAAAAATAGGGGTCTGTTCAAACATAAGTTTTTACCCATTTATTCCATATGTTGACTATGATTTACATTTAAAAACCAAATCTCAATTTTTACTTAACTTCTTCCAATTTTCTTCTTTATTTGTGATTATTTAAGCTCAATTTCATTCTCTACTTATTTTTTATAATCTATTGTACCCAACAGAATGGCCGTAAAATGAGAAAGGGCAGAATTTGAAAACAATCAGCAGGGATAATTCCAATGGCAATTATTCAATGAAGTGATATACGTGGATACAATGGAAACAAATTTACAAACATTGCTAGGGAAGCAACAACAAGTGGGAAGTAGCCCTACCCAATTATATTTCAATTCAATCATAAAGATCCAATAATACACTGAAATAATGGATATGCCATGTAACCAAAAAATGTCCCAGAACTCATAAGAATTTCTTCCAATAGAGATGATGGAATGCAAATGAAAATTCCAATAATCATGGAAATCGACATATTATCCATCACTTTATGAATATACTATAATAGCCCCATCATTGTTATCTTCAGGAATCAGATTTTGGAATTTCAGAAACAAGAAGATAATTCTTGATTGTGATTTTTATATTATCGTGTTTGAATGGTTTATTTTTTTTAAATTATTGAGTTCCCAAAATAAATCAAAGACAGGTGGAAAAATCTCGGGAAAGAATCGTTTTTCATATTGTGCATTGTCAGTAACGGTTAAAAACTGCAAAACAACTATAAAATACGTGCCAAAAGTAGTAACCATAAATAAAATCATAGAATGATCTAAACGAAATAATCCGGTAGCAGTTAGTTTGACCTTTCTGCATCGAGCTTGCAAAGCGAGCATAAACAGTTCTTGGTGGTAGGTTTGCTCAGCATCTCCTTCAGGAATGTTGGCAAGCAACCCGTAGCATATTGAGACCGTTTTTCTGTTGGACTTAGAGATTTGCTCTCCGATATATGCTAAGTATCCTGCTTGGAACTGAAAGAAATATCAATGATCATACCATGTAGTTACTATTTAGGTAAAGCTACTCACAGCGTAAGAGCAAATCCACAAACACCGAACTACTGAAGGCACATTGACTTCATTGATAGAAGAAATGAACACTCCATGCCGTAAAAAGTTCGTAATAAAGTAAAATATGGTCCACATCAAGATAGCTCCAAACAGCTCATTGACTTGCTCGGCTGTATCGCAAAGACTGTTGTGTTCCCTTCTCAATTCTTTGCTCACGCACAATAAAATCCTTTCATTGAACTTTATAAAGCTTTTTCTAATGTTGTTTACCAGGAGAAATATTATAAACAGAGCAGTGATGACTCTAATCGCCAGGAATCCTTCCACTATAAACAACGACAAATAGTAGTACTTATTTTCGGTTCTCTTCATCTGAGTAAGCAGAATACAAATTGCATTCAAACAGTTAATAAACAGGAAGCATCCAAAATAGATCACAAACTCCTTTCCAGCAGTCAAGATATCAAGGCAACTTTCCAGCAGCATTGACAAATTATTTTGCTGGAAAATCGCGTTGAGGCAAATGTATATGTTAGCCACGTAAAGGAAGGCGAAAGAGAGGTCGTAAACTATTTTTGAGGAGACCGGAACATTAGTGAACACACTATCTTTCACGTAAAGGGAGAAGGGTCCTATGATTGCGGTAAACACTATGAGAGACCACGCGAAAATTTTAAACACTAATTGCCACTTGGGGTATTTGCAAAACATCGGAGGAAAAAGTATCAATAATACACTAAGAATGAGCAAAACTCTCGAGGAGTTGTTGATGGCCATATTTTGTAGAAAGTAATGTCAGAGTTTAAGTTGTAGGTTGATCGTGTAACCTAGAAATAGGTGGGTATATTGGCGAAGTTTGATGGATGATGTTTTAAGTATTTATAGATTTAAATGTTTATTTCCGACGAGGGAAGTGATAGCAGCATACTTCTTATGTAATACAGGGTGTCCGGAAATAACGTTTAAATATTTTGGGAAGTGATTCTAGAGGTAAAAAGGATAAAAAAAGTTCTTCTAAGCATACCCCAAAAATTGCTTCTTAAAGAAGTTAGAATCCCTTAAAGGGGGAACTCTGAAGATGGTTTTTCGCAATATTTCCGAAACGGTTTGCACTATAATTATGAAATTCGGTATGCTGTAATATGAAAACTTTTTATTGTTAATAATTGCGGATTTCAATCAGGGGGCGTCACATGCAGGAGGTGTCCTATGTATGTAAATGTTGCCCTAACTTTTTGGTTTGTGAGGTTTCCTAATTTTTGACACCTTGAAAAGTGAGAATAATGGCGAATTTTACAGACCTAGAAATTATTCCCGGAATATTTCGTAGAGTCCGCAAGTCGGTGAACCGACGGTGCAATCTTTGTATTGAGGCAGATGGTCAACATTTTGAAGAATCGCTGTAAGATATCGTTAATTTATCAATAAAACAACATCTAACGCAAACAAAAAGTGTTTATAATAACCAAAAATCATATTGCCTTTTTTCTGCTGAAACGACTCATTTGCGGGTATATGTTTATTTAAGAAAAGAAGTTTGGATTGATGTCTCCCACCACACCTTTAAATTTGCTGGCATATTTTTGGGACACCCCGTAGTTCTTCCTTTAAATGGCTAAAATCAATTTTAAAATGTATATTATAGCTCTGTTATATTTCTAAAATTTCCTCTAGTTAGAAAGATTGGAAGACTACTACTGAGAAGATAAACAGAAGAGCATTCAAATCTGGCCCAGATGATCTTATACCAGAATGTTTTTACGACGATAGGAGGACAGGGGGGAGGTGATCACTCTTTCAAATCCGAATTATGTCCGAAATAAGTTTATTTCAGGTTAATTCAGGTTAGATCACAGTTTTGAAGAGTATTTACCATTTTGACTGCCTGTGAAAAATTGAAGGAAATAGGATCAATAATACATCAAGACTGAGCAACGCTCTTGAGGAATTGTAGATGGTCTTGTCTTATAGGAAGTAATCTCGTAATGTAGGATATAAGTCTAATCTGATAATGAGTTTCCATATTATCGAAGGTTGATAGATGATGTTTGGATTTAATATGTTGTAGGTACTTTTTATGGCTCTAAAAGTGTTTATTTCTAATAACTAAGGGATGCCACATCATGACATGCTTCTTACGTAAGATATTCATTATTTCTGATATTCCTACAAAGTGATGTTAGAATAAATTAGTTTTCTATTGTTTTTGGCACCGTCAAAACTAATAATTAATTTACAACTCGCACATTAGTGATGATTAAAAAGTCCTTTAACGAATATCAATTTGAAATCTCCCAACAAAACTGGAATTCGTTCATTGATTTGTCAAATGTCTTTTTCTTTAAAGAGTACTACCATATAAACCATTTGGATTGAGGCTATAATAAATCCATATATAAGGAACCTACAATTGTTAGTATACAGGGTGTTCGGAAATAATGTCGAAAAATTTTGGGGGGTAATTCTAAAGGTTAAAGTAATAAAAAAGTTTTATAAACATACCCCAAAAATTGTTTCTTAAAGGGGAACTCTGAACATGACTTTTTCGCAATATTTTCGTATAAAGTAAAATTGGCTCTGCACTCAATTAATATGAAAACCAGAGCATACTCAAATATGTGAAAGACGCAGTTCCAGCTTAAATCAGGACGTTAGGTGATTTATTTTTATTAGTTATCCATAAAAACGTTTTAATGGATATACGGAAAATTGGTACCACAATATGATCATATCGGAGAAGAAGTGAAGGAAAATTTGAAGGAAATACCTCAAAAATATTAGCAACTAAAAATAAAAAACAAAGAAAAAAAATGAATAGAAAACGAGAAATTATTTGTTCTCTAATACCCTGTATATCGGTAACAAAGCGTTTTTGGGATAATAGTTCACATTTTTAGATTTATCTTTAAATTTTATTTCAAATTTCAAAACGTTAGCAAAGTTTTTGGACTACGCCGTTTGAAATATTACACTTCTTGTATAATACTTTCAACAGTTGTAACTGTCGAACTGTTTGGGCTATAGCAAACAGGCTTTTATATGTAACATATACTCATCTTAGTTTTAAGGATATAACAGAATTTCAAATTTTACGTTTCTCAGTTTTTTTTTAATTCTATAACGACAACTACAGAAATCACACCGTTCAGAAGTTACGACTGTCACAAGTGGAAAAAATACCGTATTTGAAATGTTGTTAAATGGTATTTCGAAAACAGTTGAAATTTGAAATAAGATATGCTACATGAAATATTGCACGCGCCCAACAATCCCATATCTTCTCAAACAGTCACTAAGTTAGCATTAACTTCTAGTCCTAATGACTACTGCGATAACGGTTAAAAATTTTAATATTAAATATTTCAATATTACCCCAAAATTAAAAATAAAGTAAATTATAAAATCCTATATAGGGTATAACATATCATAATGGAGATAGTTTAGAGGGCGATAGTACTGTACAAAATAATGTTTAAAAATTCTAATAAATCTATTGTCAATGTACCATTTTCGATAAATGGTAGCAAAGTTTCACATTTTGTCTTATGTTTTGCATTTTTCTTATGTACGCCTTGAGTTAAACTTTTAAAATTTCATATACTTATTTTCTTTAAAACCGTCCATAACAAAATGTCAAATGTGTCGGTAGCCACATATAGTGTTATATTTTTTTGAGTCATATACTTTTTCATGCTTTGTGTCTTTTTTGGAACATTCTGCATCAATTCTGATACCAAATTTAAATTCTTTCTTCAATTCTTTATATTTTTAGTTTCTTGCAGTAGTTTCGTATATTTCACCATTTTTGTAGAATTTGCATAAATATCTATCGATGCAAATAAAAAACGTAAAGAAAGTGCGGAAAAAATAATCATCCGGCTTTATTATCAACTATCTGAAACAATTCGTGACATTTCATCAAATTTTTTAAAATAAAAATAAATCTAAACAAAAACAAAACTATAAAAACTGTTGAAAATGTCTTGAACAATATGAGAAAAAATGCGAAACTTTACTACCCTATATATCGAAAATGGTGCGTTTTTGACCATGGGTCTCTTAGTATTTTTTATTATTTGGCAGAGTATTATCGCCCCCTGAAATATCTCCATCATAATATGTTATACTATATAAATAGAGGTTTTTCAAATAATACCCACGGCATGTTTGCAAAGCTTAAAAAGTGATAAAGGAATTTTGAACTTGAAAAGTGAATATGTCTATATTTAATATTCTACAACACATAAGTAATATTTGCTCTTGAAGATAAGATGTAAACAGAGTACGCACGATATTTGAATTTTATGGAAAAAAAATCATAGAATTCAAATACCTATAACATACTTGCGAAGTTTAAAGACTGCATCCCTCTTGAACCTCTATGATATTACAGGCATTGGTTCTTGGGATATGGCTTATTACATAATGAGGAGCAAAATTCCTTCATAACTTTTGCAATACATCTAGACGCCCCGACGCTGATTCACGTCTTTCTAAGTGTATTGTATATGCACATTAGGAGCGTAAATCAGTAACATCAAGGAAAGAATAGTAAAAATAAAATAATAAAAGTAAAACTAACAGAAAACACATGATATAAATTATGAAAGGGCCATAAAACACCCTCATGCTGTCAATATAAAGAGAAAATGATTGTTTTGCATAATTTTTTTCTGTGTTTCTGTTTGTTTATTTATTTTTTTTTGGCAAGCATTGATCCTAATTGAAACCTCAAACACGTATGCTAATCAACTACGTGTAATGCGTATTGGGTGTTAATTTAAACTACTGTAGACTGTGTGATACTTTGTAGTACTTTTTATATTTTTAACTGATATTATTGTAAGCTTTGTGGTGTGTATATGTGTACATGTTTAGTCCACCACCACAACGACCTGCGGAAATCACCAGAAAACTATAGCAAGACGCAGCATGCACTTTGTTGGGGGATCAATTGAGAAAAGAACAGAGGAACGAGAAAAGATGTACGAAAAATGCGATAGAGTACAAAGCAACTAGGAGGATAGTCCCAGCGATGTTATATGGCTCCTATACCTTATTTACAGTAAGAAGCTTCGAATGTTTCAAAATAGGTATTAATTTCGGACTCTAACTCTTCATTAATAGCAAATCTCTTTCCACCAAGCCATTTTTTCAAGATTGAAAATAGAAAATAATCTAAGGGGACTAAATCTGGCGAACAGGGAGGGTGAGGAAAAGTTCGAAACGAAGTTGATTGATTATTACCATCGCAATGATGCAAGTGTGGACTCGTGCGTTGTCTTGATAAAACAAGACTTTCTTTTGCATCCTCACCAACACTATTTTTAATTGTGAGTAATTGCAACACCCATCTTGTACATAGTTTTCTCATATGCAATTGTTCGGTAAAAATGCGATGTACAGTACTTTTTGAAATACGTATCATGTCTGCTAACTCGCGCAATTTTAGCCGACGGTCTTCCAGTACAGTTTTGTGGATTTTCACCACAATTTCTGAAGTGGCCACCTCATTGAGTAGACCACTGCAAAATTCGTGTTGGCAGCTCGTAAAATCGCATTTAAGCTCTGCCACCCAATATTTTACTGTTGTTAACGAAGAACCAGGTTCTTCCAGAGTAGAATCTAACTCCGCTTTGATATTGAATGGACTAAGTCCTTTCCAATAAAAGTAATGAATCACTTATTAATGATCAATTTTTTCCATGTTCACGAAATCTCTAAAAACTTTTACTAAAAATGCTTTCAAAACAAACACAAATCAACGTATCACCTTCACACTTTATATAAGCTTTTTAAGGTTAGGTTTGTGTAATACAGGCACATTTTTAACAAAAATATCGCCATCTACGAGTCAGGTGGGGTACTTCTAGGACTATCCTCGTAGCTCAAAACTAGTACCAGTACACGTTGTAAAAGAAGGAGCGAAGCGATGAGTTTTTAAAAACATGTGTACATGTGTGACCATGAGATTGATGAATGATGTGTCTTGTACGCAATACTTT